>NW_023416316.1:14123288-14850333 GCF_014108235.1 Myotis myotis
AGGAGGTGAGTGTAAGAGCTGAGTCTTGGAGGAAGTGAGGATGAGCAGAGAGCCCCTGGGAGGGAGCAGCAGGCAGGGGAGCCGCCCGTGCAAAGGCACAGAGGACTGGACAGACGAGGTCCCCACAGGAAGGCACTGGCCATCAGCCCGGGGTTCGAGGAGCCAAGCTGGAGTCAGAGCAGAGAGCTGTTGGAGGGGAAGACCAGGGGGGGGGCCTTTTGTCCTTCCTACAGAAAGGAGGGGAGATGAGGGAGGTTGTGTTTGAAACGATTACTCCTACCCCTGCTGTCAGTTGCCACAGAAACCCGAAGTCTGTGGACGAAAAGGTTTTCTACGGAAAGTAGCCTCACAGGCTGACCTGATCATAAATTCCTCCAGGGGCTGGTCATGGTGGGTAATCACGCCCCGGGCCTATAACTTCTTTAGTAAAAGATTTACCTTTGCCTTACCAAGCACTGTCCCTGCCCTGCTTTCTCCCACCTTCATGTAATCTTCCTTAGTTCCCTTCCTTAATTTCAGATGCAAAGAAGAAATGGCAAACTGTCATTCTTCAGAGCATTTGAGACTTTGCTTCCTGGTAGTTTGGCTCAAATAAAATCTTATAAAAATTCTTTACTGGTTTGTACATTTTTATGTCCACAAGTCAAAGGGAAGAAAATAAAGTAGGCAGGGAAGGAAGGAGAGAGTGAGAGACAGGAAGGAAGGAAGGAAAAGAGGGAGGGAAGGAGGGTGGGAAGGAGAGGCAGGGAGAGAAAAAGGGGGGAAGAGGGAGGGAGGGAGGAGGGGAGGAAAGGCTTTCTGATCTGGGACCGCATCAGAGAATCGCTTTCCTTCCAGCTGAACCATCTATAAGAGGGGAGGAATTGACAAGCCTGGAGACAGGAAACTGACTTGGCTCTTTAGAGGCCCATCAACTTCTCTGTCCTTTATTGAACCAAGGGAATGCTGTTAAAATCATTTCCAGGGAAGGAAATATCTTATCTTTTCACTTAATTTTGCACTTGGAAGTCATTTGTTTTCTAATGATATTATATTTCACTTCTGTCATTTATATCTATCTAGTTTGAAAGGGCACAAACAGGGGAAAAGCCAAGTATTTTTAATGTTGTTGGGTTCATTTTAAAAAACTATCAGTGCTCCCAGGGCCAAAGAATTCTAGCAGCTGAAATAAAATTTCGCCTACCCACCCAAACTTACATTCCAGCAGTTGTAAAAGTATTCTTCTCCGACCTTTAACACGGTCATAAAGGTAATTCACTTGGGTGGAGGAGAGGGGTTGGGGCATGCCTTCACTATAATCTGTTTTTTACTTTTGGATTCTAGTTCCATAAGAAAGAATGTCTTAATCTGTTTTTCAAATTAAATACAAAAATAAAATAAAAACACAACTTTAAAAAGCTAACTTCTGGGCATTAGAAATAAAATAAATAAAATAAAATAAAATAAAATAAAATAAAATAAAATAAAATTCTTAGCTCCCTGGTGCCTCACTTTCAATCTTACACCCATTATGCACAGAGGCTCCCACACCTGGCTCTCTGGAGGCATCCCACATGCAAGACCCAAGTTATCCCTTTTCTGAAGGCAAACGTCACAGCCTGGAGGACGGCCCTAGAGTTAGCAGTGGCAGCCCCAGCAAAGAGAGAGAGCGTCCTGAGTTCTAACAAAGAGGGCCCCCATCTTGGCTTGACTATTACAGCTGGGGTATTTGGGCAACATGCTGCCCTTTTCAGAACCTCGGTTACTTTATTTGTATAATGTGGCACCCACCTGGCAGGATCCAAAGAGATGAGGCATGTGAGGCCCCTGGCAACATGTGATCGCTGCAGCAGTTATCAGACCCTGAGGATGAACCTCAGATGGGGGGATGTCAGGGATTGGAAGGGGCAATTAGGAAGATATTGCGGGGGAGCTTTCTTGGGCTATCAGATCTTAACTGTAGGCAAAATCCAATGTCTGATACCAAAGAATCCGCTCCTGTGTGTCTCTTTGCACAGAGGTGGTGACAGCTTTCATTTTGAATGCTTACTATGGCTGCCATCATCGTCACCATCACCATCATCCCTACCATCACCATCATTATTGCCATCACCATCATCACCACCGCAAGCACCACCACCACCACCACTACCATCACCATCACCTCATCATCACTATCATCACCACCACAAGCACCACCACCACTACCACCACCATCACCATCACCTCATCATCACTATCATCACCATCACAAGCACCACCACCACTACCATCACCATCACCATCACATCATCATCATCACTATCATCACCACCACTAGCACCACCACCATCATCCTCATCACACAGTCCCATCAGGCTGTTGGTTGATGTGGCTGATGTGGGGAAAACCACTCAGAACAGGATAGATAGACACCCTGGACACAGCCCTTGCTCAAGCAAGTTTCTGCCTCTTTCCCTAGCTTCAATCTTTTCTTCCTAAGGTAAAGGGATTGGGCTGATAGTTAGGGCAAGGGGTGCACCCTATGGCCAATGGCTAGACCCTTTTCTCGTCCCTCTAGCTTTCTAACCAAATTCTTCAAACTTTGGGTTCCAGGACAGATTTCACTCTTTTCTTCTAGGACAGGGTTTTCAACCCGTGGGTCGCGACAACTTTGGGGGTCATACGATCCTTTCACAGGGGTCGCCTAAGACCATCGGAAAACACATATATAAAATTACATATCGTTTTTGTGATTAACCACTATGCTTTAATTATGTTCAATTTGTAACAATGAAATTGGGGGTCACCACAACATGAGGAGCTGTATTCAAGGGTCGCGGCATTAGGAAGGTTGAGAACCACTGTTCTAGGAGATCAGCAGTGTCCAGCCCTGCCCTCAGCTAAAGGCAGTCGGGTTAATCTGAACAAAAGAAAAAGAGCTGGAGCAATGCAAGGGAAGAAAGAAGTCCATCTCCACAAGGTTTTCAAGGTGAATTTCTTATAAATGTAGCACAGTGTTGTAGCCACCCATCCTGAGAAAGACAGGAGGCAGACAGGAAAGGAGAGTAAAGGAGGGGATGAAAGGAAGGAGAGAGCAGGAAGGGAGAAAGGATGTGGGAGGGGATGCAGGAAGAGGCCACCAAAGCAAGACTCGAGAAACAACACCTTCCATCATCTTCACTTACTGAGAAATCCAACCGTTGTGATCAATTATCTCTCAATAAAGCTGGAGAAAACCCAAAACTGGTGTGTGCACACCTATATAGGTGCCTGTCTTTGTGACTGTGTGTATGCTTGAGTGTGCATCTGTGCGTGTGGATATGTTTGAATGTGTGTCTGTGTGTCCCTGGATAGGCAGTGCCTGGCACATATTAGGTGCTCAATCAATTGGTATGTGTGTGTGCTTGAGTCAACCTGTGTAGTGATGCGTGTGTGTGGCTGAGTGTGTGTTCCTGTATATTTATCTGAATGTGCCTTGCGGTGGGGGTGAAGCATGGATGGATATAGGTGCCTGGGTGTGTGTTGTAAGTACATGTCCCCACACACAGGTGTGAGAGTGCATTTGAAGTGCGAGTGCATGTTTCAGTGAGGCTGCATGGCTGAGCGTGAGAAAGTGGGTGCATGTGTGCATGCATTCATGACCTTGTCTGCAAGGGTGTTACATGAGCATGTCTCTGGGGTGTACTGTGAGGGTGAGTGTGTGCATTATATGTGCATGTATGTATTCTGTGTGGGTGTGTGCATGCATGTGTGCTGCATGAAGGTGTGTATGTATGCATGCTATGAGGGTATATGTGTGCATGCGTGTGTGCTGTGAGGGTGAGTGTTTCGGGCACCTGGGTGTGCAGGGAGCCTGGTAGCCCTGGGTGTATTTCCCTTCCCCAAGTCAGGAAATGCCTGTGGGTTTGTATGAGTGGTCAGTTCCCCTTTCACTTCCATGGGGCCATGAGGGCCGCTAGCAGCCCCTTAGCAGCTCCCACACACCCAGTTAATTCTGCTTCCTTTGTGGGAGCCAGAGGGTGAGTTTGCAAGAGCTCAACTGAACAGGGCCCTGCCCCGAGGGAGGAGACACCAGGGCTGTGGCCGCAGTGGGAGCCCCTGCTCCACCTCCCTCCCTCCGCACTCCTGGTTCCCTTCGGGCGGCAGGGCAGGACCCCTTCCCAGCCAGCTGAGCCTCAGCACCTGCAGTGGTCTGGCAAGAGCTCTGGAGGCAGACCCCTGGGTTCAAATGCTGCTCCCACCCCTGGTGGGCAGGTGGCTAAAACTCTCAGAGCCTCCATTTCCTCACTGGCAACATGGGGTGCCTGATACAAGGTGGAACCTCCTGGTGATGCCAGGAAGCCTGAACGGAGACCATGGCCACGTGCGTTACCCTGCGAGCAGCAGAGGCCTGAGGGTTGCAAACAGGGTCCTCCTCATTCCAGATCATCCGAGTCATGTCATGACAGAGTGACTCCTCTCCACCTGTTGAGACATCTCCTCTCCCCAGGATGCCTCTGCATACTCGGCAGCCCCCACACGCTCTCCTCACCACCCTGTGACTCAGGATGCAGGTATTTTAGGATCACAGAGAAACACACCTAGAAATGACTGTTGCCACCGTTAGTGCACCTACAACCCACGGGGGTCTTATCAACAGGAATCTGACCCCAAAGGTGGCCAGGGTGGCACAGGATCCTCCGAACGGAAAGGCAGGTCTCTGGGAGTCAGGAGAACCTACTGGAGGAGCTGGGGCTCTCCACTTGGGCACCCTGCCTGCCTCCCCACTTCTCACCTCCCACGTACAGACATACACACACGCTTCAGACCTGAGGTTTAATCCACCCACCATGTGGCCTGGCCCAGCCCTGCCCCAGGGCCTCTGGTTTCTCTGAACAGGAGGAGCAGGACACAGCTGTCAGGGAGGAAGACCCTTGGCAGAACAGGGGTTTGTGGAGCACATGCCTTCCCAACGCCACGTGACACGTGCCGGCTCCCGAGCCACAGCCGGTGACTCCACCCCTGTCTGCAGGAATCTGCATTGCGACAGGTGTGGAGGCAGAATTCTGGCCCCTCTACACCCACATCCAAATCCCAGAACCTGTGAGTGTGATACAGTACGTGGCAAACAGAATATTGGGACAGTGCAGCAACTTTCAAACCGTGTGCCGCAAGTGTTTTTAAAACACGCATTTAAGGTCAAGGGGAGAAAAAAAAGGAGACATATATAATACTCTTTATAATACTTTAAGCAATAAAACAATTTTTTAAAAAAAAACAACAAAAAAACCCATGCATTTAGTCAGGGCACTGACCTTTTTTCCCCCTTAGATCAGCGGTTCTCAACCTGTGGGTCGCGACCCCTTTGGCAGTCGAACGACCCTTTCACAGGGGTCGCCTAAGACCATCCTGCATATCAGATATTTACATTACGATTCATAACAGTAGCAACATTACAGTTATGAAGTAGCAACGAAAATAATTTTATGGTTGGGTCACAACATGAGGAACTGTATTTAAAGGGCCAGAAGGTTGAGAACCACTGCCTTAGATTGTCAAATTAAAAAAATGACAGCAGCTGACACAACAACAGCCTCCAGGTGTGAATGCCCTGTCTTGAACCATAAATAATAGGTCACATAATAGAGTTGCATCTTATTGGTCGTATTGCATAATAAAGTTGCATCTGATTGGTTAACTCGATAACGGAAATCTTTATATACAAGTATAGGCACCACCTGATTTTTTAAAAAGTCACTTTTGGAGCAAAAAGGGAAGGTAATTAGTATTATTATTACTCAACAAAAATGATACCTCTATTTTTCTCAGATTGGCAAAAAATAGAATTTTTTGGTGTGCCACAGAATTGTAGTAGTTTATGTGTGCCATGAAATGAAAAAGGTTGAAAATCGCTGGGGTAGAGGATAAGGATTTAAGGTTGCCAACCAGCTGGCCTTAAAAATAAAATGTAGAAAATTCTGGATTATCTGAGTCTTAAAATCTGGAAGATTGAGGCAGAAGAGGACTCCGAGAAGGAAGCAGAGGTTGGGGTGATGCAACGTGAGGATTCAGCCCCTTCTCCCCAGCTTTGAGGGTGGGAAGAGACCATACGTCAAGGGATGCGGCGGGCGGCCTCCGGAATTGGAAAAGGGGAGGAAACCGATTGTTCCCCTAGAGCCTGCAGAAAGCAACACAGTCTTGCCGGCACCTTGCTTTTAGCCCAGGGAGACCTGTGTCAGACTTCAGACCCCCAAACTATAAGCGAATAAATGTGTGTGTGTTTTAAGCCGCTAAGTGTTTGGGAACTTTCAGCAGCAGTAGGAATCTGACCCCCAAGGGCCCTGATGATTGGGGAGCAGTGGTCAGGGAAACGTAGGGCTCCCCTGCCAGGTCTCTGGAGCCCAGGCAGAGGCAAGCTGGGGGAAAGAGGCCTCTGGTTTGAGGAGACGCTGCGCCAGGGGCCCCGGATGGACATAGGCACTCCCAGGAGTACTTTGCTCTGGTGGGGCGCTTCCCCAGCAGGTAATGCTGGCAGGTATTGATCACAGCTCTGCCCTGAAGATTCAAGGGTTACAGCGATGAACAAGCAAGGGCCCCAGCTTTTGAGGATCTTTTACTCCAGAGGAGAGATAGATGGTGAACAAGTTGGGAATCAAAACCATGAATACGCAGAGTAATGAAGTCCTAACAGCAGACTGTCAGGCAGTGGCACTGAGTGTGCAAGAGACCTTTGTGGATTCCTCCTTAACCACATGGCCTGCCTTAGGGCAGCGCGATCTGGAGGCCCGCCCTCATCACTGGGCAGCTCTGTGACCTGTGCAAGCTGCTTCCCTTCCCGGGCTTGATTCGCCCGGGGAAGCGGGCTCCTCCCTCTTCCCCGTCCTCTTTCCTCTGGAGACAGGAGAGAAATGGGCTGTCCTGACAGTTATTCATCCACAATCATCTCTGTGCGCCATCGACCTGCAGTGGGAGTCGTCACACGCAGGTTTTCAATTATTCCTTAAAACACCCTACAGCAGATAGTGAAATAAGCTAGACACAGAAGACAAATCCTGTATGACGCCACTTATATGAGGATCCCAGAGGAGTCGAGTTCATAGAGACAGGAAGTAGAATGGTGGTCACCAGGGGATGAAGGGAGGGGAAATGGGAGTTATTATTTAATGGGGGCAGAGTTTCAGTTTGGGAAGATGAAAAAGTTCTGGAGATGGATGCTGAGAATGGTTGTACAACAGTGTAAATATCAACAAATTGTACACTTAAAATGGTTAAAATGGTACATTTTGTGTTACATAATATTTTACTACAATAAAGATTTTTTTAAAAAAAATTTCAGAGAGGAAGGGAGAGGGAGAGATAGAAACAATGGTGAGAGAGAGTCATGGCCCCTAATGGGGATTGAGCCCGCAACCCAGGCATGTGCCCTGACCGGAATCGAACCATGACCTCCTAGTCGACGCTCAACCACTGAGTCACACTGGCCGGGCAATAAAGATGTTTTAAATACCCTAGAGCAGTGGTCGGCAAACTGCGGCTCGCGAGCCACATTCGGCTCTTTGCCCCCTTCAGTGTGGCTCTTCCACAAAATACCGACTTCTGCGCATGGGCCACGAAGTTTCAATCGCACTGTACGTGCGCACCCGCACGTGGTATTTTGTGGAAGAGCCACACTCAAGGGGCCAAAGAGCCGCATGTGGCTCTCGAGCCGCTGTTTGCCGACCACGGCTCTGGAGTGAAGATGATTCACCCATTTTACAGATGAGGAAGCTGAAGCTCAAGGAGAGTGTGGACTTGCCCAACATCATGTAGCAAGAGAATTGCCGAGTTGGGATTTGAACCCAGGTCTGACTCTAAATCGAGGGTCCTGGCCTCCTGATATCTTCCTTCCATTTTTTTTAAAGGAGGGTCTGCTTTGGGGAGACCCTGCACTAGGAACAGTGGAGAGGGTGGTGGAGAAATGAGCATTTTCGGAGAAACGAGGAGCCGGCACGTAGCGCTGAGGCCATGTGCAGACCAAAAGGGGGAGGCTGGGTCTGGCCATACGGCTCCCACCCCACAACTTGGCTGCTTCTCTAAGATCCCTTGGCAATCCTTATTTTCCATGGAAACCGTGGGAGCAGCTGGCCCAGGACACCAGTAAACCAGAAGCCCCTTTCCAGGGAGAAGTTGTACACACTCTTTTGCTTTCTGTTTGTAGCAACAGGTCCCTAGAGAGCTGACAGCGTCCCTGGCAGTCCTGCCGCTCAGAGGGAGGGAACAGGAGGGAGGTCAAATGGCCAATCCGAGTTACAAAGCTTTTCAGAACTAGTACCCTCCACAGCCCAACTCTGGGCTGGGCCGTCACCCTCCATCCAAGGGGGATGCCCCAGGGTCACAGGTGGCGCAGAGAGAAAATCTAGAAGACCCTGTGGCACCCCAGCCGTTTCGACTCAGTGGATAGAGCGTCGGCCTGCGGACTGAAGGGCCCCAGGTTAGATTCCGGTCAAGGGAAGGTACCTCGGCTGCAGGCTCCTCCCTGGCCCAGGCCTTGGTTGGGGCTCATACAGGAGGCACCAATCGAAGTGCTTCTCTCACATCGATATTTCTGTCTTTCCCTCTCTCTTCCACTCTCTCTAAAAATCAATGGAAAAAGACCCTCAGGTGAGGATTAAAAAAAATAAATAAAAAAGACCCTGTGGGCTAGACAGGTTCTCCTACTGGCCCAGAAGAGCCCAGCAAATAGAGGGCAGATGGCTGGAGAGCAGGTCTGATGACTGCAAGGAAAGCAGAACCAGAGGAGCCCAGGGCCATCGGATTGGAGTGGGAAGGAAAAGGGCACTGGACTGGGGGTAGAAGGTGATGGGTGCCCACGGCAGCGCTGTTTCCGGCTGACCCAGCCCATGCCTCTCAGAGGCCCCACCACCAAGATTCAGCCTGCAGCACTGCCACCTCCCCTGGACGACCTCACAGCGTTGCCACCGCTTGTCACGTGACTACAGAAGAGAGGGCTCCCCCTCTGTGGTCACACACTGTCTCAGCCCCACAGCAAACCACAGGGCACATACAGTGCTTCAGTGGAGAGAGGCCGCTCCTCCAGCTCCCACAAGGATCTTGGGAACAAGGTCTTGTGGCTGCGTCTGCTATGCCGCACCAGATGCCTTGCCCTCTGGACAAACCCTTGAGTGCCTCGCCGGCCGGCCCCTCCCTCTTCCTCCACTCACTCTGCCATACATCCCTGTGAATGTCTGAACCTGATGTGGACACGTGTCTCTCTCCCAGGCAGCTCCTCGGGCCTCTTGTAAATCACTGGGTACGAATAGCGCGAGGCAGGGTGGAGCATGCTGCCTACATGGGCCTGTGTACAAAGGTGCCTGAAAGCTAACTCTGCCAGCCAGGACCCCCAGGATTAGGGATAAAGGTCTCCTTTCCCATCCCTTCTAATGACCAGATCCACCCACACTTTTAGGTAAATGAAGACAAGAGAAGAGAAGAGACCATTTCTGAAGCCTCAGTTTAGTATAAGCCCCTAAGTCAATCCCCAAACAACTGCTGTCTACTCAGCCCCCCGGGGGGAGGGGGGGAGGTAGGAGAAATGTGGGTTAAGAAAGTCAGACTGTAGCTGAGGAAATGCACTCTTTTGCCGGCCTTCCTCTTACAGTTCCGGCCACGCTCTGCCTGGGAGTTCCTTTTCATGGAAGAGACTTAACGCACCCATGTCTGTGAGTCCCTGGGGGGCAGGATCCGTGCCTGACCCCTCTCTCTTTCCCAGGACCCAGCCCAGAGCGTGGCTCAGACTAAACATAGAATCAAAGGACAAGAATGTTAGAGAGGACAAGGACATGTGGGCTACGCCATGTCACTTCCCTGCCCGGAAACCTTCAATGGCTCCTCGTTAAAGGCAGGATAAATTCCAAGCCCCTTGGCCAGACACTTATGACTTTCAGGTCATGGGGCCCCTGTCCACCTCTCTTTCCTCATTTCCCATCACTCACCGTCAGGATCCCGGTCCCCCTCCCCGAGTCATGCAAGGCTCAGTGTATCAGTCTGGGTTCGTTTGGAAGAGCAGAACCCCTCACCAGGTGTTATAGAGAATCGGATATAGTTAGGGAGCTGACTTGAAGCAATTATAGGACATAATGGCTGCCTACAAGATTGACCCACAGCTGTGGCCTCTGCCAGGCCAGGCCTGAGGCCAGCAGGCAGGCAACAGGGAAATACAATGGTCAAGAGTTGGGGACAGCAAGGCCCGCCAGACCCCAGGAGGACGAACTGGAACACACACTGGTCTCTCATTGTGTCCGAGCCTCCAGCTTCCTTCATAAGGTTGACCTGCAGGAGAAGCCGGAGTCTTTGATAAAGAAATTGAGCCATGAGACAAAGAAACTGAAGGAGAAGATGTGGCAGGAGCTGCAGCAGGTGCTGGCCTGGCTGCCACATCACACCCCCACCGAGAAGGACAGAGCCCAAGATACGTGGGTACACGGGAGCTGCAGCTCTATCTCGACTGAATGTCTGAGCACACCCAAAGGGCTGTGTCCACTTCTACTTTTATTTTCTATTTTCAAATGGTTATTACTTCTTTGTGATACAGAAATATATATTACCCCAATTAAGGTCTTTATTATTTAGGTTAAATGGATTATTTTTAAATTTTTATTTTGTATTCATTTCAGGTGTACAGCTTGGTGGTTAGGACGATCGCTAAGCTGTACACTTCTTCTTTCCAAACCTCATGCAGCTTGCTCTCATGGCCAAGTCTAACCCAGAGGAAATTCCAGAAAACGTAGTTCCAGCTCAGCTAAACTTGACCAGACACACCCTTCCCCAGCCTGCTTCCTTTGCTGACAGTGTTCTTCCCCATTCGCAGCCTGAATAACTCCAACTCAACTCTCAAGGCCCCACCTAATGGCTCTTCATCCCTTGCAGTGGTTCTCAACCTCCTGGTCCTTCAAATACAGTTCCTCATGTTGTGACCCAACCATAAAATTATTTTCGTTGCTACTTCATAACTGTAATGTTGCTACTGTTATGAATCGTAATGTAAATATCTGATATTCAGGATGGTCTTAGGCAACCCCTGTGAAAGGGTCATTCGACCGCCAAAGGGGTTGCGACCCACAGGTTGAGAACCGCTGCTCCAGAGTCTCCTGTCATCCCTGGAGACTAGATCAGCCCTTCCCTGTGCCCCAGGACACTCAGAACTGACCTCCACTCGAACCTTATTACCTTTCAGAGACCTAACATCTATTTCCATAGAGGCCAGAGTAGGTCATCTCTATGACCCAAGGAACTCAACCACTAAACATTATCTCAGTCAATCTTCAAGCCAACCCTCTGAAGCAAAGTGCTTTCACTGTCCCCATTTTAAAAATATATATATATTTTATTGATTTTTTTACAGAGAGGGAGAAGGATAGAGAGTTAGAAACATCGATGAGAGAGGAACATCGATCAGCTGCCTCCTGCACACCCCCCACCGGGGATGTGCCCGCAACCAAGGCACATGCCCTTGACCGGAATCGAACCCGGGACCCTTCAGTCTGCAGGCCGACGCTCTATCCACTGAGCCAAACAGGTCAGGGCTCACTGTCCCCATTTTACAGTGGAGGACACTGAGGCTGGGGAGGAGACGCCACCTGCAGAGGCGGGATTTGGTCCAGCCCACCCCAGAGCCCTAATTCATAATCACCAAGCAAAACGGAAGGTAGACAATGTGAAAGTACAATGAGAGTGCCAGCCGGTGTGTCTCAGTTGGTTGAGCATCGTTCCAGGCACCGAAAGATTGACGGTTCAATTCCCTGTCAGGTTACAAGTTTGATGCCCATTTGGGGCACGTATGGAAGGCACCCGATGGATGTTTCTCTCTCTCTCTCTCCCTCTCCCTCTCCCTCTCCTTCTCTTTTCCTTCCTCTCTCTCTAAACTGCGATGAGAGTGGAGTAACCAAACATCCCATTTTGCCGAGGACTGAGGAGGTTCTTGAAATGCTGGATTTTCAGTTTTAAAACGGAGACAGTCCCAGGCAAACTGGGGCCAGCTGGTCGCCCGAGGACAAAGTGCTGCGGCTGTTTCCAGGTGGGAGAAGCCCTGGGAAGCCAGGGAGGTGCCATCCTGACACATTGAACTTGTGCCACCTCATGGACCTGAGCAAGATGGGAGCTTTCAGGCTGGCTTGGGGATTCAGTTTCTTCCTTCCTCAGGAACTCCTCCTTCTTGGTTGTTTGGAAAGCAGTCCCAGGACATCTGAGTTCCACGGTGGCTGGCTGCCCGTGAACCGTGGTGGGAGGAGATGTGCAGTAAGGGGTGGCAGGAAAACATCTCCTTTCCTATCAGGTTCATCATGGACTGCAGACTGGGCGTCAAAGAGGGAGAGATCAACTAAAGGACTTGTGTGCATGCATATAAGCCTAACCAATGGACACAGACACCAGGGGGGTGAGGGCATAAGTGGGGGTGGGGGTGGGGGGGGATGACGGGATAAGGACACATACGTAATACCTTCATCAATAAAGAAAAAAAGATATAAAAACAAAAAACAGATTCACAGAGCCAGATTGGCTTCTCTGGGCCTGGCCCTGCAGAGGTGGCTATGGAAGCGCTGGCCGAGCTGGTGGGGTAGAATCCCAGCCTCCGAATCATCAGCATTGCCAGGAACTGCACAGTCCTGTATGTCAGCTCGGCTCTGGGAAGGGATTTATTGAAGGTCAAGGGCGATCAGGAGCAGAGCTGCCGCCAGACCCAGGTTTCCAGGCTCCTGCCCGGCAGGGCAGGGTGGCCTGGCTTAATGCTAACGGCGGGCAGGCTGCTTCTCTGTCTCTGATGCCAAGACTGTGACTTACCAGCTGTTATATTAAGCACGTCCTTGCCTGCTCCTGGTGTCAGCTTTCTCCTAGGTGAAGTGAGGTAACAATGCCTACCCCTGGGGCTACTGAGAACAGGAACAAAGGAAGTTGTCTTAACAGCTGGCAAACTGTCTTTGTTTGGGGAAAACACTGGCAGAGACTCACCAGGCTGGATGTGATAAGCCGGGCATCTCTTCAGTGTAACACAGTAACAGGGAAGGCTCTCTTGGGGTTGGGAGAGAAGGGATGGGGGAGAGTACAGGGGAAGGCAGAAGAGCCAGCAAGATGGAGAGAGCCAGCACCAGGGAGGGGGGACCAGCCAGACCTGCAGGCAAGCCAAGGAGTGACCAGAGGAGAGTTTTGGAATGAAACATTATCACTGTTTCCCAGACGCTATTTGTACCACCACCCATCTCCTCTCCACCCCCAATTCATCAGTAACATCTGCCCGTCCACAGTGCTTGATACAACTTGTGTGTGTGTGTGTGTGTGTGTGTGTGTGTGTGTGTACCTGCACAACTCAAAGAGAGCTAAGTTTCCTGGTTACGTCAAGGCAAAATGAAACAGAGACCACACACTGAAAAGAAAAATCTAAGGATTCGCGAAAGTTTGGTTTGGCAGAGACCACCGGCTATCCATGGAGATCCATCCATTCTCCCCCTTCCTGGACTCACAGCCACATTCCCCAGCCTCCCCTGCAGATGGGTGTGGCCAGACGATGGAGCTGGAGCCAGTGGGATGTGTGTGGAAGTGACGAGTGCCACTTCCCGGCCTGGCTCCGGCCTGGCTCCCGGAGCCCCTCCCTGCTTGGGGGACGGCCTTGGGAGCCATGTGTGGACAATGGCAGAGCCCACATCAGCCCAGGTCTGCCACCACCCCCACCAGCCCGAGCCTCCTAGATCTTATCATGAGAGAAAAATAAACTTCTTTTGTGTTGGGTCACTATATTCTGGGTCTAATTGTTAAAGAAGTGGAGCCTCCACAAAACTATAAACTATGAAAGGCACCCCAGCACGCAGCAGCGAGCTTCCCAGCATCGCGCAGCGACAAGACGTCTGTCAGCCTCCCCGAGTCCCCCGACAGTCCAAGAGTGTGAGATAGAACCTTCTGGGGGAGGGGGGGGTGCGGGGGGGGGAGTCAGCTGGTTTGAACTGAATTCGGGGAACAGAAGTAGAACACGATTTGCTGCCTGAGGAGGGAGAGTCCAAATTTGTCACCAGAACTTAGAAGAAGGGAAGGCTGCTGGGCCTTGGTGACCCCTGGATCAGGGGCCAGTTGTGTCCACTGACTTGAGCCCAGCACCCTCTGCTCTGTCCACTTCTCCAAACTGTGGCTCATAGCGTCCCTGGGCATCTCAGGAAACTTGGAGGCCGGGCTCTTCCTGAGCAAACCGGCCCCAGGCAAGCAGGAGGCCTCAGGGCTCGGCTCAGGGGGTGCTGGCAACCGGCCTCGGGCAGGGAAGGGGAGACAGAACAAGAGGAAAGGAAATGAGCTGCCAGAGTCTGAGAAGGCTCAGGATCACTTATTAAGGGCAGGTCTTGGTGAGGGGCGAACAGCATTGCCAAGGCAACCAGAGGTGCCGCCGTCCACCGAGACCATTCATCTTGCAGACAGACCATTTCTCCCCAGGTTGGAGATGAGGATCAGCAAGAAAAGATGCCAGGAGAGCCAACCAGAGTTCTGTAGAGAGAAGCTTAGTGTGGAAAATCGGCACATCTTGGGTTCATGGAGCCTCACCTTCCGGAAGCCACAACTAGCATTCCCGGTGACCTTGGCTCCCAAGGCTGTCTGTCATTGGAGGAACACATACTCTGCAGGCAGGCTCACCCGGGTTTGAATCCCAGCTCTATCACTTACCAGCGCTGCTTGGACAAAGCACTTCACATCTCTGAGCCTCAGTGTCTCCATCTGTAAATTGGGGATTTTAATACTTGCCAGATAGGCCTGTTGTGGGAAATCAACAGAAATAGAATCGGAAAGCAATTTGTCATAATTGTCCCCACTGGGACTTAATGACTGAGCGTTTGCTCTGTGCCTTATCTGATGGAATTCTCTCTATGATCCCTCCGGGCAGAGGAGAGAGCAGAGCCCAGAGAGGCGGAGTGATTTTCCCAGGGTTGCTCAGCTTCAAGGTGGCCCAGCCTGACCTATAACCCAGGCAGTCTGACCCCAGAGTCCAGGTTCCGGGTGCCTCCTTATCCTTCTGATACAAAGCAGTTTTCACTGGTGCTCAAAGGGAGCCTGAAATCTCCAGTAGGGGTGTGAAGAAAGGAAGCATCATTCTGAGAAGGATTCTTGGAGGCGGCAGGCTGGACCTGACGTTTTCCCAGGAAAAGCAAGATGTCAGCAGCAGAAAGGGGTGGAGTGGAGGCTTTGCCAGGCAGCCGTTGGATTTGGAGCAAAGGAGGGGAAGTGGGGACACGGCAGTGGAGAGCTCCCCGGGAACCATGTGGCTGCAGCCAAGGCCTCAGGGAGAGAAGTGAGAGGGGGTTTCCCAATCGAGCTGCGTCCTTCCAGAAAAGGAGCAGTCATATCTCTCTCAGTGCCCTTCCGGACCCAGCAGGCTGTGAGCTCCAGGAGGCAAGGGCCAGCTGCGTCTGCTCCTCTGCTCAGCCCAGTGCCCACCTGGTGCCTGGACCATGGGAGGTACTGGACCAACATTTGCTGAATAAACTGGCATGGAGAGGGTGTGTGTTCTCATTCACTTCTTCCTTTGACAGGTCTACACCTGAAGGAGCATGGAAGCCACTCCCCCTGGAAAGGAGGCGGGTTGGACCTGGGGGTGCAGAGGGAGGTTAGAGAAGAAATATGAGTGGAACCCTCTTCCTCACACCTGTTCCCTGGGCTATTGTGGGAAGACGTTTCTCCACGGGTCTTTCAAATCTGGCAAACAGAGCCACTGACTGCTTTTTATTCTAGAGGATCTTTTCAAGGACTTTGTTTTCATGGTCCATTTGAGAAGTCCTATTGGCAGAACGATGCCAAGATGGGGTCATGCCTCCAGGAAGCCCTCAGTCTGGTAGAGCAGGCGGGTGCCTAAGGAAGCCTTGGAGCTCGGACCTCAATGGAGACGGGATGCAGGCAGGCAGGGTGGGTGGGTGTCAGGAGGGGCACTGAGGAGGGGATTGGAGTTCCCGACAGCTGAGGGGGCTGGGGAGGTGTCCAGCTGACCCGTCAGACCGCAACACCATGGACCCAGCAAGGTGAAGCAGAACCCAGTGTCCCCGTCCTCTTCCTCTCTCCAAAGCAACAGCCTCTCTGTCCCGCTCACCCCCAGGTCGCTGGGGGGGAAGTCCTGAGATTGGGTAAGAGGGCCGGACTGGCTCATCAAGATGCACTGAAGGGGGAAAGCAGAACGGGCTATGGTGCAACACAAAACAGTTATGATAGAGGGTGTGAGGAAGGGCCTCTACAAGCAGTGGAGACATCCCAGGGCCTTGATGTTGTGAATGGAGACTCTGCCCGAGAAACATGAAGCCGTGTAAGGTTTCCAGGGCCTGAGGTCTCACCGGGAGCCGCCTGCCAGTGCCCAGCGGTCAGCAGGCGAGAGGAGGGCAGAGCAGTCAGAGTGGAGGGGGAGAGCTTCTGAGAGGCCAGTTTTTACAGCAAACATCCTTGCAAGATGGAGAAAGCTCTCTTTCTGAATCAAAGGGCAGGCATGCTTACTGCCCATTATAAAAGTGTGGGGTTCTCTCAGCTCAGGGCTCATCTCCTGTATTGCAGCCACGGCATGTGAATCACCCAGCTGGGCCCTTCCGTGTCACCCCTGTGCAGAGTTGCCTGTTAAAATACAGGACACCCAGTTAAACAATGAATACTTTTTAAAATGTAAGTATGATCCATGCAATATTCGAGACATACTGGAGCAGCATTCATTGCTCATCTGAAATTAAAATTTAACCGTGTACCCTATGTGTTTATTTTCTTAAATTGGGTAACCCCACTCCCGTGGGACTTAGGGACAGAAGGAACTGGTGGAAAGATGCTGATGCCTGTGCCACGTGCCATGAGTAATCAAGTCCTTTGTCTCTGACCCAAGAGTCTTGTGCTCCTGCCAGCATTCAAGTTAGCTCACAAGTAGGGCAAAATCTCATACCCTACCCAGCCTTAACTTGGAATCTGGCATAGATTTGGCAGCCCAAAATATCTGTGGGATGAATGGTTGTCAATCTGTGGGAATTGCTGCCAAGTACACAGAATTCCTCAGGGATTTAGAATGGGTTCCCGGTGGTTGGTGCAGCAACTTTACATTTCACAAACTCATTGCTGTTACCATGGTTACTATACCTACATAGGGCTTCACAGCTTCCCAAGAGCATGTTCATGCATTGCCTTTTTCAATTTCCCAATGACTCTTCGAAACACGCATGATTATTCTTAATTTAGGAATTAGAAAAGTGAAGTTCAAGGTCAAGAAGCACATTGCACAAGGACACACAACCAGTAAGTGGCAATCAACTCAGCCAAACAGGACTAACAAAGACCTACCATGTACCTAGCACTGGGCTAAGCTCATTACGTACATCCTTTTTCTGGTGTATGTCCTGTAACTTCCGTGTAATGTGGGCATAATTAGCCACAAAGGGGGTCTGATAACACACCCAGATTCACATAGCTGCGGAGTGGCAGAGTCAAAATGAGAATCCACTTTGGTTTCATACCAAAAAGTCTGAGTAAAAATGGTAGGAGGTTGTAGGTCAGTGATGGCGAACCTTTTGAGCTCAGTGCGTCAGCATTTTGAAAAACCTTAACTTAACTCTGGTGCCGTGTCAGATATAGAAATTTTTTGATATTTGAAACCATAGTAAAACAAAGACTTATATTTTTTATATTTATTTTATATATTTAAATGCCATTTAACAAAGGAAAATCAACCAAAAAAATGAGTTCGCGTGTCACTTCTGACACGCGTGTCATAGGTTCGCCATCACTGTATGTAGGCGATGGGAGTCACACACTTTATAGTGGTTCCCCAGACAGCAGATGGGGACACAGGCAGGGTCCAGGTCCCAGGGGCCATCACTAACAGTGACTAGATTGGCCAAATATATCGACATTCAAAATGATAGTCCCATTCAGGCTGGGAGCTACAGGGGAAACTTAGGCATCTCAGCCACACAGACTGGACCAGCTCAGAACCCACACATCCTAGGACTTCCATAAATACCACAGTTCATCCCCTGGCCGTGGACTGGTGGGTTAAACATAATTACCCCAGGGTCCCAACAGTCTCAGGAATGGAAAAATGATTCAAGCTGGGAGGGCAGAAGGGGAAAATGATGTTTTCTATATGTCCTTGGGGAAAGCTGACTTTTTTTTGAAAACGCTTGGGCCAGAGTTCCGCATTGTGTTTCCTGAAACATTCATTTCGAAAAAGGGGAAAGAAGCCCTGGCTGGTGTGGCTTGGTACGTTGGAGCATCGTCCTGTACACCAAATGCTGGTCAATTCCTGGTCAGAGCTCATACCCAGGTTGAGGGTTCAATTCATCGTTGGGGCACGTACAGGAGGCAGCCAATCAATGTTTCTCAACATCATTTCTCTCTCCCTCTCTCTCTCTCTCTTTTCCTTCCTTTGTCTAAAATCAACTTAAAAAATAAAATTAATGAAAAAAAAAAGGGGGGGGGAATGCCATAGTGAAAAAGTTTGGAAAATGCCACAGCCCATTTCTCCTTCTTGGATTTACAGTCTTTAATACATTAAGGGCTCTGACAAGTCCTGTAGCAAAGGAATCTGTGTCATTTTACTTAACCTGCAATTTCCTGAAAATATCGATTGGGACAGTTCTCTCTTATTTTTTAAATAAATTTTTTGGCAATAATTTTTATTAACCTTTTGAAAAACTGCTGGATTCGCAAGAATTTGGAGGCACACCATTACTTGAAATTCTCCCTTTCCCTTATTTTGAGCAGAACATAGCATTCATCCGGGGCTCAGGGAGTGGGCAGAAGCAGCATCGGGCCCCTGCACTGTGTCCTTGCAGGGACTGTACCTGCACGGACTCCAGGAGAGCAGCATTCATGAAGTTTTGCCAAGTGTACTCAATGGTCAGACAGACATGTGTTCAGGTCTTTTATTTTTTAAAAATAATGTATTTTTATTATTGATTTCAGAGAGAAAGGAGAGAGAGAAACATCAATGATGAGAATCAGTAATTGGCTGCCTCCTGCACGCCCCCTACTGAGGATTGAGCCCCAGCTGCCTCTTGCATGCCCCCTACTGGGGATTCAGCAAGCAGCTGCCTCCTGCACGCCCCCTACTGGGGATTGAGCCCCAGCTGCCTCTTGCATGCTCCCTAATGGGGATTGAGCCCCAGCTGCCTCCTGCACGCCCCCTACTGAGGATTGAGCCCCAGCTGCCTCTTGCATGCCCTACTGGGGATTCAGCAAGCAGCTGCCTCCTGCACGCCCCCTACTGGGGATTGAGCCCCAGCTGCCTCCTGCACGCCCCCTACTGGGGATTGAGCCCCAGCTGCCTCTGCACGCCCCTACTGGGATTGAGCCCAGCTGCCTCTTGCATGCCCCCTACTGGGGATTGAGCCCCAGCTGCCTCCTGCATGCCCCCTACTGGGGATTGAGCCCCAGCTGCCTCTTGCACGCCCCCTACTGGGGATTGAGCCCCAGCTGCCTCCTGCATGCCCCCTAATGGGGATTGAGCCCCAGCTGCCTCTTGCATGCCCCCTACTGGGGATTGAGCCCCAGCTGCCTCCTGCATGCCCCCTACTGGGGATTGAGCCCCAGCTGCCTCTTGCATGCCCCCTACTGGGGATTGAGCAAGCAGCTGCCTCCTGCACGCCCCCTACTGGGGACTGAGCCCTCAGCAGGGCACGTGCCCTGACCAGGAATCAAACAGTGACCTCCTGGTAGTTCATAGGTTGATGCTCAGCCACTGGGCTACACTAGACAGGTGCACGCTTAAGTCTTGTTCCACCATCAAGAATGCAGCGGCGGCGGCGGCGGGACGGGAGGGTGGTGCGCAGCTGGCAGGGCCCAGAGGCCTTGTCCTGTCGGCTTAGAGGCGCAGAGAAGCCGGTGCAGGTGCTCTGCGGCCACGTACGTCCCTGCTCTGCACACCCGCAGGGCTGCCTGACCCGAGGAAGCCTGTCTGCCTTTAGCACTTGCCTCTTGAGCCAGAGCAAATGCAGCTGAGGCCAGAGGGTGTGCCGGCACCCTCGGGCACTGGGCGCCCTAACAAGTTCTTCCGAAGATCCCGGCCCACGTGGCTACCTGTTCCAAATACCAGAATTGCATCGTGGAAGGTGTGAAGGCCACCACCAAGGATGTGTCCCTTCAGCCAAGGAATGTCCCACACCTTTCCTTGGCCTTCCTGTCCCGAGAAGAACTTCGATCAAGAAGGACTTGGGGACACGGCGAGTTGTCCCAGAGCACGGACACCAAATCTGTGTTTGTCCGGCCTGTGCCCCATGCCCGGGGGAGGCCCCGCTACCTCGGCACCAGCTTCGTCGAGCACATCCAGCGGCGGCACCAGCTTTCTTAGGGCACGTTGGTGGATTGCGATGCTGACGAAGAGGACATGCTGCATGGGGCCTTGCAACGCTCCAGCTTCTGTCGGTGCGTAGGGCTTCTGCCGTCCGTCTGGAGTTCAGAGCTTCCATCACGTGTTATGTGTGAAGCCCTGAATATGCGGTAGATCTGGAAGGGAGCTTGGTGTTAGGACAGGGTCACTTCTAACAGGGACACAGGTTCCCAGGCCAGAGCCCTCCTCTCCTTCCCTTTGGGCTCCACCCCGCCCCCCAGGCTTAACCCTGTTTGTCGCATCTTGTCTTTGCTCCTCAGCTACTTCCTGGGGTTTCTGCTGCTTCTTTCCGAAGAAAACCCAGCTTCTCCACCAGTCCTCCTTCCTCTCACCCAGCATTCCTCTCTCAGGTCCTCCACGCCCGCCAGGACCTTTTGTGGGACGTGAATAGCACAAATGAGACCGGTCTCTCCTTGCCTCGTCCCTGGGGGGTGTGTGCATCTGATCAGTGATGGAGCTCCTCCTGTGCTGAGCAAGCGCCTGTTAGCTGGTCCTTGGTATCAGCGGCCAGAGCCGGAGTTACCTCTCAGGAAAACTTTCATTTATTGATCGATTGATTGATTGATTGATTGTTTTTTTTTTGCTGCACAAAGCTTTATTGTTTCATTTGGTCCCGAGCATGGGAGAGGGCTTCATAGTGGTTAAAGAATGGCTAGTAGTTTGGGGAGAGGCTCAGGTCACAGCCAGGCATCAGGGGGTGCAGAGGGGCCCCTCAAATGCTGGAGGGTGAGCTTTGGAAGAGACACTCGCCCAGCCCAGCCTGGAGGCCGGCAGCCTGCGGAGGTGCCAGGTGTCGCCCATCTTCTTGATGAGTTTCACCTCCTCACCCGGAAGTGGTTCTCCAGGAAGTCACAGGGATGGGGTAGAACCAGGGCCGGCAGCTCCGAAAGGGCCTGGCTCAGGCTCCTCTCCAAGGCCAGGGCGGCCCCCATGACCCTGAGTTTTGGCCGCTCATCTGGGGAGGCTCAGCATGTTCTGGAAGAGGATGCGGCCGCGTGCTGGTTTTGCATCTTTAAGAGCCGCTCAGCGCCCTCAGCTTCTTCTCCGCCAACTTGTGGAAGAAGCGGCCCAGCCCCCAAGACCACATCCTCACAGAGGAAATAGCAGCCCGAGAGAGGTAGGTGTGCGAGGCCCGCAGAGGCAGGCTGGCCAGGAGGCTGACCGCAGCCTCTACCTCGGTGGAGTAATTCTGACGAATTTGGGAGCTCGTGACTGTTGGGCAATAAGGAGTGAAGGTAGAAAAAAAAGCCTGGTGTGTTGGCTGGTCCAGGAGGAGGTGGTTCTGAAGGTGGTGACTGGATAAGACGGAGCAGAGAGGCCAGTGGCTGAAAGAAGGGGTGTCCCTGGGTCTGTTCCGTTCAAACACTGTTGAAGCAATAGACAGATCCGGGACCGCCGAGGGCATTGCCTCTCAGGAAACCTTTGAAAAGTCCTGCTGGGGTGAATGTTCTGGGTTTAGCATGGTCTGATGCTGGAAGTTTTGATTCGTGATATTTTGCTGCCACCCCTGCACACCCTTAGAATGAACTGGTTCAGTCTTCAATGCCTGCATGGTGCCTTTTTAGGATAAGGTGGAACCACATGTTTTTAGTGGAAATAAGTGTTTCTAGGTTAGAAACTTAGGTTAGACTCCATTTCTCCTTAAGTGGGGAGGAGGGTCAGCTAAGAGAGACAGGAGGACCTAATTAATAAGGTATTTTCAGATGACTGGGTCATGTTTACTTCTCTATTTGGGAGCTTGCTTGCATTCTTGTCCTTTAGACACAAAAAGGAGTCCTCAAATGAATGAGAAGGAAGAGGTTTGGGGCCGAGTGGATACCAGTTCCTTTATCTTTGGTTAACTTAGATGAAACCGAGCATTGCTTTTCTATCAGCGGGAGGTGGTAGGAAATCGTGTCCCCCCAGCCTGCCTTCTCATCTAACAAGACACTGTTCAAAGGCACCTCTCTGGTGAGCAGTTGTTCATGGAAACGGTCTCCTGGAAACTTGCTTTGGTAGCAGCTCAAGAAGCCTGAAGTTCGCCCTCGCTGGTTTGGCTCAGTGGATAGAGCGTCGGCCTGCGAGGGCACATGCCTGGGTTGTGGGCTCGATCCCCAGTAGGGGGTGTGCAGGAGGCAACCAATCAGTGATTCTCTCTCATCATTGATGTTTCTCTCCCTCTCCCTTCCTCTCTGAAATCAATAAAAATACTTAAAAAAAAAAAAAAAAGCTTGAAGTTCAACATGCTTCACGATATTAATAAACACAAGGCTAAGGGCTGGCAGTCAAGTCCACAAGGAGCAGAGCCTCTGATTGGCCAAAGGGCATCTGGATTTCGGTTTGCTTTTTCACACCAGACCTCTTTAGTCTGACGTGGAACTTCCTTCTGGTCAGTGGCTGAGGTTGCCAGTGACAGGGCTTGGGGCCTGTGCCCTGCTGCCGTGGGCCTCTCCCTCCCTGCCAGTAAGAACCGGGTGCCTAGTAACCGGCAGAGATGGGGCCCCCGGGGCAAAGCAGTTGTTACTATTGCACCGATTCTGGGAGGGCCCAGATGTTAAGCTCAGCTTCTTCACCGTAGGTTTTGGAAAGAGTTCACTCAGACCTCCCTCAATGGAGATCATCTCGGTCTACGTTTAACGGAAATGGAGTGAAACCTTCATTTGAGGGCACAGAAGAGAACATGTCCGTCTCACTGGCGGTACCAAGAAACTGCTTTCCTTGTGTTAAGTGCACTGCACGTATTTCTCATCAGATTTTTTCCCAGAAAGTGGAATTTGTTACATTCTGGCTTTTAAAAGGCAAAATATAAATAAATTTAATAATTTGTCAAAAAAAAAAAAAAAAAAAAAGAACTCCACAGCCCTGGGCAAGTTACCGAGCCTCCCAGACTTGGAATTCCTTGTCACTATAACAGGAATAATGAAAGTTCCTACCATGGGTGTGTTTTGTAAGGACAAAATGAGATAGGGCACATAGCCAGTGCTGAAGGAATAGTTGTAGACGTTGTTATTGTTGTGGTTCTTTTTTGTTATTGTTGATGGAGATGGAATGGAGAGGTAGACAGCAAGTAGAGGGAGGAATCATGAAAGGCGAGGAGGGGTAGGCCAAGCCTACACTTCTCGGTCTTAGTCATGGATGCTCTGACCTCAGAACTGGAAGACCCTTCCTTGCCCAGAAAGGTGGAACAGCTGATGGAGAGACTGTCCCCAGATCACTCAAGCCACAAATTCATTCATTCTTCAACCCTTTATGGAGCATTTGCCCTACTATGTGGAAGCAATTTGCACAGCCTCAGACACAAACACAGCACCCATCAGAATCTCATGCTTAGAATTTACCTTATAGAACTTTTGCAAAATGTTTCCAAGATAAGTGTGTTTTTTAAAGGGACATAAAGAAAATAAACAGTATCTACTCATTGGAGCAAAAGAAATACAGTAAGGATCAACCAGAACTTCGCAGGATCGGTTATGTGCAGGGGTAGGTGAGGAAAGGAAGTGGGGGATGGGAAGAGGGAAGGGTGAGTGACATTTCTCGAGTCTGCCTTTTGTGTAGCTCTGACTCTTAGAACTAAGAGTCACATACCCAGACATTTCACATACCCAGAACTGAGACGCTACACAGAAGCAACCAGGATGTAGGGGGAGCCCCAAAGATTATGCAAACAGTAACAGATGAACCTAATGGTACCGCAACTGAATAATGTCCCCACACTGAGTGCAATGGGGAAGAAAAGAACGAATTTAAGCAACTTTGGAAAACAGTTACTTTGACTAGACATACACAAAAAAGACTACAAGGCTAAAGACAAAAGGAACTGTACACAATATTGTATTCCAGTTAGTCAATCTGTTTTTCAAGGAGTATGGGTTAACAATTCTGAAACTGCTCTATGCATATACTAGGGTTGAGCAATTAAGTAAATGTACTGTGGAGCCAGGTTTCGTGCTAGTGGAGAAAGAGCTTGAAATAAGTAAAGGAGGAAGGTGAGAATGAATTCTGTGGTGCTGGATGAGAATCTGACTCTTGGCTGTGTGTGTGTGTGGAGGGTGGGGGGGAGGGAGGTGCACGCATGCACAAAAGTATACATAAATGTCTCTCCTAGCTCTGTCTGCTGAGAGGAACAAGAATCAGTGACACTCTGTCTTAGTTTTTTCAGGCTGCTATAACAAAATACCATAGACTGGGTGGCTTATAAACAACAGAAATTTATTTCTTACAACTGTCAGTGCTGGGAAGTCCAAGATCAAGGTGCTGGCAGCTTTGCTGTCTGGTGAAAGCCCATTTCCTGGACATAGCATTCTCACTGTGTCCTCACATGGTACAAGGGGGAAGGGACTCTCTTGGGTCTCTTTTCTTTTTCTTTTTTTTTTTCTTTTCTAAGGGCACTAATCCCATTCAGGAGGGCTCCACCCTCATGACCTAATCACCTCCTAAAGACCTTACCTCCTCCTAATACCATGGCACTGGGAGTTTAAGATATCAACATGGGAATTTGGGGGGGTGGGGGGACACAGACATTCAAACCATAGCACACCCCAATAGCAGTGAGGACACTTGGTGCCCAGATTTTAGTTTCTAAAGACTATTCCCCAATAAAAGGAATCCAGTTTCCTTGAAGAAATGGTTGATTCTGGGACAGGTGCCAGGAAAATGCAAGATGAATCTGGAACATCTTCTGGTGACAGAAAGCAAAGGAGGACTCAAAGTTTAAGACAATTTGAGCAACAAAATAAATAATGGTGGAAATGCATTACAACTCACAGAATAAACTAAATATTCATAAACTAAATATTCATAAATACTAAGTGATTGAATAAAGAAATAAAGGAGAAGGGACATCTTTTTCTTACAGTAGGACTCCAATGATCCAATGTAGAAGGAATAGTGAAAATAGAAAATAAGCATTAGGCAAACACCAAGTATTAATTGAGGATTTGGATAGATGCTAAAATTGGTGGGCCACAGCATGAAGAGAAACAGGATATTTGCACCATCTTACAGTATCTTCCCACAAGACAACTAGTAATTACAAAGAATTAATAGTAATTTTATGGAAGAGAAACACGGCAGACACCGCCTGACTCAAGTTAGCATCACCAGTAATATGCCTTCTGATAAGAGCCAATGAACAGCACCATATCCCTTCTGTCCCCTTATATAACATAAATATAAATATACACATAAGTGTAAATGTAAATATTAATATATAAATAGGTAAATATAAATATATAAATATAAAGAGCATTGCTGTCATTCTTTTAATTTATCCATATGCTACCATTACCTCCCACATTGTGGCTTTTATTATGACTTTGAATAGTTATCTATCAGATCAACTAAGACTAAGAAAAACAAAATATTTTATTTTACCTTCATTTATTCCTTCTGCATTGTTTGTATCTATTTTTTAATTTTCAATTCCATTTTTCTATCTTTATTTATTTGTTTAAAAATTGTTTCTGTCTCTTATGTTGTTCTGACATCTTAAAAACAAAACAAAGCAAAAAAACCACACACCTGTCTGGCTGAGGGGGGACTGCCTCTCCCTGGGATAGTCAGTTCTTACATAGAGCACAGGGCCCAGCCAGGAGCACGCCCTTCATCTGCCAACGAACCAACCCGGAGCCACAGTTCCTCACCTGGCCCGCCCACTCCAGGAGACAGTATCCCTCGACCTTAATGATTACAGGGCCGGGTGCCAAGCAACTGTAGCCTAAAGCTCCCAGAATTATTCAAATGAGCCCATCTTAAACGGTTTACTCTGTCCTGACTTTCCTTCCTGTGGAAACCCTAGTAAAGGCCATGGCCTAAGTGCTTCCTTCCCTCACTCCTATCTTCAGCCTCCGGACCATCCTGATGTCCTTCCCATGTGGCCCTGCCTGGCGTGCCTGCTGTGCCCTGCCTGTAGGAACTGTGAGTATAACACACTTTCTTTTCCTGCCTGCTCTTGTGTCTTGTCTTGTGGCCACACTTGATTGACCACATAAAGAACAAACACAAAACACCTTCCCTCGTGTTGTTTCTTCATGAAGATCTGAGGTTCAGGCTTATATGACGTTCCGTCTTTCTGAAGAACTTTTTTTAGCATTTCTTGCAAGGCAGGTCTACTGGCCACACATTCTCTCTGTTTTTGTTTGTCTGAGAGCGTATTTTTCTTTCACTTTTGAAGCATAATTTTGCTGCATGCAGAATTCTAGGTTGGTGGTCTTTTTTCTTTCAACATTTTGACCATTTCACTCATTCTCTTCTTGCTGGCATGCTTTCTGACAAAAAGTCCAATGTCATTTTCATCCTTGTTCCTCTGTAGGCCAGGTTTTTTTCATTACTGGTTTCTTTCAAGATTTTCCCTTTGTCTCTGGTGCTCTGCAATTTGAATAAGATGTGCCGAAGGTGTCAATTTTTTCAGAATTTATCTGCTTGTTGTTCTCTGAGTTTCCTAGATCTGTGGTTAGGGGGTCTGTCATTAATTTTGAAAAATTCTCAGTCACGATTACTTCCAAAATGTCTTCTGCTCCCTTTCCGTCTTCTCCTTCTGGTATTCCCTTTGCATGTTATACCTTTTGTAATACTCCCACTGGTTTCTAGTTATTCTATTTCTTTTTCCCCCCATTCTTTTTTCTCTACATTTCAGTTTGGGATGTTTCT
Source organism: Myotis myotis (assembly GCF_014108235.1). Classification (NCBI taxonomy): domain Eukaryota; kingdom Metazoa; phylum Chordata; class Mammalia; order Chiroptera; family Vespertilionidae; genus Myotis; species Myotis myotis. Next base: position 14,150,209 of record NW_023416316.1, read on the forward strand.
GTTGACATGTCTTCAAGCTCACTGTTTCTGTCTTTGGCTTTGTCTAGTCTACCAATGACTCTAACAAAGGCATTCTTCATTTCTGTTCCAGTGTTTTTGATTTTTTTTTTCCTTCTGAGTCTTTCTTCGAGTTTCCATCTCTGCTTACAGTACCCATCTCTTCTCACATGGTACCCACCTTTCTATTAAAACCCTTATCATATTAATGTTATTTTCGATTCTTTGTGATAATTCTAAAATCTGTATTGTACCGAGTCTTGTTCTAATGCTTGCTTTATCCCTTCTCCCTCCTTCTCCCTCTCTCTCTCATTTTATAATTTCTTGTTGAAAGCCAGCCGTGACGTATCTGGCACTGGGGCTGACAGAGCAGGCTTTCTGTGTGAGGTTTTATGTAACCTGGCTGGCGGCTGGACTGTGTGTAACATTGTGTGGCTGTGGGTGCCAGAGGCTTCAGTTTCTTCTCGTTCCTTGCTGTTTCTCTCCTGTTGTCTTTGGTTTTCCCTAATTTTTTTTTCTTTTTCAATTACAGTGATATTCAATATCATATTAGTTTCAGGTCTGCAGCATAATGGTTAGCCATTTACATAACTTACGAAGTGATCCCCCAATATGCCTAGTACTCACCTGACACCATACATAGTTATTACAAAATTATTGACTATGCTGTGAATTCTTTCTTCATTGGCGTCTTTGTACTGCAGCTTTCTGAATGGTAACCTACTATTATTATGTATGTTGATGTTGGGGAGGGGAAGTAGTCAATAGTCTTATGATTAAATCCCCATTCTTTTGTTTTGTTTTGTTTTGTTTCTGTAGTGAGCCTGAGTCCCTGGGCAGTGAGCTTCAGAAGTGTTTTTTACTTCCCACCCCACCCCCTCATGTGAGACAGGAAGGCTGGAGGAGGCTGGAGTTGTCTAATTGTCCTTCACCCAGATCAGATAAGACTCTGGTAAAGCAGCTTTCCTTGGGGTCAGGCACAACATCTGGGTATATTTCAACAAGGTCACTCTTCCCATGACAGAAGCATGAGGGATCGCTCCAGTTTTTGCTTTGTCTTTTTCACCCTGACTGGGAATGAAACCCGTAAGCTTTTGGTGTGTAGGACGATGCTCCAACCAACTGAGCCAACCACCAGAGCTGTAATCTCAGAGGGAGGGAGGGAGGGAGGGAGGGAGGGAGGGAGGGAGGGAGGGAGGGAGAGAGAGAGAGAGAGAGAGAGAGAGAGAGAGAGAGAACAAAAAAACATTGATCAGTTGCCTCCTGTAAGCACCCTGACCAGGAATCGAAACCTTGACTGGGCAAGTGCCCTGACTAGGAATCAAACCGGCAACCTTTCAATGCATGGGAATGATGCTCAACCAACTGAGCCACCCCAGCCAGGACGCTCTCCAGTCTTCACTGTGAGAACATGGTAGGTTCCCGGAAAGAAAACCCACAAACATGTCGGGGCCCTAAGACTGGGCCCCTAAGAGTTTTTTTAAATCCTTATCCAAGTTTATTCATTTTAGAGAGAGAGAAAAACTGAGAGAGGGAGGGAGGGAGGGAGGGAGAGAGAGAGAGAGAGAGAGAGAGAGAGAGAGAGAGAGAGAGAGAGAGAGAGATGTGAAAGAGAAACATCAATCAACTGCCTCTGGAACAAGCCCCAACCAGGAATGGAACCCGCAATCTTTTGGTGTAAGGGACAGCACTCCAACCAACAGAGCCACCAGCCAGGGCTGGGCTCCTGAGGGCTTTTAACTCTCAACCTAATCCCCCCGGAGCCTCCAGCATCTGACAAGTTCCCATCAGAAGTGTTCCTGCCAGTTCCAGCTCCAGCGTTTTGTTGTTAGGATGAAGTTCTCTGATGGAGCTAAGATTTGCAGTTTCTTCAGCTTTTTCTTATTGTGAGGGTGGAAGTGATGAGAACTGGAACTATGTGTGTGTGTCCTAACTTTAGGTCTGAGCTCCCCCCGCTTGACTCCCACCAAGGCCCAGGCTTACCCAGAGCGAGCGAGCGAACATGGTCTCTGGGCCACAGCTGCCAGCGTACAGGCAGATGCTGTGGGAGACTGAACAGCAGGCCTGTTGGAAATTTGGCTCGAAGCCTCCATTGTCTCAGCATTTTGTAATCTGGCCCTGGGCAGGGGACTGGGGGTGGAGGCCACTTTTTGTGGGAACTCAGGCACAAAGGGGGTGTGAACCATCAGCCTGGGACTGAGGCCAAGGCAGCGAGAAGAAAGCTGGGGCCCTGGCCAAGGCCCGGGCCCTCGGAGCATCCAGCTGGATGGGGCCATGCGGGCTGAGCCAGATGTGGGCTGAGAAAGTCACAGAGTTGCTGGCAACTCCTTGTCTGCAGGGGGGAGAGACAGGGAACAAACTGACATGCCCATCAGGGTGAAGCACCGCCACCTGGGGAAACACAGGGGCCTCTGTGACCCAGGGGAGGAGCCCAATCCATTGTGAGGCAGCAGGGAGGCTCCTCGGAGGGTCCTTGTGTGCCGAGGCCCAGGAGTTGAGCAGAAGGTGTCCAGGCTGAGAGGGCAGCTGGCCTCTGGGCGGGGGGGAGCAGCAGGTAAGAAGGGCCCGGTGATGGGAAATGCCTGCCCCACTGCGGGAGTTCCGAGCAGTTCAGTCTGTCCAACATCAGCTGTGAAATGCAGTTCAGCAAGAAATGAGGATGGGGGTTGGAAAGGGTCCAAACCAAAGAAGTCTAATGCTAAATATGGCATGGGACACACACACACACACACACACACACACACACACACGTGCACACACATTTCATTGTTGATCTGAAATCCAAATTTAACTGGACATCTGTGTGTTTATTTGCTAAATCTGGCGACTCCAGCCCCGGGGACAATGTGGACTTAATTCCTAGATAGTGGGGAGTCATCAGAGGCTTTTTGGGGAAGTGGGGGGATGATGTGGCCAGATTTGCATTTTCGCAGGAGAGGGACAGCAGTATGGACTGAAGGCAGGGAGACCAGCTGAGAGAGAAGCCGTGGGGATAAGGGATAGGTGGACAGATAGGGATTCATTAAAGAGGTAGAGCGAATGGGCCTTGGTGATCAGTTGAGTGTGGACATTGAGAAAACGGGGAAGTCAAGGATGACAACCAAGTTTCTAGGCAACTGGGCAGACAGGGAGACCTTTCCTGGGCTAGAAGCACAGGAAGAGGGGCAGGTCTGGGAGGGGAGCGAGTCCAGCTGGGACGCTGGGCCATCTAAGGAGAGATGAGTGGAAGACGGCTGGAGGTGGGGTCTGGCATCCAGGCGAGGGGCCAGGGCTGGAGGTCAGCCTTTGAAAGAGATCAGCTTTTGGAGTGAAACCGTGGGAATGGATGAGCACGCTCAGGGAAACCATATGAGGATAGGAGGCTGGGGAACTAAGAACGGACCCCTGAGAAGCAGTAACAATCTAGAGGAAGTGGAAGGAGGAACAGCCAGCTTAGACCCGGAGGCTGAGGCCTGAGGTCTGGGAAAATGCAGGAAGGATCTTCGTGACGTGTGTCCCTCCTGGAAGCTAAAGTGGGAGAGGGAAGGAAAGTGAGCTTGAATGTGTCAAGCCCAACCAAGACAGTAAGTCATGTGAGGACCAAAGCCAGTCTGGTAGGCCTGGCCAGCGTTTCTCGGTGGTTAGAGCATCAGCCTGTGTACCGAAAGGTCGTTGGTTTGATTCCCAGGCCTGGTTGGGGAGCATGCTAGAGGCAACCAATCGATGTGTCTCACATTAATGTTTCTCTCTCTCTCCCCCTCCTCCCTCCTTTGAGAATTAACAACAACAAAACAATCTGGCAGATTTGGCTCCTAGGGACCTGATGAAGTGCATTTCAGTGAAGTGGCGAGCTCGGAGCCAGGGGGAAGGGGATGGGTAGAGAGTGAGTGAAAGGAGGAGGCAACTCTCTCCTGAACTCTGGCTGTGAGCCACGCAGACACAGTGGGCTGGCCACAGGCCTTTATCCCGGTCCCTCCTCACACCCCACCAAACGGGCAGTGAAGGAATAAAGCAGGCGTAACCTATCCACGGGGACAGAGAAGCTGGGTCAGGAGGCACCAGCAGAAAAGAGATCTTTTAAAGATGGGAAGAGAAGTAGGTCTTACAAGTACAGGTGGCTGTACCCATAGGCCTAAGGGCATCCGTTTCTTCTTGGAGGACTTGAGCAACAAAGACTTACAAATACCAGGCCCAGCCGAGAACGGCACTGAAAGAGCCGGGTCTTCAAGCCCTTTCCCTGTCCCGCTCCCAGAATGCCGGCAGCCAGGAGTAACCCCACCATGCCCGACCTAAACAAGAGGTTGGAAGAATGTTCTCTTGAGTTCTTAAGGCCCAAAGGCTGGACCTCCATGGAGGATGATGCCAGCAGGAAGAGGTGAAGGCCAGAGTCCAGGTGACAGGGGATGGGGTCTGAACCCGGGCAGCCTTAGTAGGAAGAGGCAGGGTGGATTCAGGAGATATTTAGAAGACAACCTTTGTGAAAGATGAGGTGCGAACCCCTGAATTCTGGGGACCCCTTTTTTAAGTGTTCATACATTTTATTGTATGGGTGGACAGGGGATGGGTGGACAGATGGACACAGACAGATGGGTGAATGAACCATGCATCTCCCCCGCTCCCGGGGAGAATAAATGATCCCCCGCCCCCTTTGCCTCCCTCTTCATTACTCTTACCACTAGCCCAGCACAAAATCATGTCTTTGTCTTGTTCACCGTAGTTTCCCTAAGACCAGCGCAGGGCCTGGCCCAGGGTGAGGGCTCAGAGAACATTTGGATGAATGAATAAACTCATCTATAGGGGGAGCTCCCAGTCTGGCCACTTATCCTGCAAGCCTCAGTTTCCCCACCTGCAGCCAGCGAGTGCTGCTCAGGCATCAGGCAGCCATGACAGTGTGCACAGGGACTCTGTGAGTCCCAACAGAAGCAGCCCCTTGCACCGAATCCTGACTTTCCAGGACAACCCTCGCCCTGGTGTAGAAGCAGTTAACTACCCTGCTAAACTGCAGGAAAATTTTGCCTCACCCTACCCCCTCTCCAGCTTGCCAGATCCAGAATCTAACTGTGCAAAGGCTGGAGGACTAATCCATTTAGCAGAAGATGTGGGGAAGGGAAGTGAGGAATTAGTGATGGCCCCCGGGAGATCAGGGTTTGGAATATGTTCAATTCCTGGCTGGAAAACTACTAGGAGATGAATGCTGGCCCTGCCTAAAGACGGGCATTGTTGTGGCTAGAACAGAAATAGAAGGGGCAGGGCTTCCTCAGAGGCAACGAGCCTCCCATCACTGGAAGCATTCAAACAAACATAGGGGACCCACTTAGAGGGGGTGTTGTACAAGGGATTAGAATGAATGCTTCCCTCCATCTCTGAATCCTTTTATTTTATTTTTTTAATTTAAAATTTTTACTGTTGACATGATTGCAGATTCTAATCCAATCCCCAGTGAAAGGACATGTTCTGGTCACTCTCCAAGGTTACGATACACTTGCTGGCTCCATTAATCCTCCCAACAGCCCCGGGAGGGCGCTATACACAGCCCTGTCTTGCAAAGAAGGAAACCAAGGCTCCACGGGACCAGGTTGCTTGCCCTGGGTCACCCCGCAAAAGGCAGCAATAGTGATAAGCAGCACTGCTTGGAACTGAAGCCCCGGTGCCAGGCCAAGCACCCGACTCACATTTGTTCATTGACTTCTCTATTCAACGATGCCTCTCTCCATTTTATAGCCAAGGAAACTGAGGCTGAGAGAGATTAAATAATCTGTGCAAGGTCAGGAAATCAGTAAGCATCAGTGCCCAGATGCCAACACTGGTCTGAGGTCCGGCTGATACCGAACTCCAGGCTTCTAGCCAGAGCAGCAGCTGCAAACTCAAGTTTTCAGGTGCTTTCCACGGAGGCTCGCTGCTGGCAACAGCACAGGCCCTAAGACTGGGCAGAAATGAGCTCCCCCTCAACCCTCCACCCCCATTCACCACCCTCCACTCCCACCGGCTTCCTCTTCTGGGAGAAGAAGAGAGGGAAATGGGACAAGCTGCCGCTATTCCTACCGTCTTTTCCACCCCATTTCTCCATGGAAGGGGAGCAGCTACAACAGAGCAAGGTCTGTCCTGCAGGGAGAGAGGCCCACAATGCAGTGGTGGCTGCATGGTTCTGGGCTGGGCCCCAGACACTGGTCCTTTAAGGAGCAAAGCCACCCATTCCTCCGGGACGCACAGGGGAAGAGGATCCCAGCAGATCCTGAGCACCTACTGTGTGCCAGGCACTGAGCACCTTCTATCTATTGTCTCATTTACTCCTGACATTGACCCAGAATACTTACCTGACATTGACGAGCTCAGGAGGCCCAAGGATCACCCCTGCCTGCTACATGCTGCTCCTGCTGTTTCTCAGCTCACGTCTGCCCCAGCCCCTTCCCGCCACTGTCCCCAAGGCCTCCATCTGCAGCCACTGTCCACACAATGCCAGAGGGCACCCTAACCATACCCTGGCCTGACATTTGGGAACACTCTAGTGCCACCTTCTGGCTGACACGGGAAGAACAAGGGGCCAGGCCTGAGCCTCCGGCAGCTGGGTTGCAGGTAAGCTGGCTGATTGACTTGCTCCTGGACTTGCTGCAGAAAGGACCTCGGGCAGCTTCCTACGATGCATAATATTCAACCCAAGCAGAAGATAAGAGTGTCGGGGGAAAAAGAAAAACACAAGGATGGGGAGCACAAAATACCGACCGTAAGGTTCTGCTATGGTGGAAAGAAGACCAGACTCAAAAAAACAACAACACACACACACAAAAATGTCGAAGATGTTTAAAAATCATCCATTCAAGGCACAGAGAAATGAGAGGCGCATGTGCCAACCACATCTGAGTGATAACTCGTCTCCGCTCTCACCCGCCAGTTTTACAGGTTCTTTCTACGTGGGCATAGCTCATGATTTCATGCACAGACCACACACACATGTGCACACGTCTTTCTAGAAATCCTATTGGGATGCACAGGGGAGGGAGAGCCTTAGAATGTATATTTGAAAAGTGATTCAAGGTATACATTCTGAAAATAAGGAGAGTCATTAAACTAAATGAGGTATTCAGGCGAAAAAGGATTCAGATATACATTTGAAAAGACAATATTCTTAAAAAAAAAATAAAAACCCAAAGGGCGTATAATTTGAAGGAGTAAAGCATTAGGATATTTCCATTGCTGAGGCTTTAACTTTTGGGGCACGTGGCACACAGTTCTTTTGATGTGAGGTGCTGGGTTCCCGCCTCACTGCGTTCTTGCTGTGGAGGGCCACGCCTCGGCTCTAAGCCTCCCGGCAGGCGGCACAAAGAGGGAACCACAGCCACGTCAACAATCCCCAAAGTCTATGAATGAAGACAAACCAATCGCTCAGGACAGGCATGAGGTCGGTACTAAGACAGGACTAAGTAGCTGGCAGGGCCGGGGGAGGGGGTGTCAGGAGAAGAAACCGGAGTGGAGAAGATGCGGGCCACTCTGGCCAGACTATCCCTCCTACTCCCACTAGGGGGAGTGAGAGGTCCTTGCCAAGACCTCAGGAAGCAGAAAGGGAAGAAGAGGTCTGGACACGGAGGCCTAGCCAGCCAGAAAGGTGCAGCCTGGGGGGGTGGGATTGGGGTGGAGGCTGAAGGTGGGGGTGTGGGCAGGAGCCTGGCATCTGGGAGGAGGCCACCCGGCTTGAAGTCCCAGCCCAGCTACTGCTTTGCAAGGCCCCTCCCCTCTGTGGGCCTCTGTTTTCTTTCCTATAAAATGGGCAGTGAGGTCCACTGAGAGCAGCGCTTCTCACCTTTTCATGTGCATTCAAACCATCCGGAATATTTTTAAAAGGCAGATTCTGATTCAGTGGGTCTACGGTGGGATTTGAGAAGCAAGCAGGGAAGGCTGGCCTGGGTTCCACACCCACCCACAGAAGTGGCTGTCCATGTATTCGTTCATTTGCTCATGCATTCAGCAAGCATTATCTGGGTTGCTCTCTGCGCCAGGACCTGCCTGGTGCTTGCGGACATAGAGATGGACAAGACCCAGCGCTGCCCTTGAGGAACCCATGGACACAAAACCAGAGCCCCATGTGACCAGTGCTGAGGAAAAAGGAAGCCCGAGGTGGGGGTCGTGGAACACCAGAGAGGCCCCCGGCCAGACATGGGGGTCAGGCTTCCCAGGAAAGACGATTCCTTCATACACTTTTAATGAGCACAGGCAAAGGTGAAGGTGGGGGAGGGGAAGGTGTTTCAGGCAGAGGAAATGGCATGCTCAAAGGCCCAGAAAAGACAGAGCCAGGTTAATTGTGCAGTGAGAGGGGCCACGCACAGACACACATGGCAAATGCACACACTTGCGCACACACACACACATCCCTTTGGAGGTGCAGATGTGGGAAAGAAACAGTATCTTAAAAGAGGTGAGATGAGAATTCTTATTGAAGGAAACTCCGCGAGCTCCCATTGGAATGGGTTGTTATGTATGGGATGGTTTCCATGGCAACTCTCTACTTTCCTCACCAAAGACTCTGCAGGTACAGCTTCCAAGGCTTTTTTAACCCCCATCTGCCAAATTCCAGAGGTTGCTCCTACCCCCACTGTGGCCCCCACGCCTGGGAGAACCCAACGTCAGGGAGTGTCCTGTCACACACAAACTTCACACCTACCCCACCCTTGTCTGCCCAGACCCTGCCTACTCTTCTCCATCCTTGGTCCTATGCTACTCCCCCCAACAGCTTTGGGAGATGTCTGGTTATCCCTTTTAGAGGCGACTGAAGCTCAGGGAGAGGCAGAATTACCCAAGTTTGAATCCTTTCCATGTGGAACGGGAGGGGTGTGGTCTACAAAAGGTCAAGGTCCTAGATGCCCTTGCATTGCCCCCACCCCAAGGCTAGAGCATGCATTCATCCATCCCATCCATATTGCAATGTCTAGGGCAGCGGTTCTCAACCTGTGGGTCACGACCATCAGAAAACACATATAGCATATCAGATATTTACATGACGATTCATAACAGTAGCAGAATTACAGTTATGAAGTAGCAACGAAAATAATTTTATGGTTGGGGGTCACCACAACATGAGGAACTGTATTAAAGGGTCGCGGCATTAGGAAGGTTGAGAACCACTGCTCTAGGGTGAACACTAAAAGAATGGAAACTAACAAGCTAATAAAGAGATGGCATGGATTAATAAAAAATACCAAATCCATGGAGAATAAGGGGAGAAAGAAGAGAAAAAGAAATACATTTTCTAACCAAAAAAAGAGTAAAGCACAAAAGAAAATTCAAAGGTAATACAAATATTCTTAAACTGAGTGGTAGGTGCAGAGTGTTCATTTTGACCTGATAGATATATACTTTACACATATTAGCTAAATATTCTTTCTTTTGTCTCAACCCAATAGCTAATAAGAACAAATTGAAAACACAAATCAAATGTCAGGAGACTAGGCACATATACAGCAATATGATCTCATTTGCATATATATGTATATATAGAAAAGAAACAGAAAATAGGTGGGACAAACAGAAATGTATACCTTTTTTTGGTAGGAAAAAATCCGGAAGCCTCTTTACCAAAATGCAATTGTGGCTGTCTGTGGAGGTGTGTGCCTGTGAGGGGGTGGTGAATGCGGGAATGGGGGTGAGGGGCTGGGGGGAGTTCATTTCTGCCTTAAAGACATCTATGAAGTTTGCATATTTTTTCAGTAAGCATGTATTGCTCACATAATTACAAATTACACACAGGCTGAAAGTATATTACCATTTTGAAAAAAATAAAAATTTAAAAATATAATGAGAATAGGCCCTGGTGTGCCTAGCAGCCCGGAAAGGCCTTTGTAATGTGGGTTTCTTCCCGACTCCTGCTGTCGTGACCTGCCTCATCCACACGGTGGCGCTGGAGGGCTGGTGGTGGGAGTGGGAAGCGGGGAGTGGAGTGTTGTGTGGTGGGGCGGAGGCAGCGCCTCTTCCTGAACAGATTGATTTCTTCAGCCCGCCGCCCACGCCCTTACCAGGCGGCATCCGGATCATTCGCAGGCAACAGGTCATTCGCCCCCTGTAGTTGGCTCCGGAGCATCCAGAGCATCTCAGCGCCAGCTTCCAAGCCATTCTCCACGCCTGGTGCCGCCCATCCCACCTCCGGGCACTGAGTTAAAGGATCTCCTATCTCCCAGTGACAAGACTGGATTCCCAGAACATGCCTGCAGGGCCCTCACAGGTCTTGTTACATCGTCCTTGGGGCCTGTCTCCAGAGGTAGTGAGCACCAGGTCCCTCACTATCAAGCCATGTTGACCCACCTCACCTGTCAAGGGAGCAACAAGAGGGTGGGGGAAGGGGTAGAGGTGAGGGTGGGAATCCTGCCTTGGACCAGAGGATGCTGGGTCCCTCTGGGCTGAGACTGGGTGTTTCTGATCTGGCTCTGAATTCTCCTACATGCAAATCTGAGCAAGTCCCTCTCTGCTGAAGACACTCCAAGGTTCCCCATTGCCCACAAAAAAGGTCCAAGTTCCTAAGCCTGACTGCGGAGGTTCCTCACCGCCACTACGCTCCCCAGCACACAGCCACCTCACCGCACCCCTGCTCCATCACTCTGAATCCTTTCATTCCCTCCACCTGCCATGCGCTCTCACCTCTGAACCTTCCACATGCTGTTCCCATTCATTCAAACACTTGTCCATCTCTCTCTCTCTCTCTTTTTTGCTAACTCTGATGTGTTCTTTAGACCCTATAGTTTTAAATGTTGCCTCCTCCTAGAAGCCCCATCAGGCTTCCCTCTCCTAATACCACACTTGATTCAAATTCTGTATTCATTACTTGCCTCCCTACCCTTGGACGGGGGCCCCAGGAGGGCAGAGGCCTGTCTGCCTGGGCTGTCACTGCAACAGGGCAGGATGGTGGGATGGTGTAGTAGGTGCTCCGGACATCACTGTTTCGTGAATGAGTGTTCATGAACGTGCGTTGTGGGGTGGGGCCCTTTCTCTGAGGTGCCTCGGGGCCTGGCACGGGTGCTTCGGATTGTGGATGGGAAGGAGATGGAAGGGACTGGGTACAGTTACAACAGCCCATCCAGAGAAACCACTGGGCTCCCCTGGGCTCTGGCTGCCCTCAGCTGGACATGAACCACAATGGCTGGCGGTTGCCAGGCCTCTCCCCAGCACACAGCAGGTGGCTGGCCAGGCTGGCTTCCAGCAGCACCGGGAGAGGTGAGTGCCTGGTGCAGCTCCAGCCAGCTCTGCCCAGTGTCATCCCTAAGCATGCGGTTGCCTCCCAGACCCCCATGTCCAGTCCACGGGCTCTGCTGACCGCCCCGAACATTCTCAGCACCTAAACTCATTTGAATTCATCATCCTTCCCCAAACTGCTTTTGTCCTGGTCCCCCATGCCTCAAGACACTGCCCTTTCCTCCCTCTGCCATGCACTCACCTATCACCAAAACCCGGTCTTTAATCAAAGACCCCACAGCTGCTTTGCTGACCGCCCTGGGGTCCTGTGAGGACAACACCCCCTCCCCACCTGCCCCTCCGCCTCATCTTACAACCAGACTTCTTCATGCTCAGCTCCCCAAATGAGCTGTGACTGCTCTCCCCTCCTGGCCTTTGTGCAGAGCCCTAGGCCTGGACACCCCCTCTCTACCTGGCAAATGTGTATGTTTTCCTCAGGCTCCCCTTCCTCCAGGGAGCCCTCCCTGGGCCAGTTCCCTTCCTTTCGGCTGCCACGGTCACCTTGGCTCCCCCCGTCTCTGCCTGGGTCGCACTGTGTTGCCAGGCCCAGTGGTCAGTGTTGTGTCCCCAGCTCACTCGGCTGCTCAGCATCGCCTGGCTCAGCTGGCCGTGCCCTCCGTGCCAAAACCCCTTCTCCCCTCCTGCTCCTCTTCCTTCTGCTCAGCAGCTGCTCCTTCTCAGGTCTCTGGCAGCCCCTTCCTCATCTCCCTGCCTTACCTCGAATGATGGCATGCCCCAGGCTGGGCCCCCACACTCCTCTCGCCTCCATCTACTCTCTCCCTCGGTGCTGGCATGTTGGCACGTTAAGTCCCCTCTACGTGCTGACAGGCTCCATGTTCCTGTCTCCAGCCTGGACCTGATTCCTGGCTCCAGGCCCCGCCCTCTCACCTGCTCCTCGCCTCTCCCCTTGTTGGTGTATGTGCACCTCCAGCTTAACAAGTTCAGGTCAAGGTCTTGTTCAAACACCCTTCCCCCAACCAACTCCTCTTCTGGAGTCCCCGTTCTTCTGGTTCCTAAGCCTAAAACCTTGGCATCATCCTTCACTCCTTTTTATCACCCTACATCCAGTGTATCAGGAAAGCCCATGGCTGCCTTCAAAATATGCCAGTGCCCCGCCTCTTCTCACCACTTCCATCCAACCAGCTGGTCCAAGATTCCTCACTAGGTTAACCTCAGTGGCCTGCTGACCTGTCTCCCTGCTTTAACCCTGGCCCACATTGGTCTAATCTCAACCCATCAGCCAGCCTGTCAGTCAGGTCATATCCTGCCTCTTCACTTGGAGTAGCAGCCAAGCCCTTCTCTGCCTGCAAGACCTTTGGGAGCTGACCTGCTCTCTGTGGCTGGTACTTGAACATCCTGCCTCAGACCCTTTGCACTGGCTGTTCCCTCTGCCTTTTTTGGTGTGTTTTTATTGATTTCAGAGAGGAAGGAAGAGGGAGAGAGAGATAGAAACATCAATAAGGAGAATCATTGATCGGCTGCCTCCTGCACTGGGGATGGAACCCACAATGGGGGCATGTGCCCTGACAAGGAATCTATTGAACGGTGACCTCCTGGTTTGTAGGTCAACCCTCAACCACTGAGCCACGCCAGCCAGGCTGTTCCCTCTGCCTTTCACACTTCCACCACGCATGTCTGCACAGCTTCCCACATCACTACCCTCACATCTCTGCTCAGAGAGGCCTTGCCTGACCATATACAACTCTCCTCCCAGTATTTCCTACCCCTTCCCTCTGCCTTATCTTCCTTATGAGCTCTTCCCGCCAACCCACATATCATATTTGTTTATGAGTTCATTATCTATCTCTTCCACTAGAATGTAGATCTGGGAGGACAGGGATTTTTTTCACTTGAGTTCCCTGCTATATTCTCAGTATCTGGTACATTTAGAACCTCCTTCACCAGACAGTGAAGAGTTAAAAAGACAGGAATATGATTGTATTCACCACCAACACCAGAGTACGCAAGCCATCATCAGCGCTCAACAAATGCTGAAGGCATAGAAGAGTGGATGGGTGGGTAGATGGAGGGAGGGGGTGAGTGTGAATAGATGATGGGTGGACGGACAGGTGGATGGGTGGATGAAGGGATGGACCAAGTTGTCGAATGAGCAAATGTTGTCCCAGGCCCAGCTCTGCAGGAAGAGGCAGGCCTGTCTACCTGGAGTCACCTGAGCCCCAGAGCACCTGAGATGCTGAGGTCTCAGATCCTGACTGGCCCCAGCAGATTTGCTAAGCTCATTACCAGCAGCAAGAAGAAACTGATCTAGATTCTAAGTTCTCATGCCTTTTGATACAACAGTTCTGCTTCTGAGAATCTTTCCAACAAAATACTTGCATTGGTGCACAGAGATAGATGTGTGTGGAGGGGGTCATGGCTGCACTGTTTGCGACCATGCAAAAAGGGGACCAGGCTGATGTCCCTCAGTAGAGGACCACAGGTGAATGGTGGTGCAGCTCACTGCACGGAGCTTGGCGGTTGATACACAAATCAGAGAGATGGATCCATGTGCTGGGATGAGCTGCTAAGCGACAAAAGCATATCAGAGAATAATATAGAATGAGCATGTGTGGCGTGAATAAATACATTTTGTGTGTGTGTGTGTCCATGTGTCCATGTCCGTGTGCATTGGAAAGGGATTGGACTCACACTCACCCACCACCCAGCCACGGCCATCGCTGGACACAGAGTGGGATTAGAAGGGAAATTTCCTTGTTAGTGTATATACTTCCTTACTGACTTTTCTGTTCACAACAAGCTCTCCTTTCTATGTAATTGGATACATGTTTTCAAAGAAATTGTCCCTATGTATGTTTTAGTACTTAATCTAAACATACATATTTCTAGCTTCTTGATGGCAGGCAATGGTTTGATAACAGTTGGGTTGCATGGAGGGTGGGTTGATGGGTTAATGACAAGTTCACCCCTTAGGGTGGTGGGTGTAACCAGGTTCTGACCCAACCAATCCTGAAAGCATCACCCAGGCATTCAAGGCCCCCTTCTACCCAAATTTCAAGTACACTCTCCCAGGATCCCCCAACATACAGGTCTGTGGTAGGCAGTTAGACAGGCATGAGCAGGAGTCAGCATATCCGGTCCTTGCCTGTTTTGTACAGCCTGTAAGCTAAGAATGCTTTTTACATTTTTTTAATGGCTGAAAAATAATCAAGAGAAGAGTATTATCTCATGACACGAGAAAATCATGTGAAATTCAAATGTCAATGTCAACAAATAAAGTTGTGTTGGCAGACAGCCTCGTTCACTCATTGGTGTGTCATCCCTGGCTGCCTTGAGCTATGATGGCAGAGCTGAGTAGTTACAACAGAGGCTGAGAGACCTGCAGAGCCTCAAATATTTACTCTCTGGCTCTTCACAGAAAAAGTTTGCTGATCCCCGAAATATAGTCTCTTCTGTCCAAGCAAATCAGCCAGCTGTGTGGCCTCACTGCTTGGCCTTTGCTCTCCTGTCAGGGGAAAGGGACAGGGCCCCGAGTGGGTCTGCCTCGGGCCCACCCGTAGCGTGTGGGTTCTTGACTTTGCGCAGGAGAGATTTTACAACGCAAGTGCAGGTGGTTTTGAGAGCACATTTGCTCAAGCTGGGACAGTGAAACAAGGGAAGGGCTTGGGGTACACGCAGCAACAGGAGGTGTCCCAGGCGTTGCTCCGCTTTGGCCCTCTAGAAACATTCTAGGAAAGAAGTGAGCCATGCTGGGCTGCATGGACTCCCTGAGGAGTAAAAGTCACAGTGACAACGTGAGCCAAGGCAGGGCTGCTGTTACTCCCTGAGAAGGAAGAGGAAAGGGGGCCTTGGAAACAGGTTCAGGAGTTAGCCCTGGACGAGCTGCTGCTGCCCACTGCTCTCCTGATTGCAAGTCTCACCAGGACCCTTAGAGGTTAAGAGAAACAGAGGCAAGAAAAGACATGCCTAAAGGAAGAAGGCTGAGGGGGGGGGGGGGAGAGAGAGAGAGAGAGAGAGAGAGAGAGAGAGAGAGAGAGAGAGAGAGAGAGAGAGAGAGAAGAGAATATCAGCTTTCCAGGTGTGTCCTTTCAGGGTCTCGGCCTCCACGGACTGGTTGGCACTGGGAGAGGGGGCCCTTAGTCATTGCCTCTGATCCTGATGTCAGCCATGGCGTTGCTCTGTCTAGTTTTGCTGCTTTTCTGGGCCTGGAGCTGAAACACAACTGAGGTCTAAATGTCATTTCTAATTTAACCAAAACTCTGTCTCTGCGGTTAATAGACCGGAGGCTTTATCCCCAAGATTATTTGATGCGGATCGGAATCTCATTGTCCTGAGGCCTCAGTGCTTAGGAGAGTGGTTGCTGTGCAAGGGCTTGCTTGGGAGTCATATGAGGCTCCTCTCCGGCCTGCTGTCCCTCCTCTAAGGGCCCAGATCCTGTGAGCAGCAATATGAAAGGCCAGGGGGTCTGAACCGAGCGATATGCCAGGGGAGGGAAATCCCCAGTGGGGGTCCTTGCTTTCCTAGCTTTACCCACTGCTAGGCACCGGGGGCTTCCCGCCCTGGTGGTCTTCCTCCCCTGGCCTATTGTTCTCGCTCTGCTCATGCCTGTCTAACCACCTACCACAGACCTGTATGCACTCTCTCTGCCATCTCCCCGTCTACCTGCTGGAAAACTCGCCATCCTCAGAGATCATGTACAACCCTCCCCATGGCCAGGATGGCCCCTCACTCTGCCGATCCCTGCCCCTCCCGGCTGATGCCCGGGTGCCTCGCCACCCGCCCACCCCCTATCCTAGTGGCGGTCCTCATGGGCTCTGATTCCTTTCTGTGTCTCCAGCACTTGGCACAGTTTTTGGCTAAAGTTTGTTGAATTGCATGGACTGCCATCATGGTTGGGTTGGTAAAACGCTTCCAGACTTCTTGGTATTGGTTTTTTTGTGGTTGTTTTTTCTGAATCACCACAAAACCTGAATGCTAGCCAGGAAGTAGAGGCGGGGAGTGGGGTCAGGTGGAGTGCAGAGAGCTGAGCACATATGGGGGTTCTGGTGATCACAGGGCATCCGCCAGGGCAGAATCACGCCATGTGACCATGGAGCACAAGCTGGGACCAGCGTGGAACAGCAGCAGGACTGCATTGAGGAGGGCCCTACTTGGAGTCAGAGGGAGCTGTCAGGAAGTGAGTTCCCCGTTCTTGGAGGTAAGCAAACACTGTTTGGACCGAGGATGTAATGGAGGAGATTCTTGCTCTTTCAGTGGGGAGGGGGGGTGGGAGCACTGGCTGAGCCTCCAATCTGGAGCTCTGGGAAGCCCGAAGTTCTTGGGAACCACGCACTTGGGCATCACCAAGGTCACACTCTGGAGCCTTGGGGAGGAGAGGAGATCCCCCTTATTTGGTCTCATCCTGCTGCTGAAATGCAGGGCGTGCAGTGTCTCCAGGGCTTCCCTAAGGAGGAAGGGCCCTGGGGTCTGGCAGCCAGGACGTGGTTTCCAGAAAGTGGAGGACCCTGGGCCGCCATCCCCCTCCCCACAGGCTGGAAATCCCCACACTCCGGCCTTCACTTAGGGCTTGTCTTCTGCCCGGAAAGGCTTGAGGTTCCTTAATGATAATCCAGCCTCACATTGGTGCGGCACGAGGAGCCACCGCGCTCTGGCTGAGCGGCGGGCCTTGCAATCCACTGCGCGACCACCAACCACAGGGTCCAGTTCCTTCCCCTTCCCCAGGAAAGACTCACATTTCCATCCCCTCCCACCCAGCAGTGGTGGGAGG
Organism: Myotis myotis; assembly: GCF_014108235.1. Taxonomy (NCBI): domain Eukaryota; kingdom Metazoa; phylum Chordata; class Mammalia; order Chiroptera; family Vespertilionidae; genus Myotis; species Myotis myotis. The sequence continues at coordinate 14,167,121 of NW_023416316.1, forward strand.
ATGGGGTGGGGGGTGAGGGGGTGGGGGGGTACTGGGGGGGTGAGGCAGGTGAGCACTGCCCTTCTGGAGTCCTGGTTTCCTCCCCGAGAGAGAGCTCTGGGGAACCCTGCAGGCCCCATGTAGGCCAGAGCTGTTGTCATCAGGAGACCAGCCTCTCATGCATGCCCCAGGGAGCAGATGACAGGACCAGCCTGTAACTGCCCTTGTCCCCTGCCAGCTGGCTCAGAACTTGTTAAAAGAAGCCAACCCTCAGTTTCAAGGCCTTCGGACAAGCCACGCAAGCAGAGCCGACCCTTCAATGCAGGGCCCAGGATATAAAGCAGGCGGGGGTGGTAGTGGTGTGCGTGTGTGTGCGTGTGTGTGTGTGTGTGTGCGTGTGTGTGTGTGAGTGTGTGATCAAAGGCTGGCTGGACATTCCTTTTCAGTGACCCTGTCGCATCTCTAGCCTCCCGGCCACCCCCGCCCAGACACGCTTCTTTTCTCCGTGGCTGGGAGGCGCTGCTGGGTGCTCAGTGGGGCCAGCAGGGCTTTCGGTCAGGCAGACACGGTCTCCAGCCCCAGCTCTGCCACACCTCGGGGACTTGGTGCTGCCTTTCAGTTTTCCCTTCTGTGAAATGGGGCTCAGAGCACCTCTTTTGGAAAGTTTGCCAGTGAGGCTCATGGAGAGTGCCAGGTTCACAGGACGCCCCCCCTCCCCCCGCCCCAAGCAGAAGACCCTCTGGTCTCCCTCCTGGGGCCCCCGCACTTCATGAGAAGGAAGGACCCAGGCCACCCAGACAAGCATTAAGACACACAGAGAGATGCAGGTGGGGGTATCTGGAAGGGTGGTGCCCTGGTGCTCAAGTGAGTGCCCCTGGGTTTGTGCTGATAAATCAAGGCCAGAGGCAGTGGGGGGGCGGGGGGGGAGGGGCAATAATTACAGCTCCCGATGATGCCTCCCACCGATATTTCATCCCGCACATATTTATTGGGGCTCCCCGCTGCTGGGCACTGTTCTAAGTGCTGGGGTACAGCATGGAGCTTGCATAAAAGCAAAGAGGGGCTGGCAGACCACACGCAAATAAATATGTAATGCGATGTCAGGTAGGAGCCTGTGCCAGTAAGAAAAGTTAAGCGGGGGCAGGGGTGGCTAGAGAGTCATGGGAGGGGCGGGGGGTGGGCGCGGTGTCAGAGAGGGTGGCAGGGAAGTGGCATATGACCAGAGACTGCACATAGAGAAGGACGAGGCTCTGGGGCACCTCTCTCCAAGCAGAGGAAGTGGCCAGGCCCCGGTGAGAGAGTTGGGGGGGGCAGGGGATGGGAGGAGGGGTGGGAGGGTAAAGGGAGGGAGAGAAGAGAGGAGGAGGAAGGGGAGGCAGGAAGGGGAGGAGATGAGGGGCCAGACCATGCAGGGCCTTGAAGTCCGCGCCGAGGGTTCTGGATTTTAGATTTCCTACGCCCTGTTCTAAGCTCTACCTGTATTAACCCACTAATTCTCCTACCAGCCTTTCAGGGACTATCCTTATCCTCTGATCACAGATGAGGAGACGGAGGCAGGGAGAAGTGAAATCACTTGCCGCGGGTCACCCAGCTGGTGAGTGGGGCTGGGAACTGGACTCAGGCAGGCTTACCTGCCCTCACCTGAGAAACCCAGGATGCTCCGGGGCAGACTCAGGCCCAGACTGGCCTGTGTGCTGGAGAGGCAGGCGTGAGTCAGGCGCCATCCTCACTCAGAGCCCCAGGAGGAGCGAGACCCTGTGGGCCCCCATGGGCTCTGTTTGGCACGTCCCCTGCCCTCGTCCCCTGCCAGCTGGCTCAGAACTTGTTAAAAGAAGCCAACCCTCAGTTTCAAGGCCTTCGGACAAGCCACGCAAGCAGAGCCGACCCTTCAATGCAGGGCCCAGGATATAAAGCGGGAGGGGGTGGTAGTGGGGTGGATTTTAGATTTAGATGCCCTGGATAGCAGGATTTAGCTAGAAAATCAGGACCCAGGCCAGGAAATTAACTGAAAGCTCACACAGCCCTGGACGTTGGGCCTCTCTACCAGGAGTTGGTACGTACGATAGTGCTGCCTACCTTTCCTCCTCATGTCTGCCTGGCGAACTCTACTTCATCCCTCACTGTCCAGCTTGGCTAGCACCTCCTCCTAAACTAAGGCTTTTCTGATTCTGCTGAGCAGGTGGCTCTCCTCTGGCCTGGCTTTACCCTGCAGGTTCCCTCCTCCAGCATTCAGACCCCTGGGTATGCATTCTTCCCTTTATGTGTCTGGCTCCTGGGCTTGGCCCAGCCCGGGCGTGGCAGGGGCAGACACAGCATCGCTCCATGCCAGCCTTCTGGCCTGGGCCTCCCCAGCAGGGAAGGCAATAAACAAGCCGACCATGAATGCCCACCGTCTCTCACTATGCCCACTGCCGGGCTCTCCTGCCCCTACTCCCTCCTGCCGGCGTTCCTCCACGCGGTCCGACTTGGGCCAGCTGCCATTGTGACTACTTAGCTCCTTCTCGTTAGATGCAGTGACAGGTCAAGTCTGGAAGCAGGAGGTTCCTGCTGCTGCTGCTGGAACAGGCTGGTGCAGCGAGCTGTGCACTGGGCTGTGCCCGGAGCGTCTGGACCCACCAGGCCCACCTCTCTATTGAGCTCCGATTCTGCAGCCAGGAACCGCCTCCTCGACATCCGCGTGTCTGCCTACATTTCCCACAACAGAGCTTGAGGTCCCCATCCCCAAACCCTCTCCTGCTGGGTCTCCTCCAGCTCTGTGTGCCCATCTAGGTGCTCCGGCCAGTCAGGGTGCTCTTTCACTTCCTCCACATCCGATGGCTCCGCCACACCTGAGGGCCCCACATGTACCCTGAATCTGTCTGCCTTCCTCCACCCTGTCACCACCACCCTGGGCGAGTACCAGCATCTGTCACCTCAAAGACTGCAGCAGTGTCCTACCTGGCCTCCCCACATCCGCTGTGGCCCCTCCTCTGACACTTTGCACCCAGCAGCCTTCATGTCACCCCTCTGGCCCACAGAGCCTTCTGGGAAGCGGCCACGGCGGCTTTCCTCTTCCCTCAGACCGTTCTCCTGCCCAGCCCTGGCCACCTGGGCCGTCGTTGGGAGCCTCCTACTCTGCTCACTCCTGGTTGTTCTCCCCAAACCTCCTGGCCAGGTCACTGCTCAAATGTCACCCCCTCAGACGGGCCTTCCCCAGCCCCCTGACTGCAAGCAGTGCCCTGTCCCGCTCTGGCACGTGGCCCTGCTTTAATCCCACGATTGGCACTTCTCTTCCTCGGAAGGGGTGCGTGCTGCCCACGGCTAGAATGTAAGTCACATGAGGGTAAGGACGCTCTCATCCTGGCCCCTAGCACAGGACGGGCACAGAGTCAGCATCTGTAACTGCTGGTGGGATGAGTCAAAGAACCCGGTGGGGCTGGACGCCCTTTGCTGCAATGCAGGCATCTCCACATGCCGGCACTCTTTGACCCAGAAATTTCACCCTAGGAGGTCACGAGGTAGATGTGCAGAGAGTATGCCTGAGATGGTCACCACACTGTGGTTTGTTGTCCATCGGCGGGGCAATGGCTGAGATCGGGCATGGCCCAGCCAAAGGGTGGAACGCTGTGTGCCACTGAGCGGGAGGAGATGGGTCTGTCCGCATTGTCATGTCCCCAAAGGAAGAAGTCAGAGCCCAGTGCTCAAGACGGATTTGTTGTAAGTGAGATCCTGGAGCCGGGAGCTCTGGTTGCACTCAAATTTTGTCTAATTCATAGAAAAGAGGGAAATGGATTGGGAAGCTGGGAGCTGCCATGCTAATGCTACCCTGACCTTGACGTGTGAGAAAAGCGAGGCCCCGGCAGGGAAGTGCCTGTCTCTGGATCACACCAGTGCCTGGAGGCACAGCCAGAACTGGGGCCCAGGTCCCCCTTCCACCAAGCTCCACCCCCTGCTTTCAGCCAGTTCTGGGGGCACAGCCTGGTGAGGGGTGCATCCTGAGCCTCACCGTGAGGCCCTCAAGGCAAGTTCTGTCTTTCAGATCCTCAGCTTCCTCATCTGTAAAATGGGTCCATATCCCGCCACCCCCCCTTCCCTACCTCTTTTGTAGGTGTCAGGACGGTTAAAGTTTAGGTTCGGATCAGTATTACCCTTCCTGAGTGCTTAAGGCACACCTGCCCAGTCCTGCCTTGCCTTTTGGCTTTGATGCACCTTATCACATCCACACAGCCATCCCGTGAGGAAGGGCTGAGTTGCCCCATCCTACCAATGAGACTCCCAGGGGTGAGGTAGCTACCTCAGTGTCATGTAGGTGGTAAGCGGAGAGCCTGGCTAGGAACCCAGTGGTCAATTTCAGCCCCCCTGCACCATGTATAGAAAGAGACCACCGCTGCATAATGTTCAGATGGGACCCCCAAACCCCAAGGGCCCTGGAGAGCTGGACCAAACCCCAACTCCTAGACCCCCTCTCCCTACCACAGCCTGCCCCCCACACCCTCTGAGTAATAGACCAGGGAGCCTGGTGCCTGCAGCTGCCGGGGCAGGGCCTGGCCTCCCTGTAATTAAGCAGCGGGAAGTTGGGAGCTGGGATCTTTGTCATCCACAGGGCGCGGAGGGGTGAGGCATGCCGGAGGAGCTTCCCTGTGGCTGGGCCAACCACATCAGCAGCCACTGGCTGCGCTGGGAGCAGCTGGGCAGCAGGGGTGGCTGGGGGCAGCCCAGGTAGGTGTTTCCCTCCCTGCCACCCCCGGCCTGGGTCCGCCTGTGGCCTCCTGGCTTGTCTCCTTGTCTCCCATCTCTCTCCTCTGGTGGCCCCTCTGCCTCAGCATCAGACCCTTGTCAACAAAAAGGTAGTCGCCGAGGCTTGGCTTCTAACGGTCCAGCAACGCAGCAAGGTTTCTCCTGCTTTAAGTGCAGAGTGGTAAGAAGGGGGCGGGGGGAGGGGGGAGGCTCTTGCGGGAATACTCAGGCATCATTGGAAAGGAGCCGTTCCCTGCAACAGCTGCCTCCTGATGCTGCATGTCGCCCCCTGGACCCAGCCCACATGCCCAGGCTGTCATTCAGGTCCTTCCTGCTTCAACCCCAACCGGCTCATCGCCCCTGACATTCTCCCAGTCACTCGTCATCCCCCATGGCAGCTACCCTCCTGTCTCCATGCTTTCCCTCCTGCCGTTCCTTCTGCTCAGCCATCCAAATTCTGCTCATCTCTCTCTGCTCAGTTCACAAGCCTCCTCACCCAGGCAGCCTTCCCTGATTGAGCACAAATGACGTACTCTTTCTCCCCCAAGCCTGGGGCCCTCTTCTGTGTTCTGCATCTAATGTATCTTTGTCTCCCCCGCAGCCCCATCCCGTCCCCAAGCACCAAGGCCTCTCTGGAGTCCAGGCCTGCCCCAGAGGCCACTCACGGCCTTGGACAAGTCATGTCGCCTCTCTGAGCTGCACTGTCCTCCTCTTTAAATAGGCGAGCCCGAGTGTCTGCCAGAGGAGTCATCGAGGACTGTGTGAGGCAGGTGGTACACACTCAGAACAGCACCCAGCTCTGGTGGCTGCGTAATGAGTGGCCCCCAGAGTCACAGTAGCCAGAGAGGCCTTTTAAAGAACTCGGAACATGTCACTGCCATGGACCACCCGTAGGGTCAGGCCTGAGAACATCCCCGCGAGGCCTGCCTGACCCTCCTCCGCTGCCCGCCTTGGTCTCTTCTCTCTGTGCCATCTCCTCCTCACCCACTGCTCCGGCCACCCGGAGCTTATCTGGGGCTCTAACCACCCCATGCACCCTCTCAACTCGAGGCTTTTGACCAGACCATTCCCTCCATCTGGTACACCTTTCCCCCTTGCTCCCTCCTTCTTCACCTGGCTAACTGCTACTCATCCTTTAGACCCCCTGCTTAGGTGCCCATTCCTCCAGGAAGCCTTCCATGACCACCTCCCCCAGCCAGTGCTCCAGCAGCACTTACCCCACACACTGCATGGAGATGACCTGTTTACCTGGGAGCTCTGTGAGGCGAGACGGGCTCCCAGCTGTGAACCCAGCATCTAGCATGGTGTCTGGCACGGAGTAGATGCTCAAAAAAATTTAGTGACTAACTGAATGGATGGATGAGTCAATTTCTGCATCCCCCACACTGCAGGAAATGTCTGCGGAACAGATTTGAGTGGGCGGTTCCAGCAGGGCCTGGGAGAAGCCCCTGGGATTTGGGTGCTGGGTGGTGAACAGAGCTGACCCCCATCCCCTCCCGCAGCGGGTCAGCCCTCCCCCTTCCCACAGGCCCCCGGGGCCCCAGAGCCAGTGTCCAGATGCTAAGCCCCAGCTCAGACTCACCTCTTAGCTTTTCCATCTGCACAGCTGGGCCAGATCCCCGCAGCCAGCGTCGCGGGCAGCCAGGCCCATCGTCCCCGGCGTCTTCCTATTTTAGACATCTCGCTGCCTCGGTCCCTTCTAATGTTTCCAGTCAGGCTGCGGGGGGAGGAAAAAGAGGTTACTGCTACTTTAAATGTACTGTATGAAGGAGAGGGCTGGAAAGGGGCCTGCTTGCAGGAGTACCCAGTCATCTAGTTGGAAAAGCCGCCAGATGGAATACAAAAGGAGAAACCCAGACGCTCATGGAGACAGCCTCGGTTCATAAATCAGGTGGGGCCGGGGGCTGGGGGCCCAAACGCCATGGAGCCCGACTCCCTCCTGGACCAAGACGACTCCTACGGTAAGAGTGGCGCCGGCAAAGTGGCTGAGTGGGGCTTCAGCCGCTGCTCAGGCGGACTTTTCTCTGCTTACGGCAGGAATCTGAGTTAAGCGGGGAGGTGGGCAGGCAGCTGGGCACTGCCTGGTCTTGGGAGCCCGGGGTAGGGGGCACAGGGCTGCAGGGTCCCGAGTGGAGCCTTGGGCAGCCTCCCTTCCCCCCCATCCCCCACCCCCAGATTCTGGACATTGGTGTGGGGGTGGGGGGGCGGGGCGGCGGGAATTCTGCTGCTTCTGTTTTGCTCTTGGCCAAGAAAAAAAGGAAGGAAGTTTGCAGCCCCCCTGCCCCTCCGCCACCGGCCTCCCTCGCTGTCCGCAGGCCTGCTGGGTGCTGTGGGGAATTTAATTAGTGAGATCCTGCAGATAAATATAGATGGTCCAGCAACAGGAATGCTCCCTGTAATTAAAGCCAGGCTGAAGGCGCTCCCCCCTTTGTAGGGCCCCAGGGGCTGCACTGGAAAACCTGGGCTGATGGTTGGGGGAAAGTTGTTTGGGACGGAGCCCTTGCTGAGCGCTCGGGGCAGGGGCAGGGACTGTAAGATTGGAACAGCTTGGCCGGGGCAGTGGCTGCAGGCTTGGGGCTCCAGGGGTGCGGTAACTAAGACCCTGATTGCTCAGCCGGCCAGGCTGCTGCCCGGGGGCTAGGAGCCGGGCACACTCTGGATATCTCTGGGCAGCGCAGAGGAGGGAAACAGGAGGGCAGGAGTGTGGCCGAGGGACTGAGGCAGGGTGTGGGGGCAGCCGGTTTGGGGGCTCAGTAGGGAGAAGGCCCTGTCAGCCTCAGAGGAGAGGCCCAATGGAGAGCTGGCCTCACCCCAGCTTGGGCTGGGCGTTGGGAGCCCAGGTCCTCCTGGGACCGCAGTGCCTGCTAAGAAAACTGAGTTCTCTTCCCTCCCCTCTTCGCCCCCGGCCAGTCTGGGCACAGATTCAAGGCCAGATTTCCTTCCTCCTGCAGGAGCGCAGCTCTTTCCAGGGAGAGGGGCCCTTTGCCACGTTGGGAGCTGCAACCCTCAGGGGAGCTTGGCGAGGCCCAGCCTGTGGCCCTGGCATCGTTGGGCAGCTGGGTGGCCATTGGACACAGCCGAGTGACCATTCAGCCCCATATCCTCTCCCCACATGCCAAGCTGTGTGCTGGGGTCAGGGGTGCGGAGATGAAGGACTCGAGGCTAAGAAATAGTTGGTGCTTAGTGAATGGAGGGAGGAAAGAGAGAGAGGGAGGGAGGAGGAAAGTAGGGAGAGAGAAGGGCCCTGGAAGAGGTCCCAGCCTCCAAGGGGAGACAGACAAATGATCCGAGACTGGATTGAGAGTGATGAGCCCCCCGGGGGCGCCTGGGGAGATCGTCTGGGTGTGTGACAGGCCTGCCTGTCTCCAGGGCTGTTCCCCGGGCCTTGGCACAGGGGTGCTTGGATGCTGCCCCTTGGAGGGCACAGCACCGTGTCTGGGGGAACCAGCCCATGACTGAGCAGGGTTCCAAATCTCCATCTCCCCACCTGGAACCCAGCGATGTCTCGGGAACCCACAGCCCCACCTGCTGTCCCAGGTTGCCTCTGGCAGCCTCTGGGCAGGGCAAGGCTGCTGCCCTGGAGACGCGGCTGCCTCATCCTAATTGTAGGGCCCCGGACACAGAGCACCCCTTGTCTTCACCTGCTGACCTTCTAGAACAGCGGTTCTCAACCTTCCTCAGGCCGTGACCCTTTAATACAGTTCCTCATGTTGTGGTGACCCCCAACCATGAAATTATTTTCATTGCTACTTCATGACTGTAATTTTGCTACTGTTATGAATCATAATGTAAATATCTGATATGCAGGATGTATTTTCATTGTTACAAATTGAACATAATTAAAGCATAGTGATTAATCACAAAAACAATATGTAATTATATATGTGTTTTCCGATGGTCTTAGGTGACCCCTGTGAAAGGGTCGTTTGACCCCCCAAAGGGGTTGCGACCCACAGGTTGAGAACCGCTGTTCTAGAAGCTGGTCAGGCAGTGAGGTGCCTGGGGGCCGGGAAGAAGAGGCACAGAGACAGAGGACCTCGGGAATTGTCAGGCAGGAACGGAGGAGCCCAGGTTCTCCTGGGGAGTGGTCCCGGGTCTAGCCAGCAGGGGTCTGGCTTCAGGGCTGTCCGGGGCCAGGCCAGCAAAGGAAAAATGTGGCCTCAGAGTCACTTGTTTTCCAGGTCCTGGTTCTATGTTCATTCATTTAATAGCTGCTATTCTCAGGTCCTGTTCTAAGTTCTGTTGTTGGAGAGACAAGTCAAACCTTGTCTCTGCCTTTGTGACATTCCTGGGCTACTATGGGAGACAAGTAAGCACTCTGATGAGGAAGGCCAAGGCACTGTGGAACCCTTAACCTCACATGTGGAGTCTGGAAGGCTTCCTGGAGGAGGTGTCTCCTCCACTAAAGAAGTAGGCGATGCTCCTTCGTGAAATACTTTCTTCACCTGGCTGCTGGGATAGGCCGTTCTCCTGATTTTCTCCAACCAATTTCTCAGTCTCTTTTTCTGGTTTCTTTTCTCAGATGCCTCTCCCCCCGCCCCCCCCCCCCGCCCCCTTTTATCCCCATGGTCCCTTCACCAAGGTCTGCTGCTTCTGCTGCCCACATGATCTGACCCTTCCTCCCTCACTGGTTCGCTCTCTGGGCTTCCATCACACTGATCTGACTTTCTGCATGCTTATCAAAGTAGTTACTACCCCAGGGCCTTTGCACATTCTGTTTCCTTTGCCTGGAGCACTCTTCTCATTCTTCACTAGTCTAACTTTCCTCCACCTCCTCCCAAACTCAACCGAAAAGTCATCTTCTTAGAGAAGCCTTCCCTAGACCATGTTCCTCCAATCCATCCATTATATCCCACCCACATTGTCTCCTTTCCTTTGTAAGACATGTTCCTCTTTGCACTGCATATCATTGTATATGTGCACGTTTCACTGCTGTATCCCTCGTCCCTAAGATCTCTGACAGCTGTTATCCCCAGAGCATAGCTGTCTGGCATGTAGCAAGCATCCAACAAATACTTGCTGAAGGAGTGAGTGGATGAATGCAGTTCGCCCAAGCAGAGGTGAGGAAAGGCATTCCAGGCAGAGAGAACAGCAGGTGCAAAGGCACGGAGGCTGGAGAACTTGGGAGAGTTCTCCGAAATGTCCCGTGAGGGTGATGCTTTTGGTTAGGGGTTGGTGAGCTGAGCTCTTTGGGGGACCCTCGGTGGGGACAGGGTTGGCAGAGGCAGAGCTGGGCGTGGGGCTCTGGGCACCCTTCCCTGATTCAAACTGAGCAAGACTTTCTTTAATCTGGTGGACATCCTGTGCTCGAATTCCACTCAGCAGGTGCTCAGGGGCCGAAAGGAGTTTGGTGTGGAGCCCTCAGACTGTGTGAGGAGTCGGTTGCCGAGGAAGGGCCAAGAGGGAGGCCTGACAGTGGGCCAGCCCAGGGAGCAAACTTCGCCCAGCAGAACGCTCTCTCTTCGGGTCCTCACAGGGTCCTGCCATGTCCCCTCCGCAGATGCCACCTCCCACCTGTGCACTGCCAGCAGCCCTTGGAGCCTCCCCAGCAGGACACCGGCAGTGTTTATCGCCTGGTGGCTGGCGTGACTCCCACTTAAGACCCTGTGATTCTGGAAGGAGGGGCTGTGTCTTATTTGCCATTGTATCTACAGGGTCCTGCAAAGCGCCGGCCCTGAAAAGGTGCTCAGTACACATTTGCTGGACCAATGGACGAGTGAAGGAATGAATGAGTGAGTGAATGAATGAATGGTACTCATTCTGGCGTTGACTGGCTGCATGCCCCCAGGCACCCTCCCCTCTCTGGGTCCTGTCTCCTTAGCTGCCAGTTGAGGGTGCTGTACTGCATAACACCAGAACGTTCCAGCTCTGACCACCTGAGATTCTAATTCTGACCCAGCACTCCCATCCGCTTCCCTCCCTGTGGCCTGAGCCCCACCCCAGCTCCCTTTGCCATTGGGTGGCCTGGGCCACGTCCCTTCACCTCTCAGCCTGTGTTTTTGTCTGACAAATGGGCAGACTCAGGCCTGACCTGCCTGCTTCCTTGGTTGTCCTGGGGCTTCAGAGCAGTGACAGAGGTTAAGCCATTTCGGCCGGACACCTGTTGGGGGGAGTCTGTGGCTCATCGAGGAGAGAGTTGGGCTCAGAGAGATGCTGCGTTAAACGCTCTGGAAAAGGTTGGTTGTTTTGGAAATCCTGGGGGTGGTGGGGGCAGCTCAGACGCTTGTTTCTTCACAGCAATAACCAACCAGCAAGGACACCTGCCCCAGTTGGGGCCTGAGGCAGGGCAAGTGGAGGTGATCTTGTAAATTCCCCGGTGCTCCCGGTATCACAACCGGTGCTATGTACCTCAGTAGGCAAAATGCTGTGTAAGGTCTTTTATGTCTGTGCCTGTCTGCTAAGGTCCTCACAACAGCCCAGGTAGATTGCTGTTAGGTCCATTTTCCAGATGAGGACACTGAGGCTTGGGGAATCAGTGATGGCCAAGACCAGACAGGGAGATCAGTGATTTGAACCCAGGTTGCTCCAGAGCCCTGATACTTACTTTGCGGTGCTGAAGGTGTGACTGGGCTGGAGCTGCCTGGAGGCCCTCTGTCTGCCCATGACAAATCCGGCCTCCCCGGGAGGGTTGTTGGAGGAGTTTAAGGGACGAGCACCACGTGGCAGGAACTGCAACTGGAGGCGATGTCAGCTCAGATGAAAACAGCGAGCACAGAAGCCGCCGTAACGGGATAGGGTCAGACTAAAGAGAGGGCTATTTTGGGCTGGAAGCTGTCAGGAGGCCTGATGTCACCACTCCCAGGCCCTTCCTGTGGGAGCGGGGAGCTGAAGATGTCATCAGGCGGGTCTGCCTCAGCTGGTAACAAACAGACAAGAACCATAAAGTAAGAGCGTGTGCCAGGCCACATGCCTCCCATTCATCATCACCGCTCCTTTCCTCCAACCCTGTGAGGTTGGTGTTACCGTTCTCAGGTCAGGGATGAGGAGAAACGTTCAGAGAGGCTGAGTGACTCACCCGAAGTCACACAGCTAGTGAATGGCTAAGCTGAGAGTCATGTACCTGAGTCCTACCCCAGAGCCCATACTCTGAACCTGTGCCCTCTGAGGCTGGGAGTGTTGGGACAGAGTGCTGGGAGGTGGGCGCTGTTCAGGCTGCCCTACTCCTCGGGGACGAGCGCCTGGGGCCTCCTCCTGGCTCTGCCACTCAACTAATGATGCCAGCCTGGACGACCTGGAATGGGGAAGGAATGCCAAACTCAGGTTCCTTCCATCTCACTCTAGGGCTCTGTCCTGGACCAGCTGGCTGGGCCCTGGGGCCTGATGGAACAGAAGCCACACTCCTACATGAGGTCCTTTCTCAGGTGAAGAAATGAGGCCAGGGAGGAGGAACAGGGACCCCACTTACTGAGCTCTTCCTATGGGCCTGGCTCTGTGCTAGATGTTCTGCATGAAATCGTTGAGCCTTACTGAGGAAGTAACAACCCCATTGCTCAGATGAAACAACTGCGGCTTAGAAAGCAAGGCTGTAAGCTCGTGGGGGCACTCCTGATTGAAACCCAGGCCTCCCAGACCCTTGTGCTTCTGCCCACCACTCCGGGCTGCCCATTTGCTCTCCTAGCCCCCAATCCTCAGCCCAGGCGAGCCTCAGTCCTGCTGGCCGGCTACGCCTGAGCCTCTGACCTTCCCCAGCCGGGCACTTGGATGAGAGGTAGAGCACCCCTTCTTGTCCCACAGGACTCTGGGAAGAGGCTAAATCAGGAAGACTAGTCAATAAAGAAGAACAATGAGGCCAGCCAGGGAGGGGCTTAAATCATCTATGCACCCAAGTCTGAGCAGCTGGCTGCACAAGGCCGCAGAGTGAGGCCCAGGAGGGCGGGAGGGCCACCCCTGGACTGGGAGCTGGGCCAGGCAGAGCCGGGATCAAGCTTGGGAGAGAGGAGCTGGTGTCCGCCAGAGAGAGAGGGGCTCCTGGTGGGAGGAGGGAGAGGCTCACCCAGGAGCTCCTGATGTTTAGAAAACAAAGATATTTCACCCTCGTCCTCTCACGGGCTCTGGTGGGCTCCCTCCTGAACTGCGAGGGTCACACACAGCACAGCCCGGGGCTTCCCGCCCTCTGCACCTCCTGTGCCTGGGCCACGTGGCTGTCAGCCTCGGTTTTCTCATCATAGGGTGGGACAGTGCTAGCTACCTCACCGTGCTCCCACTCGCAGGCCCAAGGGAGAGGTCTTCGGGGCCCTCCTGTCCATCCCCCATTACGAGATGGGAAGACGGGGGCCTGAGAGTTGAGGAACCAGAACCACTCAAGGTCCATTTCACCTCCAGAGTGGCCCTGAAATCTGCCCTGATTCTCCAACTCCCAGCCCTACCTTAGGCCAGGCTCCACCATGGACGTCTTGCCCCTTCCCAGGGCTCTCCTTTCCTCCCCTCCCCCAAACTCCTCCTCCGTGCACAGCCAAGGGGGGCCACTCACAGACATCTTAAAGTCCCACGGGCACCCCACTGCAGCAGGGAACATCCCAAACTCACTGGCACAGCCTCCAGTGGTCCATCATCTGACCCCTGGATGGTGCTGCTGTCCTTGTCTCTAGCCACACCCCTTCTTTCTCTCCACTTCCTCATCACGAATTACTTTCTGCCTTGAATGTGCCATCTCTCTCTCTCCTCCCTCTCCTTTGCACTTGCTGTTCCCCTGCCTAGAGCACTCCCCCCCATATCAGCTCTCCCCACTACTCCTCCCCCAACCTGGACACTTCTGTTCACTCTGAAGTCTCAGTTCCGATGTCACCTCCTCCAGGAAGTTTTCCCTGACTACTTTGTTTGAGCCTCTTTAGGTGCCTGTCTCCACCTCTGGGCTGTGAGTTGCTCCAAGAGCCAGGCTGAAAACTGGGAGGCTGGGTGGGGTGGGGTGAGGAAGGAGGTCAGGTGACCTGTCAGGGGAAGTTGGCGTCCACATTGAGAGGGGGACACAGGTGGAAGAGCAGATTCTGGGAGGGAGTGGGGAGTGATGTCCTGGGCTGGTTGTGTCTGAAGGGTTTTCTGTGCGGGAGCCTGTGATGGTCATCTCAGGTGTGGCCTCCGAGAGGCCCCAGTTCCAGCGTGGAGGACCGGAGTGTCCAGGGCCTTCCCAGCTGCACCGACAGCACTCCCTTTCCTAGGCTCCTGAAGTCCTCACTCAACTGCCCAGCCACGGTCCTGCCACCTCCCCCAGGAAGCCAGCCCTGACCAGCTTCTCTGGTTCCTCCTTGACTGTGCCCTCTTGGTCACACCACCTCTGGCCCTAGGACATCTCACAGGCTATGCCTTGGAGCCTTTGAGGTGGGGCCACACTCCTCCATCTCTTGCAGACTCCACATTGCCCCACACAGGGATTGACACACACAGAGAAAAACCCTGCACAGAGCAGCCTCAACCAGTGGGATCCTGGGGAAACCAAACAGAAGCCCAGGGAGGCTCTGGGTCAGATTGACATGGGCAAGCAGGCGGAAGAGGCAGGCAGAGGGAGGAGCATTCCTGTCCAATCTGGAAGCGTGAGTCTGGCTGGCTGAATCCTCACAATCCCCGGCCTGAGGCGCTCTAGCCGGTGACCTACATCCCAGCCCACTTGTGTGTGTGCGTGTGCGCGCGTGTGTGTGCATGTGCGCGCGCGTGTGTATGCATGTGCGTGTGTGTGTGTGTGTGTTTGCACGCATGCATGCGACCACGTTCCCACCCTGTGGTTGCACAGACTGCGCCAGAGCCAGTGGGTCTGTGCTCCAGGGATCACAGTTCCCGCAATGGCCGGGGGCGCCTGTCCCGCAGCCCCCACCCCACCTCTGCTCAGGACTCTCTCTCTCTCTCTCTCTCTCTCTCTCTCTCTCTCTCTCTCTCTCTCTCTCGCCCTGGACCCAAATCTTGGATAAATGGCCTCATCCTGCCTTTGCGAATGGTGGGATATTAGCGGAGGTGGCCATGGAGGGAGGGGACCTGAAACCACAGCATGAGGCTGACCCGCAAGGTGGCCAGAGGGGTCAGGAGGGAGGGCCAGGCAGGTGGGCTCTGCCTCCTGAGGCCTGGGGTTGCCGCAGGCAGGCTCCGCTCAGGAGCCCTCTGGGAGCTGTCCCAGGTCTGTCCCAGGTCTGTCTCTCCTGGTGTCTCCCTGGGGATGGGAGGGTGGGAGTGGGGTGGAGATCCTTCTCTCCTGGTGAGACTGTCCTTGACCAAGTGGCTGTGCCAACTCTATGGCCTGGAAGTCAGGGCACCTACGAGGGTGCCTGCTCTAGGCCCTTTATTCCCTCCTTTTGCCAGCTCTGTGGGTGAAGGAAGGGTGGCTGTACCCCTCTTCTAGGCTCGCCCCAAGACTGGGCCTCTGGCAGCTTGGAGGGATAGACGGTGCCCATTTGGAGCCTCTCTATTTCTCTCTCTCTCTCTCTCTCTCTCTCTCTCTCTCTCTCTCTCTCCCACTCTCTCCCACTCTCTCCCACTCTCTCCCCCCCCCCCAACCTCCCTCTTGCTGGGCCTGCTCAGCTTCCAGCCCTACCCCCTCGCTTTGTGCAGGGCTCCCTCTCCTCATTCAGTGGCACAGACTTAGGCACAGCAAGGGGCGAGTGAGCTCGAGATCCCACAGGGCCCAGCCTGCAGCCTGAATGGCCTGTGCTCCAGCCCTTGTCCTCAGCCCCTCGATGCCCACATCAAGCCTCATCCCTCAGCTGACCTGGGGCTCACTGGGTGCCAGGAAAACCTCCACTAACACAGACGCAGGGATGAGGCCTGAGGGCTGAGCTGCGGGGAGTAAGGGGACAAAAGAGCTTGTGTTTGGGGATAGAACCTTCCCTCCCCCCTCAGCATGGGGTGGGGGTGGGGGTACATTGGGCAGTGATCCAGGCCAAGAGGGGCTGCAAGGCTGGGGCAGGCGCTTGTCAGAGCAGGGGGGTTCGGATAGAAGGTGCTGGGAGGGGGTGGGGAAGCTACCGTCTGCCTGTTCCTGTTCACAAACAGACGCTGTTCAGGGGCCATGAAACCAAAGCATCTCAGCCAGTTGGATGGAGTTTTGACCAGACATCCTGGGGGTGAAGGGGTCAAGGGCTTTCTTCCAGGCAGGGAGGGGGAGGCAGGCCCAAGAGGGAACAGCCAGCAGCCCAAAGCCTTTCTGCTCCCCTGTCTGCGGGCTGGGTCTCAGGGGGATCCAGGGATTGGAGGAGAGTGTTGAGGGGTGGCAGGGACTGAGAAGGTGACAAGGGCGCCAGAGGCCCCGTTTCACCATCTCCCCAACCCCAACCACATGTGCAGCCAAATGAGCTCCTAAAATGCATGCTGAGCCTCCCCGTCTCTTCTGCTTAACACCTCTACTAGCTCCCATGAGCCTCAGGGTCAAGTCCACAGCCCTTGGACAGCCCCTCAAGGATACTTACCTCACCTAACCTGCCCTGGTCCCTGAACCCCACACTCCAGCCGGACCGAGTAAAGGACAGCACCTCAAACACTCGGCCTCACTAGCTTCCGTGTTTCCCACCCCTCTCTGCTGAGCCTGGACCCCTGCCTCCTCCTACGCTGGGCTGACTCCCCTTGGTCACCGCTGCCTCCAAGAAGCCTTCCCAGCTGCCGTGAGTGGGTGCCTGGTGCGTTGGTGGCAGCCCAGGATCAAACGGTCTCTGTGTGACATCTCTGTCCTGAGGGTATCGCCCATGTCATCTGGTTTCTCTACAGCCCGAGGCCTCCAACGGCAAGCTGGGGACTAGCAAGCATTTCGTGAAGGAAAAGCATGTGTTTAAAAAGGGGGAGTAGCCTGGCCTTCGGGACACTGGGGAATGCGCAGGTTAGACCGACCCCACAGCTGCTTGGAGAAGCAGGTGTCGTGTCTCTGTGACCACACTCCCGGGCAGCTCATTCACCCACAGGCAGTGTCAGCACAGCCTGGCCTCGGCGACAGCCCCTCTCAGACATGGCCCTGATGCCACCCACCAGGCAGGACAGGTGCTGGGGACGGGGGGAAAACAGAGGTCCCAAGGGGGCCTTTAGTTGCCCACACTACACTTTGGGCCTCCCTGCCCATCTGTGGAGCCCAGTTTACTGGGTTCTAAGAACCCCAAGAGCCAATCGACTGTCCAGGCCACTGGTTTCCACCTGTCAGAGGAGCCCTGAGCTGGCAAGGAGATGCCCACAGGTTGCCAAATAGGGGAGACCGCCCTTTCCCCTAACACCACTCTGCCCTCAGCAGCTTGCTTTCATCTGATATGAACGTTGGGCCTGCCTGAAATTGTCCACAGAACCTTTGAAACCAGGGTTCTGAGGCTCAGTTTAAAACGGGCTGGTCTAACCCACCTCCTTCTCGAACACATGGGAAGACCAAGGCCAGGAGAGGAGCAGAGGGGCAGAGCCAGGCTGACCCCCTGGCCCTCCTCCACCACCGCAGCCTCTGCTGAAGGCATAAACATGTGAGTGAATGAATGAACAGGAATCTGAAAGTAGGTTTTGTTTGGGAACATGCAATGACAACAAAGGACACTGGGTTTCTGGGGCGAGGGGTGGGGGATGGGCAAGAAGAACTGCCCCAGAGCTGGAGGCCGGGGCCCTGGGTCGCCAGGCACTTAGTGTACCTCCACTACGCCCAGCCTGTGCACAGACCCCACACAGGCTTCCCGGCTCTAGCCAAGGCAGCCCGAGGTGTAGAACCAGAATCTCAGGTTCAAGTCCCAACTCCTCCTTTGCCTCACTGTTGCCCTTGGCCACATCAACCTCTTCTTGAGACTCAGAATCTTTCTCAGTGACGTGGGGCCAGCAACACCCCCATCCCAGAGTAGTTGTGAAGGTTAAAGGGGAGCATGGAGCAGGGGTTGAGCAATTCCTGGGGGGTTCAGGATCCTTCCTTGTATGTGAACACGGGAAGTTCGTGGTCTCAGGCTCACATTTCAGCTGTGCCCCTTACTAGCTGTCTGACTTGAAGCAATTTCTTAACCTCTCTGCCTCTGCTTTCCTGTCTATAAAGTGGGGATAACAGTAGCACCACCTGCCCCATCGGGTGTAACGAGCTAACCTGTCAGGTGCCTAGAACAGGGCTCCCTGAGTGTTTGTTACCAATATTTGTACTCACACGACAGCGGAGACTAGGTCTTACCAAGGAGAGGCCTCCGAAAGCGGAATAAAAGAAGATGAGACCATGAATGAATGGAAGGAACATTCGGGTTCTCCCAGGGAATGCCTGTGGTCCCAACCACCCCAGTGCTCACCCGTCAGAGCTGTCCTCCATTGTGGGAGACCCCAGCCCCGCCACCAGCTCCCTATCCCGGGGCCTCGCCCGCATTTTTCTGTAAATGCAGAGGAAGGATTCCATTTGCCCCCAGATGGCTTGGGGTGATAAAGAAGTAACTTCAGCCCTAGCCGGTTTGGCTCAGTGGATGGAGCGTCGGCCTGTGGACTGAAGGGTCCCAGGTTCGATTCCAGTCAAGGGCATGTACCTCGGTTACGGGCACATCCCCAGTGGAGGGTATGCAGAAGGCATCTGATTGATGTTTCTCTCTCATCGATGCTTCTAGCTCTCTATCTCTCTCCCTTCCTCTCTGTAAAAAATCAATAAAATATATTTTTTAAAAAAAGAAAAAAAAAAAAAAGAAGTAACTTCAGCCTCCCTGAATCAAATCTTCTCTCCAGAATGTGAAACAAACCTGCAAATTGGAATGGCCCTGGCGCTGACTGTTCTGGGAGGGCACCTCCTGGCATTAAAACTAAATTACCGGTAGATCAAGGTACCTCTGTTATTAGCAAAATCATTCCCTGCGATTACAGAATGCAGCCATGAATCCTGATGGCAGATGAACTTCAGGCGACTTACCTGAGACGAATAACTGTGCAAAAATCCCAGGCTCATCTCATCGCTTCTCTGTAGCATTGCAGCCGGGTAATTATGCTAATGGTTAGAAGAAATCACCGTTCCTGGTCTGGGATTGGGAGGGCTGGAGACGGAAATGCGTGTGGAGGGTGTCACCGGCTTCCAGCGGGAGAGGCCGGGCGCTATGTTTGGGTCCAAAGCGGCCCTTTCTGAGGAACTGGTTTGGTCCTTTGTCAACTGGAGAGAAACCCATTAGGCAATCAGAACTGCGGTGGCTTTTCAGACCATCTCACTGTAGGAAATTGAATTTGTCTAAGTTCCACTATCGGGCATGGTAATTCCAAGAAGCAAGTTAAAGTCTAAAAGCTCAGGACCTTGGAGTTGAGTCAGTTCAATTCATGTCGTGCCCACTGGGTGCCAGGCACTGGCCTAGGCGCAGGCGAGGGGTGAGTGCCAGCATTAGGCAGTGCTTCTGTTGCTCTCTGAACGAGGTTTCTTGTCCCCTCGCTAACCTGAGAGCGGCGGTCCCATCCCCATTTTAGAGACAAGGAAATATTGCCTCATAGACAACCAAGGTGCTTCCACCCACCCAGAGGGACCTGGGAGGCGTCCTGGAAGAGTGTGCAGAGGGGAGGGCATGGTGGGCAGAGGAGACAGCCTTTCCTCTGTGTGTGTGTGTGTGTGTGTGTGTGTGTGTGTGTGTGTGTGTGTAAGTAACAATGAACAAAACTGGGCATGATGGCTGTGCTCAGGGACATCCAGCCCCAGGAGGGGCATCGCACCACGAAGGCATAGCCACCAACTGCGGTAAATGCCGTGAAGAAACGTGACCCGGGCCGAGTGTGTGCAGTGTGCAAGGCCAGGGAAGGCTTCCCTGAGGACGTGACACCCAAGCTGCCCTGGGGAGAAGTGAACTGGGCCACGGGGCGGAGGGGACAGAGGAGAGTGTCTGGAGAGGGGAGCCTGGTGCGCAAAGTCTGTGTGATGGGGGAAAGCATGGCGTAACTGGGACCTGGGAGCTGGCTGGGTGGCTGAAGGCAGAAAGGGAGGGGAGATGGCAAGAAGCCAGGACGGAGAGGTGGGCTGGGGCCAGAGCGCCCAGGGCCTGCTAGGCCACATGGAGACAAGAAGCCACTGAAAGCTTTCAAGCCGGCTTGGGGTGATACGACTGAACCTGAGCTGTGCAAACCTCCCCAGGAGAAGCCACATTCAGAGAACAGCAGGGAGGGCCAGGTGGACGCAGGGAGCCAGCTAGTTCCTCCTGGAGGCCAGGCAAGAGAACCCAGCCAGAGGCTCGCCGGGCCTGGAAGTAAACATTTGGGGCTCGCCAGCGTAAGGACGGCCGTGGAAGCCACGGGCCTGGATGCAGTTGAAGTGGAGAGTCTGGAAGGATAAGAGGGACTCAGACCATCTCAAACTCCAGCTTCTGTAGCCCGGTGGGAGTAAAAGGAGGGGGCCAAGGAGAGGACCAGAGAACTAGGAGAACACCTGGGGGAGGGCGGAGAGACAGAAAAGATCAGCGAATGTCCAGCGGGTGAAGGGAAGCCGAGTCAGGTGAGAGGAAGATGGAAAGGTGTCCTTGGCGTGACTAACAGGAAGGTCATCGGCGACCTTTCTGAGGAGCATAGAGATGGGAGACCTTCAGCTGGGTGGGTTCCTGCCTGGCATGGCCATTTGCATGGAACAAAGAGCCAACTGGGCTAATGTCCATGTCACGAGAATAATATTACATTGTCCAGTGTGATCTGGATCGAAGAGGATCTGCTCATTAGTTCAGAAAATCTCCCCCAAGCCCACGAAATGCACAGTCTTGTTCTTTTCCAGGGCCCATGTAGCCCTGGCGACTTTACGTATTTGTTTGCTCGTACAACATGTACCACTGGCCAATTCATCTTCCAGCGCCTGGGCCATAAGCAATGTGCCATCCTCTGTGTTGCCTTGCTGGAGGCATCTGACGAGCGGACATATGTGGATTTTGCATATATAGTGCGGACGATGCATTTGGTAAATCGCTTCAGACGTGTCCCCGGGGAAGGTGCCGCAGGCTCTGTGGCCCCTACAGATGGAAGCTGGCAAGGAAGAGACGGGTCCAGATTGCGATCCCTGGGCTATAAGCAAGAACAGATTGGAGGGGGCCAGAGTGGACGTGGGGAGGCCGAGAGGCGGGTCTGTGGTTCTGCGATGCTGCACAGCCCCTCACCCCGGGGAAGGACCAAGGCCAGGAGGAAGCACTAACTTGGAGCGCACTTCTGACCCTCCCACCGGCTGGGCTGGCCTCCAGGTGCATGTTTTTGTTCGTCACTGGAGAACACTCCCTGACATAGTTTTCAGCCGCCCACTTTCTCAGTCACTCCATTGGGTTCCTTCCACCCTCGCCTGTAAACATCTTCCTCTTGGCCAATATTCATATAACTACTATAATTACTACCTGCTCCAAAAATGGGGCCGTGCGTTTTGCCTCCATTACCTCATCGAGAGCCCCTTGCAATAAGCCGCAGCCACACCCCGGTTGTGCAGACACAGAAACCGAGGTGCAGAGGGATGCTGGAGCCTGTCCCAGGTCACACAGCTGGCAGGTGGCTCAGCCCAGGTGTGAGCCCAGGTCTCTCGGACACCAACGGTCACATGACCTCCCGAGAGCACTCGGTGAAGGTCCGTAGAGTGGGACTGCTTTCCTTTGGGGAGTTTGGCATGACCCCCTTTTTTGTTTCTGAGTATTTGTGCCCATTCACCCCTTTATTAGTTCAACAAACCTCCCTGAGGCCAGACTATATGCAGGTGGTGGGGCGCCCGTGGTGGCTCAGACAAGGTCTGTGACCGGGAGGGGCTCAGTCTGCTTGAGGAGGAGACCGCTGCACCACTGGCTGCAACAATCCACAATGTCATAGGCACGGACAGAGGGGTGGGCAGGAGCTGTGGGACCTGCTGCCTGGGAAGGCCCACGAAGAGCTCCCAGCGGCTTCACCTGGGTTGCAATGGCTCAGCTGGATTGTAATAGGAGAAACAGGCCCTGGCCCGGCAGACAGGGAGGACAGGACGTCCAGGAGTAAAGGCTTTGTGCAAAGGCATGACAGAGGTGGGGGTGGGGAGGGGGCTTGGGAGACCTGGCTGCATGGCGGTGCTTGGGTTCGGGAGTCTCAGCTGGCTGGGACTAGGGTGTGAAGGGCCCCAGTGGAGACTGGGGAGCAGGCTAGTCATGTTCTTATGATTTATTGAGAGCTTCACAGACGCAATGACCGCGTTATTAAAATAAGAAATCTGAAGTTCAGAGCATGACTGGATTTTATGTAGACTCTTACCATGCTTGCGCTGTCCTTTAAACAAAAGTTATGAAGAGTTAAAAAACAACACCACACACACACACACACCTGTGTAACTACAGTCCAGGTTAAAAAAATCAAACCTTACCAATGTGACTGAAGCCCCTCCCACCATCCATCAGGTCTCCCCCTCCCCCAAGAGAGAAACTCTTCCCTGAATGGTGTATTTATCATTCCTCTGAATTTCTTTATACTTTTTCCACGTATGTACATTCCTAGCAATATATGGTATCATTTTGTTCTGCACGTTTAAAAAAACCTATATAAATGATATCATACAATTTGATCTTCTGCAACTTGTTCCCCACCCCCCTACTTACTATACTTCAGAAGGAGCGCCAGTCATTCCTTTTCACTGCAGTGTAGGACTTCACTGACAGCCCCACAGTGTATTCTCCCTCCGATGAGCCTCGAGGCTGTTCCGATGCTTCATTAGAACAGACACTGCTGCCACCAGCGGGAGGTTCCCAAGTCTGGGCCATGGGGTGCGTGCATCGCCAACATGTCTAAATGCGGCCGAATTGTTCTTCAGTTACCCTTGTCCCCTCCCACCAGCAGTGCATGGAGTGCTTTTTGCTGTTTCCACCCTTTTGCTGGTCACACGTGGGAAATGGCACTTTACTGGGCTGTGTTTTGCGTTTTCCTTATTCTGAGTGAGACCAACTATCTTTTCATATGTTTATCGGCCATTCATGTTTCCCTTCTTCAAACTGCCTGTTCATATATTTTGCCCAATTTCCTCTCCCTTCTTTTGAAATTGATTTGTAGAAGATCTTTGCATATTTTGGATATTGTGTTCCAAATATCTTCTGTTGATAAAAAGGGGTTTTACACTTCAATTAAATATATCAATCTTTTTCTTTTTAAAAAAATATATTTTTATTGATTTCAGAGAGGAAGGGAGAGGGAGAAAGAGATAGGAACATCAATGAAGAGAGAGAATCATTGATTGGCTGCCTTGTGCCCTTGACCAGAATCGAATCCAGGATCAGTCCACAGGCCGGTGCTCTATCCATTGAGCCAAACCGGCTAGGGCTTGAGAGATTTCTTAATGGTTTGTCTTAAAGACATAAGAGACTTTAAGAAATCTCTCAAGCCCTAGCCAGTTTGGGTCAGTGGACAGAGCGTCAGCCTGCAGACCGAAGGGTCCCCAGTCCGGTCCCAGTTCCAGTCAAGGGTGTGTGCCTGGTTTGCAGGCTTGATCCCCAGTGGGGGGCGTGCAGGAGGCAACCAATCGATGGTTCTCTCTCATCATTGATGTTTCTATCTCTCCCCTCTCTCCCTTCCTCTTTGAAACCAATAAAAATATATTTTAAAAAAGAAATCTTTCAATATTACAAGGTTTCTGCATTCAAGTCTTTAATCCACTTGGAAGTGATTTTGTTTGTTAATCTTCACTTGAGAATATTTTTTCCATTGAAAAAATATTGAGTTTTAGAGAGGGTGGAAGGGAGGGCAAAAGGGAGGGAGGGAGAGAGGGAGAGAGAGAGAGAGAGAAACATCAATATGAGAAAGACATCAATTGGTTGCTTTCTGCAGATGTCCAACCGGGGCTGGGGATGGAGCCTGCAACCCAGGTACATGCCCTTGACTGATTGATAACCGAGAATCAAACCCAAGAACCTTCAGAGTGAAGGTCGGTGCTCTGACCACTGACCCACACCAGCCAGGGCTGGAACTGATTTTTTTACGGGTGGCATGAGGTAGGGATTCCATCTCATTCCCCCTCCCCCCCCAATATGGGCAACCAATTGTTCCATAAAAGTACCTTTCATAGATGTTTCTATTCCCCCCCCCCCCCTGCAGTACCACCTCTGCATCAGGTTTCCATACATGTGTGGGTCTATTTCTGCAGCCTCTATCATTGGCCTTAGCCATCTCTCCTTGTGCTCATATCAGATGGTCTCCGTGTACCTTTTTAGTCCCCGAGAACCTCCTCCCTTAGATTAGCAGGGCTAGTGGCTTCCGGAGAGCACATACATGTCTTATTCATCTTTGCATCCCTCTCAGCACCATGACATGAACATTCACCTCATGCTTTTGTTTGCAAAGTCCCCTCACACTCTGTCTCCTGGGCTCCTAAGACTCTCTTATGCAGAAGAGGAAATTAAGGCACAGAAGTGAGATGGCTTGCCAGGGTCACACAGCAGGAAAGTGTTGGATTCAGGGTTCTGTGGGATCTTAAAGGCACCCTATACCCCTATACACTCACCCCATATGCCCAGGCTCTACTTGACGCTCCTGCTCTTCTGGTCCCAGATGGTCACTCCTTCCTCCCTTCTTTCAACAAGTAGCTCCTGAGTGATGTATGTGTGCCAGCTTCTGTCGGTGCTGGAACTCAAACCCTGTGTGTGTGTGTGTGTGTGTGTGTGTGTGTGTGTGTGTGTGGTGGTTGGGGGGAGGGGCTCTCTCCATTGCCAGAGACCAGTACGGAGCGTGGGAACTCGTCTGAGGCCTGGGGTCAGCAGGAGGAAGTCCGGCAGAGGTTCAGAGTCCATTGAAAGAGCTCCATCCTGGGTGTGCACTTGGGGCCCAGGCGCTGCCTTCGGAGAGGACGCTGGCTTCCCCCAGGAATTAGGCGTCCTCCCGCCCTCCCGCCTCGAGAGGCAGGAATGCGAAGGATCAGCTTTCAGCGGAGCTGCGGCTGCCGTTCGGGGAGCTCCAGGTGCAGGCCCTTCCCCAGCGGCCGAATTAACTGGTTCTGTCTGTCCAACTGGGAGAGCAGCTCTCGCTAAAAATAGTGCCCTGCCCCGCGCGCCTGGTGCCCGCCGGGAGCTGGGGCAGCGATCTGCGGAGTCCGAGCCGCCGACGGCCCGCGCAGCCCGGGGAGCCCCGCACGCCCCCACTCCGGGCCTGGCCCCGGTCCCGTCCCCGAAGCCGAGTCCGCGGGCACAGCGCTTCCCCCACAGGTGCCGCGCAGGGTGGAAGGTCCGCGGGCCCGGGCGCGGCCGGGGCGGTGCGGGATGGGAGCCGGCGGCACGGCCTCCCGCGCGCTCGCCTGGGCCTCCCTGCCCCTGCTGGGGCCTCCCGCCGGCGCGCTCTGCGAGGACACGCTCTGCTGCCGAGGTAAGGCCGCCGGCCGCGGGCGTGCCCCTTGCTCTTCCCAGGCACTTGCTGGGGCCTTTTTCTCCTTCGCCACGCCAGGTCCGCAGCAGGTGGGGGGGTAGAGGCGGGGGACAGGTCGGAGCGGGTCGGGGGGGAGGGGGACCCCAGGCATCCGCAGAGGGCTGGAGAGAAGAGCCTAGCGCTCTCTGCAAACTCGCCTTTTGTTTGAAAAAGTTGCGGTGTTGCCACCAGCGTCGGAGAAGTGTTTACCTCCCGTTGGCCTCCGCCTTCCTATCTGGAAAATGGGACAATGAAAGCATCAAACTTTAATATTTGTTGTGACCCCCCCCAAAAAGTTGGGGTCCCCGCTGAAGCGGACCGCAAGCATTCTGGACAAGTTTTCCAGAACCAGATGGGGTCCTCGAAAGAGTAGGAGAGTTAGAATTGCCTTTTCGGTGACCCCCCTCCCCTCCCCCACCCCCGCGCCGTTCCTTCCCTCCCAAAGCTCTGGACTTGGCATCAGATCGTGGACCCTGTGGTCGGTCGAAGATCAAGGCAGGGCGCACAGCAAAGTTTCAGAGTTTCAGGGGTCAGCTGACACGCGAAGACCCTTGGGGTGTGTGGGGGGGAGGGTGTAGAGTGGTAGAGGGGTGAGCAAAGCAGAGTCCTACTCCTCAGTCGCGTACACCCCAGTAGCCCACAGCCTAAAGCCGGAGTTTTGTTTGTTTTTTTTTTTTTTAAATATATTTTATTGAGTTTTTACAGAGAGGAAAGGAGAGAGATAGAGAGTTAGAAACATCGACGAGAGAGAAACATCGACCAGCTGCCTCCTGCACACTCCCCACTGGGGATGTGCCCGTAACCCAGGTACATGCCCTTGACCGGAATCGAACCTGGGACCCTTCAGTCCGCAGGCCGACGCTCCATCCACTGAGCCAAACCGGTTTCAGCCGGAGTTTTTTTTTTTATCTCTGAAATCCTGGGGTCCGCACGGAGGGCCTTGGTGGACCCCGCGGGCCCGGGTGCGGAGGGCAGTGTGGCCTGGCCTCGATCGGGGGTGGGAGGGAGGGGGCGTGTGGCCCGGCCCAGACCCTGAGCCAAAGCGGGGACAGGGGGCGTGAGCCAGGAATGAGGGGTCCGCCCTGCCTAGTCCGGCCTGGCGGGGTGGCAGTGGGGGGGTCGATGGGTCTAACAGGTGCGCCCCCGCCCCTCCCCTCCCGGCCTCGGCTCGGTGCCGGTCTGGCGGGAGGAGCTGCGGTGGCTGGGCCCGCGATTGGCCGGGCGGGGCGGGCCGGGTGGCCGGGGGAGCCGGGGAGCCGGGGAGCCGGGGAGCCGGGGAGCCGGGGAGCCGGGGAGCCGGGGAGCCGGGGAGCCGGAGCACCGCGGCGCAGGCGGAGGCGCGGAGCCGGCTGGGCGCGCTCCTGCGGGCCGCCGCCTGCCTGGCCAGCTCGCAGCGCTCGGCCTGGCTGGCGCTACGGAAACTTTCCTGCCGCCTGGCGATCCCGCGACCCCGCCGCCTCGTGACCCTGACCCGGGGCGGCTCTGGCGCCTTTGGGATGGCAGCGCCCAGCGGCCCCACAGGCGTCTAGAGGTAAGAGCTAGAGTCTCTGAATCAAGATGAGGGGGCCCCAAGGGCATGCAGGAGTACCCCAGAGGGATCTGGGGCTCGAGAGGGTCTGGAGGCCCTGATAGGAGATACGGGGATGTCGGACAGAGGAGTGGGCTGAGACTTTGCTTTACTCACCCCTCTTCCACCTTACAGCCTGCTGTGCTGTAAGGCTCTCTAGCCAGTGGGTTGACTCTAAACTTTCCTGTGCGCCCTGCCACTATCTCTGAGTCCTTGGGAGAGAACAGCTCTTGTTGTTATAAGGAACCCCCCGCCCCCCGCATCAGCTGGGGCCCATAGCTGGCCAGGAGGTTGGGGGGTTCTATACTTTCCAACCTCATCGTTTCCAGTGGTCTCCCAAAACTTCAGACCCTCCTTAACCTCACTCTGAGGCAGTGGTTCTCAACCTTCCTAATGCCGCGACCCGTTAATACAGTTCCTCATGTTGTGGTGACCCCCAACCATAAAATTATTTTCGTTGCTACTTCATAAGTGTGATTTTGCTAGTTATGAATCATAATGTAAATATCTGATAGGCAGGATGTATTTTCATTGTTCTTGACCCACAGGTTGAGAATCGCCGCCTGAGGGTCGATCATTGGATAGCCACCCGTGGCTGTGCAGAGCCAGGCACCCCAGGGCACCCAAGTTTGGGGTGTTGTTTTGTTCAACCCTAGCCACTCCTAAATTTTCAGGGGGTGGGGTCATTGAAATGGGGTTTCTTTGTTTCCTGGGTGATTGTACCCTGTCCTCCATTAAAACACCTTAAGCTAAGCAGAGTGGGAACAGGAATCAAAACCAGCCAAGTCCCAATTCCCAGCCTGGGGGCAATTGCTGGCTGACTGGTTTCCGATGGTCCATTCTTTTCAGCTGTCTGGCTCGAGTCATAGGGAAACTGCACCCCTCTCCCCAGGTCCCCTTCTGCTGCTTACGGGGAAACTAATTTTGACTTGAATTTAATTTTGATTGAGGCTGGATGAGTAGATGGGTTGTCACTTATGAGGAGTATCGCTTTGGCATGATTTCCCTTCAGTATCAAAGCCAAACTTCTATTTTTTCTTGATCTAAGACCATATACCTGAGGGTTAAAAACCAAATCAAACACCAGCTTTGGAGCCCAGAAAACCTGGGTTCAAACTTCAGCCCCACCCTCACTACTGTGTGTCCTTAGGCAGGTTTCCTAACTTCTCTGAGCTCAAGGATCCCACGCCAGGGGGATCTAGTAAGGCCTTTGAGAGGTAAGGCACGGAAGGCTGCCAGTCTGTAACCTGGAACTTGGGCCCTCTTTCCCCTCCTCTCAAAAGTTGGTGTGGACCAGCCCCTCTTAATAAACTCTTTTGAGAAAAGTGCACAGATGCACATGCCTTCTGAGGCATATGATTCCAGTGGGTTTGTAGGTCTCAGATTTAAGACAGCCCCCTCCATCCTCCTCCTTGTCATGAACTATTCAGAAGGTATAGGCTTTCTGTCTGTCACTGATCGCTCTCCTCATCCCTGTTGGACACGTGGAAGTAAAGGTTGTAAATATCAGGGAAATGTGAATGCACCAATTAACCAGCATGACAGAGCGGGGCTGACCTGCAGAACCTGGTCCAAAGTCACCTTCGAGATCATCCCCTCGCCGTTCTTCCTTCTCTGGTGTTGTGTCTCTACCTGGTGAACATCTAGTCCTTTTTGCTGGAATCCTCTAGCGACAGTCAGCCCACTAGGCAGCTGGCTTCATGATTGGGCAACTCCAGTCTGTTAAAAAAAAACAACACAAAAAAACCCCTTCCTGTTTGGAGTGGAAATCTGTGTCCCTGTTAGTTCTACCCACTGGTTTTAGTACAGCCCCGCAGGCACCTCTTACTGGCTCAATTATTCACTGCAGTCCCCGCGCCTGGCATTCTCTTCCTTCCTTTAGGCATGTAACACACTGAACTGAATTTGGCAATGATCACAGCACCATTTATTGAGTGTTTATTATATGCTAGGTCCTGTGCTAAGGGCTTTATACACATTTCCTTGTATCTTAAGGACAACCCCATGAGGTTGAGTCTTTTCTTATCCTCATTTTGCATATGAAGAAACAGGTTTAGAGAGGTTAAGAGATTTACTCAAAGTCAAATAACCCGGAAGGAACTGGAGTACATCCCAAACCCAGCATCTGCTCTTAGAGCCCAGGCTTGTAACGGTTACTTTTGTCCTGTGCCATCACGTGTGCCCACGGGGGTGGGGTGGGCGGTTGCCTGGGTCTGTGGGATATGCTGGCGGTGCTTTTTATCGCAATCCCTTGGGCACTTGTTGAAATGCAGATTCCTCACCTCTACTCTAGACCAGCTGTGGGCAAACTATGGCCCGCGGGCCGGATCCGGCCCGTTTGAAATGAATAAAACTAAAAAAAAAAAAAAAAAAAAAGACCGTACCCTTTTATGTAATGATGTTTACTTTGAATTTATATTAGTTCACACAAACACTCCATCCATGCTTTTGTTCCGGCCCTCCAGTCCAGTTTAAGAACCCATTGTGGCCCTCGAGTCAAAAAGTTTGCCCACCCCTGCTCTCAACCTAAGAATCTGTACTTTTTAAACTCCCCTGGCCATTCCCATGTACAGCACCATTTGAGAAACACCGCCCTAGGGAGAGAATATGGGATATGGGTTCCAAGAGATCTGAATTTCAGTCTTGTTTTCAGTCTCTTGAGCTGATTACTTTTCCATTCGGGGCCTTTCTCCCAGTGGTAAAGTGGGCACGATGTTACACGCAGTGTCTGCTGATGGTTGTGGAAGTCTCCTGGGCAATGGCAGGCATTATAGGGTAGGCCTTCGGAGAGCAGAGATGCCCAGGACAGAGGCTTCTCCTGCCACACATGGATGTGTGTGGTAGCAAGCCTGTGGCTCTCAGAAGGCCCTGCTCACCTCTCCACCCTCCAAGGCCTCTGGCCTCTTTTTTCTAGAAATATTGGAGCATCCTGGATGAGGCCCGTGTGCTCAGATTTCACTGCAAGTATGGTGGGGATTCAGGAGAGGTGGGTTAGAACACACACACACACACACACACACACACACACACACTTCCTCCTCCATGGCCCCATGATGGCCTCTGACCTCTCAGATAGGAGGTGCTGTGCTTGAACTTCTGGGGGAGGGGGAGGGGTGGACCTGCCATTTGTGCATCTATATTGTAAAACCCAGTAGAAACCTACCTTTTCCCCTGGGTGGCTGCTCTGCTGGCCCATGGGAAGCTCCAGAGAAATGTGTGACTGGAGGCTGGCTGGGCAGGGCTGGCTGCCAGGAGGATGAGGGGTAAAGGAATCGCCCACCTAGGCCTTGGACTATCGGAGTCCTGACCTCAGAGCTGTGGCGTGCACAGAGCATTTTCCATCTCAATCCTGTTTGATCCTGGGAAAGGCGCAGATGTATTAAACACCCATTTTTATAGAGGAGGCCATTGAGTCCAGGAAGCTGAGTGACGCGTCCAAAGCTCTGATGTCTGTGTGTGTGAGGGGAAGGTGGTAAAGTTCGAACTTGATCCCAGGTCCCTTGACAATGAGCACAGGGCTGTTTACACTGGATCCCAACCTCATTGTTCCTCTGCCCCACCTGGTCTGGCTTTGGTGCCAGAGCTCTTACCTGGAAGCTTGAAGACCTGGGTTCCGACTGGGCCACCTTCGGGCTGTGTGATCCTAGGCAGGGCTGGCCATCTTTTCAAACCCTAGTTTTCTGCAAAGGGTGAATGAAGGGAAGGTGTTTAGTTAGATCTCTTGTTCTCTTTCTGCATTTACAGGGAGGGGTGTCCATGATAGGCTCAGGGCTCATGGTGAGTTACTGGGTTGGGTTGGAGGGCAGATGGCTTCACTGGGGCTTGCTCTGAAACCAGCCAGAAAGGCTTTTGTGGGCTCAGTGTCCAGGAGCCTCAGGGAGCTGGTTCGGGGGATGGTAGGAGGTAGCCCAGGGTGCTTCGCCTTGGAGTTAAAAGGTATTTTGCACTCTGAACACTACAGGAGGTGATGGTGGGAATAACTGGGAGCCAAGGGGTAGCATGGGGTCTGAGACCAACCCAACTGAGCACCCCTCTCGGCCCAGAATAACCTTGGTCTAGACCAGGAGGATGTGTACTAGTCCCTTGTCTTTCTCCCGGCGTGCCCTGCCTTTCTTGAGCCCGGCCCCTCCCGACTGGTACCTGTGCCTGGATGGCTGGAACCTCTCCCAGGAGCCAGAGCTGAGCATCTGGCTGAGGGGATCCAGTTGTCTGTTTTCTAGGCCCAGGACAGACCCCCCCGGCAGCCTGGCTTCCCAACGCAGGCCCCGTTAACTGCAGCCTCTGCCAGCCACCTGCCCTCAGTTTCCCCCTCCATCATGCCTCTTCTCCCCCCACCCCCCAGGGGGGGCTCCCTGTTAGCCACCCACAGGATCAAACACGTACTCCCTGGCCTGGCCTTCAGGCCCCATCCTGCTCAGCATTCCTCCCTCCTCTCTCTCTGCTCTGCAGGTCCTGTGCCTGGCCTCTCTGCGGGGGACTCCTGGATGTCCTTCTCTCTCGGCCACTGTGTCATTGACCAAATTTTCCTGCCCCTCTGGGTCTGGCACAAATGTCACCTCTACTCTGTCTCATCACCCCACTCAGGGCGAGCTGTCCCCCTGCACTCGGGCTTGCTATGAAATCAGCTAGAAAGGCTTTTGTGGGCTCAGTGTCCAGGGGCTTTATTAACCACCTTGCCTTACATGTCTTTGTCTCCGAGAGGCACTCTGAACTTCTGGAGGGCAAGGCCCTGGTCTTACCTCTCATCTCAGTGCCCACAAAGTTGGTGGGGTCCGGTGTGGGCCTTCCTGGGTCTAGGAAATGCTCAGAAAGCCTGGTAGGGTTGGGCTGGTTTGTAACCTGGCTTGGTTTTTCTGCTCCTGACTCAGAGCATTTTGCCTGCACCCCGCTTTGCAAGGCAAACAGGTAGGGGTCCTCTCAGTGTGTGCCCTGGCCAGGCTGGCTCCAGCCGAGGGACAGACAGAGAGGTGCCTTTGGTGTGCAGAAAGACTTTCCGGCCTCCTTTGGATCGCTCTTGATCAGCTTTTTAAAAAAGTCTATTCAGGCTCTGCGGCATCAAAGACAGAGCAGCCTGGAAGCAGGTCTGAGAAGGGCGCCCGTCCGCTCCCCTGCCTGCTGGCTGCACTTCAGGTCTCCTCCAGCCCAGATCCACCTGATTCCTTAGAATTCGTAAGGGTGTTTGCAAAGCAGTCGTGAAGGGTTTTGGGGGTCACTGTGATGGCTCCAGCGGCTCCGTGGGGTCACATGACTTTTCTGGGGTTGCAGGTATTTGTGGCCAGAACATCCAGAGAAACTGTCTGTCCCCGAGGTCAGAGGGGAAAGATGAAAAATGAGGACAAAGAACTTATGCTGAAGCACACATTTCTATAAAACACTGGGCTTGTAAAGCACTTTCACACGGCCCGTCTTGTTTAATGTGGTCCTTTAATGTGACTTTCTGCCGAGGAAACTGAGGCTCTGAGAGACGCGAGGCTGAGCTCACGCAGCCAGAAAGAGGCCACGCCGGATTCGAACTGCCTCTCACTCCACATCCAGTGCTCGCCGCACTCCCCTGGCCTCCCTCCACAGAGGCAGGGCTCGGAGTGGGGGCCAAAAGGAGGCGCTCCACAGTGACGGCTCCGCATTCGGAGCGAGGCTTTTCTCTGTGACTCTCTTGTGTTGGAGTCACTTTCCCCGCTGACATCCTGTGATCAGAGTGAACTCAGGCAGAGGCAGGGGGGCGGGGTGGGACCAGGGAGAGTGGGTCGTGTCCTTACGGGTTTAGTCAACACCCACACAGGTGGGCCCGGTGACCAGGTAGGAGCTGTCTGTCCTAAAATAGGAAGCGCCCATCTCCCTGTCGGTCACAGTGGCTGCTGCCGTGTGGGAGTAAGGTCCGAGGGATGCTGGGGGTGCTGGAGGGAGATGGATGATGGTCCGGTTTTCCGTTCAGATGCTGTCCAAGTCCCTTGCCCAGTTGGAGGCTGGCAGGGGCCCTTGGAGTCCCATAGCCTCCATGATGCCTTTGCGTTTGATGGTGCCACCCGCTTTTGCTCTATTAGTTTGCCTGTCTCCACCCCTGCTCTGCCCCTAGACCAGTGATGGCAAACCTATGACACGCGTGTCAGAGGTGACACGCAAACTCATTTTTTTGGTTGATTTTCCTTTGTTAAGTGGCATTTAAATATATAAAATAAATATCAAAAATATAAGTCTTTGTTTTACTATGGTTGCAGATATCAAAAAATGTCTATATGTGACACGGCACCAGAGTTAAGTTAGGGTTTTTCAAAATGCTGACACGCTGAGCTCAAAAGGTTCACCATCACTGCCCCTAGACTGAGCACCGGGGCACAGGTGCTCATGGTGACCCCTCTGGGTGGCCCTGCAGCAGGCCCCACCCCCTCGGAGGGGGGACAGGAGGACATGTGGAGGTTAATGAATAAGCACATGAATGAATGACCTCTCTTAGCATCTTTGGTGACTCTGTCGGGCTGTCACCAGCTGGAGAATATGTGACAACCGAATCTACCAGGAAATGGCTGTTTGACAGGGGCTGTGCGGACCCGGCCAGGCCAGACATAATGGGAGCTGGGCCCAGCTGGAGTCTTTCCCAGCAGAGGGTGAGCCATCGGCACTGGCCTGGCGCTGCTTCCCGGAGGAGAGAATTCCCAAA
Organism: Myotis myotis; assembly: GCF_014108235.1. Lineage (NCBI taxonomy): Eukaryota > Metazoa > Chordata > Mammalia > Chiroptera > Vespertilionidae > Myotis > Myotis myotis. The sequence continues at coordinate 14,200,264 of NW_023416316.1, forward strand.
AGTCTCTGCCAGCCCCCGATAGGATCTGCAGGGTGTGTGAGGGATTTGTTTTCGGCCAGGATGTGGGGAGTTAAAAATAGCCGTCCCGATCCCTTGAGTTTGTGTCACGCTTGAGGCTGTGCAGAGCTCTTGGCTCCATTATCTCACTTGAGCGGCTCGGCAGACGCTGACGTAGGTAGCGGTCGCACTGCCCACTTTGAAAATGAGCGCGGAGGCGTGTGCCCATTCCTCACGTATCCAGAATTTGGTGGCAGGACCTGGGTCTGTGCCCTGCTCCCCACGCCTGTACTCTTTACTCTTGGGAGGAGCCTAATGAAGAGGCTCCAGAGAAATGGGGTGGTGGAGACAATAGGGGTAGATTGTTAAGCAAAGCAGCAGGACAGTGAGAAGACTACGGACCTAAGGATGGATCAAGGCCCCAGGGGACAAAGGCTCATGATGGGGCTGGGGATCAGAGGCTGTACCTGGCTGGGGCAGGGAAGTGGGGGAAGGCAGGGTAGTGATGGGAGTGGAGCAGAAAAGTGCCATCAGGACCCCAAATCGAGGTCCCAGATACCATAGTAAGGAGCATGTGAACATGATGCTTTAGGCAATAGGGAGCCATTGAGGGTTCCAGAGCACAGCAGTTCCCACTTTATCAACAGTGCACTGCAGTGCAGTGGTGTGCCCCCCACCCCAGTGTTGCTTCAGGTGTCATTCTATGGTGTGTGGTAGAGCAGATTTTTTAAAAATCCCCAGAAGACACCTTGTCCTTTCCTGCCTTTCCTTCTGTACCCCGGCACCACGGGAGAGGGAAGATCCCATGTTCTGCTGCCTTTGGGTTCTCGGAAGAACCAGTTCTAGGCAAAGTCTTTATCTGGGTTTCTTGGATTTTTCTAGTTTTTGATCCACGTTCTTCTGGTTGTCTGTCTGTCTGTCTTCACCATGGTGGCAGGAATTAATCGAGAGGGAGGAGGCGGCGGCTGAAGTTCTGGGCAAAGGCTCTTCTCCTCCCCTGGCTTGATTCACTGAAGCCTTTTCAGGCTGCTCTAGTGCCTCTGGCTCTGGGCTCCTTGCTGCTGACAAGCTCCCAGACCCCAGAATCCATTCTCTTCCTCCCAGCTTCACCCACCCCCGCTAGGATCCCTGATCAGACCCCAGCTCCTCGGGGCAGGCTGGGCAACCACTCCAGCAACACTGGCCTCTCCTTCTGCACATTCTAGTGCCCACTGTCCTCTACCCCATACCGGTATCCCCGCGCCACTCCTTCCCCGCTAGGCCAGAGGCCCCTGAGGGCTGAACCAGATCTGAGCTGGACAGACCATTGGAAATCTACAATCCACCCATTTTAGAGTTGGGCAGACAGAGGCTTGGGTTTGCCTAAAGCTCGTGAGAAGCTCATGGCAAAGCTGGGTCTCGAACCCCGATCTCCAGCTCCATGCTGGCCTTCAGCCGTAGCACCAGCCTGCTTTTCAGAACCACTCTCTCCTTTCTGTGCTCCCGGAGCTGGGAAGCTCTGTGAGAATCCTGGGTTTGCAGCCTTGTCTCCTCCCGGGGCTGGGAGCCAGCAGCGCCAAGCCTGTGGGTTCCCAGAGAGGGCTCCTGGCGTCGGCTTAGTCACAGGGATGAGATCACTGCTCACCTCTGGATGGGGGAGGATGCCAAGCTTTGGGAACTTTCACTCCGAGCCACTTGACGATTTTGTGCCTGTGCGTAAGAAAAACAAACCTGCTGGTTGGAGCTTTGCACTTGGCCTGCGGACTGCCGGCCCGGGGAAGCTGCTGGGCCATGATAAGCCCCTGGGCGGTGCCGTCTCACAGGTTCCCAGGAGAGTGGCTCTGGGTTGAGAAAGAGCTTGGACCGGGAGCTGGAACCGCACTGCTGTTAGTGTTTGCTCTGCCTCACGTTGGCTCCCTGACCCTGAGCGAGGTGCAGGACCTCTCTGGGCTGTCATAAGGATTGCTAGCAGCTCAGACATTCCGAGTATTCTCCACGGGCAGACACTGGGCTCAAGACTCTCCAAGAATTAGCCCGTCGGATTCTCGCACCTAATCCGTGAGATCCTCATATCATCTCAGTTTTGCAGATGAGGAAACGGAGGCCCAGGGAGGAGGAGTGACTTGCCTGAAGTCACCCAGCTGGAAAGGAGTGTGGGTAGAGTTTGAGTGGAAGTCTTCCCCACTCCACAGCTCACGGGGTCAGTCACTGTGCTCTCTGCCCTCAGCTGCCGGGCCGACTCCTCTGGGATTGTGAACGTATGACTGTGGGGATATGAGGTGTGATGAAGCAGAAGTCTGGTGAAGGAAGTTCTGGGTGTGGAAAAGTCTGAACTAAAGAGACAATATGAACTACTTATTTATTTTTCTTGTAAAGATACACAGTGACTCAAATCAGCCAAACAAAAAGGCTTTTGAGTATGGGTTTTAAATGATGCCTAAGAAAGAGGACAATAGGGGAAGAGATAGCTTTCTTGAACACACTTGAAGTTTACTTCTCGCATGGCATTCAGATTCCACTAGAGCTTGTTTCTGTGGTTTCGTCACCCGGGTGAGTGTTTGTTGAAGCAAGCCTGTGGGGTGAGTGGGTGAAGGTGGGGTGGGGGACTCGAACCAATTTGAGGTTCCACTCCTCCCTCCTTCCAGAGAAACTATGGGTCCACCCTTAGGGGGAAAGGGTGCTCCATCTTTGGTGAGCTCACAGGTTGGTGTGTGGGGAGGGCAAGCAGTCTGGGGGGGGCCTTCCTGGAGGCGGTGTGGCTTGGAGCTGGTCCCAGGAGGACAGTTGCCCAAGTTCCTACAAACAGGTTTGCAAAATCACTTGTCTGGTTCTGTATGGCAGCCTTGCAGCCTGGTCAGCTGGGAAGCCTGGCATGGAGGTCACTTGGGGGAGGAGTATCCAATCCTGCCTCAGTTTCCCCATTTAGGCCAGAGCACCCCTAGGTCCCCTGGCATACCTTTGGAGAGGAGCAGCGGGGTGCGGATGAAGACGCGAGCTTGAACTCAGGGATGAGTTTGCCACTTCCACGGCGTGCCCTCGGGCGAGTCGTTTCTCCGCCTGCACCTCAGTTTCCTCCCCTGTCAAGTGAGGATAATCGTGACACCTACCTCATCGACTTGTTTCGAGGCGTGAGGTAATGCATGCAAAGTGCTTATCACAGAGCTGGCACGGGGTCAGTGCCTGTCATTATAAACTGCTGCCTGCGCTGTTGTTTTTAGTTCAGGACACACCTCTCCACCTTCACCTCTCCCCTCGCCAGCCACCGACTTCCTGTTGTTGACATCCTCCTCAACAACCAGCGCAGGGATTTTAAGTATTTATATCCTTGCTGGAATTTCTCTTTGTATTGTCTAGTTAATTTCTTGATTGAATTAAGGCAAACAATTTCACTTCCTTTCCCGGGCAGGAGCAGGAAGAGGCCTGGTGCTTTCTTTACTGTGATTGAGAAGATTATTGAAATATTTGGTGAGGAGGATGCCTTCTCCCCCACTCCTGCTCCGTCTTAGAACACCTCCACAGGCTCCATAAATCAGGCAGCGGCCACGTGCTTGGGAAACATAAATCTTGTTGAGGATGTTGATGGGTTTCTGTTGGTGCCAACTCACTGTTTTGACACCTTCCTGTCCATTCACAGAGGGGTAGTTGAAGAGTCATTTTAAAGATTTAGGATGAATGGCCTGTATATATTGGGGGAGTACTGGCTGATGGAGTGTAAGCCAATAACCTACAAGGCTTCCCATGGGGAGGAGTAATCAACTCTCCTCCATGCCTTGATGGTGTTGCTGGCATTGGGTTCTGGGAAGTGCAGTGGTTAAGGGCCTGGGTTCTGAAATTGACATGCTGGGGGCTTGTACTCCCTGCCCTGCCACTTAACCGCTGTATGAATTAGGGCAGCCACTTAGCTTGTCCTTGGCCCTAAAGCGAGGGATACAATGGCACCTGCTTTCTGGGAATGTTGTAAGAATTGTGCTTTGCACGGTGCTGGCACGTGGTAAGTACTCATACAAGTAAGCCTTTATTTTCACTCAAAGACCTCACCTTCTTTATTTCGAGACCCTCCCCAGTCTGACTTTCCAACCTCACCTCCTTCTCTCCAGTAACCAGCAGGCCCAGGGCTCTCCTGCTTCCGGCTCCGCTTGGGCAGTCCCCTCGACATGGAATGCCCCCTGCTCTGTCTTTGCTCCTCCTTTTTCCTTCAGAATTATCTCAAGCACTGTAGCCTCCATGAAATTTTCCTATAGTGCCCCAACCGGTCCCCTTGAAATGCCTCCTTAATCCCTGTTACGCCTCATGTCTGCCCCCGTTGTTGGCCCAAGTGGGTTCCATGGAATGGCAGTTGGGGAAATGCTTTGTTAACAAAGGAGTTTTGGGAAAGGCTTCGTGCTTTATTTATGCCCATTCGTACAGCACCAAGTCACCTTAGCAGTTTTAAAGGCTCTGAGAAGTCCTGCAGTAAAGAAACCTGCTGGACTAGTTTACTCTGGAACTCTCCAAATCCCTCCCCGGAGGACTTTCTTCTTGGAATACCCATTGACAAGGCGCTGTGACATTCTTAGGGATGTGGCATTGTGACATCTATGTAATATTTTGAAGTTATCTCCCATTTGATATCAAGGCCCAGAGGGCTCAATAATTGGCTCCTGGTAAACCTGTGTGTCCCACCATCACCTCCTGGATGGATTGACAGGTCCTTTATGTGAATGCCCAGGGCCAGGTGGTGAGGAAGGGCTGGGAGTGACAACCAAGAACCTGCTTTCAAAGAGCTTTTGGCCTTTGAGGGGATAAGAAGGACACATGGAATAGGGAGAGATTAGCTGCCAGTCCTGTATCCTTGAGCCCTGTGTAACAGGAGCCCCGGCCCTGTCCGTGTAGCCACCAAAGAAGGACAGAGAGTCAGATGTCCCTCAAGAGCTCAGCACTGTCCCCGGGGCCGGGGGCCCTCCTGCCTCCCATCCCAACGCCCGCGGACTCCCATGACCCCACTGTGGGTTAGCCCTGCAGGCGCATAGCCGAGGGAGGGGAGGGACGACAGCAAGGAAGAGAAGAGCCGTCTGTTTATCAATGCACAGGCTTCCCTTCCTTTCTGGGGAAAAATGCTTTCTTTTAAGATTCCCCTTTATTATCTGAAATTCTCAAGGGAGCAATTACCTGACGGTGGGAATTATCCGCTGTCTTTATTCCAGCGCCTGTCTGCCTGAGTTCCTTCTTAGGGTAATTGATTTTGGTAATTCAGAACTGGATGTTGTTTTAGGCTGGTGCAGAGGCAGGGGGATGCCCACAAAGGCATCTTCCGAAAGGCGTTGGCAGCCAGCGGCGCTGCTGGTGATGGTGATGGTGGGGGTGGGGCGGTGACTGCATTAATGTATTTCTTACCTTTGAATTTTCTCCTTCTTGTATTGAAGGTGCGTGGGTTGCACGGGAGCTAGTCTGACTGTGGAACTGGGGGTAGGTTTGCTGTAGGAAATGAGGAGCTGAGAAGTAGGCCTCAGGCCTGATGGATTTGGTTTCCCCTCACCCCAAGCAGGTCAGTCTTGGGCCTTGGCCCTGGCCTGACCCTGACCCTGGCCCTCTCACCCTGTGGCCTCCCAGAGAACCAGGGAGGCAGTGACGACTCCTTGGAGAGCCTATAGGGACAGGACAGCAGCTGCTGTGAATCGGCTGACCTTTCTTCTGGGCAGACTGAAGAGCTGGCTCCGGGTCCGCCCCCCCCCCCCCCCCGCCCCCTCGAGCACTGCTGTCCTCTGCAGGAAGGGCAGGTTAGGGAGCCTGGCTTAATGGGGACACGGAGAACAGCGTGAAGGGAGGACCTCAGTGTGAGGAGACCCGATGACACTGGGAGTTTGATCTGCTCAGTGGATAAAAAGGCAGTGGGGGGCCCTAACCAGTTTGGCTCAGTGGATAGAGCGTCAGCCTGCGGACTCAAGGGTCCCAGGTTCGATTCTGGTCAAGGGCATGTACCTTGGTTGTGGGCACATCCCCAGTAGGAGGAGTGCAGTAGGCAGCTGATTGATGTTTCTCTCTCATCGATGTTTCTAACTCTCTATCCCTCTCCCTTCCTCTCTGTAAAAAACCAATAAAATATATATATTAAAAAAGGCAGTGGGGGTATTTTCTCCCCAAAATGGCACCCCCTGGCTAGTGCCCAGAGAAGGCCCAATTTCAAATGAGCGAACGCTCTGGACAGGAGAGGAAAAGCTTGGACTAGAAGGTTCCTCGGGTCTTTTGCTTCTGGGGCTTGTCTGGAGGAAGCAGCATGGTGCAGTGGCTTCTGTGGAGTCTCCTCCCCTCTGCCTCCAGCCCTCCCTCGTGAGACCCATGGGGCAAAGGTTTGGGTCCAGCCACAGAGGTGGCCTGTCCTTTGTCTAATGATCACCCACCCCTTCCACAGCCTTCCGTCTGGGTGTCATGGGGCATTTTCATCCCCATTGTACAGGTGAGGAAATTGAGGCCCAGGGTTCAAGTTCCCACCTCACACCTAGTCTCCTGACTCCTGGTTCAGGACCTTGGGGGTTCTGACGGAGGGGGTGGGAACTCACGAGCTGCCCAGCAGAGGAGGGGGTGGCACTCAGGGGGAGGGGATGCTTTCTCTGGTTCCATCACATCTCTTAGCTAGAGTTGGTGCTATATTGCAAAATTCAATGGATTTTTGTAGAAACTGTTTTTTTTTCTTTCTCCAAAGGAGGAATTGACAGTGGAGGCACATTATCTCCCATGAGCAAAACAAAGCAGACACTGGGCGCTGAGAAGGATCCAAAGCCACTTCTTGGCTTGGCAGAAATATGTGCTTAACGATGTGTGCCCGAGCCTCGGTTCCAGGCGTCGTGGGGGTGGGGGGGGCGGAGGGGGCTGTGCTAGCCGGTTTGCCAACTCTGCTCTACATGTTGGGGTGATAGAAGCGCTTTCAAGGATCGAAAACAACTTGTTTGAACCTACATGTCGTTGTGAAAGATTCCCGCAAACTTTAAAGGGTCAAATATATGTGCTTGGAAGCCCTTTCTGGCCAATGTAATACTATCCTGTAGAATCAACAGATAGATTGTAATGTGATGGGATGTGATGGAGGGGTGATTGTTGGAGGGTGTGGCTCCTTGCTCTCCGAGGCTCCAGGGAGGCCTTCCTGTCCTGACTGTGACCACAGGGACTGCATAGTCCCTGACTGGAAGGCACATACTTATTGAGAGCCAGCCATGTATCAGGTTGACTCCTACCTGGAGACCACATATGCTTGAGTGCCTACCATGTGCCAGGCACTATGTTAGTGCAGATTGAGAAGTGGTATGATTTTAGGAGCCCCTGTAAACCAGCTCTGTTGCCTGAAATTCTACCATTAGGGATGGATTCCTTTGGCTTCAACATTGCCCTTTCTAGTTTAGGTGTTGGGTACTAATGCAGTACTGAAGGGGGTCTCATTCATCTCTAAGCCCTCCTTGGGGTGGAAGTTATTTTTGGAAATGTGGAATTAGGGGAGTTAAACAGGGAACCAGGCAACATTGGGCTGGTAGTGGAAGTCGAGGTTTGTACATTGTATGCCATTGTGTCTACCCGACCCTGAGTGCTAAACTTAGCAACTGTCAAAAATTTTAATCATCGAATCTCTTAGTAGTCATTGTTTTCCAAGTTTGGATCCTAAAGGCAAAACAAGAACTAAAGGTCCTTCCCGGCCCTGGTCTCCTTCTACAGCCTTCCAGATCCTTCCGCTCAGATGGGTGGCTCCCATTCTGGCCACCTGGGGTCAGCGGCTGGAGGAAGTTACCAGAGCCACCCTCCTAGTTTTCCTAGCTGGACGAATAGTTGTCTGCTTCTACCTGTTCACCTTCCGGCTCCTAGGGACCCCTTCCCTAATGAAAATATGGGTCACTGGCTGTGTAACAAACACTGACCCTCCCCTCACCCCATAGAGTGGTTAAAAGTATGTGTGGCCTCTGAAGTCCCACTGGGTTCAGGACCAGGCTTGACCAGCTGAGTGACTGAGCTGCTCTTTGCTACTTTCCCATCTGTAAAATGGGATCACAGTACTAACCCCAGAGGATTTTGGAGGTGTCAGTGAAGTAGACAATGCAGGTCAGCCCCCTGGGCCTGGCATATGAAAGGAACTCAATACTTGGGATCTTTCATGATTATAGTATCACTAGAGTCCTGGTGCATGAATTCGTGCACGGGTGAGGTCCCTAGGCCTGGCCTGCGATCAGGGCAGTCTCGCCCAGTCCCGATCAGGGCCTGCCGACTAAGGGGAGGGCCACAGGAGGTTGGCTGGCAGGGGGAGGTTGGCTCTGGGAGTGCACTGACCATCAGGGGACAGCTCCTGTGTTGAGCATCTGCCCCTTGGTGGTCAGTGTGCGTCATAGCGACTGGTCAACCAGTCATTCTGGTCATAACAGTCACTTAGGCTTTTATATATATCGATTATTGCTCAGGGCCTCCGCCAGCCTCCCCAGCGTGGGTACGGGCCCTCCAGCCACATGACCTTTGCCTTCCCAGACTCTGCACCCTCCTGGCTTCTTGCATGCATCTCTGTGGATGCCTCCTGACCCTTCAATGACTCTTCCCTGGGTGCCTCCTACCAGCTCACCTACCAACTCTCACCTGGGAGCCCCATTCATGCCCAGGGTGCCAATGACCCTTGAGCCTGAACTACTCCCAACCCTGATTATAAATCTCTCACCCTAATCCTTCTCCCAGTTCCAGATGCAGAAGCAAGCGATTCTCACTGGATGCTCTGAAGGCACATCAACATGGAAGTCCTTTTCTTTCCACTAAAACCACTTCTCCCAATCCTGTTCATCCCTCCCCATTCAACGTCCCTCTTTCAGGTGAAGGCTGCACTGGCCAGTCCCGGGGCCAGGGAACCCCAGTCCGGGGGTTGCCCTCTTCTCCTTCCTTCCTCCTTCGTGCAGGACTGGTAGTTCCCCTTTGACACTGGCTCCTGGCTCCATCCCTGCCCCAACTCCACTTGGGACAGCCCAGCTACAGCCTCCTGTCACATTGCCTATTTCCCCATCCCTCTCCCCTCTGCCCCAGGGGAGGGCTCCAACCTTGGTCTGATGGGGTCGCTCCTCTGCTCAAGGGTCTTGAGGAGCTCCCTATTTTCTCATATAGTCTGGGGGTCTCACGTTGATTTTCAGGATCTTCCGAACTCTGGTAGAAGCCTCCTTGCCCACTGTTCCTTTCTCTGCACTCAGGAGCTCACCCAGCTGAATGCTCCATGGCCTCCCGCCCGTCCTGTTGCCATGCCGTTGTTCTTGAGGTTCCCCTGCCTGGAATGCCATCCCCTCAGCCTGTGCCTGCCTGTCAAGATCCTACCCTTGTGTGATCAGAGGCACAAAGCCAGAGGACGTGCTGGTGTCCATGAGGCCCAGCCCACTGCCTCCAACCAGAATAGCGTGGCTGTTGGTGCTTCTTACCCTTCCCTTGCCTTCCGTGGAATGTTCCTTCCATAGAATCTATAATATTTGCAGCTTGTTTGCTGGGGCTCAGCCCAGAAATCTCCGGAGTTTATAGGAGAAGGGTGTGGCCTGACTAGGAGGGCCGCCTCTGCAGGGACAAAGTGGGTCTTGAGGGGCGGCCAGATAGGGACCTCCAGAACCTGGCACAGAGCTTGCTCTATTCCTTATAGTTCAGTACTTGAAGGCCAAGTGGGTTTTGTCAGATGCATGGAGTCTAATGACTGAGAGCCCCCCACTGACTGTGCGGGGCTCTGCTTCCTCACCTCTTTGTTGGGAGGTAACATTCCACTTCTCAGGACTTGGGCTGCCAGCGGATTGAGCAATGGTGTGGGTGAGAGCAAAACAGAAGTGGACAAACTAATAATTAACAGATGTCAACTGTTAATAGCTTAAAAATACCGCCAGCACTCCACCCTCCACCCCCAGGGAAGAGGAAACAACATGGTCACTTGGCCCCTTAGAAGAGATTGATTCACGGCCAGCTTGGGACAGGTTGGGCAGAGAGAATGACAGGTACTGTGGGGTGTGTGGGTAAGGGGCGGGGTAAGTGCCATTGCCAAGGCCATTGGGCTTGGAATCACTTTGCCTACCAGGGTTTTTCTTGGGGTGAGCACAGTGGCTGCTGAGTGAAAGGGGAAGTTAGAGGGGAGCTTGGGAAGTACCACGAATCTGTCCATGCCCTGGCCCCCAGTGCACCCCGATCCAAGCTGCCGTCTCTGTCCCAGGGACTGTAGGACGCTTCCAACTGGACTCACTGCTGTGTGTGCCTGACCACCCCGCCCACCCCCCCCGCCCCCCCGCAGCCTGTTCTCTAACCGGCAGCCAATGTGCCTGTGGTTTTTAATTCAACATGGATTGGGTGGGATTGCTCCCGGCTCCCACTGCTCTCTGGCTAGGCCTGCCCAGTGTGTACCCCTTCCCTGTCCTCACTGCCCTTTGGCCCCTCTGGCCTCTCCTTCAGCTCCTTTCATGCAGGTTTTGTCCACCCCTGGACCTGGCCTGGATGGTTCCTTGGCCTGGACCCCTCACCTCCTTGGCACTTCCCGCTTCAGCTCTCACCTTCAACGTCCCTCCTCTGGGACCCTGTGTCTAATAGAGGGTGACCCTCCCCAGCTCACGTCTGCCCGGATCCTTGATTTTTCCTTCATAGCATGCATCAGCTTTAACTTATATGTATATACTTGCATACAGGAGTGAGATTTTTAATGCTTGCTTTTCTGTGTTTCCCCCGGACCGAAGCCCACGAGAGCAGGCTTCCGGTCTGGCTTTTCACTTAGTACCTGGCATCGTTTCTGGTACGTTGCAGGCCCCAGATAAATATTTGTCAGAGGAATGCACGGGTGAGCCAGTGGAGGCCTCAGGAGAGGCCCAACCCTCCGCTGGGTGACAGCCATCTCGCTTTGCCCAGGACTCCCGGGGTGTGGGGCCTTCAGTTTAAAACAAGACAATTGCAGGGAAACCAGGCAAATGCCCCTCCCTAGGGACTGGGTGTTGCAAGGTGCTCGTGCTGTTTAATGCTCACAGTCTTAACAAGGCCAGTGTGTGGGTGCCTGGGGTCCTGCACGTCCCTGCTAAGGGAGCAACCAGCTCTTCACCCCCACTTTGCAGAGGAGGTGGCCTTGACAGTGAGCTCCAGAAGGCCATGCCAGGGTCCTTGCTCTGACTGCCCAGCTGGTCCCCACATGGATGAGTCTGGCTGCCGTAGCAGAATGCCACCTGGGGGCTTCAGCAGTGGAAACGTGTCTTCTCACAGTTCTGGAGGCTCGAAGTCCAAGATCAGGGTGTTGGCAGGGTTGGTTTCCTCTGAGGCTTGTCTCCTTGGCCCATGGATGGCCACCCTCTCGCTGCCTCTTCACATGGTCCTCCTCTGTGCACGTGCCCCCCTGTGTCCGTGGCGTGTCCAATTTCCTCTTCCCATAAGGACACTGGTCAGATTAGACTAGACCCAGCCTAATGGTCTCATTTTAACGTAATCTCCTCTTTAAGACATTATTTCCAAATACAGTTGCTTTATGAGGGACTGGGGATTAGAACTTAACATATGAGTTTCGGGGGAATACATTTCAGCCCATAGTACCACCTAGGCCTGAGTGACACCCCGCCCCTTCCCCCCAATATGACATCTAAGGTGCTGGTACCAGGCAGGTGAAGCTTTGCCTGGGGAAGAGGTCTCCACTTCTTGGGGGCTGGGGGACCCCAAGGGTAATGTTTAAACTTTAAAGTTTTGCTGAGCCGCATGGCTCAGTGGTTGAGTGTCGGCCTATGGACCAGGAGGTTGAGGTTCAATAACTGTTCAGGGCACATGCCTGGCTTGCAGGCTTGATCCCTAGTGTGGGGCATGCAGGAGGCAGTCAATCCATGATTCTCTCTCACCATTGATGTTTCTGTCTCTCTCTTCCTCTCCCTTCCTCTCTAAAATCAATAAAAAGATATTTTAAAATAAATAAAAATTTAAGTTTTCTTTGCCTCTATATTGTTTGTATATTTCCTTTTCTTCCACATTGGTCTGTTCTCTCATCCAGCTCAGCTGGTTCTGTCTGGACTGCAGTTCCCACCCCAGCCTCAAAGTTTGGGGGTGCCTCGGGCTCCCTCCTGGTGCAACGAGCCCACTGCTCACCTCTGCCCTCTGACCCTGCTCCTCCTCACCTCATTCATGGCCCTGGCCCAGGTGTCTGTCCGCACTGAAGCAGCCCTTCCAGACAGGAGTCCATGGTTCCCATCGGGCTGCCCTGAGCAGGAGGGGGTCTCATTCCTGTGGGCCTGGGGCTGGCCGGCACCTGGCACATGGTGATATTCACAAAGGTTTATGGAAAGCAGAAAGGAAGGTGTCCGTGGAGCAGGCTGGGGAGGGCGCTGGAAGAGACTGTGTACAGCCACAGCAGGCTGCACCACTTACTAAGTGAATCTGGACTTATCAGGGAGCTTCTCTGAGCCTTAGTTTATTCATCTGTAAAATGGGGAGGTAATAGTGACTGTGTCCTGGGATTGTTGAGAACGTGAGATGAGAGGAACTTATTTGAACCCCTCAGCATGGTACCAGGCATGTACTGCATGTTCCATAGGGTTGATTCTGTTACCTGGGGTTCATCGGCTTCCGTAACAGACCTGCCTGGGAAGCTCTGAGGCTCACTGTTTCCTGCCCCATCAAACGCGTGGTTGCGAGGCTGAGGGAGAAGGGGCCCCTCTGTGATGTGTCTGCATCCCCCATCTCCTCTAGGCTCAGCTGTTCCTGTTTGTCATGATAAGAATGAGCCCTTACAGGTATGGCCCTTTCCTGGGTCCTCTCCCTCATGACCACTCAGCATCTTTTCAACACCCCTATTTTTCTTTCCCCCCATTTTGCAGAGGAGGAAACGGAGGCTCAGAGAGGTAAAGTTATTTGCCCTGGGTCACACAGCAGGTAGCCGCAGAGCCACTCTGCTGCCTCCAGAACGCCCGCCTGGTCTCTGAGTCTCCCCCGGGGTGCTAAAGGTTGGGGGTGGGCTAGGGAGGGCAGAATAAAAATGAACCTTTTGCCTTTTTCCCCTCCTCCTCCTCCCCCTCCTCTTCCCCCTCCTCCTCCTCCCTCCTCCTCCTCCTCCTCCTCCTCCTCCTCCTCCTCCTCCTCCTCCTCCTCCTCCTCCTCCTCCTCCTCCTCCTTGTTTGTTATGGCTGCTCTGAATTCTGAGCTGCCACTCCCTGAGGCCACCAGAGGCAGGGAGTCTGGGCTGAATCTGATCTGCAGCCTATGAGATATGACCTGTCTGGTGCTTGTTTGTTTTACACTGCGAATTAGTTACCTACGTTTAACAGTCAGGAGGCTTTTACATTAACATCTGGTAGCTGCTCTGGAAATGGGATCATCTGGCCATCCTGGCCTGCTTTCCGGTGGCACCTCGGTGGACTGTGGCATGCATGCTCCATCTAGCCTGGCCAGCTTGTTTCGCTCACCCCTTCCCTTCCTGGCTCACGCTGGCATTTGTGTTCTTGAATCCTGAGCGGGGTGAGCAACAGGGCTGGTGTGCGCCCAGGAGCACCCCTGAGGAGCTCATGGCTGCTAAGGACAGGCAGAATCATAATTCAAGGCAAAAAGAGTGGCCCCAGAGATATTCAGACAGTGCTTGGGGCTTTTAGAAATAGTAATGTGGACCAATATCACCCCAATAAATTTAATAAAAAACATAGTAATATGTTCAGAAGGGCATCCATGGACGGGGCACATGGTTCATGAGCTCCTGCTCTGTGCCAGGCACTGGCTAACCCTGGAGGCGACAGAGAGTATTTGGGACACAGACTGTCCTCAGGGAGCCTGCATTTCAGGGGGTGGGGGTGCGTGGCATCACTTTCAGGGAGGATGATGCTTGAACAGGGGCGTGCAGAGGCATTCCAGGCAGAGGACATCGCGTGAGCAGAGGTTCCAAGCTGGGGCCTCAGCGGGTTCCCAGTTGGAGCTTTAGTTGGGGGCCCTACCTTCGTGCCCCTCCCATGGGGAGCCAGGCTGGGACTTAGGATGTGCCTGAGGATGAGGAAGGTATAGGGAGAGGCAACCTAGAGCAGCGCTGATTTTGGAGGACAAAGTTCTGTGTGTCTTTGATTCCTAAAGGCTTTTAATCTGTTCTTTTTTTAAAATAGATTTTATATTTTAGAGTAGTTTTAGGTTCACAGCAAAACTGAGCAGGGAATATAGAGAGTTCCCATATACTTCCTGCTTCCCCACACGCACGCCCTCCACCATCAACAACCCGTACTGCGATCTGCTTCCTAGCATGTAAACACAGCATATCCCATGACTTAGGTAAGATTAAACATTTCCAAAGGGTATGCAGTGAAAATGAAACCTGTCTCCTTTCTTACCCCCCCCTCAACATGCACACACACATGCACACATATGCACACATACATACAACATGCACAAACATACACACTATGCACACACATACACACAAAACATATGCACAAACAGAAGCACACACATACACACATGTCCAAACATACACACATGCATACATAAAAATATACACACATGCATATATACACACAGAACACACAAAAATATACACATACACTCCCCAGAGTAACCACTGTTTGTTTGTTTATCCATATTTAAATCCTCACCTGAGGATATGCTTATTGATTTTAGAAAGGGGAAAGGAGAGAGAGAGAGAGAGAGAGAGAGAGAGAGAGAGAGAGAGAGAGATATCAATGTGAGAGAGGACATTGATTTGTTGCCTTCCAAAGGTTCCTCAACCAGGCATCAAACCCGCAACCTAGGTTTGTGCCCTGACCAGGAATCGAACCCCCAACCTTTCAGTATATGGGACCACACTCCAACCAGCTGAGCCACACTGGCCAGGGCATCGCTGTTTCTTTTTTAGAAGAATATGTGAGAACCTGTTTCCATGCTCCCAGGGACCTATCCATCGGGTTCGTCCCATATGCCCTGCAGTGTCACCTGGCGGTGTACCACGTCAGGATCCGTGTCTGCGCCTCCTGCTGCAGCGTGGCCACCAGGATTCCATGTTCAGAGGGCACTGTAATGTGCTCGCCAGGCTCCCGTGATGGACATGAGGACTGTTTACAGATTTTCCTTCTGCAAATGGTGTGTGTAAACATCCCTGTACACCTGTTCTGCATGCTTGTGAGAGTTTGAGGGACAGGATGTTGAAGGAGAATATATGAATTTAAAATGGATATTTTACGGATTTTAATTTTTTATATGTGTTGCTGAGTTGTCCTTCACGAAAGTTGTGGCGGTTTCTGCTCTGTCTACGGTGGGTGAGAGTTGATGTGGTCATGAGCTTCTCCAATATCAAGAGCTGGACTGAGCCCGGCCGGCATGGCTCAGTGGTTGAGCGTCTATCTGTGTATGACCCAGGAGGTCATGGTTTGATTCTTGATTCATGCCCGGGTTGTGGGCTCAAGCCCTGGTGTGGGGTGTGCAGGAAGTAGCCAATCATTGATTCTCTCTCATCATTGATGTTTCTATCTCTCTCTCTCTCTCCCTTCCTCTCTAAAATCAATAAAAATATTTTGAAAAATAACTGGGCTGAGCTAGGGCTGGGGTAGGTTTGGGGTGGACTCCATGAGGCAGCCAAGGTGGGGGACTCAGGAGGCATTTGGAGTGTGTTTTTCTCAGGGCACTTCTGTGCCCTCGTATACCTATGAATCCTCAGAAAATCCGCGAGTCTGTTTAACAGTTTTTAAAAATCATTTATTCTGTAACTTGCCTGCTTCTGCTCAATAAGATATTGTGGAAAGGTTTTCGTAGTCACACATGGACCTCTACCTTGCTATTTCCGTCTGCTGCTTAGAGCTTCTGCAGTTGTGGGTGCAGCGCTTGATTTTACCACCCTCTGTGGGTTCTGAGGCCCGCACGGTGTTCCGGGGAGCACCCCTGTAGGCCTCATCAGGCTCAGGTGCCAGCCTCCCTTTGTCCAGAGAAGGCACATTAATTCGGAAAGTGGTTATTCCTGCCGTGAGCTCAGAGCAGAAGTGATGGTTTTACCTTGGCTTTGAATTCAGGTCTAGTTCCGCTCTGGGTTCTTCTTGAGTAACATGTGGGTCCAGCCCATGCAGTGCCAATTCCTAGCCCTCTTAGCTCTCCTGGTTGACTCGTCAGTGGGCCCCCATCCGATGATCCTGGGGGAGCTGTCCCCTGCCTGTGTGTGTCCCCTGCCTCTGGTGGAAGGTTGGCATTGGGCCTGGCTCACTCTTTTACCTGCCAGAATGATTTTCTTCATCTTTCCTTCTGAAAGAGCCCCTGTGGGGTCTCTGGGTCTGGCTGGAGGTATGGTAGTGGGGGGTGATGAGGAAAAGGCTCATTCAGCCCCTACCCACAGGCAATGCTAGTGGCCATCCCTGGTGCTAAGAGCTGGGAGGCTCCTGAAGACGTCTGACTCTGCAGAGGGTGGTCAGTCAGAAAAGGCTTCCTGGAGGAGGTGGTACAAGAGACAGTGGGGTTTGGAGATGGTCTCTGGACTCTGAGGGAGCCCCTGGGCAGGAGGAGGGGCAGGGGCAGGAAAGGGAGGGAGGGGTGTGTGGAGGAGCCTGGCTAAACCTCCTTTAGAGAGACTCTCTGGCCACCTGTGGTTGCAGGGAGGACCACTGCGGGGGTGGGGGTGGAGGTAAAAAGATGCTAATGGGGAGATCTGGAGCCAGATAAACTAGGCTCAAACCCTGGCTCTGTCTGTTTCCAACTGTGCCTCCTTGGGCCAGTCACTTAACCTCTCTGAGCCTCAGTTACTTTGTCTGTAAAATGGAATCATAATAGTGCCTTGATTCCAGAGCTGGCAGGAGTGTTGCCTGAGCTCTTGCCTGGACACTGGTTGGCACAGACCTGCACAGAGTAACTGGTATGGGTACCCTGTGGGTGACTCAATCAGCTGGGCATGGGATGATGACTAGAGTTGGCAGTGGGGTCCGGGTGAGGCCAGAGACACGTCCTGGGTGGAGTTCATAGGTAATGGACTCATGCTGTGAAGGTGACAAAGATGATAATGTTGAGTCCCTTTCCTCCCAGGTCCCACCCTGCCTGGGGAGCACTACTTGGGGGCCCTGACTAAAGAAAGCAATCCCTTCAGGGACAGCAGAGAGGTCAGGAGCCTTCGGGGGCAGAACCCAGGTTGAAGGGTGGCCCTGGGGGTATGGGAGGGAAAAGCCCAGACTGCTGGTGCCAGAGGGAGGCGCGGGTTGACAGCGGCCGCCAGACTGGGTGCTGCACTCAGAAAATGTGGCCAGAGATGCTCCCCGAGCAGCCTTTGGGCGCGGCCTCATGGCGCCCTTTCTTTCTGGGTAATTAATGGTGTGTTTGACCCTCCTGAGAGGGCCGTGGTGGGTACAGCAGGGTGGCTGGGCGGGCGCCGGGCAGACGGTCTGAGTCTACTCCAGCCTTCCTTGGCCATTTATCACCTGTCAGGCCTGCTCTTTGGGGACATAAAACAAGTTCTCTGGGTGGCTGCCAAGGGCCCGAGGCCCTGAGCTGGGCTGTCTGGGGCACAGTGTCTCCAAGGGGTTGTCCTCCAGGGAGCTGTGCCAAGCCTGGCAGGAGTTTGGTCCCTCGGTGATCTGACTGCGGCAGGTGGGTGGAGACCGAGACCCCCAGAAGGTTAGGGACACGCCAGGCAGCACACAGACAGAACCTGGGCTTCAGAGCCAACCCTGCTCTTTTCCCTTCAGCCCCCGCCTCTGAGCCAGGGCTTCTTAACCAGGAACCCCGAGTCACTGTGGAATCCAGCCTCCAAGAACTTGGACAGAAAAAAAAATTGCATCTTTCTCTTCGCAAACCTCTCATCACAATTGCAAATTGTAATTCTTTCAATTGCAAATGTAGGTGACTAACCACAGTGGCATTAGCTGTTTTATGATTTTGTGGAAATCACAGACACTATCATGTCACAGTGTAGTTTTGTGGGAATCTTGAAGTATTCAAACTAGGTCGTCTTATTTAAGGCATAAATACAGAAGCACACATACAGGGTGTACCCAAAACATGTATGTGCACTTTAACAGCTGGTAGCTCAATTGATGTTCCGTTCTTTTCAGCCAGACTAAGGTTTGAACGAAGGAAATTCCCCCTAACAGGCCGCTGGAAGTTTGAAAACGCAGATAAAGTACAAACACTGCCTTTCTAGTCATTCAAAGTGCGTCTACACTTTTGGGGACACCATTTATATTGCTGTGAATGTTTTTTAAAGTATTTTGATAACCGTGTTTCAATGTAATTGGCTTCCTTTGTAATCCTTGGTATTTTATTTTCTACATTTGAAAATATTTTTCCAAGAGGAGGTCTGAGGCCTCACCAGAGGCTAGGGGGGCCCAAGAAAAGTAAAGGACTCGCAGGCTGGGCACTCAGGCGCCCCTGCTCCCTCACTCACAGGACCAAGGTGTCCTGTCCGCAGTGACTGACATCTGCGCTGAATCAGCTCCCGGGTCCCCAGCTTTGGGCTGGGCCCGGGGAAAGGAGCGCCTGCCTTCCTGGGGCTCCTGGGCTGGTTGGAAATGTGTGTTCGGGGGGAGCAGGACCCGTACACATACAGCTTCCACCCTGGGGTGCATGGGGGGACACTTCCCAGGAGCTGGCATTGGAAAAACCCATGCAAGAACTGGCACAGTCCTGGAAGGGGCCAGTGCTGTTGGGGCTCTGAGGAGGGAGAAGTCACTTCCATTGCAGGGACCTGATCCTGGGAACGGCTTCGTGGAGGAAAGTGACATTGGATTTGGGACTTGAGAACTTGGAAGTGGGAGACATGGGGGAAAGCACGGCAGGCCCAGGCAACCACATGAGCAAAGGCACGGAGACCAGAAGGCTGGGGCACACGCTATGAACGTGGAGGAGGGGATGGCAAAGAAGCGGGCACCTTCTGTCAGCCCGGAACAGCAGGGTTCTCAGGCCGGAGTGCTGGTGCTCAGGTTTGGGTCCCAGGACAGGCCTGGCTGCTGGTGGGAGGGACATCTGGAGGGGAGGGGACTGGAGGCTGCCTGGCCAGCGAGGAAACGGAGCCATCCGTGGAGGGACGTGGAGACCTGGACTGAGCCCAAGTTGGGGGTCCTCCTGGGACCAGAAAGGGGAGTCACCCAGAGTGGAATGATGGGTTGGAAGGTCCACGAGACACTAGCGTCTGAACGGCAGGGTGTGAATCCCACTCTGGGGGTCATTAGCTGCGTGTCCATTATACTCGCAAGGTTTACTTGCTCACCTGAAACGCTGGCTGATAATAGCACCCGCCCGGCAGGGTGGTTGGGAGCATTTAGAGCTCAGCACAGGGCCTGGCACAGAGTCAGTGGTGGCCACGCCTCAGCGATGACTGCTTGTATCACCAGGAATAAAACCGGGTCCTGGGGGTGCATCGGGAGGGAGGGGCCGCAGGGAAAAGAGGCCAAGTCTGAGGTTTCAGATCTGAGAGGGGTGCTCAGAGAGAGCGACATTAGGAGCTCCCTTGGTTTCCAAGTCCCAGAGCAGGGAGGGTTGAGACCAGCATCCTGCTGTGAGCCCAGAGCGCTTGCTCAGCAGGGACATTCCCGGTGGGGTGGGGTGGGGGGCGAGGGAGAAAGGCTGGATCTTCAAACCCGGGCCCTGCTCCCACTGGGACTGAGCCTCGGTGCCCTGGGATTCCATCTTAACCTCCCACACTCAGCCGGTCCCCGACTGCAGCTCCCACCCCCACGTGGCTTCCCTCCTGCCCTGGTTGGGGTGGGGGGGCTCCAGCTTGAACTGCTGAGCGATGGCAGTGCTCTGGGCAGTGGGAGCCCACTGACGCCGGAGAATAAATTTGCCATGTTTTGTAGAACATGCGGAAGCATATGGGGGGGGGGGGCTTAATCTTCTTAATAAATCGTTCTCAGATTGTACACCATTAAGCCCCCGGAAAATTCATGAGCACGCTGGGAATAGAGACCTCGTCGGGAAGGTTTGACACGAACAACACAATAAACGCGGCTTCTAAATTGGGTCAGGGAAGCCTCCGAGGCCCAGAGAGAGGACATTCCCGCTCGCTGGGCCCTCCCCAGGCCTATAAATTAATCATGCAGACAAAGGGGCCTTGTCCTCTCTTGTCAGAGCCGGGGGTGGTGTCTGTGCCCACTGACCCACCCCCACTCCCACCTCGGCTGCATTTCAGCTTCCGTGCTTTGTAATTCCTGTGTCTCCAGAGCAAGGTGGGTGTCCATTTCAGCAAGAGAGATGTAGGTTAGATAGGGGGAAGAACTTCCTGGCGGAGGGTGGGGTGGTGTGAAATCCCGGAACGGGCTGCTCAGGGAACTTGAGGAGACTCCTTTCTTTGGGGCTTTTAAGACCTGGCAGGCTCTATCCCTCTTTGGCACTCGCGGGCCACTGCCCCGTGACAGCAGTGACCAGAACAGACGTTGCCCCGAGGTCTGGTCTCAGGAACCAGCTTGGAAAGTGCCTCTTTCTGGACCATCTTAGGAAATGTATTACCTGCCTGGCTTAAGCCAATTGGACCTGGGGCCAGTACCCTCTAAGCCCAAGCCCTCACCATGGTCTAACCACGTAGCATTTGGAAAAGGGTCTGTGGTTCCCAGGTTCCTGCTAATCCTCAGCAAGTTCCCTCCCTTCCCTGCTGCTCTCTGTTGGAATCCTACTTAAAAGCCTGGCCTGGATGCCACCTCCTCTGTGAAGCCCACCTTGATGTCCCCCCCGCCCTGCCTGTCAGAATCAGTTACCCCTTCCTTATGCTTTCTCTGCTTGGGTCGTTGTTGGTGGGTTCCTGGGGGAGTTCATGTGTCCCACCAGACTGCCAGGTCCCGGAGGACAGGGACTGTGCTGGAGTCCCCTTGGGCCCACACAGTGCCCCTCCCAGGACTGTGCCAGGACTTGCATGGGTTTTCCAATGCCAGCTCCTGGGGAGTGCCCCCCCCCACCGTGCACCCCAGTGTGGAAGCTGAAGGGTCTGGCTTCTCCATGCCAGCTATGGGAATCCCGGGCTCTTGAACTGTGAGTAGAGCAGGCACAGAGATGGGCACAGGGGAAGAGGCACAGGAGGCTGCCACGGCTGGCCCTGCCTTTACTCCCTCAGTTCTGACACTTCACAAGTCTTTATTCTTTATCCTTTTTTTCTTTTTTCTGAGCCTGCTCAAAGCCCGCTGATTCTGCAGGTCTTTGAGGAGGTGAAATGGTCCCCAGGTATTTACAGGAGGCCCCACCCCTGAGATGCCATGTTTTGAGGAGTCCCCGTGCACATGAAGACCAGCCCAGCCTAGCACAAGCCTGGGCAGGTGCAGCCTCTGAGCAGTCTGCACGGGGTGACGTGTGGGTCTGAGACTGGGCGGACAATGGGGGTGAGGTTCACCTAAGGGAAGGGGGTGAGGCCTAGTGATCCAGCCTCCGGGCAGACCTGGAAATGAAGCGGGTGGTGGGACAGGAGAAGGCAGTGGCCAGCCTGGTCAGTCAGCTGGGGAGCCCTTTCTGGGGGCTACCTCTGGCCCCAGCCCCCAGTCCTGGCTAGGCTGGGAAGAAGCTGTTTCCCATCCCCACTCCTACCCCAACCCCCACCACAGGGGCTGGGCTGCTCCCTGCTCACTTGGGCCTCAGAGGTACCCTCAGCCCCCTGGCCAGCCTGTGGGCCCCCAGGTGTGTCAGTGGCTGTGTGTGTGTGTGTGTGTGTGTGTGTGTGTGTGTGTGTGTTGGGGAAGCTGGTGCTGGTGAGGTGACTGCATCGTGGAGCGCTGGCTATGGTGTGAAGCTGGCCAGACACGGGCAGTAAATGCCGCCCGAGGTCAGCAGGTGGAGAAAGAGAGCCATGAGATGTGTGGGGTCAGGGAGGCTTTGGGGCTACTCATTGGATGCCACTAATTCAGTGCCTAAAACTAATCCAGCACTTGAGAATTTTCCAAGCTCTTTCAGATCCACAAACTCACTCAGTCCCCAATGACTTGGGAGGAAGCGCATTCCATCTTTATTGGGCCAAGGGGAACATCGTGTTCTAGAGACACTGTGAAGGGCCTTTGGCTCCTGCTGGGTGACCAGCTGGAGCTCTGGTGTCGGCTGCAGGTTCAGCGTGATCTCCTGGGGACCTGCTTGGACATGGAGTGAGGGAGGATTGGCTTTGCTGTCTAGGGGCCCTGCCCTCAGGGAAGACCGTCTGGGGGGAAGGTTAGGATGTGGGTGAACAGACACAGTGGGGGAGAGAGGAGCTCTGATGGGGGTGGGAGTGGGGGTGGGGGTGGGGGTGGGGTGGGGGCAGGGCATCAGCAGGGCCTTCCGGTGGGGTACTTTGGAGCAAAGCAGAGAGAGTGGGACACGGGGGTGGAGGCCATCCAAACACAGGGCACTTGTGAGTGAAGACAAGACAGTGGGAAGCAGACTTAGGCCCAACCAGCTTGCAAAACCTACTCAGCCTGAGCATCTCCTGCAGGCTGGGCAGTCACATTTGAGGAAGCTGCTGTGGAGGACCCTGTGTGCTGTCCCGGGTCCAGAAGTCATTTGGGGGCAAACTGTGGCTGCACCAGCCCCTGGCTGTACCCCAGAGGTCCCCTCTCCCCTCCTAGCCTGGCCTGCTCTGTCCTTCTCCTGGCCAGACCTCCTGCTCCAACCCACTTTTTTATTCTCCCTTTAGCATTAAGAAGAGAGAAACTTGTTTCTTAAGATGGCAAAGTGACTGAGGAGAGGACAACAGTCAAAGGAAGAGAGGTGGTTGCCATGGAAACTAGAAAGTAGAAGCAGAAACTTTCAGGAGCAGGAGGGGAGGAAGCAGGCTGAGGGCCAGGGGAGGGGGGGTGGCCTGGCCCAGGCTGGCCTGGAATACCCCTCCGCCCGGCACCCCCGCCAGAGGGAGCAGGTGGGCCGCCTGGTTGCTCCCCAGCCTGGGTGTGAGGTGCCTGGCAGCAGAGTGAGGTCAGCAGCTTGTGGCCTGAGGAGGAGCTGGTGCGTTCTGCCCAGATCCCTGCACGGTGTGGAGCCACGGTCACACTTTTCCAGGAGCAGTGCAGGGATTCGTTCCCTGCAGGTCTTTGCACGATGTCTCACCCACTGTTCTAACACGCAGCAATGACGTGGCCCAGGACTGGACAGCTTACAAGGCAGCTTCCCACAAGTTGCCTCATGCAAGTCCCGTGATCATCCTGGGAGGACAGAGTGGGGAGATGAGGCCCAGAGAGGTTAAGGGACTTGCCCCAGGTCACACAGCTGAGGACCATCAGGATGGGAGTGCAACCCCTGGGCTGTCAGACCGTGCAGCCCTGAGCTCCCCCTGCTTCCCTGCTACTCTTGGTTTGTGAGTGGGTAGCTCTGCCTGGAGCTGTGCCCTCCCTGTAGCCTCTGGAGCCTTCTCATCCCTCACTCCATAGGACTTCCTTCGGGCGCTGCCATTGCTTCCCGTACAACCCTAGGGAAGTTGCTTCTCTGTGAGGCTTGATTTCTCCATCTGTAAAATGGGCATAACAGTACCTCCTGCCTTGAAAAGTAGCTGTGAGGATGCAGTGAGACAATTCAAATCCAGTACGAGGCACAGTGCCCGGCACAGAGCACAGCCTCAGAAACCTCCTTCACCACATTTGACCCTCACAAGCACCCAGTGGGGTAAGCAGGGCTGGGGTGCAGCCTCCCTGTAGTGCAGAGAAGTGAAACAGGTCTGCTGAGTTCCTGCCTCGACCTGGGGAGTTGGAGAGGGAAGATCATAGCTGTGGAGCCTCTGGAAAGCAGAGGCTGGATGGGAAGCGCCAGAGTCTCCAGCCCTAAAGCCGACCACCAGGACCCCAGGGGGCACCGGGCATCTCAGCCTCCATCCTTTCTGCCAGGCTTCCCTGTCAGAGGGAGTGGGGAGGGGAGAGGAGTTGGGCGCCTGCCCAGTCAGCCCTGAATGTGAGGCTCGGACCTGCTCACAGGTTTGGTCTGAAAGGGGCCCTCAGAATCCCACGTGGCCTCGAGGGCCTGCTCCTGAGTTGGAGCCAAGCCTTAGATTTCTCCTGGGAGAGGCCCAGCGAGCCAAATGTATTATTAAATGGCAGAAAGGCAGCACGCTGCGTGTGAAAGATAGTGGGGGAAATTTATTGGATGGACTATAAATCATAGAATGAAAAGCACTGAAACCTGCGGGGAGGAACATTAATAAGTCCTGAGCTGTGCCTTGTTTGGGGTGGGGGGAGAGGGCATTTCGCCCCATTTTGCTGTGGGCCCAGGAGCTTCAAGGTGCAGGGAGGCCCAGCGGTCTGAGGACTGCAGTGCACATGCGCGTACGCTGTGCTCTGCCCCAAGCACGACTGTGATGCCCCACCCTCCTCTGATTAGCAGCAGCCCGGCGACAGCCCCAGGTTGGGCACAAGGGTTATGATGGTGAGCCAGGCAGAAAGGACCCGACCCTTGGGGGCAGGGGGAGCAGTGTGCCAGGAGAGAAAGATGTGAGATGAATCATCAAAAAATAGTTCTCATATAACAGCCAGAAACTGGTAACAAGTGTCCATTAAAAAAAAAAAAAAAGATATCATTGCACAATGTGATGGGTTCCCTGGAGGAAAGGTGCAGGGAGCCTAGAGAGAATGATGCGGGGAAGCCATGGGTTGCGGGGGTGGGGCAGAGGGGGGATGCAGTGAGTTTGGGGAGAAAGGGGTGGTTTCTCTGGAAAAGAAGAGTGAGTGGGAGTCAGCCAGGTGACTTGGGAGAACCCCAGGGGCAGAGATGAGCCAGAAAAAGTGTCCAAAGACGAGCGAAGCCAGGAGGGCTGGAACAGAGGGCTGTTTGTAAAATGTTTACTTTGGCTGCTTTGTGGAAAATAGACTCATGGGACAAGAGAGGATTTGGGGGAACCAGTTAGGGGCTGTGGGAGTCCCCAAGGCTAGAGATGGTAGTGACCTGCATCCAGGTAACAATGGTGGAGATAGAGATGGACAGACAGACTCCAGCTGGAGTTTGGAATTAGCAATAGTCTGTTCACAGAGGGGGCTCAGTGTCTAGGAAGCACACCCCAAGTCGTGTGTCCTAGGAGTGGGCATTGTGGGAGCAAAGACATGAGGGAGAGAAGTGGGGGCAGGGAGAAGGCTGGGACCAGTGTGGCTGAGGAAAGGGTAGGTGTAGGGGGTGATGAGAGGGGAGTCGGGGAGGGCGCTGGGCAGCATCCACTGACCGCTACCCCGGGCTGGGACTGGAAGCCAAGGCTTGGGCCTTATTGATACAGGGCACTTTTTTACAAACGGCTCTGTCTTCTTGGCCCCTAGAAAGGGGCTGGCAGGTTACTTACCAGGACAGGTGAGGGGAGCCCGTTTGTGGCAGCACGGGGCCCCCAGGGCCACCGTTAGGAGCCAGGCTACATGAGACCGAGTCCTGTCACTGCCACAATCGCCGTTCTGTGCTGTGAACCGGGGCAGTCACAGTGTCTGCCTCTTCAGGTTGCTATAAGGACGTGCGGAATTCATTCTGCCTCGCAGAGAGTGGGCACTGTACGGGGGTTCGTCACCCGTCCTGTGTGACCTCGGGCAGGGCTTTCCCCTTCCTGGGCCTCGGTCCCTCCTGGCTGGTCTGTGCAGACACTTTGGGTGGAGGTCCTCTAGTCTCCCTTGTGCCAGCAGTGTTGCGAGTGCGTCCCCAAGCTGGCCGTGTCCCTTCAGATGGGACTGGGTCCCTCCCAGCCCTGTAAGGAGACACCAGGCCTATCGGGGCTGTAAGGGGATACTTTCATCAGCCCAGGACGCGGTGAGGTCACAGGGCACAGGGACCAAGACAAAGGGGACCAGTCAGGGCTGCTGCCCGGCCTGAGCTGACCCGCTGGACCCCAGGATCTAGATTGCATTGGGGAGCCTGGGGAGGGAGGGGAAGCGGGGTGTCACTCTGGAACGGGACCTGGGCGAACTGGGTGTTCTCCGTCCATTCTGAGTCCGGTTTGCCCGTCTAGACTGTGAGGTTTGAAATCCTGCATTTTAACATGCTCCCTGGGAGACACAAGTGTCTTAATGCCTGAGAACTGGGGTTCTGGGCCATCCCCTTTACACCAGTGGGAACAGGGACCCAGAGGGGCTGTGGAAGACACCCAAGTCACTCAGCAGGCTGGGACCCAGTGCCATGCCTCCCTGGGGCCCACAGGGGGCAGGCACAGCCCCGGGAGCCCTGGAGGCTTGGGCCTCCCCAGCCAGGCTAGTGCTCCCCATCATAACACCTGGGCCAAGATAGACTTTGTTCTGGGCCCCCACAGCCCGGCAGGGGGCAGCACCTGCCAGCACCTCCTGAGGGCTCCAGGCTGCCCCGAGGGCCTGGGCCTGGGCCTGGCAGAGAGCGGGAAGGCAGGTCTGTGCGTGCGTGGAGCCTGTATGGGGGTGTATATGAGGGAGGGGGCACCAGGAGGACACAGGAAACATGAGGTCAGAGAAAGGTCCAGAAAATTCTGAAGCCACCTTGCAGCTTCTTGGGGCAGATGCCAGAGAGGGAGAGGAGAAGGCCATCGTGACAGAGAGGCTGTGTAGAGGCCTCTGTAATCCAGGCTGCTTCCCCAGGGGTCTTGATAGGATTGGGATCAATTCAGTCCCACCCATGTCCCCTAGGCTTTCTACTAAAGGGGGCTGGGAGAGATGAGGGGGTGGGGCTGAAGCCCAGACTCCAGCCCTGACTGCCCTACTGGCTCCCCTTGTTGTGCCTGTAATAGCTTCATCTGCTGCTGGAAACAGAGGGGGGACCCAGGTGTGTCTGAGTGACCTTGACCAAGTCCCAAGCCCTCCGAGCCCTGGTTGAGGGTGGGATGACTGCTAGATCTCTCAAGGCCTCTGCAATGCTTAGCTGTGGGAAAGCAGCTTCACTTTCAGACTTTCTGAGGACAGGGACCAGTTTGGTAATGAGCCCCCTGTCATCAGAGGTATGCCAGACAAGGCTGAGTGAATTTTACTTAAGCCTTTGCCTGTGGTCCTGGACCATCCCTCCATATGCTGACTGTCTTTCTATGTTAATTTTTAACATGAGGAGAGCCACACCTGGGTAAAGGGACAAGTCCCCAGCTATGGGGGGGATCCTGGCTGCTCATTTCCAGGATGGCCTTGAACTTGTTTTCCTTGGCCCCAAACTTTCAGCTACTTCCTGTACAAGCAAGCGCAGAAATTCTAGGGCCCCAGCCCTTCCTCCTCCCCCTGGTGGAATTTCCAGACAAAGTGCTGTTCCCAGGGTGGGGGCAGGGCCAGCATTGTTCTGGCGCTCAAAAGGAGTCGAGGGGTGACATATTGCAGAAGCTACACTTAATGCTCACCTACACCTTAGAATGCCAGCTGTGGGCTTGGTGGGATCTCCAAGAAAAGTCAGTAAGTTCAAAATCATGGCTCTGGCACAGGCTGCCCCTCCTTTAACACCTGCTGTGGCTCCCATTTCTGTCCTGGACTGGGCACAGAGGCTCTGAGTATCAGTGCCCGAGGGTCCGAAAACCCACCCAGGCCCACCCCATTTTATAAGAGGGGGAGCTGGAGCTGTGATGGGAGGGGACTTGTTCAAAGGCATTTCTTCATCCATTCATTAATTCTGTGCCAGTGCCCTGCAGAGAGTCTACATTTACAGCCTGCCTCCTGACCAACCTCAGGCTGCTGCTTGAAAGTCAACTCTGCAGCCTGCTGTCTACAAACATGTCTCGCAGAGGAAAGCGCAGGGCCGGAGATGTGAAGTCCCTTGCCGCTAGTCCCACAGCTGCCCTTCTTGAAAAATAATGGGGGCTTTGAGCCCAGCTTCCTTCATTCACCTCATTCATCACATGTTTATTGAGTACTGTTCTATGCACGGGGGATATGGCTATGACAGGCCTAACAAGGCCCCTGGTCTCATTAAAGTTTGGGGGAAGACAATTAGTGAACAACTGAATAGACAGATAAGATAGTTTCAGGAAGTGATAAGTTGAAGGAAATAAAACAGGGCAATGGGAGAGGGGATTGGGGCAGAGGCACTTGAGATAAGGTGGCCAGGGAAGGCCTCGGAGAGTGTGACATTTGCGCTGAGGCCCATTTGCGCTGAGGCCCGAGTGACAAGGAGGTGCTGACCATCTGAAGACCGGGGGTTAGTGTGTGAGGCACAAGGGACAGCAAACGCAGAGGCCCTGAGGTGAGACTACGTTTGGCCATTTTATTTTAAGGATTGGCAGGACTGGCTGAGTCTAGATTAGAACCATCTTAGCCAGTGACGCGCTGGCAAGCTCTTTTACGAATGTGGATTCCGCCCTAACTTGTTTGGCTCAGTGCA
Organism: Myotis myotis; assembly: GCF_014108235.1. Classification (NCBI taxonomy): domain Eukaryota; kingdom Metazoa; phylum Chordata; class Mammalia; order Chiroptera; family Vespertilionidae; genus Myotis; species Myotis myotis. The sequence continues at coordinate 14,228,308 of NW_023416316.1, forward strand.
TAGAGCGTCGGCCTGTGGACTGAAGGGTCCCAGGTTCGATTCCGACCAAGGGCATGTACCTTGGTTGTGGGCACATCCTCAGTAGGAGGTGTGCAGGAGGTAGCTGATCGATGTTTCTAACTCTCTATTCCTCTCCCTTCCTCTCTGTAAAAAAAGCAATAAAATATATATTTTTTTAAAAAAATTTGGATTCCTTGGGCCTACCCACCAAGATTTGGATTTGGTGATGCTGGGGAGTCTATTTCTGAACACTCCTGTGTAGATCCTGGGCATCCAGCCTTGTCCCACTCCTGCAGGCCTGGGTCATAGAGCCAGCCCCTCCTCTCCTAGCTGCAGAGTGAGGATCAGAGAGGGTTGTGACTTATTCAAAGCCCTGCAGCCAGGCCTGGAGCTCAGATCCTCTGCCTCCCAAGCCAGGGTTCCTTCCTTACCACTTTACTTCTCCTCTCTGGAGGGGCTGCCTCGGTCTCACCCCCACTTGGATCTATCTCCTCATCTCTTCTCCCCAATCTCACTCCTCACACACCCTGCACAGTCTGCTCCCAGGGACCACTGCATCCTCTGCTCTGGCCACAGAGTTCTACCTCCTCTCTCAGCTGGCTGTCCTGCTGTCTCCCCCTCCAAGAATACACTTCTCTGCTCTCTACCCATGCAACTCCGACTCAGCCTTCTAGCTCAATGCCACTGCCTCTTCCTCCAGAAAGCCTTCTGGGACTTCCCCCTCTCCTGCATTTCCTCAGTGTGGACTTCAGATCAGAGGGGCTCAGCCACTCTTCCCAAATGCTGCTACCATCTCTCCATCAGTCTTACTGGAGCCTGCTCTGGGCTGGCATCTGTGCTGACCAGCTCTGGCTGTCCTGCTCTCCAGGAGCCCACGGGCTAGTGGGAAAAGAAATGGCCTGGAAGGGGCAGATGTTGACCAGTTTATACTATCCACAGGGCTTTGATTCACTATGCTATTTGATCTTCCGCAACCTTACAAAATACTAGTATCATCATGCCTGTTGTATAGGTGAGGAAACAGAGGCACAGAGAGGTGAAGTCACTAATCTGGGGTCACACAGCCACGGTGCTGGCTCCTGACTGTGAATCTTACCCTCTCTCAGCTTCCTTCCTAGGAGCTGGCTACTGGATCTGTTCATCTGTCCTCCTCACTGGGATCTGCTGGGATTGAGTAAGGCCCGTCCCCCTGGGACCCACGCCAGTGCCAGCCATGAAATGGTTCACAGATGACCAGGCAGGCCTGCCTGGGAAGGAAGGGGCTCTCTGACCTCACACTGGGACCATATGTCACCCCCTCTGGTGGCTCAGTAGGCGTGGAGCTGTCTTCGCCCTTCAACTGGAAGGGGAGGAAGAAGCCTGGAGACTTGGAGTCCCTGTCCCAGGCCCGGGTGGGAGGAGGAGGGAGGTGGGTCCACCTGGAGCTTGGCAGCGTTTCTGGGTCAGGGCAGGGAGAGGAAGTACATGAAGAGAGTGGCTCCAGGCCTGGCCATCTGGGCTGAAATGCCGGCTGCTAGTGTGGGGGTGCAGAGGGAAGGGCCAGGCTGGGGCCTGGAGACTGGATCCCAGCCTCCTCCAGCCACAGGATTGGAGTCCTCAGCTTTGGGGGTAGCCGGCCTGGAGTGGAGGCTCAGGGTACCTGTGGGCAGACTATATTAGGTGTTCTAAGAGGGGTGGTCCAGGTAATTGAGGGAGGAAAGTGGGTCTTGGCAGCTCTGTTTGGGACTGACCCCCAGCTCCCATGTGTGACCTCAGCCAAGCCACTGCCTGTCCTAGGCTCAGTGCCCACGTGCAGGGAGCCATGCTCTTCACGCTGGATGGGAGGGGAGGACGGGAGAGTTGATGCCGCATCCCCAGCTTGCCAGGCTTTCGGCAGGGTCCTCCAGGCACATGGCCATCTGAAGGGCCTCAGCTTCCCCGGTCCACCATCTACTCTGACAGTCTGGATTTTATGACAGGCTGTTGACATCTACAAGGGAGATGTATGTCCCCTTTTCTGGACAGAGGGAAATGTCTAGATCCTGATGGAATCCATGGAAGCGGGCAGGGCAGAGATATCACGTCTCTGAGGCCCAGAGATGCCAAAGCGCCCAGAGAAACACAGCGACCCTGCCAAGTGGCCTTCTGCCCCTGTTAGAGCCCAGGCCTCCCCCAAGGCCTCACACCCTCAGCTCAGGTTTGGGTGACTTGATTAAAAAAAAAAAAATTTTTTTTAAATTGATTTCAGAGAGGAAGGGAGAGAGAGAGAGAAACATCAACGAAGAGAGAGAATCATTGATTGGCTGCCTCCTGCACATCCCACACTGGGAATCGAGTCTGCAACCATGGCATGTGCCCTGACGGGGAATCGAACTGTGACCTCCTGGTTCATAGATTGATGCTCAACCACTGAGCGGCCGGGCTGGGTGACTTGATTTAAAAAACGCTCACATGCCCAGAGGCTCTGTCTGTGTGTGTTGAAATGTCCACGCTTGACTGGTTCCCCAGTTCCACCTCTGTTCAGGGGCACAGAGCCATCCAAGCCCCCAGCTGGATGTCATTACACTCGCTGGTGGCTTTAGAGAGGAAGCCCCTAGGGCAGTGATGGCGAACCTATGACACGCGTGTCAGAGGTGACACGCGAACTCATTTTTTTGGTTGATTTTTCTTTGTTAAATGGCATTTACATATATAAAATAAATATCAAAAATATACGTCTTTGTTTTACTATGGTTGCAAATATAAAAAAATTTCTATATGTGACACGGCACCAGAGTTAAGTTAGGGTTTTTCAAAATGCTGGCATACCGAGCTCAAAAGGTTCGCCATCACTGCCCTAGGGGGTGGGGCTGGGGCAGGGGAGGCAGTGGACTCCGGGCTGGGCCTTGAGTGTGACCTCACAGGGCTTGTCTGCACTTTCTGCTGTGTGGAGTGAGCCCCCATTCCAGCCTCCCCCATCTACTGAATAAAGGTCCTACTCCTGGTCCGTCCTCATTCCCGGATGAATGGTGGACTCAGGAAGCTGTCATTGCCTGCCAGATGGGCCACCTCCCAGGGCAGAGGCCCATGACCTTAACCATGAATGATCCTGCAGCATCCCCACTCACACCCCTGCCCAGAGTTCCAGCTACTCCAAGGTTGAGATCTGCCTAGGAGGCGGATGTATACAGGACTGTCTGGCTGGGGACTTCCTGGTCACCACTGCCCACCTTGTCCTGACAGGAAACCTGACAGGTCTGAGTCCTCCAGACACCCATTGTGTGGGGCCTGGTGTGGGCTCTAGTGTTTCCCCTGTTAGGACATCGGTCCCTCTCCACCTCCTGCTGGTCCTTGTCAAAGCTGTGTCTTACAGAAAGTTCCAGGCTGTTGCCCCTCCTCCATCTCTGCATTCAATCCTGTTTCAACCTTAAGACTTTTCTCTTTCCACCCTGCCCGGGTTCAAATCTCGACTCTTAGTGCAAGCTGTGTGACCTTAGGGAACTTACTTGCCCTCTCTGTGCCTCCAATATTTTCTGTAAAATCAACATGGTAACCATCTGCCTCATAAAATGCTGCAGACAGGGTCTAGCACACAGTACATGGAGAATAAAAGTTATTTGTATTAAACTCAAACTTCACCCCCAGACAAACCTTCAGAGGCCAAACCTGTAACCTTCCTATGTGAGCAGTCTTGCACTTCTGTGGTCCCCTCCAGGCATGATCGTCTCTCCTCCTGGGGGAAGCCTGGTGTTGGATAACTGGCGCTTGTTGCGCTTTTTTCCTCCTGCACAAAAGGGTCCCCTCAGGAAAGACCAGGCCCTTCTGCTCTGTGTTCAGTGGAAGAAATGGGTGATCTGCCCTAATACTGGAGGGAAAACTTTTCTTTATGGGCAATTTAAGTCTTTTCAAAGGTAATTCTGGCAGCAGGCCTTTTGCTCCTTCCTCACTGGCTGTCAACCTAACAGCCCCAGTGCGATGTGAGACTGCACTGGGCTGGCCCCCACCCCTGCGCCGGGCAGCCCTCCTGCCCCAGCCCTGGCCTGGCGTATGGTTTACCTGGACTTCCAGCCCCACTCTCAGGCCACCCACCGCCTCCTTCCCCCAGGGTGTAATTCTTGTCCAGACACTCGCATGCTGCTGGTTCTCTGCCCAGAGGGAAATTGTGTGTGTCCATTTCTCCCTGATCGTCTCCTGTGTCCTCATTATTCAAACCGACTGGTGGGGTGTGGAGGGCTTGGGGAGTGTCTCTTGTTGGGGCTCAGACTTGTTTAATAAGGGGATTTTGGAGCGGGAGTCCGGAGGGATACAGAGGAGCTCACCAGGTGGGTGCAGAAGGGACGGTTTAGCGGCAGCCATCTGACCAACAGGGCAAAGGCCGGAGGCGGGATGAGCGTGGGACCTTTGGAAGCTGAGAGCAGAGAGATCAGGTTGGGTGGATGGGGGTGGATACAGGGGTGCTAGGTCCTTTTTGGTTTGTGGGAGTTCACTTTTGGAGGCTTTGGAGGATCAGTGAAGGTGGTTGTTGGGGTTGGGTCAGATCTGATTTAGCCTGCATAATTCCAGGCCCACCCAGACCCACTGAATCAAGAGTCTTGGGGGAACCCCAGAAATACACATTTGTAATGAGCTGGGGTGATTTGGAGGCTCAGACTTGTGAAGGTTGCAACCTTGACCCCCACACAAAGCAGTACTCGGGGGAGGTGGGAGCTGGGCCTATTCTAGAGCCCTCCTGAAGGCAAGACCACTGACAGACTATATCAGTCCTGGCCCGAGGCACGCCCCCTTCACCTCTCATGGATCAGCACGGCTTGGCAGGGGTCTGTAGCAGAAGTGGTGTGGGGGGGCATTCTCCGCCTGCCCCTCCTCCAGTCTAGGCCGTCTCCGGAAGGGGCTGCTTCTGTTTAAAGGGAGGAGGCCACAGGGGCAGCAGGAGGGGGTGGGTGGCTTGTTCCACAGCAGGATTGATTCCAGATGCTCTGTTGGGCTTGCAGGGAGCAGCCTTTGTCTGCCTGCCTGCCCGGGGGTCCTGAGCCAGGAGGAGGGGCAGGGAGCCCAGGCCCCTCTCTCCTAGCTCCTGCCCTGCCCCCTTCCTGCTCAGCACCCCAGCGGGGACCTACTTGGTACCCATCATATGGAGATGTCCGACTTCGGTGGTTGGCAATGCACACCCCACCCCAAGGCCTGACGCTTCCTCATTAGCTGACCCTCTCCCTCCATAAGGCAGATAGGCTGGGGGGTCCATAGCTTCTCCTTGTGAGCAGGGAAACTGGGCCACAGAGGACTTGAGAAACCCAAGTTGAAGGAGAGAGACCATAACAGACTTTCGGAGCCCAACTGTATTTACAGATGCGTTCTTGAGTTCCTAGCTACTTCCCCCCTCCTTCCACACACACATACGGAAATCTGCTTGTTGGGGGGCCCAGGCCAGGAGCACTTGTCCCCACCACTGTTGAGCCAGCTGGCAGGAAGGCTAGACCCTGGCTGATGGGGGATTCCTGCTCTGGGACGGGAAACGGTCCAGCTGAACTCCAGGCCCTGAGCAGAGAAGACTGTCGCCCCCAGGAAGACTGAGCTAGACTTCCTGGGGATCCTCCACCCACTGGACACTGGTGGTCCCAGCGTGGAGGTTGTTCATTCCCGGAAATACAAGGGTGGGCAGGTGGCTGCGGGAACCCCACCTGAGTGGGTAAGCTCAGGGCTGGGGAGGAAGATGAACACTCACACTTGCCTCTGGACTGAGGACCTGGGTCCAACTCTTCCCGGGAGCCTCTGCACTTATAAAAGATGCTCCTTGCAATGTCTACTGTTGAGAATAAGCCAGAAGCAATGCTTAACTCAAAGGGGACTGATGGGTTGCAAGCCCTGTGGTTTTCCATCTTCCCCAGGGATGGACCAGTACTCTGGGGAGAGAAGCCGGGGGTGCTGATAGCTTTGGATCACCCTGTGTGGGTTTGGAGGAGCTATAGACCTCCTGCCCCTCCCCCCAAGGTCCCGGGAAGGCGCCTGGCTTCCAGCTGTGATCCCGGCTTCTTCTGACCTGGGGGCCCTCCCCCTGACTGAGGTAGCAAGGAAGGGGGCTACCCTTGTGAGGTGCAAAACCCGGCCTGGATTCCTGCCCAGGCTGCCCGGCCCCCTCCAGTGCCTCCCTTTTCAGCTAGCTGTTCTGGAGGAGGACATCAAGACCGCTTAAGGCACCCACATGTGGCTCTCCCACAAACACACCCGGAAGCCCTGGGCTAAGACCACTTGCCTTTGTTACTTTTCCCTTCGACTGAGGCCGGTCAAACCTTTCAATCAGGGCCTTGATCTCCCTTTCAGTACTTGAGGGGGTTAGAGCTCAGGCAGGTGATTGAATAATTTAAAAGATAAATGCAGCTGTGCAGGTTAGGGAGCGCTGGAGAGAGAGAGAAAGAGAGAGAGAGAGAGAGAGAGAGAGAGAGAGAGAGAGAGAGAGATGCCACCCAGGGCCAGGAGAGTCGGGAAGGCTAGAGGAGGTGGGCCCGAGGATGGACTTTGGCCAGACAGAGTAAAGCCAGTGCTGGGAGTAGGGCAAAGACGGGTGAGAAGTAGGGGAGTGGGAGTGGGGTCTGGAGGTGGTTTGGTTGGGGCCAGGTAGTTGGAACCTCAAATACCAAGGGGAGTTGCTTGGACTTGTTGCTTTTGGACGCTGGGGAGCAGGGAAGGTTCTTGAGCTGGGGAGTGAGTGGCATGGAGAAAGCTTTTCAGCAAAGACTAGAGCTAGTTGGCATCGTCCCTTCCCCCAGCCTCAGTTTCCTGGCCCTGCAGTGGTAAGGGTTGTTCTGCCCTGCCCGCAGGCCTGCCAGGGCTGCAGTAAATGCCCGTGGGAGGAGACTTCACAGCATCTGTGGGGTTTTATTTGGGGCCCATCTAGATCAAATGAGGGCAAAACCTGCTGGATACACATTATGTTTTCTCTACTCTTGGTGTGTTGGAAATAGGTACCATGATTTTAATTACATTGAGAGTGTATCAAACGGGATAGTTTTTAAAATGTAAAGACTGCGTGAAGGGAAGTCTTTTTAACCTGGGGCAGCAGCCAGTGGAATGGTGTCTGCGGGTCGATAGGCAGCCTTGTGGGCTGGTGGCAGAATCGGGCCCCATGGCTTCAGCCTCATTTGGACCCTCACTGAAGGTAACCGGCACCGGAATACAGTGCCCCCTGTCCTCCCCTGTGCGCCCTGGCCAGTCCCGGGGAGCGCGCACATGCGGGTGTGCACCCTCCCGCGGAAAGGGGCACGCAGGACGTCCGGAGTTGGGTATCGGTGCTCAGGCGCGGGTGACCCTCCTGGGACCTGCCTGGGGTCCGGGGCACTCCAGGCCGCCTCGCCCCGCCGACTCCAGGCCGGGATTTCTCCCGCACTGACTTTTCGGGCCGGTGCCAGCCGGGCCCCGGTCCCCGGCCCCCGTGGCGGGGCCGGCTGCTCCGGGGAGGGCGGGGGCAGGAGGAGGAGTTTGAGCGACTTTGTGGGGCAGCCTTGGCCTCGCGGCGGCCGCACCGGCGCGCGGGGAAACGCTGGGACGCCCGCCGGGCCGGCCGGAGCGGGTGATGGGGCCCGTGTGAGCGCGCCCAGGCCCGGCCCGGTGCCCGGCGGGCGGCAGCATGTCCGCGGGCGGCAGCGCCAGGAAGAGCACCGGGAGGCCCTCCTACTACTACCGGCTCCTGCGGCGGCCGCGGCTGCAGCGACAGAGGAGCCGCTCCCGCAGCCGGACCCGGCCCGCCAGGGGTAGGCGCGCCCCGACCCCTGACTCCCAGGGCCCCTACCGCTACTTGCCCACCTGATGCCCGGGGATGCCACGGACCCTGGGATTCCCTCCCCGCCCCTTGGCGTGGCTCATTTCTGTGTTTGCTTGATGCTCGTTCCCCCAGCAGCTCCCTTCCTCATTCTCCCTCCGCAGTGGGGAAACTGAGGCTCCAGGCCGTGGGTAGGGAACGGGAGATGGCTCCGGGCTTCTCTTCCTTCCACCTCGGAGATCGCACCTCCTGCTCCCCTGTGCCTCAGTTTACTCAGCAGCTGGGCAGTAACGCTGAGGGGCCCTGGGCTTTGCCTTCACTGCCCTGGCCTCTCAGCTTCGCCCCGACCCCCATGTCCTCTCCGCAGGGACTTCGCGCTCCACCTCTTAGGTGGAGGGACAGGTGCTTGGACTTCAGGGGACCCTGTCCCCAGGGGTCCTAGGTTTCCAAGGAGCCTAGCCTTGTAGGACTTATCTGGGACCCTCCCAGTGGGTGGGCGCCGCCTCCTGTGAAACGGAGTTTCTCTGTTTCCAGCCCTGGACCGGAGGGGAGGAGGGGGCGGTTCAAGCAGCGTTTTCTTTTTCCAGTAACTGGATCCTCAGCTGGAAACGGGTGTGATTCAGGGGGCTGCCGGCTGGGGGGGGGAGGTGTACTTCCTTCCACCGCTGGGAGAGAAGGAGGGGGGGGGACCCCTGGAAGGAGGAGCTTTTAGAAGCTGCCTGGGAGGCCTGAGTCCTGGGCCAAGGCTCAGGCCCACGGAGGTGCCCACGGTGGGAGGGAGGAGGTGGGTTGGTAGCACCTTGCAGAGACCTGGGCCGAGGTTGCACCATCAGGTTGTCTTGGGAAGCGGGAAGGCTGGCTCGGTGCCTGCTCGGAGAGGTGTGTGAGCAAAGCTGTGCTTGGAACCCCCAGACCTGGGATCAGATCCCCACCCCTCCAGGTGCTGGTTGTGTGGCCTGGGCCCACGGTGTTTCCCGTGGACCTCTGTTTGCTGGTCGCTTGGAGCGTAAATGAAGCAGACAGGCAGTAAACGTTCATTTGCTTCCCCCCAGAATGGTGAAGACTTTTCCCTTGGTCAGAGCTGAGCAACAATATACGGGCTTCCTCAGGAAGCAGGTAGTTCCTGAAGTAGTGACTCCCGGTGCTTGGAAGGGTTCACGTTGAGGCTGGGAGGTGTGCCCAGGTGAGTGCTGGGCGTTCAGTCCACAGGGTCTCTCAGGGCCTGCGATCCCGCCCCTACTCTTGCCTTTCTTAAAGGGACCTCGGCTAGTCTCTTCCTCCAGGTTTGGTCTGGGAGTCTGGAAATCTGGGTTCAAGCTCTGTGATTTTGGGCAAGTCCCTTCCCTTTTCTGAGCCTTCGTTCCTTGAACTGTGAAAGGGGGCTAGTAGTATGTGGAGGATTTCATGAGAAAAGGAGTTCATGCTGTGAGACATGGTAGTTGTACAAATGCCCAGTTATGCTTGAGCCACTCCATTCATCCTGTAACCCCCGCCCCCCTGCTCAGTGCCCCGAATGTCGTTTCCCTCCACTCTTTTTTTCATTGATTTCAGAGAGGGAGGGAGGGAAGAAGAGAGAGAGAGAGGGAGAAACATCAATGATGAGAGAGAATCATTGATTGGCTGCGTCCTGCATGCCCCTTACTGGGGATTGAGCCCGCACCCAGACATGTACCCTGACTGGAATCTAACCATGACTTCCTGGTTCATAGGCCGATGCTCAACCACTGAGCCATGCGGGCTGGGCTCCCTCCACTCTTCACCTCAGCCTGGTTCCACCCCTGACCACAGTGGCAGAGAGGACTGGAAGTCCCCCTTCTGCTCAGCTGACTGGGCTGGAGACAGTCAACATGTCTGGGTATCGCCAGAGCCTCAGCTCCCAAGCCCCGACTGTGCAGGAGCCCCTCATTGTGTCTCAGCCTTGAAGGAGCTCAAAGCCTGCAGGGAGTAGGGAGGAGATTGTTGCTGAACAGAAGTTACAACTGGGGAAATCAAGGAGGCCTTCACAGAGGAGGTGACATTTGGGTTGGGTCTCATAAGTTGGATAGGATTTCCCTTTGCGGAGGGAGTGGTTAAATTAGAGCCAGATTCAAGCCTCAGCTCTGCACAAAACTATCCTTTGGCCAGTTACCTCTCCAAGCCTCAGTGGCCTTATCTGGTAAATGCGGGTAGTGATGGCAGGGTGGTTTAAGAAATGAGGGCAAATCAAGGAAAGTTGCAAGTCCATGCTGCCTGGGACTTAGGCCACAGTTGAGTCTGAACTATTGTTGTCCTTACCTTGGACTGAAGGAAAGCCCGTGCAGAAACAGGAAGAAGGAAAATGTCTTAGGTGTTGTAAACATTTTATCGTGGGGTGGAGGAGGGAATAGCTGGAACAGTAATTTGGGCCTGATAAAGGGCCTTGAGTGATGGGGAGTCATGGGTGGGGGGTGAGAGCTTCCTGGCAGTGTGAGAGGGGGAGGTTGAAGGACTCCTGTCCACCTGGGTAGGGGGTGGCTAGAGCAGCCACTGACCTCCCTCCACCATAGCCCCAGATCCCTGAACCAGCCCCTAGGGCCACCCTTCCTGAGGGCAGTGTCCCCACCCAGGTTGTAACTCAAGTTGGGGGAGGCCATCCCTTCTGGTCTCAGGCCTCAGTCTCCGTATCTGCTTAGGAGCTTGGTCCCCAGAGGAAGGGGTAGTACCCAGCACCACAGCCCTGGTCAGGCCTTTGCTCCACACCCATTCTGGCCTCTGCCACTAGCAAGGAAGGACAGTGACCGAGAACTTGGAGGATGTGTGTGTGTGTGTTTGTTCAGAAACAGGAAAGTGCAGGGAACAGTTGGCTGTTGGTGGGGCCCACAGCTGGCCTGGCTAGGGAAATGGCTGTGGCCAGGGTGCCACCTCTGAGGAAGCTCCCTGCCCACCACCCCCTCCTGCCCCTCTGGAGTGGTGGGAGGGGCCTCACTGTGGACTTGAGAGCAGGACTTTCTCCCTGGTGGGGCTCCAAGTGAGGGACAGTGTTGGCAGGGTTCTTCCCTTCTCTGGGCCCCAATTTCCCCATCTGCAGAATGGGCAATATAGACCTGTTGGCGACTGCCAGAGGCAGGGTGGAAACAGTGACCCTTGGATGGCGGGTCATCTGGCTCTTTCACTTTGTGCTTTGTGACCCTAAGTCCCCTTGAAGGCTGGACATGGCCGATGGGTTTCAGGGGGTCCTCTCCCCAGTAGGGTGTCACCAGCCATTTGCCTTCCCACCAAGGTCAAGGAAAGCTTTGTCTGTCTAATCTGTCTGTCCCTCCAGGACTGTTGGGGGAAATGCAAGTTTTCCTCTCACTTTGGATGAAGCCTGGCCCATTCATTCAGCAAGCATACATACTGGGAGCACCTACTGTGTGCTGGACTCCAGGCTGGGCACGGGGACAAGGGGATAAATGGCTTGTGCTCCCAGCCCTTGCCAAGCCCCAGTCTGTTGGGGAGACTGTCTTGATGGGGTGTACTGGGGCACAGAGCATTTTTAGGGCACTGAGAGCTCAATGGTCAGTGGGAGATAGGGGCTCTGAACTCCCAGCTCAGCCACAAGCTTGTGTGACTCTGGGCCCCTCCCAGGGCCTCAGTTTCCCCATCTGTCAAGCAGGGCTAATAGGGAGAACTCTTGGAACACCCACACCCGCACTCATGGAGGGTTTGGATTCTTCTTGTCATGTCTTCACCTGAGTGTTTGCAGGGGTCCAGCCACATGTGAGGCCTGCCTGGGTGCTGGGGTCTTGGTGAATGTTTTCTCCTGAGACGGTCAGTCCCCCCTCTGCACCCATCCAGACCTCCATGGCGTGGCCCTGTGTCTTGGCTGCTGTGTGGTCCCCTCCCTCTTTCCACCAAGGCCTATTTCCTTTCAGGATCTGCTGGAGTCTGTCTGTGGGGTCTTAGGAGGGGGTTCCCAGGAGTGCCCCGGCACACTCTGAGGAATGCAGCCCTCACCAAGGACTGCTGGCCCCCAGGAAGATGGTGATATGGTTGGGAAGGGTGCTGGTTTGACACAGCTGCTTTCTAACTGGTAGCAATGCTTAGGGAAGGACCTCTGGGCCACCGGAGGGAAGGGCTGGGCTGGGACCTCTCCATGGGACCCTAGCTTCAGCGAGACCTACTGAGTGATCCCTGGGCAACAGCTCGGACCCTGTGGGCTGGGCAAGCCCTTGGGGTGAGGGCTGGTTGTGTGTTGTAGCCCCATAGTCTTCAAATGTATACCCAAGGGCCCAAGGCCTGGCTTTCTGCCCCTAACTTGGATGTGCCCCTGAAACTGTATATATACCTTTCTCTGACTTGTCTCTTCCTCTGTTCCCGCTGAGACACAATCCCTCCTTTGGAGCTTGACCCCAGCTTCTCCAGGCCCTCCTCACCCTTACACACCTCAGAGACTGGGAGGCTCACTACTCCCTCTCATGGCAGGTAATAAAGGTAAAAATGACTTCTCTTTGCTGAGGGCCTACTCAGTGCCTGCCAGTGAGCTTAACTCTGTACTTGCCTTATCTGATTTGATGCTCACACCACCCCTGTGAGAGGGACACTGGTATTACCCTTATTTTGTAGGTTAGGAAACTACGTCCCGGGAGACTCGCCATCGTCACGTAGCTCAGGGACAGTGGAGCCCATCTCTGCCGGACTCCAGATCCTGAGTGTGTAAATGCACCACCTCACTGTCCAGATGTTTCTGGGGTTAGACCTGAGCTTGGATAAGGCCACCTCTTTCTCCGGTCTGATCTGTACAGTCAGCGACTCTACCAAGTGTTCTCGACCATCATTTCCCACAATCTTGGCCGTAACTCAGGAGGGAGGCAGGAATGACCTTGTTGGCATCAGTGTGGAGAGCCCTCCTGGTGGCTCCTCTGCCTGCCTGGCTGACTCAGGTGATCCCCAGGCCCCATCTCTCCCAGGACCCTCACCCCTGTCTCCTGCTTGCAGTCATGCCTGCCCACCATATGCATTCCCTGGACAGGTCTCAGGCCTTATGGGCTCAGCCCTGTTTCTCCACCAAGTCCCTTTGTGCTGATAGCTTAGTGTTCCCTGGTGTGAAATCCCTGGAGACGTGCAGCCAGCCTGAGACCCACTTCCCAGAGCTATCCAGGTGCTGGACAGAGTCCAGAGACCCCAGTTCATCGGCTGAATGTCAGCCTTTTGGCCTCTGTGTTTGTTTCCAGCCCTTCCTCATCACCTTTAAGAGTAAGGAAGGCCGTAGCTTCCTTTTACCTAGCTGAACGTGTGCCAGGCCCTGTGCCCAGAGCTCCCCCCTGATCATCTCATATCTCATTTTACCTTTCCAGCCCTCTCGGGAGGTAGGGGTCACTGTCATCGCTTCCCTTTGCCAGGTGAGGAAACTGAGCTCAGGGTGGTCAAGTCGCTCGCTCGCTGTGGAGGCAAGCTTCGGACCGAGGCCAGTGGGCGCCAACGCTGACACCTGCAGAAGCCAGTGCTTCTTTTCTTCGGTGGGTGTAGTCCAGGGAGGACTGAACGGGCCCAGTGTGTGCCTTCGACCTCAGGGGATAACGTTTAGAGTCCTGATTCTGGTGCTCTGTCTCTGCCCCATGGCGTCTATACTTCCTGAAACTGGGTGGTACAGGGAGGGGTCGGAGCCTGCTTTGCTTGGCTGCTGTCAGGGGAGGTTGGAGAGATTGTCCTGTGCCCTCTTGTAGCTCAGCTCAGCACTGGGAGCTACCTGTTCCCCTTGACAACTGGGGAAACCGAGGCCCACAGAGCCAAGCCATTTGCCCAAGGTCATGTAAAGGTGGTATAGTGCGAGACCCAGTCTGGAGTCCAGATGCCTTGATTTTGTTTGTTGCTTTTCCTAAGATTAGCCCGGCTAGGGAAACTGAGGCAGCTGGACTCCTTGTTGGGTCTTCTCGGCGGGGGACACTCCTGTGTAATTTGACACAAACGTGCTCATATCCTGGACCACATATGTGTTTCGCTTAGAAATGACCCGAAGTCTCTGACTATTTTTAACAGGAACGAACAGCTACGATATTTCCCCTGCACCTTCCTGTCGAGGCCACTTGGTTAAATGTCAGGAAAGGGAGAGTATTTCCTGGTCGGGAACATTCAGAGCTTGCTGGGAGCTGAAGTTTTGTTTTCTGTGAAGTAGGTGTTTGGGGAGTCACCCCTCTTATCCCCTCTCTGCTGTTCCCTGAGAAGGTTGGCGTTGACAGTTGCTGGGAGGAAGGATTTGAGAACGAGCAGGCGAGATGCCCTCGCCTGGAGTGGCAGGGTGGTTATTTTTAGCCATCCCAAGCCCGTAGAGGCATTTCAGCGTTTGTTCAATATTTAATTATCCATCTGAAATTGGCCCACGTGGCCTTCAGTTGGGAACAGCTCTCTGTGTTGCAATTTCCTCTGATTGCATAAATGAGGAAGCAAGGGGAATCTCAATGGCCCTCCAATAATAATAATGGGGCGGGGGGGGGGCGCGGCGGCAGAGGAGTCGACTCGGTTCTCGGAAGACAGGCTCGTTCTGCAGTCTAGACGGACCACCTGTACGTTAGCAGCATAGACAAGCCTGCGAGGATGCCCATCGCGCCCTTGGAAATGCAGCCGGGCTTGGTCTGTGAGTCTCCGACTCCACGGCTGCCTGGCTTTAATTCCGGGTGGTTCCCCGCCCTCGCCAGGTTCCTGTGCTGACTTTGACAGCTGCTGGGTACCCGAGAGGAGGTTTGGGGATTTTGCTTTTGGAAGTCTTGTTGGCTTTTATTTCCCTCCCCTCTTCCTCCTGACAGACAGGAGAGCACCGTCGGCATCTGGGCTGTGTTAGTTCTTTTTTCTTGGCCGTTGGAGGTGATGCGTTGACACCGCTGTGAAATGAAAAAGGCAGAGCGCGGGGAGGAAGATGTGGGGGCTCTGAGGCTCTGCCCCCCCAAGTCCCTGGAGGATGAAGGAGCAGAGGGGAGGAGAAGAGAGAGTGGGGCCAGAGTAGCAGGGTAGCCAGATATGGGGCTGCTTCTTAGTGTCCCTCTTGGCACGGAGATTTATAAAACTTGGATTTGGAGATCAGAAACCAATAAACTGGCAATCTGTGGAAAAAGTGGGTTTCTGATTATTTGTACCTCTCTTTTGGAGACTGAGCTGGCTCAGGAGGGTGGCCAGGTGAGTCCCAAGTGCACCATAAATACTGTGTGACCTCAGACAAGTCCCTAAACATCCTAGGGTCAGAAGCACTTCTAACAATTAGATGCGAGGGAGCATAAGCTGTCATTATAGGTTGGGCGAATTGTCATTATCTGTTCATCTAAAGCCTGAGGGGTTAATTGCAGCTCTATTAGGGCTGCTCCAGAAATAAAATGTGATGCCTGTGGGGGTCAAACCTTCCAGATGGTTCCTTGGCATCTCTTTCCCCCAGAGGCTGCTACAAGTGTCACTTGTACCTGTTTATGTTGATGTTTCTCTGCTCCTCCTCCTCCAACTCCCAGGATGACAAAAAAAGCAATAAAATCCACAGCAGAAGAGAAGAAAATAAAAATCACCTTTAATTCCAGGGCCCAGTGATAAGCCTTGGGTGTATTTGGGGGTTATTTCTAGGCTTTTCCCTTTCTTTCTTAGATTTTTGGAAATTCTAAAATATTGGAAAGTATAAAAAGTATAGAAAATAATATTGCAGACACCCGTGCACTCACCTTTCAGGTGTAACAAATGTTAACACAGCCGCACTTTCTTCTCTTCTCTTTTCCTCTTTCTTAGAAGTAAAGTGATTCAGGGACAGCAGGGGTCGGCAGAGTGCAGCCTACGGGCCAGATCCAGCTGCCACCTGTCTCGGGTGACCTGCGAGCTAAGAATAGCTTTTCCATTTTTCAGGGGTTGAAACAAAATTCGAAAGAGGAATAATATTTTATAGCACGTGAAAATGATATGTCATTCTCATTTTAGTGTCCATATGTTAAGTTTTATTGAACACAGCCACACTCATTCATTTACCTATTGTATTGTCTGTGGCCGCTTTCACGATCTGTCACCAGAATTGAGCAGTTGAAGCTTAAAATACTGACTTTCTGGTCCTTCAGGGGAAACATTTGCTGACCCCTGAGGGAGAGCTAAAGCCTCCCACACCCTCTCCAGGGGTGACCAGCCTCCTGAGGGTGGTGTGTGTCCTGCCCACACTTGCTTTTTTATACTTTACTACATATGCAAATACTTCAAAACGTGTGATGCTGTGTTGTGTTACAAAGACGAACAGAGAGACTGCACACAGCCCTGAGGAGCGAACCCTGGGACCTCCTTACTTTCCTCAATTTCAGCAGCACAGAACAAAGGCCAGCTCTCTGGCCGGCATAGGCCCTGTGGCTGCAGAGCGAAGAGTCACAGGCATACACTCAGGAATGAAAATGGGGAAGGTGACACTGAAGTGTGCAGGGATCCTCAGAAAGCAAAGGGGGAGAAAGAGACTCGGGGATGAGAGAAGCCTTCAGGCCCCTTCACCGATCCCTGGAGTGCCCAGGAAACCTGGAGTTTGCTGGAAGGCTGGGGAGTCTTTGAAAGTGAGGTGCATGTCAGGGGGAGGGACGGGAAGCGGGTAGTATCAGAGGCAGTGGTTAAGGGGCTCCAGAAGAAGGGCGTAAAGAAGAGCTGGTCACTGTCTACAGAGGCTGAAAAGTCTGCAGGACTTACACGAGCTAGCCAGGGGCCAGGGCGCGAACCCTGCACGGCCTTGTTAGAGGCCTACACGGGTCCTGGGACAGACCTGGAGGGAACGCATCTCCTAGGCTCCCTCTTCCCCCGACTCCCTGAGCACCAGCAGCTTGACTGCTGGATGCTCTACATTAAGGGTTCTCAGGCCAGTTAGCGATTCCCTGGACCCCAGCCCTGCCGGGTCATCTCCGTGCCTCTCTCCCAGCAGACCCCACCCCGGCAACAGTGGGTACCCTCCACTGACTCTGACCCACATTCTGGACTTAAAGACAATGCGAACTCTGACCCGTTTCCACTCGAGAGACGACAAGCATCGAAGTTCCATAGTCTCATGACACCTACCCTTCCCCACACCCAACAACATCATGGACACAAAACACGAGGGACCAGGCGAGGCATCCTTTTCTGCCTGTTAGCCAGGCTGGGATGGCCCTGGAAATGTAGGGAGAAGCCAAAGGCAGGGAGGAAACGCAGATTCTGGGCGACTTGGGACCCGCCCTCTCACTGGCCTGTGCACAGAGGCTCCTTTCTCATGGGGCAGCCCCTAGATTTAGAGGTTGCCGGGCTCGAATCCCACCTCTGCGTTTTCTAGCTGTTTGGTCTTGTTTTATTTTTCAGGCTTGATGTGTCGGAACCTCACTTTCTTCTCATTAAAGTTGGAGCTGATGTTTCTTACTTCAGGAGTCAGTTTTAGGCTAAAAATATGCCTATATAGCAAAATCAATGTCCTTCTTAGATTTATTTCTCCATGCTTTCTAATAGTCCTTTAAGAAAGAAAAATGATCTGAGAGAGAGGGAGGGAGGGGGGAGAGAGGGAGAGAGAGACAAAGAGAAAGAGACATTGATGTGAGAGAAACATCAATGCATTGCCTCCTGAACTCGCCCCAACTGGGCATGGAACCCGAAGCCTGGGTGTGTGCCCTAGCTAGGAATTGAACTGCCACCTCTGGTGTGCTAGACAGCACTCCAGCCAACTGAGCCACACCGGCCAGGGCTGGTAGTCCATTTTTATTGCATACAGAAATCTACTTGTTTTAGACTATTTGTAGAAAAAACTATCTTTTCCACCATCAATTGACTTTGAACTTTCCCCCAAAATCAGTCGACCATATCTGTGTGGGACTATTTCTGCACTTTCTTCTGTTTCATTGGTCTGTATGTCCATCCTTCTGCTAAAACCATACTGCCTTCACTACTTCAGCTATATTTCAACATTATAACGTATGTTTTGAAACCAAGTAATATACGTCTCTCAACCTGTTTCTTCTTTCTCCAGATCGTTTGGCTATTCTAGGTCCTTCGCTTTGCCATCTGAATTTAAAATTGAGCTTGTCAGTATCTTCAAAAAGCCTGCTCGGATTTTGACTGCAATTGCATATTTGAATCTACCAATCAGTTTGTGGGAGGGAGAAATGGCATCTTAACAGTAGTGAGGCTTCCCAAATGTGTATATCTCCATTTACTGAGATTTTCTTCAGTGTCTTTCCGCAATATTTTTAAAGCTATTCGTCTTGTACTCATTTTGTTAAATTTATTCCTCAGTATTTTTGATGCCCTCTGTTAATTACTGTGTGGGGTGGAGAGTTTACCTTACTTGCAAGCCAACAACCTAACCTGGTAGAGGTTCATGGGTGCTGTCAGGAGACATGAGACTCCGGGGTCAGAGACAAAGGACTCTGGGCTCATGGCACAGCAGGTGGCATGAGCCGCATGTAGGCATCAACTCCCCTTTCCCCCAAGTTCCCAGGCAGTCACAGGGGGTCTATCCTAAGACATAAGATGGTCTGCTCTGTTGTTTTTTCCAAATTACAACTTCATGTCCCTTCCTGGATCCGATATGTAACCTATGGGTCAGCTCTTCCTCCGGCTAAAAATTACACAAGGAACCGAAATTCAGTTTGCTTTAGTATTAAATCATTAACTTAGAAACTTGGAGATAATTTAAAACACGGAAAGGTAAAGAGAGTTTAAAGTTATATGTAAAAATCAATCTATACACATTTAAAACTTATGCCCATCTAAATTTGTTGGAAAAAAAATAAGCCTGCTATATAGTTATGTTGTTCTGATTTAATAATACAGTTTTTGAACAAAAGTGCAGAATATTAAGCACTAAGGTGGAAGTTGGGGGCAAAAAGAAATGGTTTGTATTTTCTGCATGAATGGAAAATAGGATGAATTTAATAATACATATGGATATTATGTTTGGATCATCATGGTTCCCTCTGGGGTGCTATCATTATGACTTATAAACCCTAAAGAAGTGTTATTGATGTAATCAGCATCTATTCAAAGGATAAATACACAGGGTGCTGAGTGAGTATTAAAAGATGAAATGTTCTTTATGTGCAGACGTGAAAACATCTATTATGACATAGCCAACAAGGTGCCATATACTTTTGTGGTTTTCAGGTATAGTATGTGGTTATCACTGATGTCATTTGATAATGAATGCATGCGAAGAAAGACATTTACATTATATATGGTGATGAATGTTATATTTCCAAGAGGAAGCTCGTCTCTTTTTCTTTAAAAAATTTTTTCTAATCCTCACACATGAGGATATGTTTTTATTGACTGTAGAGAGAGAGGAAAGGAGAGGGGAAGAGAGAAACATCAATACAAGAGTGAACCATTGCCGAAACCGGTTTGGCTCAGTGGATAGAGCGTCGGCCTGCGGACTGGGAGGTCCCGGGTTCGATTCCGGTCAAGGGCATGTACCTGGGTTGCGGGCACATCCCCGGTGGGGGATGTGCAGGAGGCAGCTGATCGATGTTTCTCTCTCATCGATGTTTCTAGCTCTCTCAATCTCTCCTTTCCTCTCTGTGAAAAATCAATAAAATATATTTAAAAAAAAAAAAGAGTGAACCATTGATTGGTTGCCTCCTGTAAGCACCCCTACTCCTGTGCATACCCTGACCAGGGGTCAAACCTACAACCTGGGTATGTGCCCTGAATGGAATCAAACCTGCTCCAACCAACAGAGCCGCCCGGGCCAGGGCTGGTCTCCTTTTCTAAGGCAGCTGCAGATTTGGAAAAGGAGAGGTGAGAGACCTTGCGAGTACACAGTCCTAAATCGGCCAGTATTCTGCTACCGCTCTCCCTCTATCGTTACTTCAATGTAATTGGAATAAGTTGTGCTTTCATCAGTGGGTGGATTGGTTTCCTATTGCCACTGTCAAATTTAGTGTCTTAGAACAACATGGATTTATTATCTGACAGTTGTGGATGTCAGAAGTCTGAAATCAGTTTCCTGGGGCTACAATCAAGGTGTCGGCAGGACTACATTCCTCCTGGCAGGTCTGGGGAGGATCAATTTCCTTGCCTTTTCCAGCTTCTAGAATAGCCGTGGGCAAACTACGGCCCGCGGGCCGGATCCGGCCGGTTTGAAATGAATAAAACTAAAAAAAATAAGACCGTACCCTTTTATGTAATGATGTTTACTTTGAATTTATATTAGTTCACACAAACACTCCATCCATGCTTTTGTTCCGGCCCTCCGGTCCAGTTTAAGAACCCATTGTGGCCCTTGAGTCAAAAAGTTTGCCCACCCCTGTTCTAGAAGCTGCTGTGTTCCTTGACTCATGGCCCCACATCATTCCCACCTCTGCTTCCATCACCACATCTCCTTCTCTGCCTTCCTTAGTCCTCCTATCTCTCTCTTGGGACGTCCCTTGTGATTGCAGCGGACCCACCTAAATAATCTAGGACGATCTCTCCATCTCCAGCTTCTTAATTCAATCACATCTGCCATAGAAAGTAACACTCTCAGGTTCTAGGGGTCAGGATGTGGGCCCTTTAGGGGCCATTGTTGTGCCTAGCTCAGGTGGGTAAGGTTTAATGACCTTTAAGGAACACCTCTCCTCACTCTCCCAAAGATGGATGACCAAAGGCTGATCTGGAAAGCGTGCAAGGAGACCTACCAGCTTATCAATGCAATATTTTGGCAAACCCACTATTTGGCTAACTGTTAAGAGCGGATAATAACAGTACAGATGTGCTTCTTTCACACACACACACACACACACACACACACACACACACACACACACACACCAGCTGGACTGCTGTGTCTGGAATGTCCTATCAATCTGGAGACTCTGTGCCCTGTTGCCATGGTGATTTCACCTTTGGCTCTTCCTCAAGTTCACCTGGCCACTCCCGAGGTTGGGGACCCGGGGCAGTAACCCGTAGGCACTCTAGGCTTGGGAGCTCTTATGTTCCTTTACCCGCAGGTTACTTTGTGGCCTTTCCTGATCCACTTTCTCTCTCTGGTCACTTGGGCTGCTGTTGATGTCATTTTCTTTTTCTTGTTTCTTTTCCTCTTTCCTCCTCAGCCATACTCAGAAGGCACAGTTTGTACTGAGTCATCATACCACCTATTTATACTTTAGTTTTACTATTAGTTTTGGGAAGCCTGTTATTCTTCATTCAGTAAATAGCACCATCATCTGTTCCCACCCGTAGCCTGTCCCATTCTCCAAAGAAAACCTCTGGTAACAAGTGTGTGAGAACTGTTTGTGATATTTTTCTATAAAGCGCACACATCTACAAACAGAAAGGGAAACATCACATTAGCTGAACCACATAAACAGCAAACATATGTGCGCCTGGAGAGCCCCACTTGGCAGGGATCTTTCTATTCCTGTGCCTCTCACCGCTCGATGGCTGGCCACTCTCCACTCAGGTAACACTGGACACCAATCCTTATGCAGCTAGTTGCTCGGGATGGAAATCTCAATTGTTTACACACAGATACGATTATTCCATATAGTTCAATAGGCTAGTCAGGAACCTTTTATTTTGAAATGATTACAGATGCATAGGCACTTGCGAAAACAGAGATTTTCACGTACCCTTCACCCAGTTTTCCTGTAATTGTAGTACAGTATCCTCCCGCGTCAGTGCCCTCCAGACAGAGGCCCACCAGGAACGCACCTCTAGTTGAACAAGTCGGATTTATTAGTCATTGCAGCGAAGGAGACCACACACTGGGGAACCACGGGGCGGTAGAAAGAACCTCCTGTACCAGGAGGATTTGAGCGTTGGTCAGGTGATTTTGGGGAAGTCTAAGGAAGCGGAGCTTATGCTAGATTGGCTGCTGTCAGGAAGGGTGGCCAAGTGTGTGATGGGTGATCGCAGATCTTATCTCCAGGGAGACGAGGCAGCATGAGGAGAGCTGGGCTTGTGAGGCAGCAGCAGTCACTTGTTTTAGCCACAGGGGTGGTGTTTGGGACTTTGTGGGTGGCATGGCTTTTTAAAAATATATGTATTTTTGCCGAAACCGGTTTGGCTCAGTGGATAGAGCGTCGGCTTGCGGACTGAAGGGTCCCAGGTTCAATTCCGGTCAAGGGCATGTACCTGGGTTGCGGGCACATCCCCAGTAGGAGATGTGCAGGAGGCAGCTGATCGATGTCTCTCTCATCGATGTTTCTAGCTCTCTATCTCTCTCCCTTCCTCTCTGTAAAAAAATCTATAAAATATATTTTTAAAAAATATGTATTTTTATTGATATCAGAGAGGAAGGGAGAGGGAGAGACAGGTAGAAACATCAATAATGAGAGAGAATCATTGATTGGCTGCCTCCTGCATGCCCCACACTGGGGATCAAGCCCACAACCTGGGCATGTGCCCTGACCAGGAATTGAAGCATGACCTCCTGGTTCAGAGGTCAATGCTCAACCACTGAGCCATGCCGGCCGGGCTGTGACCTGGCTTTTGTCAGATGCTTAAACAAAATTATGCAGTGGCCTTGTTTGGCCTCACTTGATCGTGGTGACCTTGTCTCAGGTTGGTAGCCAGTGGGATTGTTTGTGTCCAACAGGAGCATAACATGGCAGAGCTGCGAGTGCCAGGCAAACTTCCAGATGTCAGGGGCTGCTGCTGTCCCTCTTTTCTGCACATTGGTGAGATGTGTGCATATACTTCCGTGTCATTTTATCACATGTAGATTCGTGTAACCACCATTGCAGTCAAGATACAAGACTTGCTCTGGCCGGTGTGTCTGTCAGCCCATGCACCAAAGGACTTGGGTTTCAATTCCCAGTCAAGGGCAGATACCTTGGCTGTAGGTTCCTTCCCTGGCCCCAGTCAGGGCGTGTGTGGGAGGCAACCAATTGATGTGTGTCTCTCATATTGATGTCTCTCCCCTCCTCCTCCCCCCCACTCCCCGCCACCCCCAAACTCTCTTTAAAAATCAATGGAAAAATATCCTTGGGTGAGGAATAACAATAACAACTAAATAAAGTCAAACTTGGCAATTTTGAATTAAAAAAAGACCCAAGACTTTATCACCACAAAGATCTCTGTGGTGCTGCTCCTTTGTAGTTACACCCACCTGCCTGCTGCCCATCCTCCCTAACCCCCGGTGATCACTAATCTATTGTTCATCAATGAAACTCCACCGCATTGGGAATGCCATAAGTGGAATCATACACAATGTGGCCTTTTGACATTGGCTTTTCCCCCTTAGCACAATGACCTTGAGATCCTCCCAAGTTACTCTATGTAGCAATAGTGCATTTCTTTTTCATTGCTCAGTACTTCATAGTTTGTGTGTTAGCTTTCTCTTGCTGCCATAACAAACTAAAACTTAGAAGCTTAAACAATACAGATTTGTCTTCTTGCGGTACTGGAGGTCAACAGTCTTGCAGGAATAAAACCAAGGGGTTAGCAGGCTGCCTTCCTTTCTGAAGGCTGTAGGGAAAAAATCAATTTCATTGCCAGTTCCTGGCAGAACTCAGTTTCAGGTGGTTGTAGGACTGAGGTCCCTGTTTTCTTGCTGGCTGTCAGCTGAGGCTGTTCCCAGTTTCTAGACAAAGGTCACCTACATTTCTTGGCTTCTTCCATCCTTCCTATCACGCTTAGACTCCCTCCTGCCTCTTCTTCATCATTACATCTCTCTGACTCATCTTTCTCCCTTCCTCTTCCACATTTAAGATGATCCCCACCTGGATACTCCAGGATAAACTCTCACCTCCAACTTCTTCTTCTTAAATATATCTATGAAGTCCCTTTGGCCATGTAAGTAACAGCCACAGGTTCTGCAATTAGGGTTTGGACTTCTTTGGGGCGGGCATTATTCTGCTTCACACTTGATGGATGTACCAGTTTGTTTAACCATTCACCTAGGACGTTTTAGTTGTTTCCTGTTTGGGGCTATCACAAATGAAGCTGCCATGAACAGTCTTGTAAAAAAACAAAAAACACTACAAAGTGGGTTGCACTCTTGTTTCCTTTTGAAATGTACGTTTTTCACTCAACCTCATATTTCTGAGTATTATTTCTGTTGATCCTATAGAACTGGGTCTTCTGTAGCACTGTTGTGTTCCATTGCAGTTCTGAAGGTCAGAACAGCGTCCCTTGGTGTTGTACCCTCTTCCTTGCTGTATAGTATTCCACTGAGGAATTGCCTCAAGGTGCAGTCATCTCTCCCCGCATTGGCACTACGAACAGTAGCGCAGTAGTCATCTTTTGTGCAGATCTCCATTTGCAATGATGAAGCATTTTTCTAGACTGGACATGTAGGAAGGAAATGTCTGGTCCCAGAGTCAGTGTGTCAGTCAGTTTCAACTAGTTATTGTCTAATTGTTCTCCAAACCCTTTTCACTTCTCCTGCAGTGATGAAAGATTTTTCTACATTCCTGTCAACATTTGGGGTCAGTGTTTTTTCATCTTTGCCTATTCGGTGTGAAAAAGGTGTGAAATGGTACCTGGTAGTTTTAATTTTCATTTTCCTGATCACGGTTGAGGTCCAGCACACACATGCATGCCTTCTTTTTCCCTTGTGGTGACTTTTCTCCTGACGCTGCTATTAGAGGTTACTGCCTCTACCTGTTTTGAAGCATGAAGACCTGGGCATTGAAACCCGACAACTAAAATTTGGTGTCTTGTCTGAAATTACAGGATGTTCCTCAGGCCTCCATGTTTCCATGGGAACAAGTAACAATCATCCTTCATGATTAGGTGGTGTCCATGGCAACCAAGCCAGCAGCATTTGAATGAAACTGATTTTATTTTATTTATTTTTTGCAAACACGTGAAGGTTAAAATGTGTTTCTCTGGCTGTGGTTTCCAAGAATAGGAAGGCAGCTTGGCCTTCCGGGTACAGTGGAGACTCTTTTGACCTCTTAGTGAAAAGGGGATCCAGGATCAGCTGGTTCTGTGACCTGATTTTGCAGATTGCAGCCTGGGAGGTCATGTGGAGGTCACATAGTGAGTCTGAGCTGAGGGGAGACTCCTCGACCAGTGCTGCAATGTCTTGGGGAGACTACGAGGTCGGCCAGCCAGTTCTCCCTTCCTAGGATCTGTCCCTGGGGGTGCCACCTTCATGCTGTACCATCTGTGTATATACCTGTGGGAGCATGAGGCCCAAGCCTCTCAGTGTCTGCCTCCCCAAGTTAGAAAAGACAAGTTGCTGAAACAAGGGCCAAAGGCAGCTGTGTTTTTTCAAAGCTAAATCCCTGGAGGCAGAGTTAGGACTCAGGGATCCACTTCCCGACTTCTTTGCCCGTGTCAAATAAAGAAGGTTTTGTTTTGGTTGTGGTGGCGGGAAATGGAGATGGTCGCTGCTCTGACTCCCCTGATCACTGCACTGCTGAGAAATTGTGAGCTCAGAGACGGAAAGGGCATGGCCTGGAGGCACACAGCAGAGCTGGGGTTGAATCCTGTCTTCTCATCCAACCTTCGGCTCCTCCCCACACCCCTGCTCCAGGCTCGCTCAGCCTTCTCTGAGGCCTAAATGTGGGTTTGGGGTGGGGACAGTTTAAGGGGATATCAGCATGTACTCTTACTTCCTACCCGGGGGATCTTTAGTGGAAGTCACTTGCCTCTCAGCACCTCAGTTTCCTCATCTGGAAAATGGAGCTCATCATGGCTGTTCATTTGTCATGTGGGGGTTATAGTTGAATGGGTCCAGAACTTGCATTCTCAAAGGGGGCAATATTGAGTGGGCAAAAAATTGGTTCTTGGAGCGGGGCGGTGACAAAAATTTAACTCTTTTTCTGTATAAAGCTCAATATATGTGCAGTGCATAAAAGTTACTTTCTATATATGTGATATGACATTTTTAGGGGGGGGAAACTAGGGAAAATGTCTTTAAAAAGACTCATTAGGGGGAAAGATAATGAATAAGAGGTAAGGAAACGCTGGCCCAGAACCCAGGGACCCATGAGGTTATGACTATGAACTTTGTGGTTAGAGCTCATGGCAGGCTTGCGAGAATTGTCCGGTGTGTTTGGTGTGTTGGTGAATAGCAGAGCCCCTGATATTCAGTGTGACCACATCGCAGCTTCTCTCAGGCCTGGTTTCCTGTCCAGACGGAAAGGAGGTTCCATCAGCTGCACGAATGGGGACTGGTTGGTTCTCAGCCGCTGAGATGGCGCCTGGTGGCTCGGTGGGGGTCCAGCAGGAAGCAGATGGCACTTACACTAGGATGATTTGAGGTGTGGGCGGGTGTGGGGAACCGTGAAGAGGAGTGCAGGACCCCAGAGCTAGTGACAGCCGGGGCTGATCCATCCAGGCCCTGAGGGAGGGGAGAGCCGGGGAAACGCAGTCATTGTGGTAGCTGGGACTTCACTGGAGGGAGCCAGCCGCCCAGGTGCCTCTCCTCCCTCCCCTGATCCCCCACCAGCGTTTCCCATTGGCCAGACAGACCCCATGAAGCTTGGCTGGTGTGGTCTGCACAGGTCAGCAGCCCCTGGAGCAGAAGGCAGGATAGAGAAGGATGGAGAATGGAGCTGGGGCCAAGCAGAAGCTGCCTGGAAAGGGACTAAGGATCTCCTTCATTTCCTCTGGAGTGCAGGCCCTGCCCTGAGGCCTCCTCGCTGCCTTTCTACCTCTTGATATAGATGGGCTTGCATTGAAGTTTAAGGCCATTTGGCAAGTCCCTGAGATGATCCTTGCTATAGACCTAATGGGTTAGGGGCTCATGGGCAAGTTCCTCTCCTCTGGTCTCAGCTTCCTCACTGGTAAGATGGATGGTTGGACCAAGCCATCTCTGAGAACCCAGGTTGTGGGCACATCGGACTTGTCTCAGAGGAGAGGCAGCTTTGCTGGGCTCCTCATGTTCTACTGGGTGACTCCTTGTGTCTCCTGGCTAGAGCCATGAGGACCTGCCTGCCCAGGATGGGGTAGTGTGACCGTGTGTGTGTGTGTGTGTGTGTGTGTGTGTGTGTGTGTGTGTGTTGGTGATAGGAAGGGAGCTCCTAAGAGGCTTCTGGAGGCTGAGCATAGTGCCTCACTCATGGGTAGGACACCGTGGCTATGGAGGTGACTGAGGTGGGGTGTTGTGGTGGGGGAGAGGTGAAGGCTGACTTGTGAGCATGGGAAGAGATTTCCTAGGAAAATCCCAGGAAAAGGGGGTGTTCCCTAAAGTGAGAGGAGCAGGGATCCCAGAGGAAAAGTTAGGAAGGATCTAATTAGGGAGCACAATAAGAGAAGGGGTCACCGGGCTGAGAAGGGGTCGTGGTGAACCAGGGGTGGCCAGTCTACCTCCCGACCTGGTATCAACCCCTGCCCCAGGGCTGCCCGGTGGTCAGCTGCGCCTGAACCTGTTCCCACTGGCCGATGGCCCACCTCCCCTAGGCCCCAGGTGGCTTTGTCTGCTTGACCATTGCTAGAGCTCAACCCTGGCGCCTGTCCTAGTTGGGGGAGGGGCCAGTTCTCTCCTCCCACACTTCTGGGGCCCCTGTCCAATCAGCTGCATGGAGGGAATGGCCCGGAATGTGTAAACATTGCCCCCCATGGCCCATCTTGCCCCTGGGAAAGTCTGCTCCTCGGCATCTGCCCGGTGTTTGTGCGCCGCCCACGCGTGGATGTGACCTGGGGGTGTGGGTCTGAGCCGGTCCACGCTGGCATTTCTGCGTGGATGTGAACGTGTGTGTTTGCTGGGCGTGCACCTCTGACTGTAACTGTGTGTTCACAGGCATCAGAGGAACCTCCACCCTGTTCCTTTCTTCCTTTTGAGTCAACAGGTCTTTCCCAAGCACCTGCCAGGCAGCAGCCTCCACGCAGGGGACTGGGGACGTGGAAATGCTTAGGCGTGGATGTTAGGAGTTCTGCAGGCAAGCGGCGATACCCCACCCCCCCACCCCCTTCTCTGTGCAAACGTTGATAGGAGAGATTCGCTCTTGGCCGTTGCTATAGGAGCGGAAGTGGGCCAAGAGCTGGGGGCAGAAGGAGTTACCAAGGTCCCCTCCAAGGCCTCTGAGCTGGTTCAGGCTGGAAGGCACAGGAAGGGAGTCCTCTGCAGGGCCCATCGCTGGAGCAGTGGGAAAGAGGCAGCCGGTGCCAGGCGTGGTGTGGGGGAGCCAGTGAGGGAGCAGCCAGGTCGGCCTGACCTGGGAGGTTTTCAACAAGCAAGCTCAGGCCAGGGCTCAACGTTTTGAATGCGCTGTCACCAGATAAAATCGGCATATTTCGTATTTTAAGAAACCCAGATTTCCAGCTTCTCTTGAACTGGGGGAAGCTCTAGCTACGCTGGGCCCCGCTTACCACACTGACATAACCAGCTGGAGCTAAGCGTCTGGCTGCTACCCGTGATTCCGTTACCTGCCAGGCCCTTGAACTTCTCTCGAATTTAAAGCCTGGAAAAGAAGGTCTGAATTGGAAGCCAGAGATCACAGGTTCTCATGTTGGAAGAGACTTCTTGCGTTCCTCCAGTCACAGGGAGCTCATTGCATCTCAAGATGGATGGTTCCAAGTGTGGGTTTTAGGAGACCATTTATTTATTTATTTATTTATTTATTTATTTATTTATCTCTTCTTAAAAATACTTTTTATTGACTTCAGAGAAGAAGGGAGAGGGAGAGAGAGAAACATCAATGATGAGAGAGAACCATTGATCCGCTGTCTCCTGCACGCCCCGCACTGGGGATTGGGCCCGCAAACTGGACATGTGTCCTGACCAGGAATTGAACCAGAGAACTCCTGGTTCCTGGGTCAACACTCAACCACTGAGCCACACCGCTGGGCAGAACTTTCATTCTTTTTTATGATGGAATAACCATTCTATTGTGTGGATGCACGGCTGTCTCTGTCCATTCATCTGTTAATGGACACTTGCATTGCTTCTACCTTTCGGCTATTGCGAATCACACTGCACGTTTGCATACAAGTATTTGTGTCTCTGTTTTCAATTCTTTGGGGTATATACTTAGGAGTAGAATTGCTGGGTCATGCGATAATTCTGTCTTTAATATTTTGGGGAACTGCTGAACTGTTTTTTTACAGTGACTGTACTACTTCATGGCAACCTGCTGTTCTGGCCAGGATGGGATGACAGGAGGACCTGATGGGGTGGCCTCAGTTGTCCGTGCTTACCCTCTCTCTCCCTCTGTTGACAGAGTCGCCCCAAGAAAGGCCAGGCTCCCGGCGCAGCCTGCCCGGCAGCCTCTCAGAGAAGAGCCCCAGCATGGAGCCCTCAGCCGCTGCGTCGTTCCGGGTCACGGTAACTATCTCTGCGTCACCATCACCACCTGGCCTGGGGTGCTGCTCTGTGACCCCACGGCCCCCCTTCCTGGAGCCTCATGGATCGGGAGACCATCCAGCCTCCCTTGTTCTAGGTATCCGATCACTCAGCTGCTCCCCCCTCTGTGGCTCAGCCCCCACCCCTGGGGGCCATATGGGGGTCCCATCCTGTGAGGGAGGGGGCTGGTGGAGGACAAACAGCCCTGCAGCTGAGGGGCCCAGACCTGAGCTAGGAAGAGAGAGGCTAGTGTTAGGTCAGATAAAGACACCCTCACATACACACACACACACACACACACACACCATGCTTCCCCGACTCTTGAGGTGCACAGATTTTGTTTCTACATTTTAAGATCTCTCATGTTATAGTCCGTGATGTGTCATAATTTAATTGCTGTGTTTTTTCTTGGTGGCACATAAAATAATGCTGGGTCTTAAATTGATGGCATATTAGAATCAACAAAATGCGGTATAAATATTGTAGCTGTTTATTTTAGTGGTCCCACTCGCACAAACCTAAACAGCTTTACGGAAACAGAACCGAGAAGCCTTCATACCTGACTCTCCATGCCCCTCTGTGTCCCCACCAATCTTGCTGCTCACACACAGGCAGTTTTGTGTCCCTTTGCTTCCCCATTTAGTATGTTACTACGTGTCCCCTGTCCAGTATTCTGCTAGCCACAAGAGACACGGAGGGGTAGACACTTTCTCTTCCCCTGGGAGCTTACAGAGTCTAGGGAGATGGAATTTTGATCATTTGTTTACCCATTCATTCATTCAACAGTTTTTTATGGAGTGCTTGCTGTGTGCCAGGCACCATTCTTGGGACTGGGGCTGAGTAGGAGGAACTGGCCAAGACAGGTGAGGTAGATGAGGCCCCTGGCCTATGCGTTCATGCTCTCACGTTGGAGCTACATGATATCCAGGAGAAAACCAGGAGGGCTTCCTTGAAGTGGTGTGATCGGGGCTGAGGCCCAAGGGATGAGGAGCCAGCCCTCTGGGGAGCAGAGGAAAGAGGCTTTTGGTAGAGGAAACAGAGAGGGCACAGGCCTGGCTGTCACCCTACACTGTGATGTGGGGGGTCAGGTGAGCTAGGAGTGACCAACTGTTCCTGTGGCTTGGGAAGGGTTTTCCCCCAGGGAGCTGACTTTTGAGCTGGGTCTTAAAGGGGCACTAGATATTGGGTAGACAGGGACAGTGAGAGGGAATCCAGGTAGGGGGAACATCAGTTGCAAAGGCATGGAGGCACACAGGACATTGACCTGTGTGTAGAATGGTGACATACTTGGTGGAACCGGAGGTGAGAGGTCTGGAGGACAGGGTGGGCGGTGAGGCGGGAAAGCTGGGCTGACTCTGGGTCGGGTGGAGCCTTTGAGCCAGGCTCGGGGGAGGGGCTTTCCTCAGGGCCACTGGTTCTCCTTCCTGGCGATATGTCATTAAATGCTGTCAAAACAGATTCTTGAGCCTCCTCAAGATTCCAGTGCAGTGGGGCAGGGGCAGGGCCTGGGTATCTGCATTTTAACAAGCTCCTTGAGGGAGTGGTTCGGAGCCCCAACCTCTGGATCAGCCTCCAGGAGGGAAGGGAAGGAGGAGACGGTAGCCAGTGCTGAGAGAGGACTCAGGGTCCCTTCCCTGGGTGTGGCCAGGCCCCTGGGAGATGGTCTCCAGCCTGCAGGCAGGGCCAGGAGGCTGGCACAGAGGTGACCCTGTCTCGAGTCAACTGGAGTAGAGGCCAGTCCTGCCTTCCCTGGATCCCTGGAGCCACAACAGCTGGGGCCTTAGGGAACAATGACCACTAATAACATAGCCAGCTGCTCTGTGCTCAGGGTCTTACACATATGAACTCTTTGACTCCTTGAGACAACCCTGCAGCTGATTTTTTTGATCACCCCACTTTACAGATGGGAAAAATGAGGTTTAGAGAGATGAAGTCACCCAAGCGCCACCTGCTAGTGGTGGAGCCAAGACTTGAACCCAGACTCTCTGGCCCTAGAGCGTGAGCGTGAGCACACACTTCCTCTTGCTGGGAAGAGAAGCTGTTGTCCCTACACCCTCGCAGCACCCCATCAGCATCACTTTTTACCCTCTTCCTTTTCTTTTGCTGCTCTAATAGGTGTGTCATCACACCTTGAAGTTGCTATAATTTGCAGCTCTTTAATTGCCAGCTAGACTTGGCATTTTTCCTGTAGTGGCGCCTTTGCTCTGTTTCCTGGCGTGGAAACCACCTGTGGATCAGAGCCAGCACCAGCCCTCTGAATTGCCAGGCCCCCGGGACTCCTGGTCCCGCCTGCCCAATTAGGGTCTGCAGGATGGCAACTGTGCTCAGGCCTCGTTTACCCTCTTCTCACCACAGCCCTGAGGGGTGGCGCTATTAGTATACCTGTGTCCCAGATGAGGGAACGGAGGCTCAGAGAGGGGAAGTTGTTTGCCCCGTGTCATGCAGCTGCTGAGTGACATAACCAGGCCTGGATGCCAGGACTGTAGGACATCAATGTTTTTTGTCCTTTTCTGGGCACCTTGGTCCCTTGCTGTGTGTAGCAGTTAGGAAACAGTTGTGAGTTGAGTTTCTGTCCTGAGCTGGTGCTGGGAGCTGGGGGAGGGGACTGGAAAGATCGGAGTTGGGGATCTTCAGTGACCTGTGTGACCTCATTAGTCACAGAGCCTCTTTGAGCCTCCTGCCCTTGTCGGTGAAGTGTGGATGCCTGCCTCGAAGGACGATGTGCACCTTCGCATCAGCCCAGGTCTGACCCTTGATAGGTGCGTAGTACATGAAACCCATCACTAGGGCTGATGGTGCGTCCCTTTGTGGCTCCAGCACAGCAAAGACTGGGGGAGGGTCGGGTGGACAGCAGAGGGCAGGTGTTTGAGGGGAATGTCTGGCCTGGGCCTTGGAAACAGACCCAGACCCTTTGCAGGACCAGAAGCACACCCTTTCCCCCTCAGCCAGGGTTGCCACCAGCTCCCATGTGCTCGGCCGACTGCTGCTGGGAGCAGCCCTACGGGGGACCCGGAGGACATGGTATTGCCAGGGGAGGCAGGGGAGACAGACAACACAGGACATACCTGAGCAACTGCTGTCTTCACTGCCATTTCAAACTGGATGATGGGATGTCCCCACCTCAAACAGGAATGCATGCCCCTTTGCAACCATGTAGTTTAACAGAGAATCAATGTTTTGGGTTCTGTAGGACTCATTCTATTCACCTCTTCCATGAAAACTGAGGCCTGTCCAGGGTCATCAGCCAGCTGGGGGCGCTTCTGAGTCTAGGCTGTTTGCACCCCTAAAGGTGGCCCTCGCTCCTTTGGTGAGTTAGGCTAGGACCGCAGCCACCCCACAGGACATCAGAGGCTCGGTGCTGGTTCCACCTCCGCCTCTTGGGGACCATGGGACCCTGGCAGAGCCTCAGTTTACCCTTCTGTAACGTGAGTGGAGTGGACTTTGGAAGGCAGCATGTGGTTTGGCATGCGGTAGGCACTTAAATGTTCTGATGTAGTCACTAAGAGAAAGAGCTGTAAAGTCAGCAGGCCTGGGGCTGAGCCTCATATCTGTTTTGCTACTTGGGCAAGATATGGAACCTTTTGTCCACCTGGTGCAACTTCCTTCTACCTACAGGTGGAGTTGGGGTGGGGGAGTGGTTCCCCAGGGCCGCATGGTGCCAGCAGGCTGGTGTGGTGCTATGGGGGACCCTGGATGAGGGTAGGATGGAGAAATGAGCTGGGAGCAGGTGAGCAAAGGGACCTCCTGTCCTTCGCTGGCCTTCAGCTCTCAGGCCCCAAAGAGATAGTGAGGTCAAGATTCAAACTGAGGTCTGTCTTCACTGCACTAGTAGGGAGTCCTGGAAGGGAGAGAGGGACGGAGGGAAGGAAGGAAAGCAGGTGGCAAGCTGGCAGGCTGGGCCCAGGGTGCTGCCCCTCTCACCTGCCACCCCATGTTAGAGGAATTCATGGTTTGATTTGGGGGTAAGGAGATGGTGACTGTTACAGGTCTCCCCCTGATTCCCCTCGGCCCGCTGCCTTCCCCAGACCTACACTCCCCAGGTGCAGGCTGGGTCCTTCCTCTGCCCCCACCCCTCCCAGCGACCTTGAGGAGAGCTGACAGGGCCGGGGTGTGGGAGGTGGCAGAGGCTCTGGGAAACTTGACAGCCAATTGATTCCTCCTCGGGAAGTTGAAAGTGGAGAGTCGTGTTTGAAGGCTTAGCTGAAATTAGGTCTCACGGCTATTTTTTGCGAGATGGAGAAGAAGTGTCAGAGAGGGGAAGGCACAGGGGACTGGCGGGAGCTGCAGATAAACTCAGTACCCGGTTGATTGCAAATACCTCTAGAAGTGAGGCTTATTTCCTTTCAACCACCCACTCTTACTGAATGCACAAATGTTGTATCCTAGGTGGTTCTGAAGCTGTGATGGAGGTGTGCCTGTGGTGCTGTAAGAACCCAGAATAAAGGGCAGTTAGAAAGAATCCCTAGAAGAGGGATCTTTGGGGCTGGGCTTTGAGGGATGTGTAGGAGTTTCTCAGGAACAAAGGGAGAGGAGTACTTCAGTTAAAGGGGGATCTAACTGAATAGGAAGAAGCCAATGGCCCTGTGTGATTAGAGCATTGGGTGAGTTGGAGGCATGAAGGAGAGGAGCCTGGAGGGAAAAGGAGTGGGTAAAGCCTTTGGACTAAAGCTTTTGGACTTCCCCCTATAGGACACGAGCCACAGGGGATGATGGGCAGGAGTGGAGCCAGCAGGAGATCTCTGGGATGTGGACTTTGGGTTTCCCCGGCTGCTCACCTCTCTGCCCACTCCTGCAGCCTCCCTGCACCCTCCCCAAGTTTCAGCTGCCCATCTTTCTCACACACACAGAAACAGGTACATGAGCACACACTGCAGACCTGTGGGTGACCCTTTGTGGAAAGGCTGTTGGAAAGTATCTGGTCCTCCCCTTCTCTGTACAGAGGAGGGACTGAGGCTCAGAGAGGGGAGGGTCTTCTGCCGAGGTCACACCACACATCGGGGGCAGGGCCTGGAATTGAGCCTAGCCCTCTCCATTGCCCATAAAGTGGTCCAGAGTCCTGCTCCTTCCTGTCTTCTCTTCCCTACCACTGAGCCCTTCTCCCAGCCTCCTTTTGTTTCTTGGGGGAGGGGGCCTAAGGGAAGGGGTATTTGTGGGTCTGACTGTCCTTGGAAGCCCCTGCTCGCTCCCTCCCACTCCTCAGCACACTGCCACCTCCTGGCCACTGGGTCCCAGCACCAATGACGGCTGGACTCACAGTTTGGACTGGAGGCTGCCTGGAGGAGGAGTGATGAGGGGCAGGAGAGTGGCGTTCTCTGCTCCCTACGGGTTCTGCCTCTCTGTTCCCGTTAGTGTCCCTTCTCAGCGAGGGCGACTCCGTTGGGCATTGGGGTGGGGGACAGAAAAGCTGGTCAGGCTCAGATTAGACGAACCAGCTCTGTCACTGCGCATATGGGGAAACTGAGGCTCAGAGAGGGGAGGTTTGCCCGGAATACCTGCCGGGGCTCCCTCCACCACTCCAGGCTGCTCTGGCCCATCTCAAATGCACATGTACATGGGACACATCCACACCTGTGGCCCACACACCAGTGGAAGGCTGTGCCCGACCTGGCAATAGTGCTGGGTTGGGGTGCTATGAATGGGTGCCCCGAATTCTTCATAGCACCAGGAATTTGCCCCTGAGGCCAATGTCCCGGGCGTGTGAACTAATTTTCCTCCCTCTTTCTCTGCCTTTTTAATTTTTTTATTTTTATTTTTATTGTTCAGTTGAGCCTTGTGAGCTGGAGTCTCCTAACCCAGCGTGTGGCTGGTGTTCCCAGGTGGAGACATCAGGCCCCACACCCTCAGTCCCTTCCACCTCTGCCTGTCACAGACCCTAATTGCTATTAAACTGTTCCAACCCAAAAGCAAAGTTACTATCATCTTGGTCTGTGTCCCCCTTACACAAAGAGAGGCCCCCTTTCCTGCAGTGGGAAAGGCGCCTCCCAGGCCCGGGCGCTGCCCAGGGTGGCAGGCCTGGGCCCAGATGGTCTTCAGGCAGAATGTGGGACCAGGGGCCATTTGGAGACTCGACTCCTGAATCCGAGGCCAGGCCAGGGTCCGAGGCCCGAAATGGAGGGTGGGAGGCTGCCCCATTAAGAAACAGGAATGTGGTTTCATTTGCTCCGTTTTTGAGATCAGGAGAACCAGGCCCGGGGACTGTCCCAGGGTCGCACAGCCGGTGAGTGGCAGGGATGGGGGTCAGACTCTGGTCTTCGAGTCCCACGGTGGGTGTGAGCTAATTTTCCTCCCTCCTTTCTCTGCCTTCCTTTTGATAAATTTTTAATGAGCATCAACCATGTGTTGGGACCTTTGTAGGGCACTTGACACAAAGAGAACTAAAACATAGTTGCTACCTGCAAAAATACAGAGGGTCACCTGGGGCTTGAGGAGGTAATTTCCAGGCAGGTGAGGGGAAAGGACACAGGCAGCCAGGGCAGCCCCTGCAAAGGCCAGGGGGTGGGAAGCAGCCTGAGCAAGTGATAGCAGGAACCGGCAGCAGCTTGAGGGGCTGAAATTTTAGGAAGTGGCTGGAGTGCGAGGGGTGGCCAATTCACGGCAGTGTACAGAGCAAAAGGGATCAGGGGCTGTATTCATAGGAGTATGGAATCCCCAGAGAGGGAGCCCATCTCTGCCCCCCAACCCCTGAGCGTAGAATGCTCTTTGTAGGGGTCCCTGAGGGCAGGGGTAGAGAGAAGTATCCACTCAAGGAACCTTGGAATCTCTTTCCTCATCCTGGGAGGTGTCCGCTTGGCAGCTTGCGTAGGAAAGATAGAGAGGGAAGGAAACAAGGACAGCCTGGGACCTCCCTCCTCTTTCTGCCCTGGGGCTTCCAGGGCCACCTCTGGGCCATTCCTGTAAGCTCCGTTTCCCCCTCCTTGCCCTGGTGGGCAGCAGGAGTCTGATAAACCGGTCCCCCCTAAGGTGTCAGTGGCTGAATCCCTGTGTTACAGGTTCCTAGCACAAAAGGAGCCTTATCAATGGGAAGCTTCAGTCATTCACGGGGAATGTCGGGCTCTGTGACTGGCAGGTGGGATGCTGTTTGGGGGCCTTTCTCTCTCTCTCTGCCCTTCCCCGTCCCCCACTCCATTCTGCTGGTTTCTCCTAGTAGTCCACCCAGGACAGGCAGGATTTGAATCTTGGTCCATGGCTTCCCTCTGTGGGATCGCTCAGGCAAGTTCCCACCTCTGAGCCTTTGTAAATGGGCAAAGGTGGCTCCCCTTGCTGGTGAATGGGGCTCACCTCTACTCCACACCTTCCCCAGAGCCTCAGGTCCTCCCTTCTGCACCCCTCACCTTCTGCCTCAAAGACGTATTGCAGAGAGTGCCCAAGGGGCCGGAGACCCCGCTCCCAGTGGTGAATACAGATAGAGGAAGCCCAGGTGTGTGCAGGGCCATTTCCCACCAATTGGGGGCAGCAGAGTGCAGCAAGTGGACGCCTGGGTGGCTACTTCCAGAGGAGAGTTGAAGTCCCAGGGGTTTGTGGGCCCCCCCTCCATCCTGTGTCCCTTACCCCAGGGCTGCAGGGAGCCGGCTGAGCTGAAAAAACCAGAGCCCACCGCTGGTTGGAGGGAAAAGATCAAGTCAGGGAGTACCTTGTGTTGGTGGCTGAACTGACTGAGCCTGGGTTGACCAGAGACCTGGGACTTCTGAAAAGGGACCTGTGTCAGGGACACTGGAGGGGAC
Source organism: Myotis myotis (assembly GCF_014108235.1). Lineage (NCBI taxonomy): Eukaryota > Metazoa > Chordata > Mammalia > Chiroptera > Vespertilionidae > Myotis > Myotis myotis. The sequence continues at coordinate 14,264,849 of NW_023416316.1, forward strand.
GAGGAGCCCAGGCAGCCTCCCAGCAGGAGGAGGGGCCAGGCAGTGTCGCCCTACTGTGGTCACCTGGCTGGGCCAATTAGACACTCTTCATGGTGGTCCTTCGAAGGCTTGCAGGTGCCTTGCTCCATCCTCACCTCTGCTTTGAGAGGAAGGAAGGCAGGCGTTCTGGGGCAGTCGGGATGGTGGGCAGAGCTTGGACTTGAACTGCGTAGCTGGGTTGGAGCCAGCTGTACCAGCTCTTTGCTCTGTGCAACGGGGGATTGTAAGGCTCATTTTGCACAGTCTGCGGGGTTGGGCCCTGTGCCGAGCACTCCCCAGGCATCACCTCATTTAGTCCTCACAACCCAAGGGGCAAAGAACACACATTCCATTTTTTTAAGGTGACAAAACCAAGGCAGACGGAAAGTGAAGAACTTGCTGACGATCACTCAGCTCATGAGTGTGGGTTTGAAGGTCTCGCAGAGCCGGTCCACAGCATGCAGCCCAGTCTCTGCCAGCCAGAGTTGTTATTCTCTGTTTTATAATTGAGAACGCTGAGGCCCAGAGAGGGGAGGTGCATTGTCGAGGTCACTCAGCCAACCAGGGACAGAACTGGCGTTTGCACCTGCATCTCCCCATCTTGTCCTGCCCCTGCCCCTGGCCTGGCCCCCACTGGTCAGAAGGTGTCTGTGCAGGGTGGACACCACCCTTTTTCACCCCACCCTGTGTCCCTGGCATGCCTGCCCCTCTTCCAGGGGGCTCAAAAGAGTGGGTATAGGGGGCTAGCTCAGATGCCTTCATGCCCCACCCCCATGGTATGAAAATAAAGTGATTGTCTCTATCATATCAAGTGACATTTGGGTTGGATTGCAGACATAATGACATCTGAGTCTTCTGGGGAGAACTGCTTCCCAAGCCAGGAAGCCCTCTTGCGGTGGCAGCGATGACATCTGTTTCCGACACAAGGTCCCACACTGGGATGAGTAACTTTTCCAGTGGAATGTCTGAGATGAGCCATGACTTTTACTGCCCTGCTCTGGTACCTTAGATGGCTCCCAGGGGTGGGATCCATTCCCCAGCATTTGAGGTGCCCTGTTCCCCTACGCCCCGCCCCCCCGCCGCCCCCCCCCCCCCCCCGGCTGTCCTAACCTCCGTGCCCTTGCACAGCTGGCTCTGCTGCCACAGTTCCTCCCCATTCCTCTGCCTCGAGAGCTCCTTCTCTGCTCCGTGCTCCCCCTGGACCCCAGCAGGCATCCCCTCCCTTAGGCTCCAGAACACGGATGCTGAGACTTAACTATCGCCAGACCTGGGGACTTTCTCAAGGGCAACTACTGTTTCTGATGTATCTGAACTCCAGGCACTGGGGCTGGGCACATGGAGGAGCTTGTGGGGTGAAGGTGTGTGAGAGGCAGTGGATGAATAAGCGAGTGCAGGGTGAGGAGACGCGAGGCGGGCATCCATCTCCTTGCTTCTGAGAGCCCCACACCTTTTGTCTTGGGAGGAGAGGTCAGGACAAGTCACCCAGACCACCACCCGGTGGCAAAGCCCAGCAAGGGCACCAACCCTGGCCTTGAAATTGACCTTTACTCCACCCATGGGCTCCCATGATCCCTCAGGGCAGGACTCCCAGGTGAGCCTGACCTGCAGATTGTAAATCACCCAAGAGCAGAAATAGCCTATAAAATCCTCTCCCAAAACAGTGCGTTTTGTATCCTGTAGTGAAAGGGCTTTTAAAAGCACTGCTCACTCAGGTGGATTTATGGGGCTGCTGCCTGCCTCTTGCCTCTCCCTCCCGCGAGTGTTTGCAGGTCCCTGGGACTGAGGCACCCTGGGGCCCGGTTGCTCCTGCTGGCTTGGTGCAGGGAGAAACAGGATTACACCTCTTCCCTGCCTTGCTGGTCTGGACTGACTGGGTGCCTGGGGGGACAGGGTGGGACCACCTGACCCAACAGAAGCTCCTTATGGCCCAGCACAGAGCTGAAGTCCCACTGTCAGTACCTTTCCTCCGGCAAGTTGTTGTCTCCAGAAGGTCCTTCCCATTTATTGTCATCAGATGGGTCACCATGGAGGCGAAAGATACCAGTTCAAGCTGGAAAAGAGTTAGAGATCAGCTAACCAACTCCCTCATTGTACAGATGGGGAAACGGAGTCAGGCTAACAAGCTCGCTCAGAGCCTCCTAGGGCAGCGATGGGATTCTAGAAGAGCGTGGGCTCTGGGTGCAAGCATTCTGGGTTAGACACAGCCCTGCCTCTTCCTGGCTGTGTGGCCCTGTGGAAGCAGCTTGACCTCTCTGAGCCTCCATTCTCTGATCTGCACATTGGGTTGTGAGAATTAAATGATGGGAGCCGCATAAAGCTTTAATACCGAGCCCGAGGCTTAGAGCTTCATAACTATATCTGGCTCACTCTGAGCACGTTGGAATAGGCTTCACCATTATTAATTAGCAGAGCTGGGACCAGATTTCCTGGCTCTGAGCATGGCTTTTTTTTTTGTCACTCTGTGGGGTGGCCTCTGCTGAGAGTGTTCACGCACACAGAGTGCGCAGAGCACAGGTTTTGATGGGGAATAAGTGCCGAAATCAGTGAGTCACCCTGGGAAGACTGGCCTGGTGAAGGGACCTTAGTGACAGGGCCTGGAGGGAGGCAGAGGGAGAAAGGGGTGAGGCTCCTTGATGGAGTCGCTTTCCCTGCAGCCGTGTGGCTCTGGTGCCAGACTCCCCACCGAGAGGTCAGAGCTGGCCGAGGGCTTAAGAGCTGATGGAGTGTCTGTGGCATCCAGACCTCTGGGATGGGCTGATTATGCTGAGGCTGGTGCAAGATTTACAGAGCAGTGAGTCACTCCCTGGCTGCTCTGGGCTATCACGTCCCTGCCTGGACCACAGGAATGTGTGTCTGATTTCTGGTCACTGATGCTACCCAGTCCTGGGCACTGGCAGGTACCAGGAGGGCCTCTCCCCATGTCCTTATTTCCCTGTCCCACCTTCACACCCCCATACTTTCCCCAACCGGGCTCCCTTCCCACCTCCTCTAGACTCTCAGGGTTCCTTAAGGGCCCCCTTTGCCTGGGCATCCTCTGCAGGAGTTATGCCCATGTCATAAGCCTGGCCTCGGTGTGCCACTCGGAGGTCAGAGGGACCTGTGGTCACTGCAGCAGCCTCCGAGGCGGCCAGGCTCGCTGCTGTCCTCACCAGTGCTCGGCCGTGCTTCTGCCTGGAATGCCTGTGTGTGGCTGCCCTGCTCTAGGTAACCTTGGGCAGCCCACCCAGATTGACCCCAAGTGGGAGCCCTTAAAAAGCCTCCCAGATCCCATTCTCTGCCTTCCTCCTTTCTCTTTTACACCATAAATATTTGTTAATCCATTCAGGAAGTATTTATGGCATACCTGCCAGGTGTTCAGCGCTGGGGACTCCGGCTGCCGGGGCCCCCACCATCCTGTGGGGGAGACAGACATTAAATAAATGCACAATTACAACTGTGATGAGTCTGTAAGGAGACGTGGCCTAATCTGAGGGCATGGGAGGCCCCTGAGGAGAAGATGTGAGGAGAAACTGAAGGGTGTGCCAGGCCCTCTGGGCAAAGGGGTCCTCTGTTCCGGGCAGTGGGAACAGCCTGTGCAAAGGCCCTGTGACAGGAGAAGCTGGCAATTTCAAAAGTCTCATTGAAGACAGGAGCTGGAGCACAGGGTCGGGGGCAGGTCATGAGGGGCCATAGGCCTCATAAAGGAGTGCGGCCTTTATCCCAGGAGCCCTGGGGAGCTGTGCAAGAGGTGGAGCTGGTCAGTGGTAAGATCTGATCTGCTTTTAAAGGCTCCTCCTAGATGCCCTTGGGGAATGAACGGGGGGGGGGGGGGGGTGGTGGCAGGGCTGGAGGTAACAAAAGCAGTGAGGAGGCCCCTGCAGGTGTCTGTGAAGGTCTAGGCCTGCCTTTGCAGCTGAGGGCAGAAAGCCGGCTTTCTCGGGGCCCAGCACATGGCGAGGCTCAGGGGACACGCCCTGGTGAGCTGTGGACCAGCACCCTGCCTCGTCAGAGGAGATGTGGGTCTTAAAGATGGTTTCCGTTAACTCTTGCTTTCTGTTTCCTTCTGGCTCATGGCTGGCTGGCTCCTGGTGGTTAAAGTCCAAGCCATAAAAAAATAAAAATGATGACAATGCCAGTGAGGATCATAATAGCTAGCATTTACTGCGTGCTGGGAAATGGGCTAAATTCTTTACATGCGTGATGTCAGACACCATTACAGCAACCTGTGGTGGCTGCCCTTCTCATTCTACAGAAGAGGAAATGGGTCAGTCGGCCAGGTCACTGGCCTAAGGCCCAGAGCCACAGGCAGTGGAACCCGCTGCTCCCCTGCTTCTCGGGGTGGGGGAGGAAGCCTTTGCCTTTTACCTGGGATTCCTAGAGACGGAGGTAACCCGAGCACCTGGTGGCCTTTGAGGTGTGATGATGGCAGAGGAGAAGTATTTGGAGCGGGGGTTCCTGGCTCTGAACAACCTGCTGGGCCGCAAGACTCTGAGAAACCTCATGTTCAGGGAGCTGCCAGGACAGCTTTCAGGGGGTGAGAGCAGCAAACAGGTCATCCTCAGAGAGGGGCACAGGGTGAGGGCCTGCCCGCAAAGCAGGGGGACCGGGAGGTCACCAGCATGGGCTTCCAGCTCTGAGGTCACCCCAACGCTCTCCCTTCCTTCCCGTTGTGGTTGTGAACGTGAGCCTGGTGGGCCTGTGTGTTTGGCCTGGTGTCAGCGTAATTCTGTGAGAGCCTAATGACAGCTGAGTGTGTGTTTGTGAGCTTATCTGTGCGTTTTATGATTGTGTGTGTGTGTGTGTTGGTCAATGTGCACATGTGTTTACACGGTGAGGGTGATGGGGAGACTTGTATTGTTTACACATGCATTTCTTGGTGGGTACCCTCCTCCGCCCCCTTGCCTTGTGTCCTTGACCTTGTGTGTTTTTCTGGCCCTGCATATTTGTCCATGTGAACATGTTTAGGTGTCGTTATCCAGGTACTATTTTAATTTGGGAATGATCCTTGAGTGTCAGGCCCCACTCCCTCCTGGCTCTCATGGCCCATGAGTTGGTTCTCTGAGTGACCCAGGCAGTCTGTCTGCCTTCTCTGGGTAGGGAAGAGTATGGAGGTCTTACATTTCAAGGGCACATTGGCAAGGGGTGAAGGAGGGTTTTATGGGTATAGGATGGCCTGTGAATAGATAGCCACCAGGAAGGCACCAACTTAATCCTGGCTTAACATGCAGTTCCTGTTTCACCTGTCACAGTGTCTGACATTCCACCATTAGTGAGTCATTCCCATCTCTTTGATGATGCATACCTCCCAAAGGAGGAGGCCAGGAGGCCTGAGGGCTTGCTGAGGGTGGAGCCCCGGGAACAGAGAAGGAGGGAGGAGGAATCCAGCATCTGAAGGACTCCGTGAAGCCGGAGAATTCACTGGTACTGCCCTGTGGGAGGGAGAGCCCACTGTGGAAGGCAGCTGCTCTAGCTTTCCAGAATCAGTTATCAGCACTGGAAAGGAGCTTGGCCATCACCCAACCCAGCCCTCATGGTACAGATGGGAAGACTGAGGCCTGGAAAGAAGAAACACGGGGAGACTGGGAGGCCTTGAAGGGTGGGGTGTGGGCGAGGAGAGGTTGACTCTGGGCAGATCACTGCCTCTGGGCCTCAGGTGCCTTGTCTGTACCATGTGGACATTGGCCCGATTGCCCGCATGAGCCCTCCTGGCTCTCACCCTGTGACTCTGGTATGAACGGTGAGGACTCCTCACTGCCCCCAGCCCCTTCCCAGAGCCTGTGTCCAGGTGGGGTGAGGTGTCCAGTCTGCCTGCCAGCCTGTGTGCCCCACAGATCTCCTCTCCTGGGGTGCTATCTGGATGGGATCTGCCCCTCCCTTTCCTGTTTACTTGGGCGTGCTGTTGGCATTTGCACAAAGCCCCAGAAAGATACTGAGACACGACTTCTGCTTGGGTGCCAGCCTTGGAACTGGCCATGGGAGGAGGAGCTGGGCCTGGCAGAGGGAGGGCTCATGAGGTGAGGTGCTGCCTCCATCCTGAGCACTGCCTCAGCGGCCCAGGGTGGGCAGCACGGGGCTCACTGGCAGGGCAGGCCCATCCATTCATTTGCAGTGACCTAGGGTTCGTTTGCTAAAAGGGGAGCAGCTGAAAAAGGCAGGACCAAGTAGATGGTGGAGCTGGGGGAAGGAACTCGCCCTTCAGAGAGCACCCACTATGAGCCGGGCGTGGCACTTGATGCTTTTCACTAGGGTGAGAAAGTGGCCCAGAGACCAGTGGTGACATGCAGCTCCCAGGTGCCCAAGTGCTGGTGCTGGAATGCAAACCCCTAGGTGCCTCCTGGTCAGGGAGCGAAGCACATGTGAGGATGGGCCAGGCTTCCCTTTCCTGAGCCTCCAGGTCCTCACTTGTGAGTTCTAGGCTCTCAGAGAGCACACCTTCCCTTTGTCCTCCCACCCAGAGGCCCAGCACAGTGCCTGGGGCTCCGTGGAGGGAGGATGGGCTGAGCTGTCAGTTCTCCTTCTAGCTTTTGACTTATATGTGTGCACACATGCAAGTGTGTGTGTGTGTGTGTGTGTGTACATGTGCATGTGTAAGAGGTACCCACCCTGCCCATGCCGTGGGCTAGAACTCTCCTGGTTACACGCCCAGCTCTACTGCCTATCAGCTCTGCCCCTGGGCAAGTGGCTTAACTTCTCTGAGCCTCCATTTACCCACTTGAAAACCTGACACACTCTGAATTCTGAGGCGCACAGTTTCCCAAGGAGGCCCAGGAGGAGGCATTGGGCCCTCCTTGGGACGTGCAGCGGGTGTCAGGGGCAGAGCGACTTGGCAGAGCCGGAGCACGATAACGGGTAATTTATCATCATCATCATCACTTGGAATTGATTGAAATGGGTGAGTGAAGAACTCGTGTGTCTGGAATTCTGAAAGGCCCTTGAGAAAGTCTCAGAACATCCTGGAGAAGGAGCAGGACTGTGGGCCCGACGCCAGGATGGTGGCGTAGTGGCTGGAACAGGGGTGAGGGAGCTGCTGAGAACTGCGGTCCTTCCAGCCGGAGACCCCACAGACTCCTGTCCTCCATTCAGACTGCCTTGCACTTTGGTCAGTGACCCGGATGAAAGCCCAGGGGTCCCCTGGATCAGGCTAGCCGGAGGACTTCCAGATGGGCAGCGGGCATTCACAGCTGTCAGCTCCCAAACACAGGGTTGGACTGGGGGTGGGGGAGGCATGGCACCAGGCAGCAGCCTTGTGCAGAAGCCTCCGGGGCCTGAGTTGACCTCAGTCAGTGACAGCTGTCTGAGAGGCACGGGGAACACGGCTGTGTGAGGGGAGGCAGAGCACCCCATCTGGGGAGGGCGGGGCTCGCTTCCCACGGACTGTGCGGGACTGCGCGGGCTCCTTGCTGAGCTTGAGACATCAGTGCCTGCTCGAGTGAATGGGAGCTGGGGCCGCCACCAGAGCAGCCCGCCCCAGCTCTTTGTATCTCCAGAGTCTCTGTGAGGTGCCTTAAAAAAAAACACAGCGCTTGTTGAAAAAAGTTCAAAACTACCCAACTGGATGAGAGCCTGTAACTCCAGCCTCACTTTGCAAGCGTGCTCGTTCCTTTCCTAGGCATGTTGTCAGGCTGCCAGGCCACCGTCAAGCTCCTCAGATTGCCAGACAGACTTCTACCTGTGGTGGCCACATACCTTCTCAGAGCAAAAATCGGCGGTTGCACTAGAGCCGCAGGATTTTAGGAGTTTATGTGTGCCACAAGAGGAAGAAGGTTGAAAATCGCTGCACTAGAGGCAACATCAGTGATAATAATAATAAAGCTGGCAACTACTATGTTTAGTTGCTTAATAGTTACCATTTTACTGGTGATCTTTTACCTCATGTAATCCCACCCTATAGATGTCATTAGCCTATTTTATAGATAGGGACACAGGCTCAGAGAGCTCTAGTAATTTGCACGCCCCCACTCCCCCCTCCCTTCAGTCCTCGCTTATCAGAATTAAGATTTGAACACAGTAGTGGGAGAGGACTTGTGCGGGGTATGATCAGCAGGGCCATCTTACATTGGATCTGCCTCCTGGAGAAGGTGGGATGAAGTCAGGCCCCTCGGGTGTGGAAAGAGGAGTCCAGAGCTTGATCTGTCCTACTTAAGCCTCACTGCAGTCCGCACCCATTTCACAGAGAAGTGAGGTGAGGGCCTGGCCAGCCATCCCCCGGCTAGGGGGTCTGTGGAGCCTGAGTTGAGCCCCGTTTGCCTTCCTCCAGCTCCCAGCGGGCTCGGCTGCAGTCCTAGAACCTGTTTCATTTAAAGAAGGAACATGATTTTCCCACTGCCCCTCACTAAAGGTTGACTTGGGCCTAGAACAAGATTTTCTGTCTGGAAGACCGCCACTCTCTCTTCCTGAGTTCAGGGCTGCAGCTGCTTCCAGAAATAATGTCTGGGGACCTGCCCGTGAAGGGACAGGAGAAAAGGCTCAGCTTCCTTCATCCAGCACTGAGTGAGGAGCCACCCTTGAGCCCTCCACCCCACGAAGAGGTCAGTAAGCAAGCTGTGAGGCTGGCCAGAGCAGGGCACTGGACTAACCTTTGACTAACCTTGCTGTGTGACCTTGGTGCCTCATTCACCCTCGTAATGCGTTCTTTTGGATTGGGGTCCCCTTTTAGCTGTGGCTTTCTGGGGTGATGAGCATTTGTTAAGCCTGGCATAGGCAGGGACAGGAGCTGAGTCCTCTGGGGGACACAAGGATAGACATGTGCAGTGTGATGGGAGTGAATGGGGGTCCTCCCCGTTCTCCTAAACTTTGGTTCTCAACCCTCCTAATGCCGCGACCCTTTAATACAGTTCCTCATGTTGTGGTGACCTCCAACCATAAAATTATTTTCGTTGCTACCTCATAACTGTAATTTTGCTACTGTTATGAATCGTAATGTAAATATCTGATATGCTATATGTGTTTTTCCATGGTCGCGACCCACAGGTTGAGAACCGCAAAGAATCACTCTCCCATGATCTGAGCTCTCTGGCCTCTTAATCTGTACATTGCTCACCTCCTAGCGTTCATGACCATCTTGGTCACTGTGTCTGACACATAGTGGGCTTTAATAGGTGGTGGATGAGTGACCGTTACAGAGAGTTTGAGTCCCTAAGTTCACGGTCAGTTGGGAGGCTGCTTGTCAGAGGAGTATTAGGTGTCACCTTAGGAAAGGTGGGGGGGAGGAAGTGACACATGTCTCACTCAATCTCCTAGGAGGGGGAAAAAAATTTTTTTTTCCACTAAAAATATGGGTAAAGCTGTCAATATTGCTACATAATAAGCAACATAGATTTTGAAACATGTCTTGTGGTTCTTTGTGCCACATGAGTGTAAAAATTGTGAAATTTCCATCAGTGTAGAAAATAAAAAACAAGAAAAAGTACAAACCCATTGGGGGAACTTGCTTGACAGCAACACCTGTTCCAAAAGAACCCATCCAAGTTAACCAGGTGCATCTCCCCTCCCCCCATACCTGGCAAGAGGCCAAGATTTGGAGAGTCAAGAGCTTGTGTGAAGGTGTGGGTTCCTGTCTCCATGCTGTGTTCCCCAGAGGGTCTAATGTCCCCTGATCCGCCACCTTTTGTGGTCCCTCTGCATTGGGCATTGCCCTGTGGGTGACCCTCAGGATTAGGGTCCCTCTTGCAGCTAACACCTGAGAGATACCTGGTGAATTGCAGCTGGTGAGAGCATCTTCATGGGTGGGTACTCTGAGCTGCAGAGGTGAGAGGCTTTTGGAGTCCAAGGCCTGAGAAGCCTTCTGGATGAGGTGGCATTTCAGCTGGGCCTTGTAGGATGTGCAGAATTCTGACAGGTAGCCACAGGGATAGGTCTTCCATGGATGTGAGAGATCGAGTGGGAGGGAAAAGTAAGGGGAGAAAGGAAAAGGAAAGCTTGGAGAGGGTGGGCAGAAGTGGGGATCCTGTGGGGAAAGCTCTGGCTTTAGGTTGGCCTGGAAGCTGTGTGTCCTTGGGAAGTCATTTTACTTCTCTGAGCAAGGTTTACCATCTTCATTTTTTTTTTCTTTTTCTGTGTGGGTGATGAGATGATGTATACAACCAATGCTTGACCTTGTCATGTCCAGGGTGCTGGGGCCATAGAGAGGGGCAGATCCCGTACATGGCATGACCTATAGCAGATGTCCACTTTTCCACTGGACCAGAGAGGGCCCCTAAAACTACCCTCTGTTGTGTGATGGATGAAATGTGATGTTCAGATTGTGTACAAATAAGTTAATATCCCATTCGTCTGGAATTGAGGCGGGGATGGTGAAGCCCCGGAGCCCTCTCAGATAAATTCTCCCTCAGGGTATCTCCCCCCAAACCCCAGTTTTCTTCCCCTTCCAGCATCCTGTGTGTTCCAAGTTCAGAACACCTCAGGCTGTGGCCCCTTGAGGCTCCAAATCTACCCATTCTCTTATAAAGGGAGCGCTGGTTCAGCCTGCATTTCAGTATTGAATGAACGCCTGTCTCACTATTGGGCTAGGAGTTCTTGGGGCTGGAGGTGGGATTAGGCTCTGCCCTGAGTCCAGGGAAGTCTGGTAGATGGAGGAATGACTTGAAAGCCCTCCCCCCAGCTGAGATCTGCCACACTCCTTCCAGGAGCAGCCCCTCTCCACCATGAGTCAAGAATGCGCCCAGGCAGCTGTTCCTCTAACGAAGGCCCCCCCCCATCCCTGGGACCTGGCTCCACATCTTGAAGCATGCAATGGAGATACTCAGCAAATCCTCAGCCCCTTGGCTCTCCCTGAGCTAGGCACTAGGGACCCTGAAACCAAGGTGGTTGCCCGGCTGGGATACTGTGACTCCAGCCAAGGGCTACCCCCTGAGGGCCAGTGATGGTCATCCACGGAAGGAAGGGCACCCAGGTTAAGGGTCCAGGTGGCCAGGGTAGCCTGCCGGCCCCTGGAGGACCTCACACCTGCTCTCAGAGCCTTCGTTTCCCCGATCTGTGTAACCAGGGTTGTGGGGAGGAAGGCACTTTGTCAATCTGGAAAGGTGTGGGAGGCGTGGATTTTTCAAGGTGGGTGGGGGGTGTGTGACCTCGTTTCCGGTAGAGGTGAGGGGACCGCGGCCGTCCAAGCCCCTGGGGGTCCCCGCCCCTCCGCAGCCCCGCCCCCTCGTCCCCTGTCCCCGCTGCCCGGGGGGCTCGGGCAGCCTCGGCCGCGGCCGGCGCGACTCGGCTCCGCGTCGCCATGGCAACAGTGGCTTAGGGGCGGGGGCGATGTGGCGGGCTGGGCTGGGCTAGGTTGGGCCGGGCGGGCGGCGCGGGGTGGGCTGGGCCTCGCAGCGCGGGCCGGGCCGTCGGCGCTCGGTCGGCGGGCGGGCGGCGCGGGCTGCGAGCTGCTGGGGCCGAGCCCGAGCCCGCGCCCGCCCTCGGCCGCGCGGCCGCCCGAGCCGGGGCGCGGGTCCCGCGCGGGTCCCGGGCCCAGCGCCGTCGCCGCGCTAACCCCGCCTCCCCTTCCCCTTCTTGTCGCCCCGCGCGCAGGGCTTCCTCAGCCGCCGCCTCAAGGGCTCCATCAAGCGCACCAAGAGCCAGCCCAAGCTGGACCGCAACCACAGCTTCCGCCACATCCTGCCGGGGTTCCGGAGCGCCGCCGCCGCCGCCGCCTCCTCCGCCTCCTCCGCCGCGGACAATGAGAGGTGAGCCCGCCGCCGCCGCCCGACCCGGCCTCCTCGCGCCGCCGCCCCGGGATGCGCCCCGGAGGGCGCGGGGACAAAGCGGGAGCCGGCGCCGGAGCGCGCTGAACGCGGGAGGGTGCGCCACGCCGCCCTCCGGCAACTTGTGGGGCCACCACGGGCTGGGGGGTACGGCGGGCGGACCCTTCTCTTACCCACCTCCCCCGGGGTGAGGCCGGGCAGGACGTGCCCTCGGCGAGAAGTCCTGCCTCGCCTGGCCGAGGTGGGCATTGTTTCCCGGGCGCTGCAGTGCCCGGCGCTGGGGACAGAAGTGGCGCCTCCATCCACAGGACTCACCCTCCCCGCCTCTGGAGCCCCTGGGTGTCCGATACAAAAGGCATTTTCTGCTGGGTTTTGCTGAAACCCAGTGGTGAGGAAAAGGGTGAACATCTGGCAGGGAGGAGCAGGGGGCTGGGCCGCTCAGGGGGCACATCTGCTCTAAGTAGGGCGCACGCTCTTCTGGGGGCGGGGGTGAGCAGAGCGGCAGTGCCGGGGTCCTGAGCTCAGGACATCGCCGGAGGCTGTGGACGAAGGGCCTTAGCCTCTCCAGCCTGGGCAGCTGCTTCCCTTCCTTACCTCTCCACTCCCAGGGGTGTCTCCTGTTCCCTGTTTCCTTTTCCTGGGCAAGCCAGGAGCAGGGTGGAAATTCCAGGGGGAGGTGGCTTGTGGGCCCGCGGAGGAGAGGGGGGAGGTAGTTGAGCCTGCCTGGAGTCACCGGGAGCTGAGCAGGCTTCAGCTCGCAAGGGCAAGCCATCCTGTGCCCGCCTGTAGGGGCACTGGGCAGGCACAATCCCTCGGGGCCCAGGTCACACTCCTTGAGCCCTGCCAGCCACCACAGCTTTCCACTTGGGCACAGGTACAGTGATGGATTCCGGTGCCAGTTAGAACGTGTCCCTCCCTGCTCAGCTAGTGGAGGTGAAAGAACGGGCAGGCACCATTCAGCCCCACATCTCAGGCCGCTGGCATCTGCCTTAATAGGGCTGTGCCTTGTGTGTGATCAGCGAGTTGGCGGGTAGGGGAGGCACGGGAGGAATGAAAATGTGTTTCTGCTCCCCCTTAGTTCCAGCAAGGAAAGGAGTACAAGTTATAGCCCAACTCCTGCCCAAGGTTGAGTGACTTTAACTGACCCCTAGCATCTTTCCGGAGAGTCGCCCCAGTAGAATTACTAGACCTGTAATTTCTACCAGCCGAGAGCTGCTCTTCCCAGGGCATCCTGCCGCTGCCTGCAGCCAGTTTCCTGCCCCGGCTGCCAAGCCTAGCCTGAGGAAGGACCCTCAGCCTTTCTCTGATGGCCGTGGTGCCCCAGGGGACCAGGCGTGCCGTGCCAGGCACATGCAGCCAGGCCAGAGCTCAGTGCTGGGTGCAGCCACTGCGTCTTTGAAAATCTCGCTTCCCATCTTTGTTATTGTCTCGGAGTCAGGCCACCGGGTTTGCTGCCTTCCTCCCTACGCCGGGCCCCGCCTCCGGCTCTCTCCCCCAGGAACATGCCTTTCTCTGCGCTTTCCTTGGCGGGGGTCAGGAACCTCTGCACCCGCATGCGGGGGCTTGTGTACGTACCCCGTTTTGTGTGCATGTGTTGATTGTCGGGGAGCAGGAGAGACAGCAGGCAGTCCGGCCTCTGAGTGTGTCTGCCCTCCCAGGAGCAGACAGCGTGCATGCCATGTTTACCTCCTTTCCCTGGAGAGCCTGCACCGAGAAGCTGGTGAACGCTTGGCCGGCAACCCTGGCTGGAGGTTGGGGCATGGCTGAGATGCCCTCGAGCAGGTCCTGCCCAGCTTGGCCTCAGGTCAGCATTGCCAAATGCTGGAGGGGCTTGGAGTTGGGGGTTGGGAGTGAATTTGTTTAAGCCCATCTCTAGAAATGGTGGTAAACGGTAGTGGTTGGAGCAGAATGGCAACGGCAGTGGTGTGGAATTGTCTTATTAATTTTCCATAAACAAAATCTGGCTTGGTGGCTTCTCTGGCACAGGAGATTTCCTACGGACGGGCAGAGGCTGAGTTTGAAATCTCTCTTCCCAGCCTTGGAGCTGAAATAGGCTTGGCTAGGACTGGGGTCTCCTGTTTTGCTGCTTTGGTTAGAAATAGACTCATTGGCTGCTGCTGGGATGGATGGGCAGATATTTCTCTGGGGCACCCCCTGGAGTCATCCTATTTGGAGTTGAGTGAGTAAAACCGACTATGGCGACCCAACTCCCACAAAGCTCTTGGTCAACCTGGGTGAGTGAGGTACCTCCCTGTACTCTGACTTGGTGTGGTTGTGCTGTTGAAGGCTGGGAGGGCAGAAAGGCTGCCTTTGGCTTGGTTTAGGAGCAAGGAGGGGGTGGAATTCAGCTTCATGGGACCCCCACTGGGTTGCCACGCCTTCTGCTGGGGTGGGGCGGGGGGGGGGGGAGGGTAAGTGCATAGATGCCAGTCTCCGGGATGTGAATGGGAAGAGGGTGGGGCTTCTAGGTGACAAGCGTGAGCTCTGGTCCCTGTGGCCTCCCCATGTAGACAGACAGCACAGGGCGCTTGGGGGCGGCCACTTGGGTTCTGACTTTGGATAAACCTGTCTGTTTTGTGGCTGTTGAAGTGGTTTTGTTGCATGCTGCCTGTGTGCTCTACAAACTGCTGTGTAGGGAAGGTTATTTTTTGCACTGGAATTCTCTTACTTGGAGGATGGAAACCTCCCTGGGCTCCCCGGGAAAGGAACCTGCCCCAGGTGTGGCGACACTGAGGCTGGCTGGTTGGGGGAGAGGGCTGATGTCTAATTATGAGGCTGGCATGAGGCCAGCCAGTGCTTGGTGGGCACACTTGGGTACTGGGGGTTCTTAGGGCTACAGGACAGGTTTGAACCTTTGTATTTAATCCCCTGAAGTGGCCTGGGGGAGGTTCCCAGCTGGTCTCCAAAATCCCTGGGCCCCTAGACTCTCATTTCTTCTTTGGAGATTTTGAAAATAAGCACCAAGGACAGGTAATCATTGCTCCTGGATAACTGAAATGAATGCTGCTCGGAGGCTTTCCAGGTGAAAGGTGTGCTGGCCAAAGCATTTTTGTTTTGCAGGCTGGAAATGTTGCCGCTTCATTTACAAGGCTATTTTAATGTGGGTAAAAGCGGTCCAGGATGTGGTGGTTCTGCCTTCCCAGAAGATAATTTCCAAGTCACTCGTTTATTTATTAATGTTCCTGAGAAGCTAGGAGGGTCAGCTGGCAATATTATCCCTTTTCTCCCTGACACCGTTTCTGGGTGACCCTGCCCCCGCCCCCACCCACCCCCCATGCTGGGATTATGTCCTCTCTGGCTCTCTAACTATTCCCCTACACCTATAGTTATTCTGCAGTGACTGTATTCCCCTTCCCATTCTTCCAGTGTAGAGCTTATCGAATAAACGTGGGCAGCCCAGGTGCAGGGATGCAGAGCTGCTGTGTGAGGAGTTAGAGATGGATTATCCCTCCCAGGAATTGAGTTCCCATACCTGGAAGTTATTACTGGTGGGATTCTAGGCAGTGTGAGGCTAGGAAGGGAGATACTGGAAGTTTCAGGTGAGGGCTTTCAGGGACCCTCAACTGGCCCTGAGTAGGTAGGAATTGGCTCTGCCACTTGGGGTGAGGTAGTCCCTGGAGCGGGAGAGGAAGCTTGATGAGGAGCAGGGAAAATGGAAGACAGGATCTGTTTTTCTGCATTAGTGTTGACAGTAGGTGCAGGAGGGGCTGGGCATCCAGGCCTGGTTTTTCTTGCCTGCCCTCCTTCCCCTGTTCTTCTCTGCCTTCCCTTGGGTGACTGTGTAGTATAGACAGTTTCTAGGCATAATGGGAAGTATGCGACCTTTGGATTTGAAGACAGGCTTTCCTGGAGCAAGTCACTTAACTTTTCTGGGTCTCAATTTGCACATCTGTAAAATGGGCCTGATGGTAATGTTGGTGGAAACATTAATCTTAATATATTTAGCACATACTTAATAGGAATTGTCTGTCCTATTCAGTGCTATTTCCTTTGCAACTAACACTGGGTTTGCACATTTCATTTAAGTATTTCTAAAATTTTAGTCAATAAGTATTAGCATGCAAAAGAGGCTAGACTAGCATGTTGCAGGCTTTCAATAAATTGTAGTTAATATTGGTTGGGAAAAGTCGCCTCATCTTGGTAAGCCTCAGTTTTCTCATCAACAACATGGGAATAAAAACAAGTAATCCTGAGGTGTTATTTCAAGGTTCAAGGGAGTTATCAGATGTTGCTGTCCCTTGTAAGGTGAAAAGGGCTGTAAAGAGGGTCATTATTACCTTGAACACAAGTAATAGAGTGACCTTTGTTCCTCTCTACACCTGGGGAAGCAAACCTCTTCTATGTGTGTTTTAAAAATCGGTTTTAAAAGTTACATTTTATGTTGGATCATACTTGTTTTTAATCATTTAGGCATTTAGGTTATCTAGCTTTTATTAAAATTAATACTGGTATTTAAATCCTTGAATATTTATCTTTGTCTACTTCTTGATTGTTTCCTTAGGATAAAGTCTTAGAAATGGAATTATTAAGTCAAAGAATAGATAGAAATGCCTCCCACCGAAAGCCTATAATAATTTACACTCCCTTAATGATTTTTGAGAGTGCTCGTGAGCACCTATGTCCTCACACCCTTAAAAACATTTTGGTGTCATCATTAAAACAATCTTTGTTATTTGAATAGGCAGGAAAAAATGGTATTTCTTTGTTATTTCCATTTCTTTCCTTGCTAGTGATTGAATATTGTTTTCTGAGTTTAATGGCCAGAAGTGCTTTTCCTTTTGAGTCTTGTCTATTCCTGTCCTTTGACTTCTGACAAGCCCCTGGCAGGATTCTTGGTTGCCTTGTATGGCCTCCCTCTGCTCTGAGAGGCCCCATGTAGGTGGATCTTTGTTCAATGGGCCTCTGCCTTCTGAGAGGTATGGCAGGGAATTCATTAATTATCTACAAGGAATCCTCTCAGCTCTCTCTCCTCTCTCTCCTCCCCTTCCCCCTGCCTCTTCATAAGGGAATCGGATTTAATTCTTAATCCGATAATTATCATAAGGAGGCCTGGTGTATACTAGTACACAGCACTTGGAGAGGTCTTCCGCCCTACTGGGTAGTGGGCAGTGAAAGCACTGTTAGATTCAGGGAAACTGAGGTACACAGTCACAGGCATGGAGGTGGGACTGTCACCGAAGCCGGGCCTTGCCTCAGGGCCCTGACCACCTGCAGTATTGTGCTTGGAGCCCGTGGGCACCTTGGCAGCAAGGCTGACCTGAGCCCCACACATGAGCAGGTGATCCTGAGCCTCATCTCCAGAGAGGAGGGGGAAGCCACAGAACACGACTCGGACGTACAGAAGAACCAATTTATTTTTTGCCTTTTCATTTTTATCACCCTCCTTTTAGATCTGCAGCTCCCTCGTGTATCTTCCAGAGATCCGAGCCGGGCAATATTTTTAGGAACGGTGGAAATTAGCTAGTGAGAATGTGATCAGCCCCAGGCTCGCGTTTCAAAGACTAGAGAACCTTTCTTTGTACTGGCATCTGTAGATATATATATGTCTGTGTGTGCACATTTGTGTATGTCTTGCAAGTGCACACCTGCCCTCATGAGTGTTGTGTGTACGCTATATGTAAATACCCTGTACATGCCTGTGCATTGGAAATGAGTAATGACATGTAAAATGTTTGGAATAGTGCTTGGCACTTCATGTTGGGTTAGACCATATGAAGTGGCTGTTTTTGTAGGTCAAATGTGGGCATATGGTTCAATCTAATAAGTGCTCAATAAGTGCTGACTACCATTATTGTTATTGTGTCTGTTTATTCTGTGTACATGTGTGTATAGTATGTTCTGTGTTTGAGCTCTCACATGTGCATATCTGTGTGCAGTTTCTGTCTGGGTGTGTGGCTGCTGAGCTGGCCTGTTATGTGACAAACCGCCCACCTTCCTGGGGAGAACCTTCCAGGGCTCAGCATATACCTGGGCCATCAGGACAGCAGCCCTCTTGCTTCATTCCCTTCAGCCTTCAGGTGCCAGCAGAGCCCAGGCTGGGGTGCCAGGCCTGAGGGGTGCCGTGGGGCCCATCACATTCTCCCCAAGTAACTCTGCTTGTTTCTAAGCCCCATGTCTGAGGACATGCAAATCGACTCTTTAATGGAATCCCTTTGCAAAATATTACTTGAAGCAGAAAGTTAATTACCAGGCTCTAATGAATGGCTATTTTAGAAGGCCGCAGAAGAGATCCTAGGGAGACTGAAAAGGCAAGAAGGAGAACATCCAACTCCCCTCCGGAGTGCCCGGTGACTCGTTCCCAGGCGGCAGAGCACACTTGGCCTCTCCCTGCCTGAGCTGCCGCCCACTCCCTTGTGATTGGCTAAGGGGGAGTGAAAGGCTCCCTTTGCATGCAGACCCTCTGGTGTCCTCTGAGGAGTGGCCTGGGTGCATTCCCACCGGGGGGTGGGCTGTGTGAGTAGCTGTGGATTGCAAGCCTGGACGGAGGTGAGGCCGTACCGCCTTATCCGCACCCCCTCCCGGGCCTCTGAGGCCTCTGCAGCCAGGTGACACGCCCAAGACCTGGGCTGTGGGAAGGACAGTCACTGACCACTCTTCAGTAAAACTGACCCCTCTCCTACTCTTCCGGGGTACTTTGGGCTGCTGCCTACAGACCCCCTGTGCTCTCCCTCCTCCCCTACTGCCTGAGGCAGCTTCTGGAAAGGCTAAATCTCTACCAGGGGCCAGCTCCCTCCTCCCTGTGCTCCCCCAGTGCTCAGTGTGGAGTCATCTGTGATCATGCCTGCCCACCCCCTCAGAGCACTGGCTGAAAGCCCAAGGAGATTATTGTGATAGAAATGATGTGCAAGTTTTTCCCTTCCTAGCTGGCGGTGGCCTGTGATCCCTCCCCTCTGAGGTAGAGGGCATCCTATCCTCTGTGGGCATGTGTGGGTATGAGCCTATGGCTGGGCACACAGCCATGGTGCCCCACCCAGTCTTGTCTACAGGCCTCACCGCCTGCCACCCGGCAAACACTTGTACGAACCTTCCAGGTCCTTGTGGAAGCCACCACTTGTGCACCAGAGGTCCCCTCTGAGCAAGGCGGGTGGCGGGGTGAGGACCCAGGGGAAGGACAGGGAGATAGGATTCCCCACCTGCAAAGATCCCTGGCAGTCTGCCTGGGAATATCCTGGGCATTGGATGGGTGGGAGGAAGTGACCCCAAGGCTGGAGGTCAAGCCTGATTCTCGGGGTATGCCAAAAATAGAACCACCCTGTACCCCCACTTAGACCCGCTCAGGAAGCCTGAGAGCACCTGACTCCTAGGGCTGTCCCCTCAAAGATCTTCGCCGATGGCTGCGGCCTGGGTGGGCTGGTTACTGTGCTGGAGGAGGAGAGGAGCTAGAGGGCAGCCCAGGACCTCCTTAGACGTTCCCCCAAAGGCGCCCTGAGCAAGGCTTTGCCACCCCACCCTCCTGCTGCCCTTCCCATGCTGCCACTTGTCCCTTGACTGCTACAGGCCAACCTAGAGCGAACAGAGTTCAGGGGTTGCAGGAACGAGGCTCCTGGGCCAGGCTCTATTCCGTGGCTTTGGATAAAGCTACCGAGTGTCAGTTTTCCCATCTCTCTAGTGGGGCCAGTGGGGCAGAAATTGGCCCAGCTAGATGCTCTGTGGGGTGAGTTACACCTGTCGCAATGATTCCCCACCTCCCTCTTCTAATGGGCAGCCCCCATGGGAGAGGCCCCACCCCGTTCCAGCTGGCTCTACCACCCAGTTAACCCTTGGACCTGCCCTGTTGCCCTGACTTTTCTTGCATCCTCTGGACCCTCGTTGGTAGGCCAGACATGATTATGAAAGAGAGCAGTGGGCAGAGCTATAGACGCACGCTGGTAGCTCAGGCCCTGAGTCGTGGCGGGGGTTTCATATGAGGGCAGTGAATTAGTGCGGCGGCTCCCTGTGCCCACTGACTAAGGGGAAGTTAATTTCATGCTCTGTCTTTTTGACATTCGTAATCAAAGCAGTGTATTGCAGCTGCAGACTGTTAGCACGTGAAGGATGTGCAAGCCTTAACAATTTCTGTTTCCACTGAAGGGATTGATTAATAGATTGTTCACAGCCCCGCCCACTCTGTTCCTGTTCCCTTCCTGCCTTCTTCTTCCCTCTGCAACTTCCCCAGATCTCATCAGGACACCCAGCCCCAGGCTTGACTGACTACACTCTTGTCTTGGAAGCAGAGGGGCTGGCCTCTGAGTTGGACTGACCAGCCAGCCTAGCCCAGTAGGACTGACCCTTCATCCTCACAAAGCAGTATAAAGAGAGATTGCCTGGGACACCTGATAAAATGCAGATTCTTAGGCCCCACCCCAGACCTTCTGAATTAGAGTCTGGTGGAGTAATTGAGTTTCCCCACAGTTTGAGAACTGTTGCCCTAAGTTTATTTCTTTTGCAGAGGGGCAGGAACTGTGCCCTAGTTGTGGGCCAGTGACTTGCCTAGGAACTGCCCACGCTGTGTTCTTAATGACTCCTTATGGTGAGAGGTGTTTTTGTTTCCCACTTCACAAACATAGAAACAGAAACTCCAAGAGAGGGAACGTAACTGGTCCCGAATCACACACTGGGGGACCCATGTCCAGGCAGTCCATTCCCTGGTTGGTGCCCCACATACCCCCATTAGCATGCAGACCCTTCCTTTTTATGGTTCTGGTGCCTTCTTTCAAAAGTCTTTTTTAAAATTTATTGGGGTGACATTGGTTAATAAGATTGTATAAGTTTCAACTGTTCATTATTATGATACGTGATCTGTATGTTGCATTGTGTGCCCACAACCCAAAGTCAGTTCATCTCTGTCACCATATATTTGGCCCCCTTTACCCTTAACTCCTCCCACCCCCTTACCTCTGGTGACCACCATATTGTTGTCTAGATCTATGAGTTTTTTGTTTGCTTGTTTTTCTTGTTTCTTCATTTGTTGTTTTCAGTCCCACATATGAGTGAAATCATATGGTTTTTAACTTTTTCTGACTGTTTTCACTTAGCATGATCTTCTCAAGGTCCATCCATGTTGTAGCAAAAGGCAGTATTTCATCTTCTGGCTGAGTAGTATTCCATAGTATGTATGCATCGCATCCTCTTTTCCCAATCATCTATCTAGGGACACTTCAGTTGTTTCCATGTCTTGGCCACTGTGAATAATGCTGCAATGAACATAGGTGTGCATATATGTTTGTGAATAAATGTTTTCTAATTTTTTCACGTAGATACCCAGAAGAGGGGTTGCTAAGTCAAATGATAACTCTATTCTTAATATTTTGAGGAACCTCCATACTGATTTCCATGGTGGCTGTGCCAGTCTACATTCCCAGCAGCAGTGAATGGGTGTGGTGCCTCTTGAAATCAACCTTCCCCATTCTAGAGGAGTGGCCAGGAGCCCCTGTTGTGCTCGCACGGGAAGGAGAAGCCCGGGGTCTCCCAAGTACGCTTGCATTTTATAGGGAGGTGGAGAGGCTCAGAGAGGTGAAGGGCAGATCTAGAGTTGGAACTTTACTGCTAACGTCATGTCCAGTGCTTGCCCACCTGTCCCAACAAGGCTCACTCTTCTTGCTGTCTCCCTGGTTACAGGTGAGGAAACTGAGGTGCAGAGAGGTGGAGTCACTTACCAGGAAGGAGAGAGTGACAGTATGGTTGTTCAAGCCCAGGTCCACTGAGTGAAAGCTCGGGGAACAGGACTAGCCAACATTTCAGGGCTGGACCTGGTGCCCTTGACCCCCACCGGGACAGTGGCCGGCTGCGAGAGGCCAGGTACCTGCTGAGGGTTTGGGGAGGAGGGTATCGGGAGGAGAGGAGGAGTCTGGGCCGTGGGGTGTGGAACTAGAATTTGAACTCATGACTGCCTTACTCAAAGCCCTACCCCCACACTGCCGCTTGCCGAGGAGATGTGTCAGTCACTCAGAGCCAGTCCAAGGCCCAACTCCACCTACTGCTTCTCTCTGAGCCTGTTTCCCCACCTCAACAAAGCACAAACCCAAGACTAATACGTTGGGAGTCAGCATTCTGGGATTTCTTGAAGGAAAGCAGCTAGCCCAGGTTTCATCCAGTCTTGCCGAGGCTTTGTTGCACCACCTTCAGGTCATGAGGCCCCAGGGCTATTGCAGAATGGAGGGGTGGCAGCAGCATGGGACACAATGTTTTCCATCTTCACACTCATCACACGGCCAGCCAGCTTCTCTTGGTGCTGTGAGAACCCCCCAGTGCTCTGGAGTGGCCACTCATGATGGGCCAGCTTCCATGCCCAGCGCCTTGTTCATTCTCTCATTTCGTCATTTTCTCATTTCGTCCTTACAACAGCACTAGGAGGATAGAGACTGTTATTGCCCTCATTTTACAGAGCAGATTGAGGCAAGACACAGACTGCACAATGGGCCCATCATACAGCGCAGAGGTAGCCAAGCTGGGACTCAAACCCAGGTGGTCTGGCTTATTATAGAAAAGCCCACCATCAACCACACATCTGTTCAGATGCCCTGTTCTACAGATGACATGCTCTGTCAATAATAACATCAGTGAACTACCTGCCACATAGAAAGTGTCTCCTATGTGCCCAGGATCATATGTTGTGTGCATGTCATCTCTGATCCTTCTGGCTACTCTCACAGGTGACGAAACTGGCCTGGAAGAAGTGAAATCACTTATTGGGGATTACCCTCAGGATGAATTTAGAATCTAAGTCTCTATGGGCCCAGGGCCAGGGCTTCTCTAGTGGAATAGCTAACAGGATGAGCACACCCTGTGGGCCAAGTCTGCTCTCAGCCCATCACTGGGAGGAACTCACATCATCCTCACAAAAGCCTGTGTGATACCCACTGTTGTCATCCCTGGGTTACAGCCAGAAAAGGAGGTGCATAGCTGGAATGGTAGACCTAGGATTCGAACCCAAGTAGTCTGGCTCCCAAGCCTGTGCTCTTAACTACTGCCCGGTACTGCCCTCTCCCTATTTTACAGATGAGGAAACTGAGGTCCAATAAGTGAAAGCCACTTGCCCTGAGTCAGACAGCAGACGAGTGGCAGAGATGGGATTTGTACCTAAATCTTTCCAGAGTGCTTATGTCTCCCACCTGAGAGCGCATAACAGCTGTCAGTGGGGTGGAGGAATGTCCCCGGCCACCCATAGCGCTGCAGGGCTTCTGTTGCTGAAGTCCTGGTGGTAGAGGCGGCAGCACAGGCAGGCCTTTCTCCCAGCCTCAGTGGGTGGGACCCCTCAGGATGCGATTTGTAATTCATCAGTGATTATAAGAGTCTTTCTCTGTGGGCTGCCCCAGGGTTCTGGGCCCCACATCTCTTTTCTTCTCGGCAGAGCTGACGAGCTGTGCTGCATTTGAATCTATTGATTTATGATGCCTGGTGAGGTGGGGCAGGTGGAAGAGGTCATGGGTAGGTTACACTGGTTTTGCATAGCACCTCCCCTTCCTCTCCAGGTCAGCTTGTAGAGGACACTTTCATCATTGCCCAGGAGGGTAAAGAGAAAGCAGTGATGGGGGCAGGCAGGCATTCCCCCAACCAGCCCAGCCCTTGTCTGGACCTGACCTGAGGGAGGATGGGAGAGTCTGGTGCTGAGACCTCCAGCAAGACTGGCTGAGGGCCACTGATCATGCCGCCAGGCTCCCTGTTGACACACCGTCTGTGGCCCTGAGATGGCGCTGGGCATAGGCGTAACTGTTCGGCCTCGGGGAGGGCGCTGGAGGTAGGTGTGGGGCAGTGGTCATGCTGAGGCCGGGTATTCTGGCCTGCCCACGGTGGTCTCGTCCAGTTGTCTGAGGCATGTGAAGTCCACATGTTTGGCCGTCTATGAGAGTAGTGAAAACCTGCTCCAAGGGAGTTCAGATCAAGGAATAATGGATCTGACAGGGGCTTTAGTGAGCAATCTGCCCAAAGGTTCTCAAACTCGGTTCCTGGAGGCGACACTAGGCATTTTCCTCCACAGGTGTGGGAGCATCCTCACTCTAGAAACTCACTCTTAGGATCCAGGACATTGAAGGCCCTGAGGGGTCCTGCAGCCTCACCTCGGTTAGTCCTGGGCCTTCTGTTCCCGCACCCTTACTCTCACCCCAGGAGTGGCTGGCAGCATCTGCTGAGTAGTGATGTTCTGCCAAACATTCTTTGGTAAACACTAATTGGAAGTGTTACCTCTCCTTAGAAGTGGGTTCCTTAGGAGGGAACTTTGGAAGTATTCCATGCCTTTAGGACGCACAGGAGTAAGTCTTGAGGGATGGCATTGCTGGCCCAGAAGAAGCTACTGGGATGTGTTTTTCTGGAATAAGGCATCCCCAGGTCCTCAGAACCATTCCTCAAGGCAGCTACCAGCTCTCCTGTGTGTGGGGTGGGGCCTGGCTTCTGTGGGCCCAGAGCCTGGAGGGGTTTATTTCCCCTTTTGTGGGCTAGGTGCTCCCTCCTGGCACCCAGCTGCTTGGGCTCTGGGCATCTCCATCCCCCACTGGACTCCTGTGGAAGACGGCAATCGGGCAGAGGCTGCCCACTGATTTGCATAATTGCACTGTCCCCTGAATAATTAATAAAGCTCTGTCCTTGCTGGGAGCAATGTCTGCACCGTGATGGGTGGGTTTGCCAGTGCTCTTCTAGGGAGCTGATGGTTCCCGGACTCCTCGGCCTTTCCTGGCATGAGTCCCCCAGAGAGAAGAGAGGGCACTGGATTGGAGGGGGTGTGTCCATGTCAATCATACTGGGCGGGGCTGGCAGTACAGGCTTCTTTCTCCAGGACCCACAAATGGGTCTCGAGCACACAGATGACTTGGGATTCTATTCTTCCGCTTTGTGTGGTTGGTCCCACAAGCTCTTCCCTGAAGTGTGATCAGCTGGTGTGGAGACTTGGTGTCCTTTTTGGTTAGCCTGGGGGGGCACTGCTGACCCAGCAGGTAAGGGCAGTGATGGGCGTTTTCAGGCAAAGGCAGGGAAAGGGAGGCATTTCAGTTCGAGGCCTTTCTTCAATCCCTTCAAGTTTTTGGCCTTGGTAAGATCTGGGTAGCCGGGAAGTGACTCCTATTTGAGGTTTCTAAGTCCTTTTTTTATGTCGTTTATGTTGTTGAAGGGAATTTTCTCTCTGGGCTAAAGGATGTTGAGGGCTGGCTGTACTCCTGACATGTAGTTGACATTGGGAGAGGTCCTATAGTCTTTTCAAGCCAGGGGTGTACTTGAAAGGCCTTGCTGGGGTGGAGGAATGTCCCCGGCCACCCATAGCCACCCATAGCGCTGAGGGGCATCTAGGGGACAGTCTTCACTACCTCCCCTAGTCACTGTCCAAAGTGCCCATACGACTGTTTCTCAAACTGAGTTCCACATTCTTGCAGACGTTAATGGGTGGGTGCTTGGGATAAGAGGATTCCAAAGTCCAAACAGGTGAGGGAAGCAACCAATGAACCAAAACAAGTTAAGTCTCTTCAATGCTTGACTCCTAGGAGCCTTTAATGTTAGCGTGCATCTGGGTGTATAGGAGGATATATAGGATGCTCTGCTTTCTATCCACACAGACTGTCCAGCGTCTGCTTGCACATCTCCTGAGATGGGGAGGTGCCCAGGCCATTGCTTGACACTGCCCACCCTTGGAAACCCACCTCTTTGTTGAGTTTCTCTAGCCAGCATTTATGTGGCACTTTATCATTTACCATTTGGCCCTCCTACCAGTTGGGGAGGTGGCAGGGCAGGCATCATCCATTTTATAGATAAACTGAGGCTCAGAGAGGGTAATTATCTCACCCAAAGACACATAGATGGTGGTAGAGTTGGCAATTAAACCAATGTCTGCTAGATAGATCTTCACCTCTTGCCTTTGGCCAACAAAAAACCATTTATTCCTTGTCCTGCTGGTGTGGCTCAGTGGTTGAGCATCAACTTACGAACCAAGAAGTCACGGTTTGATTCCCGGTTGGGGCACATGCCAGGGGCATTTGGGGCATGCAGGAGGTGGCCAACAGATGACTCTCTCTCATCATTGATGTTTCTATCTCCCTCTCTCTTCCTCTCTGAAATCAATTAAAAATATATATTAAAAGAAGAAGAAACCATTTACTCTCTGGGTAAAGGTCAGTATGTTGGCTGGCCTTGGTCCTGAGGACATTGGGGACCTGTTGCTCCTATAGCTCCCATCCCAGCTTGCTTAGAGTAAGTTTCTGGGGGTAGGAAGTAGGTAAGCTAAAACCCTGTTTAATAATATCTCAGCTGCAAGGCCTGCTTTCAGAGCCATACCCAGATAATGGGCATAAAACTCTCAGATGTCCTGCTCATCAAACCATTCTTGACTCATGCTTTTCTTCTGCCCTCTCTTTTCATAGGGTGGGTAGGCTCTTGTCTGTGGGGAGGAGGAGGGCAGGGGTGTCCAGCTGCAGGCCTTTCTGAGAGCCATGCCCAGGCCTGGTGGATGGCCAAGGACAGCCTGTTTACAGAAGGTAGACTCAGAGGTTGCACTTAGGCTGAGGGGTGACTTCAGGACCTCAACCAACTGTTTTATGTGCCAGGAGTCTCCTTGGGTCACATCATCAAAGGGACCTACTGCATTGCCCCCAAGTGACATATTTACCTTGGTCCCTAATGAACAGAATTCTTCTGTTGACACATGGATCTTCTGTTGACCCTAATTTCCTTTGTGATCTGGGCCAGTCACCTAATCTCTGAGCCTTTTTCTCCTCATCTTTAAAATGGGTGTGATACAAAGACCTTGTATGCATATATGCATAACCCATGGACACAGACAATAGGGTAGTGAAGGCCTGGGGCGCGGGGCTGGAGGGACAGGGCAGGCTGGAGGGGGTTAGTGGGGGGAAAACGGGGACTTAATACTTTCAACAATAAAGATTAAAAAAACAAAAACAAATGGGTATGACAATGGTGTTGGCGTCTTAGGGCTCTGAGGTCACATGGGATCGTATATGTCACATGATGATTTTATCATATCTCATGTGCGCGCGCACACTCTCACATTTGCACATATCATGCTTTTGAGCTTCTGTTTGAGACCCCAGAATCCTGCCAGCACATCTGGCCGAGCCCTCACAGGGTCCACCCCATCATGTAGCAGGAGACAGCTCAAGACAGACATGAAAGATGTTTGTGCGGACTTTTCTCCCACTTAGAAAATCGATACTCTGTGGTCTGCCTAATTGCTCTGTTGCTGCTAAATGAGTCATTATGGAGGGAAAATAGCAAATGCATTGTGAGATTAATGGGAGAAAATAGTTGGCAAATGACTTGCTTCTAAAACTCCAAGAAGGTGTGACTATGAGAAATCTGGAGAGCCACGTGCGGCCGAGTCCCAGGAAGCAGCTACTGGCGTTGAGAGGCTCCAGAGGTGCGGAAGGTCTGGGGGGGCCCCTTCTGGGCGCTGGCTTGAATGTCGAAGGGGCTGGAAGTGGGAGTTCCTAAGTGGTCAAGTTTGGAGCCAGCGATGGGACAGGGAGCTCAATGACCTACTCCTGAGGAGATGGCCCACTCTC
Source organism: Myotis myotis (assembly GCF_014108235.1). Taxonomy (NCBI): domain Eukaryota; kingdom Metazoa; phylum Chordata; class Mammalia; order Chiroptera; family Vespertilionidae; genus Myotis; species Myotis myotis. The sequence goes on from NW_023416316.1 coordinate 14,292,006, forward strand.
TGCCAGGCACGATGCCAGTGTGGAGGGTGGAGTGTTGAGCAGAACCAGCCTGCCCCTCCTTTGTGGAGGAGACAGGCTGGAATGAATCATCCCACAGGTAGATTGCAGTTGAGGCACGTGTCCTGAAGGCACTGAGAGCCCAGAACTGGAGGGTTTGATGTGTGGGGGTGGTGGGGACAGCTTCCTGGAGGAAAAGAGGAAAGAGCTGAGCTCTCAGGGAAGAGCCTTCTAGGCAGTTGGAGGGGCTTGTGCAGACCCACTGGGTCTGGGAGTGAGGGGCTGAAGGTCCCTGTGATCTTAACCCTACAGCAATCCTGAGAAGTAGCTACTTCCTCACTTTCCAGGTGAGGAAGCCCAAGCTGAAGTTGGTTAAAAGACTTGCCCAAGATCATGTAACCCTTATATGGCAGAGTCTGGATTTGAACCCAGGTCCATGGAGCTCCAAGCTGAGGTGCATGCCCACCTGCATCAGGGAGCTGGCCTTGGCACCTGCTGCCCTGCGGGAGTCTCTACAGCCAGTGTCAGGGACCTCACTCCTGTAGGTCTGGGCTCCGCAGAGGGCTGCCTAAGACTCTCCTAATCTGGGGAGGCATAGGGTGAAGCGGGGGCTGCCAACCCAAAGCCAGGCCTCTCTGCCTTGTTGGGATTTTGCTTCCTCTTCAAGGCAACAAAACTTGGGTAATTTTCTGATGATCAAAACACATGTTGACTAATGACTCCTCTTTGAAAAAGCTCTGTTAATAGCGCCCGTCTCCGATGAAGTGGGTTGATTTATTCCCTGCCATTCTTCCCAGCAGGCCTGTCATCTGGGGCCTACGGCCTGCCTGCAGAGGTGGGCGAGGTGGTCAGCTGAAGGTGCTTAGAGACCTGTGGACTTCCAAGGGTTTTAGGAAGCTCAGCAGCAGATGGGAGCCACCAAGCATTCCTGTGGGCACTGGGAAGGAGGCATTGGGGCATCAGAGATCGTCCGATCTGTCTTGGTTCCTGGATATAGCTGAGCGTCATGGTGCCATGGCACCCTGGCTGATTCTGAGACCCACTCACGCATTGAGACCTCCAGCTAGCAGTTCTGGATACCCCCCTCTCTGGAAGGATCCCATGCCTCCTTGGGGGTGGGGGTGGGGGTGGGGGTGCCGGGTTATCAGGCTGCAGAGTAACCTTGGGACTGGATATACCATTGCCTGCTCCAGCCTGGGACTCCAGGCCTGACCCTGCCTCGTGGGACACTGGTAGGGCAGAGCCAGGTGGGCAGCTGAGTTCCAGACAAGGCAGGAACTGGGCCTGGGGTACTTTGCTACTGCTGTTGGCTGAGAGCCAGTTTCAGCCCAAACTCAAATCTGATTGGCTCTGCCCGGCCCCCTGTTGAGAGGCTGAGTGTTTATTTGGTCTGGTTGAAGAGCCCTTGCTGAGGGCCCTTTGTCCTGCTCAGATTTCACTTCCAAAAGAAATCTGCTTAGTTCTTCAGATAAACAGCAGGGCATCCCTTGTGGGGTTCCAGAGAGATCTGGGCTGGCCCTGGCCCTGAAGGTATAGAGGGTCCAGCCCTGCCCCAGCACTTCTGAGGCTCCCAGAGGGGGACATGGTGGTTCTCTGGAGTTGGTGCCCCGAGGTCAGCTTTCTGGTCTAGTTCCTGCTCCTCCAGGAGCCAGTTCCTCCTTCAGAGAGAAAGCCAGGCATGCCAGACCCACTCACAGCTCTGACGCCAGCCACCACAACAGCTCTGGCTCTGGGTACCAAATCATGGGTCTCCCCATAGGCAGTCCTTGTCCCTCCGTGGCGGCAGGCTCGGGCCACATGACATGAGTCCAGGCATATGTGAAGCAGAAGGAGCTGGACCAAAGCTTATCCCACACTCTTTCCTCCGCTTGGGCTGTGGATGAATTCCAGAGTCTCACTTCCCTCAGTTTCTACCCCAACATGCCCCCCTGGGACCTGCTTGTTTTCACAGGTGCTCTGTTGTTCGCAGGTGGACAGCGGGCTGTCCCCTTAGCTTGGTTCCGTGCCTTCCATTGGTCTTTGACCAACCTGGGGAACCTGGGCTGCTCACCAGAAAGCCTGGTGGTTGGCCGCCATTCGTTTCTGATTTGTCTTTCCTGTTTTCTCCCCCTCCCAGGTCAAGGTGGCTGCTTAGCTCTTGTCATGTTCCTTCGGTAACATGTAGTAACATGTAGCCTCTGACTGTTAGCAGTGGGTGGGACTCTTGCCTCCTTTGCCCCCAGCTACCAGGAAGAGTTTCCGTGAAGACTGCCCTGTGCACACGTGGTTTAGGAACTCTCAGACAGTCCATGGCCTCTCCAAAGCCGGGGCAGCCCCCCACTCTGTCCTTCCACCCTGGAGAAGCACCCTGCAGCGTTGGTTCACTCCCAGGCAATGCCACAGCTTTTCACGGCAGGGACTGCCAGTCTCTTTAGTGGCTTGGGGGACAAGGTCTTCCCTTGTGTGATGGTACTTGGGGCAAACAGAATTCTGGACCCCAAGAGGCTACTTGCAAAGGGTTGGCTTGCTGCGTTTGCTGACTCTTAGGGCAGGTTCAGACAGGATGGCGATGCCCTATGGCCTTTTTGTCTGGTCACGTCTGAAGCCACTCTGCACAGTGGAAACACATTTCTAAATGAGAGGACACACTGCATCCTATCTAGTGCAGCTGTACAGAAAACTACTTAATGGGCCTACTGTAGCTACCCCTGTGCCTGGAGTCCCCATCAGGGCCCCTGCAAATCTGGCCTTGGGTAGGTTCACTTAAATGTTTCACACATGTTTATTACAGTCAGTCATTTGCCTTAATATGTTTCAAAGGGGCCGACATACACCTTAGCAATACCCAGGGCTCTCTGAACTAACATCACCCTCTGCCTGGAGTTGTTCTAGCTGCTGTCTGACCCTGCCCTGTGGCAGCCAGGTGCTGGGCACTGAGAGGAGGCCTGGGTGAGAGTCCCATCAGGGTCCTGCCTTCCTTGGATCATTCTCATCCCAGCCCCACCCACCCTCCATCACTCTTCTCTCCTCTCCCCTTCTAGTCCCATGGCTGCCTGTGCTGCAGGTCCGGGCCCCTCCTTAGAGGGGCAAGTACTACTCAGGAGTGAGCATCCTACGAGATGAGCTTGGGTTGCTGGAACTCCTGGCCCAGAAGCCTCAAGCCTCCAGCCATGGTCCCTGTTAGGGACTTGTTTTCATCATGTGAGGCAGGCCCCTGCTTTCTGTCTTGACGGCCTTTTGTGCCAGTGGCCCCACTACCAGGCCCCTGGCATTTTGTGTTGAGGTTTTGGAAGGGCCAGGCGCTCACCTCCGAGCTGGTTGCCCAGACGGAGCAGCCAGTTCTCAATCACTCTGCCTGTGAAGGCAGAATCGCTGGGCTGCCCTGGCAACAGCTCCGCACCAGCCTGTCGGTGTGGCCGCTGACAGCCGTGGCTCCTGACTGGCTACGGCGCCTCCAGCTCCCTCCCCTGCTCGCTCACTCATTACCAGCAGCTTCCTGCATCCTTCAGGCAGAGCGTGCAAAGGAAGTGCAGGGCTGGGGTCCTCGGACTCTTCTTGGCTTGCACACTCCGTGCGTGGGTGGGGTCACCCTCACAGGATTTCATCAATAACATCGGCCTGGCTTGGGCGCCATTCAAGATCAGGCTGCAAGGAAAACGGAGCCTGGCTTCCAAGGTCTTAATGAGTCTCTCGGGAGCCCCCAGACTCTCAACCTCACTGCCTCCCCACTCCCCTGAGCCGCCATGCCCTCCTCATCCCCTGTTTACTCATACAGATGCAGCCAGCATGCCCGGTTCAAATCCCAGCTCTGTGACTTGGGGGAACTTGCTTAACTCTGTAAAAGGGGGATGATAGCAATTCCTATCCGAAGAGCTGTGGAGAGGAAGATGAGATTTGTAGCTGAGCTTAGCAGACTGCCTTGAGACGGGTGCAGTGGCACCTCAGCTGTGTGAGCATTACTGTGCCGTAGATTCCCTGTCTCATTGTGTTCCCTCTGTCTGAATGCCCCCTTCTCTTCCTACCGCTCTTCCTACTTTCATCCTGTCTTTCAAGTCCTAGGTCCTGCTTGAAGCCTGTCCCGATCCCACCTCATCCCGGATAGACTTCCCTTTGCTCTGCATTTTCTGTGCTTTATTATGGGGTCTGCTCCCCATAGCAAGTGAGGCGGCCTGAGGGTACTTGGTGGGATCTCTTGAGCTGTACTAGTCTTGCTGGCTTGCTGTCCTGGGTAGAACAAGGCAGTGTCTGGCACCTTCCCAGTCCTCCAGAATCTCGGTGAACCTGGAAATTCCCCACGCCCCAACCCCCCTCCCCCCAATAGATCACGTGACCGAGCTCATTCATAGGGCTTTAGAATGAGAAGTCATTCACAGGAGAGAAGCTGAGGCCAAGAGTGAGGAAGTAGGCATGAAGATGCGCACTTCCTCTGTGCCAGGCGCTGTCCTTTTTTGAGGATATTTTTTCCATCGCTTTTCAGACAGCACGGAAACGAGGGAGGGAAGGGGAGAGAAAGGGAGAGAGAGAGAAACACATTGATGTGAGAGATACATCAACTGGTTGCCTCCCGCATGGGCCCCGACTGGCACAGGGAGTGAACCCACGTCCTAGTTACATGTCCTTGACCGGGAATCGAACCCACTCTTCTCAGTGCGCTGCCCTGCACTCTAACCACTTAGTAACACCAGCCAGAGTGATGCTTTATCTCTTAAAAGCTCACTCTTCCCCAAGTAGGTGTGCAGGTCACTAACAGTGTATATAAAAGGCGTGGCAAGGGGTCTGGCCACACAGGTGCTGTGTCACTGCCAGTTCCCCAGCACTCATGTCCAGATGCGCACAGCCCAGATGTGTGTATGCACATGGGTGCCTTCACAGAACTGGGTTGCTCACCAAGGCTGACAGCTCTCTTTAAATGAGGCTGATGGGAAATGGGTGGAGTGGCAGGCACCTTACAGCTGGGCTGCCCCAACTCTGACCTCTGTAGCCCGGCAGCCAAGAGGTGGGACTCTTGTATGGCGTGGGTCCCTTTTCCCACCTTGTAGAGCCCAGGGTGTGCTGTGGGCCTCACAGCATTCGCATCCTTACTTCCTGGCAGCTCTCACAGTGTGACATTGAAGGATAGACCTGTGCACAGGGCCCAGGCTTTCATTCTGGGCCTCTGGCCCCTCCCATGCAGCCTGGTTCAGCACAAGGACCCAATAAACGTTTGCACCGTGAGGGATACAGTGAGCCCCACTATGCAGGTGCGGGTGCGACGCCAAAGGCGGGAGTAATTAACTTTGGTGACACTTCACGACTGACAAAGCTCCTCCCAGTTCCTTTAGGAGGTTGAATGTCTCAGGCCAGGTGTTTATTTCCCTGTTTGGAAACAGAGGCTCAGAGAGAGGAGGCAAGTAGCCTGAGGTCACATCACCAGCGGGGAGGGGCAGAGCCAGGCCAAGCCCATCTCCCAGCCAGTCCTCCTAGCGGGTTCCTGCTCTAGGCTGTCGGCTATTCCTTCTTCTCCAACCAGCCTTTACCAAGCACCCTCATTGAGAACCAGAGTGACACTCCCAGGCCCAGGAGGCCAGGCCCATGGAGACCTGTATCCCAGGAAGCAGGGTCCCTGGGGCTCCTCTTGTCTCGTTACTCCACCCCAGCAGGGGCAGGGAGGGCCTCCTCTGACACTGCCCTGCTGAGGAACTGGCTGTTGGCGACAGTGACTGTGTTTGAGGTAAGTCAGAGGCAGGAGAACAAAGAGAACCAGCCCTTCCTGCCAATGCGAGTCTGACCTTGAAAACCCAGGAAAAGGGAAGAATTGGCCCCGGCTTCAAAGGGGGCAGGCCTCCTGCAGGCGGGCAACGAAGGAGCGTTTGCTTGGTCAGTTCCTGCTGCCAAATTTCTCCTTTTTCAGTTTAACAAAAGTCCTGGGATCAGTGTCTGCGGGCTGGCCCAGAATCCTGCCAGTTTTATCAAAGGCGTGGAGACGGCAGGATCCCCGCTGTAGCTTTGACTGGCCTACGGAAGACACAACCACTGAAGCGGAGGTCAGATGTTGACGTGAGAACCTGGACGGAGCCCTGGAGGCTACCCCAGTGGCCCGCTGCAGGTGTGCCCCCCGCTGCAGGTGTGCCCCGCGCTGCAGGTGTGCCCCGCGCTGCAGGTGTGCCCCGCTGCAGGTGTGCCCCGCGCTGCAGGTGTGCCCCCCGCTGCAGGTGTGCCCCGCGCTGCAGGTGTGCCCCGCGCTGCAGGTGTGCCCCGCCGTGGGAGGGGACCAGGACGGAAGAGCATTGTCCTGTCCCTGCTTGGGGTCTTTCGGGGAAGCAAGTAGAGATCAGGAGATCCTGGGCACAGTGCGGCATTGGGTCTCTAATGGCCTGAGTGTGTGCCTGGAGATGTGTTGTGTGGGTCCTGCCCCATGTTCTGGCAGCAGCCACACAGGAGCCACTGGCTGGGGCCGTCACAGATGTAGACACTGGCAACCTGGAGAGAGTGAGTCCTGCCAAGGGGGACAGCTGCCACTAAGCCGTGGCACTGGGCCTTTGGGTTCATAAGAGACAGCAGACATCTAGCTGTTTTTGGGTGACATTTTGAAATTTCACATCTTTAAATGTTGGCAATTGATTCAAAACCCAAAAATGTCAGACACGATGTGGGCTAAACAAAACATGCATGTTGACCAAATACAGCCTTTACTTCTTCGAGACCTTCATCATAGGTTGGATAAAACCCAGGTGGGCAGAGAGGATCGGTAAGGCCTGGGAGCCGTCCGGGCAAGGGTGTGGCCGTGGGAATCTGCATGAAGGTGTTCAGGACAGTGAGGGGACGGGAGCTGCAGGGCCGATGGGGCCAAGCGCTGAGGGAAGAGCCTGATTGGTGTGAGACGCCTGCGGCAGCTGTGTCTCCTGCTTCTGTCCAGCATTGTCACCTTGAACAGAGGCTTTGGTCAGGAAAGAGCGAAGGGAAGAAAGGTCATTTCAGCTAAGGTGTAAGTAACTACACAGCTTTGGGGGCTGTCTGTCTGTCTGTGTGTCCAGGTGCACGCTCACCTTCCCCTTCCCTTTGCATTTGTTCTCCTGCAGGTTGTGCAGCTCCTCAGGCACTAGAAATTCTAAGTCCTTGGGCGCAAGAGGGCTCACTCCTCTCCCCCCTGCCCAGTTTTGCATTCTTCTGAGGGTTAGAACTGCTCTGGCCAAAGCCTGTTTGGGTGTCTTCCTGTTGGGCCTGCAGGCATTGCTTTTCTTTGTTTCTCCACCCTTTCTGCCACATCTGCCACTCCCTCCATAATCCAGATTTGAGTTTCTTTTGAATCGGAGGTAGGGAACATCTGGTCCTTGGGTGTTGGCCATATAAGGCCCGCTCATTTGGTTGGGCCCTGCCGAGCAATGAAATGTTTGACCAGCCCTGGATGGAGCATTGGCCTGTGGACTGAAGGGTCCCAGGTTTGATTCCAGCCAACGGCACATGCCCAGGTTGTGGGCTTGATCCCCAGTAGGGGGCGTGCAGGAGGCATCTGATCAATTATTTTCTCTCATTATTGATGTTTCTGTCTCTCTCCCTCTTCCTTCCTCTCTGAAATCAATAAAAATATATTTAAACTAGAGGCCCGATGCACGAAATTTGTGCAAGGGGCTCGACCCTCGCAGCCCCGGCTTCGTCTGGAAGGACGGACGTCTGGTCTAAGTAACATATTATGCTTTTATTATTATAGATGTTTGACCAAGTATAGCAGGCTAATTTTTAAGTTAATAATTTTGTATGGACTGCAAATGATGCTATAAATATCCAAATGGCCCTTGGCAGAAAAAAAGGTTCCTCACCCCTGTTCTAAATGATCACCTGATACCGTCGGTCCTTCAGAATGTCCCCTGTCTAGCAAGCTTTCATTGAGCAGCTGCTTGTGCAGGGCCTTAGGTCAGAAACTCGCAGGTGACTGAAGCCCGGGGCAGCCAGTGACTGAAGGAGTAGACAGACACATGGACAGTAGTGGGGTCTGTGTAAAGGAGATCGAGGCAGAAAATGAGGGGGGGATGGTCAGGGAGGAGGTGAGGTGATGCTGCCATCCCCAAATGCCTGGGTCTGAGGCAGGGGCTCCTGGCCGGTTTCCCAGCCTTGCCTCCTCCCACTCTTGCTCTCTCCTCTGAGTGTGCAGGGGGCTGGCCGGGCTGGGTGGGGACCAGGCGGAAGAAACAAAATGTAAGGCAGGCACTTGGCCTTCTGGAGCTCATGGGGTCACGGAAGAACAGGTGCCAGCACCTGCCAGATGCCCTCTCATTCATTTAACTTTACGTTTAAGCCTTTTTAAACATAAAGGTAATTAAAAATACAAACATAAGAGTACCAATTCCAGGCATACAGGAGTGTAAAGCAAAAAGTGAAATTTCTCCTTCCACCTCACCATTGACTGCTGGTTGGGGACTTTTCCTGCAGACTTTCGGTGGCTTATTAAAAAAATGTATCTATGTACGTGTGCCTGAGAACATGTGGTCTAGCTTAATCTTACCTCGTTGGCCCGTGAGAGGGAGGGGGAGACTGGTTGTCTGGCCTAGAACCCTTGGGTGGGGAGGGGGCATATCATACAGACCCCTCTTCCCAGCCCCTCAGCTTGGGCTGGGCGGCAGGGGAGCATGTGCAGGGAGGGAATGGTCTTTTCCTAGCAGTTTCCCCCAAACTCGGAGGTGGTGAGTGAGAGAGGAAAGAGGCAGCTGGATGGCTGTCTTGTGCAGACAAGACTCCCCAAGGGACCCTCGGGATTCAGTTATTTCTGTTTTTGCTCACCTGTGCCCGGCCCTGGGGACAGGGATAGGGACAGGAATCAGCTGCGGCCCCTGCTTGCCCTGGAGGAGCTCCCAGCCTGGGGTGGCAGAGGTGCATCCAGCCTTAGTGACTCTACCTGGGGACTCTGATGGGGGCCAGCGGGCTGCCGTGCAGAGGCCCTGGAGCCTGGCCCCAGGGTGCGGCTGGGGGGCCGCCAGGCCTAGGCAAGAGTGTTGGCTGTGCTCCGGGAAGCTCTTGGAGGAGGTAGAATTAACTAGGATTCGAAGGAGCTTTTCTCAGTTTCTCAGTCCTAGTCCATCATCGATGGGGCTTGAAGTACCTTCCTGTTCGCAAGTGATAACACTGGATAGAAAGCCCTCGAATCTGTGAGGCGCAAACACTGGTGCTGTTGTTTCATTTGGAGTCTGATTTTTTTCCCAGTGGAGGCCCCGTGTGGATTGAGACACAGAGCTGGTTGAGGATGGGGCCCTTCATGGGGGAAGGGAGGGCTCATGGAGATCAGCTGCTTAGACCGGAGAGCCCAGTCTGGGCAGAGTGCTGGCCCTGCTCGGGAGACCTTAGCGAGGAACTTGGTCATCTGTACCCCGGGCCGAGGACATCGGCCTGACTCCCAGCTTCGGGACCAGCGGAGTCCTCCCAGTGCGGCGATAGGGTGTTGATGGTGAGGAGGATGGTGATGGTGTGGAGGAGGATGGTGAGGAGGACAGGGACAAGAAGAAGAATACTGAAGATTCACCTTGTGCCAGGCACCGGCCCTGTGCTTCATGGACCACCACCACCACTGCCACATCCACGCCAGGCCACCTCATACTTGGGTCCTGCAGCCGAACCCTAGGTCTCCACCTCCAGTTTTGCCTGCCTTGCTGGTTTCACTGCCCGTGCGCATCCCTGTCCCCCATCCCTTGGGTGCCCCAGACCAGGATCTTTGCCCTCATTATTCCCTCTTCCCAGGTTGCTCTTGGCCTGTATGTCGGTGACCTGCTTCTTCATTCCATCCAACCACACTGTCAGACACAGCCTCCTCCCCTCCCCTAGGTGGGCCCTACTCTCTGTTTTCCCAGCCTTTGTGTCCCCCCATAACATCTCCCAACTAGACGAAGCCCCAGGGGAGCAGGAAATTGATGTCTTCTTCCCTAGTGTGTCTCTAAAATAGGGCCTGACACAAGATTGAGGAATGAACAGATCAACATATTTCATTTAATCTTACCCCTTTGCAGCAGACACATTGCTACCTCCATTGTACAGAGGAGGAACGTAAGCCCAGAGAGATGGATTGACTAGCTCATGGTTACACAGCTGGAACAGGACAGAGCTCCAGGGTAGGACAAGACTGAGGGGGATTGTATCCCAGGAAGAGGTTAGGGGTGGGGGCAGGAAGGGAGTGAGAAAAGAAACTGGGGGGTGTCAGAGGGCCAGGGGCAAGTTGAGGACATCAGCAAGGGTCTGGACAGGGAGCCTTTGCAAGGGAACCCCAGAGCAGAGTCCTTCTGGGGCCTCACTGCTCCCAGAGACCAACGTGCCACCAGAGTCCAGGCTCCTTGTGCTGGCGGCTCTGGTATCTGACATCATCCATGTCCCCAATGAGCTCAGGTCTCCGCCCTAGGGCGGAGAAACATGGTGAGGGAGGGAGAGAGGGAAGGAGTGTGTGTGTGTGTGTGTGTGTGTGTGTGTGTGTGTGTGTGTGTGTGTTTGTGTCCAGCCTCGCTATTTGCCTTGTCACGTCTTCTTAATCAGTTTATATCTGGGAGCGATGACTTCATCTCCTGTGGTTCTCGACAGCCATTGTCAGGCCTCTGTGGAAAGATTGGGCCTGGCACTATCTGAGTTCTGAGCTGGGTTGGGAGAGCCAGTTGGCTGGCCCTAACTTGACCTGGGCCAGAGGTTTATGGTCAGATCTCCTCCAAGAGCCTCCCCTCCCAATGGTCACCCTTAAATCTGGCCCTCATTGTCCATGGGGAGCCCAGGGCAGCAAACTTCAGCCAGCACACCCAGGCTCTGCCCTCAAGGGCTCCTGCTGGCTGCTAGAGGAGGCAGATGGGTCACCAGAACCTATGGTTAGAGGGGCTTCTGGGAGTTGGTGGTCTGGCCACAGTGGGAAGGTGAAGGCTGGTGGAAGGTATCCCTGCGTAGAGGAGGGGAAAGGCTTGCTGACAGGCTACGTTGCTGGCCACGTGTGATTGTATGTTGGGCCTGGGGCGTGGCAGGGAATAGGGAGGAAGATAGTGGGAAGGCAGGCATGGTTTGAACTTGATCCTTAAGGTCACTGGGAGCTGGAAGGATTAGAGGAGGTGGGAACTGGTCAGATCAGTGATGTGAGGAGCACCTCCCTGGCTGTGTGTGAGGGTGGGTGCTGGAGGGTGTCTGGGAAGAGGAGGAGGAGCAGGAAGCTGGCAGTTGAGGGCTGGCCCCATCTTCCCTGTCATCCTCAAGGGGAAGAGTCTCCTCCCTGCCCCTACCTCATACAGCCAGGGGCTGCTGTCCCCACCCCTGGAAAGCTGGTAGACCAGGGATGGGAGGGAGGATGGGAGAGGAAAGAAGTCAGGGTCCTAGTCCACTTCCTGAACCCCCAGGCAAGTTATTCATCTCTCCCAGCCTCAATTTCTGGGCCCAGAAATGAGTGAGAAAAGCAAACATTTCATTTTGCTTGAGATGGAGGTCTGAGCCTGCAGGGGCTGGTGAGGGGCTCACATATCTGTTAAAACTTCTGTTTTCATTTCTTCCAAAAGTGAGAATCTAACTGCCCGACTCCAGTAGGTGTCCAGCAGGGAAATGCTTTGAAAGGGGTCCTTGCCCAGCTGAGGACGCCAGGTTCCCCCACAGAGAGAGGAGGGCTGGTCTGCTCTCTCCCTTGTGCCCAGCCACCACCCGCCTTCACCGCGCCCCTGGTTCAGCGTTGTCTTTTGGGGCAAGAAAACAGTTCAGCAAACCTTCCCTCAGCATCTTTTATCTGCGTGGGCCTGTGTTGGGCCCAGGACAGGCAGGGATGGTTAATATACTGAGGCAGCTATTAAGGGGGAGGAAGATTGTTGTGTTGTCTTGTGTTTAAAGTTCTGGATGCAGAAGCAGTTACCCTTGGGGCCAGAGGCCCTGGGTTCTGGGCGCTTCTCTCTTCTGCCTGTGGGACGCTGGGCAGATTACAGGACCTTGGTGTCTTCAGCCTCAAACCTAGGTCAGTCTGGTGATTCCTTCCCGGTCAAAAGCTCTGGGACCAGTGTTGGATGTGCGCACACCCCGTCTGAGTGCAGTGTCAGGGCAGAGCCCAAAGAGCAGACTCCGGATGGAGCAGGCGGACCTAAGTTTGAAGTTTGTGACTTTGGGCACATTACTTCCTTCTGTGTCTCTGAGCCGGGGCTTTCTCCGATGTAAATGGGTAATGGGGTATGCCTGATAGGCTGTGCCCGGGCTGCTAGGGAACCCCCCCGTCATACTCATGCTGCTCAGAGCCTCTTCTGACAGTGCCTGCTCCCTGCCAAGAACACACCCAGCCCCACCTGTCCTCTTCCCAGCTGCGCTGTGCTTGGCGGAGTTAGCCAGTTAGCCAGGCCTCCAGCCTGACCTCCTGGGAACGAGGGCGGAGAGACAGAAACTGGCAGCCCCAGGCCTGCAGCTGCCCCCTGAGCCCTAGGAGGGGCCCCCACAAACAATTCCAGGTGGGGCGGGCAGGGTCTCACATGGCTAAAACCCCCCCTTGATTTAAAAACGTTTGGAATTGTGTCTTGCTTTATGAAGAAAGTGTTTGCTAATGAAATTAATAGTATAAATAAGATTTGGGGAGGGCGGGCAGCCAGGGGAGAGAGGTTATTTAAACACACTTCAAAGAACACCCTTCTGCAGCATCTAAGCCACACCATTTGCATGCATAACGATGGTGCTAATTATAGGTGGCCTCCTCTGTGAACAAGCTTGCCTGGTTGTGCTACATTCTTGTGATCACGCCGTCAGGATTCCCCGGCTGCTCCTCACTAAAGATAACAACAACAGTAATAATAGTGCCTGTCATTTTTGATCTCTCACTATGTGCCAGGCATCCTACCAGGCACTTGATCGTCTTCATCTCATTGAATCTTCACAACAGCTCTGTGTCCCTAAGATTCCTGAGGGTGAGACTGAAGCACTCTGGTGAAATCTGTGCCCTGGGCTCACACAGCCCAGAGCTGGCGGTTGGGGAAATGCCCCGAGGCCTTGCCGACCCTTGCATTCTTTCCTCTCTTTGACAGGACTTCTCTAGGACACAGGACTGTGCTCGCATTGTGTCTTGAAGCTTTCTGCTGGTGGTTTGGTCCTCTCAGAAACCTCCTTTTGCTAAAGAGGAAGCTGAGACTCTAACAGAGTTGAGGGCAGTGCAAGAGGGGAGGCGGAGGTCAGGCATTTCTAGGGTAAAACCAGGCCCAGCATCTCCACCCACCTTCCCACAGTGAAGGGCGCAGCCCCTCCTCGCCCTCCCCGAGGTCCAAAGGGGAGGGTGTCTGCCTTTCCTACTCCAGCTGGGCTGGGCTTGGCCTCTGATCAAAGGAAATGAGAGGGCAGTAAACAGGTGGGAGGACACTGGCATCTCATCACGTCACCGATTGCTTGACACACTTTGTCATAAAATGGGAGGTTGCACATGAGTGGCTCGTGGCCACAGGTAGCCCACAGGCAGGTTTCGTTTGGTTTGGGAGGGTGGAGCGGTGTTTTTTGGTGTGTATTTTTTGTAATTGCTTACCAATACTTAACCACCCCTAAAACATGCACTAGAAAAATCTGGGTTTTGGGGGGGGTTTTCTTTGAAACAAACAAAACACAGATGTGGCAACATTGGGCCTCTATTCCTGTAGGGCAAAGCATTGGCCTCGGCAGTTCACCCAGACTCCTTCACCCCACCTTCAGGTGCTCACCTGCATTAGCTCTTCCCAGCCGTCCTGGGGGAAGTGTGTGTGGGGGTGGGGGTTCCTATTCTATAGATGCCAACCCTGGGGCCCAAGGGGACTGACTGGGCCACTCCACAAACTGCTGGTGAGGCCAGGACTTAAACCTCCAACCTCACCGCCCACCTTATGTGGTTTTCACCTCCTTACCTCCCAGCCCTGCCCGACCCCCTCCCAGCCCTGTCCGACTCCCCCCCCCCCCCCCAACCGCCAAGGAAAGAAGGAAACCTTTCACAGGCCTAATGATTCAGAAATAACCAACAGGGAGCCCGCGGAACTGTTCCTGTCTCCCCCTCTCGCTTTCCACCCTCCTCGAGGCCGGAGGGGACATGGGAAACCTATTCATTTAAACTCAATTATTTTCTCGAAGACAGAACAGAACTGAATTGGGTCAGTGCTATATTTGCTGTGCTCAGCTGTTTCCCCTGCAACACCATCACCCACCGGGTGTATTGCTGGGCTCCGTGCCGCCAGGCTCACCAATTAGAAGTCCCTGTCAGCGGCCATTCTTTGGCAAGCTTGGCTGGGGAACAGGCCCGTCCTCGGCGCATTCCCCCAACAGGCTGTAGGTATGGGGCGTTTAATGTCCAACACCAGTCTGCCGTGGAGGTGCTCCTGACAGCGCAGTTTCTGCAAGTGGGGAGACTAAGGCCCGGCGAAGGAGAGTGCTTGCGGGGGAGGCAGGCCTTGGAGTCGGACCCGACGGGGACTGTGCCAGCCGTGCGACTTGGGCAGAGTACGTGACCGCTCGCAGTTCTGTCTCCTGCCTGTAAATGAGGCACGAGAACTTGACCTGGGGTGGGGCTGTGGTGAGGTAAATGTGACACAGTATGTCAGGGGTCTGCCTGGGTGCACCCACCTGTCCACACTGCACAACGTACCAGGCTCAGAGCTCGGTGGGGACCCAGGTCTCAGCAGGAGAGGATGTGCTGGGACTTCCTCCTTCTGGTGAAACGTTCCCCAGTTCCCTGCACCCACCCTGCATGTGCCCTTGCGCTGTTACAGATCCCCTGTTGGCCAGGCCTTGCAATGGATACCTTGTGCAGCTTCCTCTGGGCCCAGGGCTTGATGAGTGTGTTTTTCTTTAGCATTAATGTCTGTGTGCGACCCTCCCCCATTGGAGTGCCACCTTCTTGAGGGCAGAGACCAGGTGTCTCATTCACCTGCTTGTATTCTGGCTGTGTGACCTTGGACTGGATGTTTAACCTTGGTGGGCCTGTTTCCTCATCTGTAAAATGGGACAGGATGCCTCCCTCTGGCACATGGCACGGGAAGGGGCGAGGAGTATCAGACATGGCCCGCTGTGGGAGATGCCTGCAGCGGATCAGAAAACACTTGGAGGAAATAAAATCAGATGCTTCCTGTTAGGTCTGACCAAGTAACTGAATCATTACCCCCTCCCCTGGGAACTGACCTTCAGGCCACTTCACAACTGACATTCCCTTTCACTGAGACCACATTCCACTTGCTAAGACCACATTCCACTTGCTGAGACCATTATCTCTCCTCTCCGGACTATCCCAGGATTCGGACCCGCCCAGAGAGTTCCCCGCCGAAAAAGCCCGCCTACAGTCCTTTAAAACCACCGACTCCCCGTCCCTGGGTGCTGGCTCCATTTGGGGGCTCAGCCCATCTATTCTCCAGATGACCTAGTAAATGTATAATCCCTCACCACTTTGGCCTCATACGTTCCTCCTTCGACAACCCTAACATCTCCCTCCACTCTCTCTTCACGCCAGGAACCTAAGAGCCGGATTCGGGGGTCCTGAGTGGGTTGGCAGTGCCATCTTGTTGCAGAAGTACCATCGGACTACAGGAAGAAGTGTGGGCAGGGTGTGGCCGGCGGTCTCCCCGCCTCTGCTCCACCTTCTCTGCTGCAGAGGGCTGGGCCTGCCCCAAGGCCAGGTACTCCAGCCTCATGGTCATCTCCAGTTGCCAGTGGTAGGGCTGGGACCTCCCATGCCCTGCTGACCTCTAGACAAGGCATCCGGGTCCAGTGCCTGCCACTGACCTTGCCTTTTAGCAGTGCTGGAACCTGGAGGTGGGGCAAGATTCCCCACCCCCACCTCACAGTGTTGTCACTGGTCCCAAGGGTTTTGGGTGAGTAAGGGGACACAGTTCAGGGAGGTTTGAATTCCTTGACCTTTTAGGAGGCGTGTGTGAACTTGGGCACTGGGCCTGGTTCTGACATGGGGTAGTGGTGATAGTTCTGAGAGCAGAGTGGGGTGGGGATAAGACTTGGGTCCTGGCCCTAACCGGGTTGGCTCAGTGGATAGAGTGTCGGCCTGCAGACTGAAAGGTCCCAGGTTCGATTCCGGTCGAGGGTATGTACCTTGGTTATAGGCACATCCCCAGTAGGAGGTGTGCAGGAGGCAGCTGATTGATGTTTCTCATCGATGTTTCTCTCTCATCAATGTTTCTATCTCTCTCCCTTCCTCTCTGTAAAAAATCAATAAAATATATATTTTTTAAAAAGACTTGGGTCCTGGGCAGCAGGTAACTAGTCAGAGACACAGAAGCTGGGCTCTGGTGGGAACACAGTGAGTAGAACTGGAGCCTGGGGACAGTGCTTGGGGATGAGGGGGACACACACACACACACCCGCTGACCCCAGCATACTGTACCGTAGGGGCTGGCAGTCACAGGCCCATCAACTGGAGCCATCTCCTCTTGCCCCCTGACAGCATTCACAGCATTCAGTCCCTGGACCACCGTGCTGAGTGTCACCCAGCACATGGCACCGTGACAACCAGAAAAGAGAAATGCTGACCGTGTCTCACCGTCTGTTTGAGTAAATTTACTCTGCATTTTTCCGAGGAGCCTTCGCATGGGTGGGAATTTACTCCCCTGAATGGAATCATCATTACGTTTTTTGAGTGAACATGTGTCAACATCTCTGTCGAGGGGAGGTTCCAGGATTCTCTGCCCACTGAAGTCATTTCCACAAGACACTGGTTGGCGGGCAGATAGGGTGGTACAAACTGGCTGGCCTGATGGGAGGCGGGGATGTGAGCTGGGGGGATGTCTTGAGCAGGTGAAGAGGAGGGAGGGGGTAGTTGGGAGGCTGCAGGCTGACAATATACATGAACCCCCACACATCGAAAAACAAGGTGAGCGGAGAACACATGCGGAGCGGGCAAGGACAGAGAACGGGGCACTGGCCGCTCAGACCAGAAAGACAGGCTGGGGCCAGACCGAGGGGCCTGAATGCCAGCTCCCGACAGTAACTAGCTGTGTGACCTTGGGCAGCTGTCCAACCTTCCTGTGCTTCCGCCTCATTTTAGTACAATGTAGCCGTGGACACCAACAGTTTTTATGGCTCTTTGGAGGGTTAATCAAGATAATGCATGTAAAATACTTAGCACTGAGCCTTACACATGGCCGGTGCCAGGACACATTTGTTGTTTGGTGGTGATGAAACCACACAAGCATAGATGTGCTCATATAAATTAATGGCTCAGCTGCTTTGAAACTGTTACCCAGAGTTGGCCCCCAATCTACCACCACATTTGCTTCTCATCCTCCGCTGAGGAGAGCCATGGTCTCTTCAGAAGCCTTTGTCCACGAACAGCCAGGCTCTGGGGCTGACCGTTGTCTGCAGGGCGTCCCTGTCTGGTCCTGTGTCTGCTTCTGTCCCGCTGATGCCTCCTCCTCCCGCTCAGGCAGTTCTGAGGCCCCCCAGAGAGGGCCTGTCCTCCCACAGCCTCTAGACAGGAGAGCCGTGGTCACAGGAAAGGTCCCTCCCAGACATGAGCCTCTCTCTCCCCCCAAGGGAATGCCTGGCCCTGCCTGGAAGTGTTCCTTGGCAGTCTTGGGGCTGGCTCTCTCGCACCCCAGGAAATGCAAAGCTTTCTGAGGGAGGAGGGGTCCAGAGAGCCTCGCCCTGTTGGTGAGACACCCTCAGATCTGAAATGATGCGACATCTGGGCTCTGTGCTTTGGGGAGAAGATTGGCCTGCAGGGTGTATATGTCCATCGCACAATTACTGAGTCCCAGGACCTGAAGAAACAGAGATGAATAGACCCCCAGCAGCACCCAGGAGACGGGGAGGCAGGCCGGGGATTCAGGAAGAGGGAGAGAGCTTGCACACTCCTGTTCCTGGAGACCTTGAGAAAGGCCCCCCCTTAGGTGTGGGTAGTTGAGCTGGATCTTGGAAGGTGAATGAGAATTAGAAATAGGAGGTGTAGCCTGAGAAAGGACAGGGCATGCATGGGGAAAATAGAAAAGGAGGCCCTGGTGGCTGGATGGAATGGGTGTAAAGGTGAGGAGTGTGTGGTGGGTGGGGCCTAAATTACGGAGGCTGGCTCACTGGAGGTGCTGGAACCAGGAGGGACTGGATCGGGCAGCCTCTGAAATTCCCTAGCTACACATGGTCAAGGATGGTCAGGTGTACTCACTCTGCTTCTGCATATTGTTCGAGATGACTGTGGGAGGAGCTTGCAGGAGGTTATGCAGTCCTCTGAGCTGAGGCTAAGAAGGGGATGGAGGAAGCAACTTATTCATGGCCAAATAGCCGGTAAGTGTGAGAGCCTAAGTTGGGATGTACATCTTTTGACCCCCAGATACAGGCTTATTTCTTTTTAGTTTGTGACACCGCCCCCCCCTCCTGTGACAGCTGTCATGCAGAGTGAGAGACTCTGTCACAGGAGCCCATTTTCTTACAGATATTAGAACTGTGTGGACCAACCAGCAGGGGAAATCTGGGAAGGCTTCCAGGAGGAAGGGTTTTAGACTTGGGAGGGCGGTAAGAGGGGACGAGTAATAGGTACAAATGGTTGTCTGCGGTGAGGCACTTCTTTCAGATGAAGCTGCATCAACTTGTGCAAGTGACTGAACTCTTTATTGACTTCTTTGTCTATAAAGTGGTCACAGCATCAGCCTTGTCTCTTCGTTGCCACAATTGAACTCAAGTGGGAGGAGGTGCTCGGAGGTGCTCTGCTCCCTCCTGCGTCATTGCCTTGGCTGCTCTGGGAGCCAGAGGGGCTTCTCCTGAAATTTTATTAAGACATTGGATAGGCCCAGATGAAAACTGTGAGAGGGAGATGCCACCTCAGAGGAAAGAGAACCACTAAGTGCACTGCTTGGCTTAGAGCCCCCTGGAATGGGGGAGGGGTGGGGAGGACTTGGGCATTGTTGGATCACCTGTGGTCAGAATCACCTATGCCCAGAACAGGGCACAGCAGGGGGTGGAATGAGTTTGACTTCCCAGGTTGGGGGTTGCTTTGGACCACAGTCAGACCTGTTCACCAGCCCTGCAGGCGCCCCAGCCAGAGTCCTGCACCAAGTAGGTGCCTGTTGGTCTGGCACTTAGTAGGGGTTCAGTTGTTTGCTGAGGGACTGGAGCAGGGGACTTATACTGGGGCTTGTGATGCCTCTGGATACAGAAGCCATGGAGTAGGCAGGACCCCAGTAGGGCTCTGACCCCCCAGGGCCCCTCTTTACCCATATTTACATGGAGGGATTAGAATCTCTTATCCCACTGCATCAAGGAGTTGTGCAGCAGCCCCTTCGGTGGAGGCCACTGGGTGGGGGGCCTCAGTTGAATTGGTCCCACTGGGTGGTGGCTGTCAGGGACACAGAGTGCTTCCTGCCTGTGGTAGAGGTTCAAGGCATTGCTTTGGCTTCTCTAGTGGACAGAAAAGGGGGTGACCCCAGGCAAAAATGTTGGGTTACCTGGACTTGCCCTTCCCTAGGGACTTGTGTTTCACTGAGGATCAGGTGCACGTGACCCCAGGATAAAGGAGCAGGCCAGCGATGGGACCGCCTTTGTGGTGTTCACAAACCTGGGCAGCTCTCCCAGCTCACCTGCCTGTGTACTCCGTCCTTCCCGAGATTAACCCTCCCCCTCTCTGCTCTGGCTCAGCCCAGGGGACCAGGCCCAGAGGAAACTTGAACCCTGGACTGCTGCTGGGAACTCAGTTCCTCCCAGCTGGGTGCCTCTGTTGTTGACTCCCTTAGTCAGGCGGGAAGGCGGGAGTCGGGAGCCCAGCTTCCCCAGGCCCTCCAGTCTGGTGACCTTGGTAGGCAAATCGCTGGCCTTGTCTGCACCTCCGTCTTTGTTTGAATTTTTTAAATGTTTGAATGAAAGGGCGGGGGCGGAAGGGTGGGGGCGGGGGGAGCAGTCTACCCCCCCCCCCCATTGCATTGAGCTGGGGGTGGGGCTGTACTTCCCTGTGATCAGAGAAGAAAGTGTTTGCAGCTGGGGGCAGCTGGCTTCGGAATGTACCCAGCTGCCTGGCCCGGGAAGGGAAGGGCCTGTGGCTGCAGGTGGGCGAGCCGCCTGGCTCGGTGGCGGCGGATGGTGGGGCGGGCTGGAGAGCATGTGTGTGTGTGGAGGGGGGGTGGCGGGAGGGGGGGGGGTGCGGAAGTCTGGAAGGCTCAGTGTGCAGTGCCCAGGGAGGTGGCTCTGGCATCCCTCCCAGTCTTTTGGTTACCCCCACTCCCACCTATACAGCTTTAGCTGGCCCATCCCAGAAAGGTTCATTCAACACATCTGTCAGTGCCTACCTTGTACCAGCATCGGCCTACGGTGTGCCAGGTTTACCAGGTGAGCAGGTTTGTTCCTGCGGACCTGAGATTCTCATGGTGGGAGAGAGGGGGCAAACAAGGTGAGATTCCAGGCCAGTGCTATGAAGAATATGAAGCCAGGTGATAACTTGACGGTGGGGGAGTGGAGGGTGAGGGGGTGCTCCTTTAGCGGGAGTGCTCAGGAACGGCCTGTCCTAGAAGAGGACACTTGATCTGAGACAAGAATGAGGCAAAACCAGCCTTGCCTAGAGCCAGGGCCAGCGAAGGGAATGTCCAGTGCAAAGACCCAGAGGCGGGGCTCCCGGCCGTTGATGACCCTGGGCGGAGCCAGCGCTTTAGGGGAGGAGCCTGGGAGGGACCTCTCCTGGCTGTGAGTCTCAGCCAGGCCCAGAGCTCCCTGCTCAGGTGCCCTGGGAAGGACCCTTTCCTGAGGCCGGAAGTGGCGGTTTCCAGGCGTCTTTCTAAACTTCTTGGACCTGGAGATGGTGCCTACTGGTTACCTGTATGGAAGGCTGTAATTTTCCACTGTTCTCTGGAGGACCCGGAAATCTCTGATGTTGTCACCGCTGTATTTTTTTTAAGACGTTTGTGAAATTTCAACTTGGAAGACAGATTCAACGTGTACTTTGCAGGAAGGGGGAAGCCTGCCTGGGCACGCCTCTTAGATGCTGGCCTGGGCTGAGAGGTCTCCTGATCCGGCCAGAAGTGGCACCTGGATGCCAACCATCCTTGGGGATGAGCCTCTGTGGTATTGGACTCCTTGGTGACAACCTCAGCAAGATCCTGGACCGGGCCAGAGGATCTGCGCTGTGGAGGCCTGCCCATTCTCAAAAGCTGGATCTGACTCCCGGGCACCTGGTACCCAGACCTGGGTCTGCGGAGAGGCCAGGGTTCTCACCGCCAAGGTCTGTGGGTGGCTTTGCCAGGGCAGGGGCACAGGAAGCTTCCTTCCCCCGTGGACCTATGATGGGGGTGGAGGGAAACGAGGCTGTGGGGTTGTTTCTCCTGGGAGCCCTGTCCTGGGCCAGGGCCTCATTGAGGAGTGAAGGTGGTCAACAGCCAGCCAGGACCCTTCAGGGGCTTGAGAGGAAGTGCAAAGGTGGGTGCCCGGGGTTGCTAGACTGGCTTCTCCTCCTTCTGGGAATCAGGCCCTCCCTCTGGGAGCATCAGGTCTCGGGGAGGGGAGGCAGTGGGGCACCTGGAAGGTGATCTAGGCCCAGGGAACTGGTGGGGTTGGCAAGGCAGGCTGTCAGGAGGGGGCTTTGACCTCAGGCTGTGTTCCCAGTGAGGACCCCTGCCTGTTCTTTAGGGGGAGGCTGCCAGCGCAGGTGAGGAGAAGGGGCAAGCCCCTGGGGCTCTTGGACCCAGATTTAATAATCCTAGCCTGTCTCTCTGGTGGTTAGTATTGCAGGAGAGGAGCTTGACTCCGAAAACTTGTATTGATCCAGACACTAATGAAAAGTAAAGGGGTTTTTGGAGCATGGTTTTTTCTTTTTTTCCTACTAGAGAAAAGGACATCAGAGTCCTAAACCACAGTTTTATTTTTCTCCCTCTCCCTAGATTTGGGGCTCTAGGGGGTGACGTGGCCTTGCTCAGATGTCACCTCTTCAGGGAGCCTTCCCTGGCTGCGCAGGCCTGCGGTCATCCCTCTGTTCTCCAGTCAGTGAACCGAAGCTGCCACTGTGCATCTAGTCTGTCTCCCATAGGGGCTGGGGGGCGGCAGAAGCCTCTCGCTCACCTGGGACTCCCCCCCACTCCCCAGGGAGCGAGAGTCATCTCCCTAGGAGGCATTGAAGGCTGGACTCTTGACTTGTGTCTTTCTAGGCTTGGTTTCTTTGCTGCCATGCTGTTTTTTTGCACAGTCATTATTTTAAACACTTACCGAGCTCTTACAGCATGCCAAACCCCACCCCCCTGTGCCTCAGGATGTGGAAAAAACAGACGTGGCCCTGGGGCATCCCAAGCTCTGGAAAGGAACTCCAGGTTGGGTGAAGTTCCCTAACTGAAATGTAAGTCAGGGATTTCTGTCTGCTTAGTTCAGCACCTGGATTCCCAGTGCTCAAAAGAGTGCCTGGGACATAGTTTGCATTTAAATATTTGCTGGCTGAATGAGGACGGTGCAATGAAGGAAGCATCCTAGGTGGTTCAGTGGGGAGTAATGGAGATGTGTCAAGAGCTGTTGGAATGGGGCAGTAGGGGGAGGGCTGAGTTCCAAAAGATTCCCTAAGCCAGCCAGCCTTTGGAAGAGGGAAAATAGAGGAGCCGCAGTACAAAGTCCCGGAGGCAGACAAGCCCAGGCTGCCTGCAGGTGCAGGGTGGGGGCTGCTGGATGAGGGCTGAGGGCAGGTAATCCACCTGGCCAACATCTTCCACCTGGGGAGGACTTTGGCTGTATTCTGAGTGCTGATTGGACTAAGTGATGGGTTTCTAGCCCTGGAGTTAAATAATGATTTGCATTTCTAAAGGGTCCCAGTTCCACCCTAGTAGGGAGTTGGGGGGTGGAGTGAGGCTGCCCGAGCAGGTTCCATGGAGTGGATGAGTGTGGGATTTCAGAGGAGGTAGCAGTCGGATTTGCTGATGGGCTGCATTTTAAAGGCCAAGGAGAGGTAGGGTTTGTGGCGTTTGAGACTCTAAGCTTTAACCACCGAGATGGAGGCCCACTTTGGACTTTCAGGAGTCCAGGAGATGTCAGCCAGCATTTAGATCTGTGAGCCTGAAGCTCAGGGGAGGGGAGGGCTGGAGATAGAAACATAGGAGTCCTGAGCACACTGGGCATACTTAAAGCTAAGGAGTGGTGAAATCACCAAAGGAAAGTATCTTCCTGGAGGAGTGTCCCAAATCAGATGCTGAGAAACTACACCTGGGGGAAAGGTGATGCGGGTGCCTGGGAAGGAGCACAGTGGCCTGTGCGGGAGGAGGGGCGCCAGGTCAGGCCACCCCTTGCTGACTGATTAATAACCCTGTGGGTGAGGAGGTGATGGTGGCGCCTAAGTCACCAGGGCCCTGCTGCCCCAGGGATAGTGGCCACAGGGTCTGCCAGGGCTGCAGGGCATTGATCCCGCAGCCTATCTTGTTTCCTCTGGTGCTCCACACCCGCCCTGCCCGCCCTCAGCACACATGCTGGTAGCTTTAGGCTCCGGGAAGGTAGAAGGAGGCAGACCTCCAGCCTGGCCCAGCCTTGGGGCGCTTGGGGCCGAGGGAGGCTGTTTGTGCGGCAGGTGTGAGGTGGCTTGTCTGACTGCTGCACAGCTTCCCACAGGAAAGTGAGCTCAGCTGCACCACAAACCCCGGGGACACCTGGGGTGTGAGGGGACGGGCAGAGAAGGCCAAGGTCGGGCTGGGCTCCACCTGGAGAGGTGACACTCTTACGCTGCCTCCTGATGACAGTCAGTGTCGCTGCTTGGCTGCTTCGTGCCCTCTCTTCCCTCCCCCCTGCCCAGCAAATCCCAATTGGCCTGGGGGTGGGGCAGAGGCAGGCTGTTTTCAGGTTTCAAAGTATTTGGGCCACAGCCCAGCCTTCCTGTCTTTCTGGCCTCCTGGGAGAGGGTGGGCATTTGAGAGGTTCTGGGAGGGTGGTCTTGCCTGGTAGTCATGAGGGTCCCAATTGGACTCCCTCCTTTTTACAGAAAGAAACTAATGCCCAGAGAAAAGTGACTTGCCCAGGGTTACTACCCAGGACTGGTTTCCAGCTGTGTGCCTCCCGGGATAGCCTGGGCTGGTCTCTCTTCAGTGCTCGCTCTGAGCCACGCTTTGTCTGCAATCAGTGACTCCTCACAGCCACCCCGTGAGGTTAATACCATTACTATTGTCCATCTGACAGAGGGGGAAACAGAGGCCCTGAGAGGTGCCTGGCCTTGTCCA
Source organism: Myotis myotis (assembly GCF_014108235.1). Lineage (NCBI taxonomy): Eukaryota > Metazoa > Chordata > Mammalia > Chiroptera > Vespertilionidae > Myotis > Myotis myotis. The sequence continues at coordinate 14,316,032 of NW_023416316.1, forward strand.
AGAGCACACAAGTTGTATGTGGCACAGCCCAGATTTGAACTGGCCATTCCGGCTTCAGAGCCCATGTTTTTAACCGCCAGGCTGTAGCCTCAAACTTATGTGACTGGGGGTTCCATGGAAACAGAAGGAGGGTGGTAAATCCTTGCCTGGCTCGCCCCTGCAGCTTTAGGCCTGAGGACTCCACCTGGCCTTGGCCTTTCAGATAGAGGATGGCATCTGAGAAACAGCGTCTACTGCCTGCCTAGCTACCCCAGGTGCCAGGAAATGGCCCGTCTTTTTCAGAGGGCTTGTTAGAACAGGTACTGAGGCCCAGGCAGTCAAGTCTCTTCCTTTCCTCCCCTGGGCCCCTTCTATCTCGCAGCTGGGCAGGCCCTGCCCACCCTCTGGAGTCTTGGGGCCCCAGGAGAGCCTGCTGAGCCCCGGGCTCCCCTCACCTGCCGCCACCTCTGGCCATGCAGCCTGTCCAGGAGGGCCTGGGCCTGGGTGTGAAGTGCCCACCGCTGCAGGTCTGCCTGTCTCCTTCGTGTCCTGCCAGATGTCATGATACAGTGTTCTCATCTGTATGTGAGAAGGGGAAAGACTGGAACCAACCTCACAGGGTTTTGAGGCCCAGATGAAAGCCCCGTGTTAGGGCACCTGTGACAAGGGAGCCCTCATCCTCACCCCTTCCTTTTGCCCATGAAGGAAAGGGGCTATTGGGCTGGGGAGAGCTGGGCCTCCGGGAGTGGGAGGGAGCAAGTGGGGGAACGCATCCTGGCTTTGGCTGACCTCTTGTGGCCGGGTCCCAGCTTTCCGCACGCTGTATGAAGTCCTGGGCAGGTTGGGAACCTCTGCCCATGGCCGTTCCTCCTCTGAGATGGGGCCAGCTATTGCCTGTCTTGTGGGGTGGTTGTGAGGAATAGTGAGCCCGTGCTATGAAGTGCTAAGCGCCGTGCCAGGCGCGAAGCGAGTGCTTAAAAACGGCTGCCATTTCTACGCTTATTCTTCAAGATGTAGCCCCATTGTTTTGGGGTTCTTTGGAGCCTTTGGGTGAAATTTGGATTTTTTTACTATTGTGCATTTTATCTAAAGTCTTCCTTGGAAGCCCAAGACCTTCAATCTGATCGTGACTCTTTGGTTTTTATTGTTGTTTGATGTCCTGTTTTCTGTAAAGAAAAAGGGATCTGTGCCTTTAAGACCCTGGTTGGGCCAAGCGGGACACTGTTCCTTTAAAAGCACATTACGGAGAGTTGGAACTTAGCCTTTGTTTAACTAGCCATGATTAGTCCCAGCGGACAGGGCTGGAGTGGCATGTCCAGGACCCAAGCTGGGTTGGACTGGCTGGGCCCGGTGGGGAACGGCGGGCGGCTGGCTGGCTGGCCCGGCCCCCTGGTGTCCTGGGCCTGGCGGGCTCGGTGGCCACGCTGAGAGATGGTGAGCGGCCTGAACAGAGGTTGGAATGAGGGAGGCCGGGAAGGAGGAAGGAGGGAAGCTGCTGGCCCTGGGGCCACCAGCCAGCCTCCTGGGCCCAGGGCCACCTCTGTGAGATGGGTGGGTGCTACCTGTTAGAGAGGGACTGCCCAGGTGCCAGCCTGGGGGGTGGGGGTGGGGGTGGGGGGGCTCAGGAATTCCCCGGGGATGGTGTGTCCGTCCCTCTGCAGACATGGACAGCCAGCCTGAATATGGAAGCAATTAGGACAGCCCCGCCAAAGAGCAAGAAACAGAAAGTGCCGCGGCTGTTTTAGTCTTTAACAGAGGAAATCGGTGTGTTGTTTCTTTCTGTGAGCAAGGTCCGGTGGCCTGTGTGGCGGCCCCGTTGAGAACCGGGAAGCGCCTGGAGCCGATGAGAAGTTTTCTGAGCTGAGGAACTTGGCCTTTGCTCTGAGTGGCCCCACCCTGGGCCAGGCTGGGTGGGGCTGTGCAGGGTTTGGGGGCCATGTCATCTCCATCCCAGCCCCCCAGTGGGTCTCTCCTTTCCCCTCCTCCCTGCCGGTGCCTGTCCCCTGGTCCGTCGGCCTGCGGGGTGGGGTGGTGGAAGACCAGGCAGGCTGTGTCTGGGCCTAGAGTGTGTTTTGCTCCAGCATAAATATTTGAAACAGTTGTCAGGAAGGAGCCGGGTCCCTGTGATGCAGCCTCTGCTGGGGCAGTCCTCATCTCTGAAGCCAGAAACTGTTACAAACTTTCCTGCGGATGGGTCATGAGGAATAACTGAGCTGCCTGGTTTGTCACAAGTATCCGTTGGTCCTTAGCCGCTTTCACTGCCACTGCTGGGGCTGGCAGTGGGTCAGATTCCTACCAGCTTGATGTCCTCCTCCCCTTTTTCCCGACCGGGGAAACGACTTGCCCAGGGTCGCACAGGAGGTGAGCGTTCTGGTGACCAGAGTTCCTGTACGTTACGGAAGTTGGATCGGTTGATCCCACGGTTTCTGTCGGCTGGTGAAAGCCTGAGGCAGCGTCAGGCCGTTCAGAGGACGTGGAGTTGGAGCCCGGAGGCCAGGCCTCCAGCCCTGGTCTGGAACTTGACCGAGGGCGAGTTGCAGGACCCATTTGAGCCACCACTTCTTTGTGTAGGCGGAGGTGTAAGGGCAAACCCTGGAGGGTCTTGTCATTTCTGCTGGGACAGCGTGGAGGTGGTGGTCTTGGGGCCAGGCCTGGAGGTGGACAGCCCCGAGTGACCGGAGGCCAGATGGGGCTGAGCAGGGCTGCTGTGGCTGGGCTGGGAGGTACCTGGGAAGCTGCATTTAAAGTGTGTGGCGTGATGGGTTGGAGTCCATGGGCCAGGTGGCAAATGACAGAGCCAGCTTAGCCCAGAGTCAGCCCCTGTGGGGTGGGAAGCGGCGGTGGGCTCTCGGAGTCTGATGCACTATCTGGGCCTTGGCAAGCCCCAAGGTCTTGGAGCCTCCTTTTTCTTAACTGTAGTTGGGCAGCCGGGCTACTTGAGGGTCAGCGATGTGGGATGTGTTCAGTGTGGAGCTGGTGCCTGCCTGTGCACTTCCCAGGTGTGTGGGCAAGTGGGGGTGTGTGTTGGGTGAGGCAGGTACTAGAGAGCCACAGAGGGCTTAGCCACACCCCAGTTTTCTTTGACATCATTTCTCTGAGTGTCTGCCTTTGCTGGTGGCCTGGGAGCCTGTGGCCTGCTGGCACCACCTTCTCCTGTCCTGTCGAATGTGACAGTGGGAAACAGAGCTCTGAGGGTCCCCCCTGGGGGTCCCAAGGCCCCCCGGCTCAGTGCTGGCGTACTGAAGGTACTCAGTAACTATACTGGGGTGCTGGACTCGCTAGCCCGGGAGGAGGGGGCATCAGCATAATGAACCTCAGAACAAATCCTGGCAGGAGGTAAGGGAGGTCCCATTTGTTAGATACAGAAGTTGAGGAGCAGGAGAGGCCCTGTGGGGGTCTACGCTCCCTCGAGCCAGCACCCCTCCCCCTCCCTGCCTTTGCCTCTTGTCTCCCTGCTGCCACGAAGCCCCTCTGTCCCTAATGGTGGCTGGGATGGACACAGCTGGGCTGCAGGTGAGCACTGGGGCTGGAGCGGAGGGTGCCGGCGTTTATTCCGAGCTATGTCTCTCTTCTTCAAGGGGACTTGAGGCGCCTACTTGAAATGTCAGTCTCCTCCAGCTGCTCTGGGAGGCAGTGGGTCGGTGCCGCGGCTGAGGGTCTCGGGGTCAGTCGGCAGAGGCTTTTGGACAGCCCACATGCAGGGAGGGCCAGGAGGGCTCTGCCTGCTGGGCAGAGTGAGAGGCGTCTTGGAAATGTCAGGGGGCCCAGGGAAAAGCCAGGAGCAACCAGAGAGGCGACACAGGGCCGAATGCCCAAGAGAGGCAGGGCCAGGCTGCACACAGGCTCCCTCTGTGGCTCCGAAGGTACTGTTTCCCCATTCTACAGAGGGGATAGCTGAGGCGTGCAGGTTAACAGAGTCACAGAGCATTATGTTTATGTGTTTGTTTCTGAGGAAGGAGGCCTTACCACATTCGACCAGTCATCAGCCAGTGTGGTGCCAGGAGCTGGGCTGTGTTGACAAGGGCCTGGTCCTTGGTTGACAGAAAGCCTGCTGCCCAGGGATGGGGGAAGGACTCTCCCAAGGTCATACTGTCACTAGCATGAATGGCCCACACAGCACCAGGAGACCACATGGCATGATGCCCGGGCATTGGGTGGAGGAGATGAGGGGGGAGATGCTGCTCCTGCCCCGCCCTCACATTCCATGGGGGTACAGTCTGAACCTGGGAGGGCTTCCTGGAGGTGGAGAAATGGGAGGGAGTTGATAAGCCAGAGGGGACGTGGCGTCTTTAAGGAGCGGAAGTCCTTGGTTTTCAGCGCGTTCGTTTATCTATTTCATCATCCATTCCTACTTGGGTCATGAGTCCCCCTAGCCCGAGGCAGCTGTTGGAGGTGTTTCTGGTTTCCGGTGGGGGTGGGGGAACCAGTCCCACAGTGGGTGGTGTGATCTGTGGGGACCGAGGGGTGTGTTTACATGTGTGAGTAGGAGACTGAGCTGGCAGGGAGGGAACGCCTTGGCCAGGCCTTGAACCATTCTCGAGAGCCTGCTGTGCACGTGGAGGAGCTGGACGGGCAGCCGGCCGCGTGCAGTGGCTGCTCTGGGGTTGACAGTGTCCAGGCTGTGGCAGATGAGGCTGGGGTCTCAGTCTTGGACGCTGTGCTCCTGGGTCCGGGAGGGGGAGGGGCTCTTTACTCTGGATGACTAGGGGTGGCTTACGGTTTGGGGGTGTCACCCTCTCTAATCTTTCTGAGTGGCTGGGCCAGGCTTGGTAATTTCTTTTCTTTTTTTAAAAATATATATTTTTATTGATTTCAGAGTGGAAGGGAGAGGGAGAGAGATAGAAACATCAGTGATGAAAGAGAATCATTGATTGGCTGCCTCCTGCACGCTCCCTTCTGGGGATCGAGCCCGCAGCCCAGGCATATGCCCTTGACCAGAACTGAACCTGCGACCCTTCAGTCCGCAGGCCTACGCTCTATCCACTGAGCCACGCCGGCCGGGGCCAGGCTTGGTAATTTCTCCTGGGGACCAAGAAGGGGATAGAGAGCTGTCCCTACTCAGAAGAGGAGGGGCGCGAGGCCCTCAGCTAACTTTCAATTTGCCCAGATCCCATCCTATCCAATGAGTGCTCCTCAGATTCTCTTAAAATTCAGGGCACTTCGCAGTTCCACTGAGGTTTATGAATGTTTAAAAACTGCTGTGAGGTCCCCAAAGTAATTTGACAAGTCTGGCAGCTATTGATTAAAAACCCAAAATTATTCAGGTTGCAGGAGAACGTGAGGGATTAGATGGAAAGTTTTTTTGTTTCTTCTTTCTCTGCGTGCCCTTTGCCACCTCCCTCCCACCCCACCCCCCCCAAAAAAAAGAAAAAGAAAAGAAAGAAGGGGTGGGGAGGTAAATGTGTCCTGGGATGGTTTTGAAAACTCCATTAGGCTGTTGAATTATACTGGCAAGGATGGGGATGGGGATGGGGGATGGGGGATGCGGGATGCGGGATGGGGGATGGGGGTCTCTCCCCGCGTCCCTGGTCTCTCCTCAAGCCTTGTGGCCCAGGTCACCAGCAGGCAGCAATGAGGTATCACTCTGTGGATACTAGGGTGGCGGTGGCGGTGGGAAGAAGAGAGATGGCAGTTAGTAAAGGGTCTTATGTTTATACGGAGTTGGCATTAGGAGGTGGGGTTGTGGTGCTTTCTGAAGTAGCTCAGGTGAGGAAATAGCAGCCTAGAGAGAGGAGGAAACCTGTCAGGGCATTGCAGCATCTGTGGATCCAAGGGAGAAAGGGGTGCGCCCGAGGTCACCGGCAGATTCAGGGCGTACGAGGACAGGAGCCTGCTGGGGCACTGGCTGACTGGATGCCGGCCCCCAGGCCTGCCCCCGTGTGAAGTAGGTTCCAGGACAGTCCCACAGAGGGTGATCTGGCCGTTAGGGTCCCAGCTTCCACTTGTGGATCCTGTGACCCAGCCAAGCCACTCCTCTCTCTAAGCCTGGTGTCCTGAAGCTTCCATCATCGAATCCTTTGAGTGATCTGGGGGTGTGGGGAGGGTTGCCCCATGAACCAGGGCTCATCAACCTGTTTGAGTTCCTGCTCTCCCTTACGCTGGGGCGACGCGCCTTTTGTTGAAGAAGGCTGTGCATCGATGTGTTACACAGGTGAACACATAGTAGGTGCTTAGTTAAGTGGCTGCTCAGTGCAGGCTGCTGTAGCCACAGCACGTGATGCATTGCCAGTACTCCTGTCTGGTTGCCAGGATGTGGAGCCTCCTTTGCCAGCTCAGCCCTGTGGTGACAGGGGAAGCACAGGCTCCCAGGCAGTAGACCAGGCCTCTCCCAGCCCAGGGCTCATGTGGGTATGGGGACAGGGTCATGCTGGTTCTAGTGACTGCCAGGACCTGCCCCTCGCCTTGGACTCAGGGAACCCTGGGCCAAGAGAGTCCGTGCCTCCAGGCTAGGCCCTGTCATCCCAGGGAGCCTTCCCAGGCCGGATGGGTAACCTCCCTGCCTTTTAAGGACAGGCTCTGTCTCCCCAGGGCCCCGGGAGCCGCAGGGCGGCTGCATTCTTCTCCCTTCCCCTGGGACTCCAGTTGGGCCAGGAGTTGAGCGCTGGCCGCTGAGCAGCCGGTTCCCAGGCCTGGAGGGCGAGGCTGGGCCTGGGGGGAGTTGGCTCTGCTGGGCGTTCTGGGTGGGGCACTGTCCTGCCACTAGATTCACTGGATTCCCAGGAGGTCGGCGCCCTTTCTCTGCCTGGACCCGTGGGCAGATTCTCAGCACGGCCTCCTGGACCTGCCTGGCTGTGACAGGCAGAGGCATGGTTGGCACGCTGTGACCTGACTCCACAGTCCGCAGGTCCTGCCAGCCCTTAAGTGGGCACCTCCTCTCTCGAGACCAGCTTTATCCAGGATTCTGCCCCTTCCAGGCCTGGCTATGGCAGTGGCAGTGGCAAGGGCCCACACAGGAAATTAAGGGCTTTTTTTTTTTTGAGACATCCCTCCCTGCATTTGGGTAGAAGGAGTTTGTCCCATTTTGTAGATGGGGAAAATGGAGGCATGGAGAAGGTAAGGGATTTGAGTGGTCAGAGGAAGGAAACAATGGCCTGGGGAGTCCCTATCTTGTCACCCCAAATGTCAGGAGCGTCATCTGCCGTCAACCTCGATAACAGCAGGTGCATCCTTCCTTGTTCACAGCCGTTCCCTGCTCCTGCCACTGGAACTGTCACAAGTGACTGATGGAGTCACCGGCATTTACCCCTGCTCTCCCTAGCATCTCCCCCGCATTCTCACCTGATCCTTACAGCAGCCCTCTGAGGAAGAGATTCATTCTCCCCACTTATGGATGGGGAAACTGAGGCCTGGAGAGTTGAATGATTTAAAAATCTCAAGGTTGCATGTTTTATAAGGAATGGAGACTAGATTACAGCTGGGCACCCTTGACACTAGGCCCTCCTGCCTATTCCCATCGACAGGTGTGTGTGTGGGGGGGTAGGGGGGCGTGCGTGCTCACTCCTGGGCTCCTTCCACTGCCTGCCTGCATGTTCAGACTGCCCGCCTGTTACCCTAACAGCCCCCTAGCAGTGTAGGCATCGCCTCCACAGCATGTCTGAAAGGGTCTCCCAGTTCCTACCTGCACACCGTCAGAGACTGGGTGCTGACTCCCCTAGAACCAGCCTGGCCCGTGTGGGGCCAGCTGTGACTGAGCTGTAATTGACCTCTCCTGGTCCCAGCCCTACTCCCTGTGGGCATACAGGACAGCTCCCTCTGCCTGCCCTGAGGCTCTTACTTTCCAGGCTATACAACCCCACTTTCAGCTCATTCCACCCATAGCTGGTGAAGTCCTCACCATGTCAGGAACTTGTTGATAATTGCAGGTTTTGTTTTGGGGTCTCCTCCCTCCTTGAAATAATGGGGAATTTGCTAAACTTCTGTGTCACTAACATTTTAAGAGAAAAAAGGGCGGGGTTGAAAAACAGCTCGTGGGTTGCTGGAAGGCTATCAGATAAGGCTGTGGCCCAGGAGCTGGGACAAGGTCTCCTTGTTCCTGCTCCCTGGCCGCACAATGAGCTGCTGTTGGGACCTGGCTGTATCTCCAGCAGCAGCTCTGCCTCTGCCCCTGCCCGTGGTGTGCCCACGTTTCCTGGGCTCCTGGGAGGGGTGCCCTGCCCCAGCCAGTCTCTTTAGCTCTTTCTCCCAGACCTGGAAGGAGTGGGTTCCAGTGAGCAGCTCAGCTGGCTGTGGGCCTTTCTCTGCCCATCACCTGTGGGGAGATGAGAAGACGAACCTTGTGTTGATGGAGTTAGTCTTGGACTCTGCTGAATGCAGTCCACATCACACGCGGCCTTTGCCACCTGCCACCGTGCAGTCATGGGCGAGCCACCTGGCCTTCCTGAGGTGTGGAACCTTGATCCTGATGGGTTGTTAGGAGAATTAATTAGGTGAGGAGACAGGTGGGACGTGGTGTGGAGTGGGGCTCAGCCACATGGCCTGAGTGTGAGCGCTTGTCCGCTGGAGGGACTAGGGACAGCGTGGTGGTGGTGGCTTTTGGCCTGGGCTTTGAAAATGGAGAACGGTTTTTGTGAGGCAGAGAAGGTTGGGGGAGGTAGTACGGGTTCGGGAGAAACATGGTCATGGATCCCAGAGCAGAGGAAGTTAGGGACCAGCTAGGAGGAGCATCTTTCCAGGGTGGGTTGTGAGAGCAAGTGCAGAGGGGTCATTCCAGGGCGGGTTCAACACCAGGTGGAAGTGTGGCGACTTGATTATCTATAGGCCTTGAGGGGACTGCAGGTAGATGGGAGTGATGCCAGTTGGGTAGAGGGGTCTGGTCAGAGGGTGCTGCTGTGGCCTAGAAACGCTGGGGAGATGAGGAGGATCAGGGCTGCCCAGCTGCAGCCAGGATGCATGAACGAGAGTTCACGCAGGAACCTCCCCCTGAGGCCAGGGCCAGCTGGGGCATGTTTGTGGGACAGGATGTTGGGGAAGGAAAAGTGGGTATTGCAGCTCCAGGCCCCAGGTTCTGGCCACTTTGAGGTCAAGTCTGGGCCTGCTGGGCTCCTGGCCTGTCAAACCAGGGCCCTTCGGTCTCCTGGGCAGGCGCAGTCCACTGAACTGTGCCTCCCTCCCCTCTCTGCAGCCCACCAGCCCCTCTGTTTGCACCTCATGGGTCCCTACTGCACCTGCCCTGGTTCCCAGCGTCTTTACCCGTCAGGGTTTCTGTGCTGGGCCAGAAAGCAGCCCGATCCCGATCTGCAGGCTGGGTTTCCAGCCCTGCATGGCAGGCCCAGGGCCTGTGGGTCCCTGCCGTTCCTGGCCTGGTGACTTCCCCAAGCATCTGAGGCAGGTCTTCTCTTGCACTGGCCATGAAGCCCCATGAGGAAGAGCAGCCCTGTGTGGAATATTGACTGGGCATAACAGACCCACCCAAGGCATAACAGACCCACCCAAGGCATAACAGACCCACCCAAGGCATTGGTCAGGAGTGTGACGGGGGAGCAGGTGGAGGGCTTGTCAAAGGCAGCAGCCTGTCGGCACCTAGCACTGGGTGACGTGTTCAGCCATAGCGCATGTGTGTGAACCACTGCCTCCCAGAGAGGGCGCTGGAAGAGCAGAGGCACCCCAGCTGGGATGCTGGTGGGCTGGGCCTCACGGAAAGTTCCACACGGGGGCCCTGTGGAGGTTCGTGTGTTTCTAACTTGATTTCAGTCTGCCTCACAGCCTCCCTGTGGTCTGTCCATTCCCTTGGAGCTTTCAGAAGCTCTGCCCGAGGACATCAATATGGCGCAAGTGACCTGAGCCCTGCCATGTGCCAGCTTCATGCTGGGCCTGGGGGAGCAGGTGCAGGGAGGCTGACTGCCTCTTGGGTTGGGCTGTGGGGTCCCCAAGGGCTGGGGTCCCAGTTCCAGCTCTCATTCCCATGCCTCGCCCAGCACAGGACTCCATGTCAGGGTAGGCTGCTGCCATGGTGACGTGGAGTTTGGGGGTGGAGGGTGGCCTCTGCCAGCCTGTGAGTCCCTGTGAGCAGGACCCGTCCGCTATTCTCTGGATTCCTGATCGCACACATAGTAGCCTCCGCCTCCCTTACTCCAGCTGGTCATGGAAGTAGGTTACAGGTGTGTGTCCGGCAGGGAAGTGTGTGGTGACCCTGCCAGGCCTCACTGACATGAGGGCAGGGAGAGATTGATGGATTGGAGGCTAGGAGCTGAGAGGGAGAGGGATTGGGAGATCTGGGTGAGCAAAGCCCACAGAGGGTTTTGTGCCAATGCCGGGGGTCTGGGCCGTGGACGTGAAGAGGGGCAAGGCCTGCTCAGCTTCCACGCCAGAGGTGGTCTTATCAGGCTTGGCTGGCTCTCCAGCTTTTCCTGTGCCCAGCCGTGGGAGGCAGCTCCCACGGGCACTGCTGTGTGCGGTGGCTCTGAAGAGGGACTTGCACAGCTCTGAGGCAGACTCCACTGGTGCAGGTGCCATCTGAGGCTCTTTCCATGGCCTGTGCTGAGAAACCGAGGCTCAGGGAAGGGTAGTGGCTTGTCCAGGGCCACATAGCAGGCGAGAAGTGAGGCCAGATCTGTCAGCCAGTCCAGGTCCAGGCTCCACTTCGGCACCAGGTGGCATCCACTACCTCCGCTCGTTGTGTCTGTGTTGGGCCCACTGTCTCAGGCCTGGGCCCCCAAGCCCCGGCATGTGGACCTGTCTGGATTTTGGCATTTTGAGCCTCACTGCCCTCATCTATAAAATGGGTACAGCAGAGGTCCCTGTGACTCTCCTGCCTCGAGTGGGGTGGCATATGAGAAAGGCTCGGTTGACAGTAACATTCTGGACAAATGGGTGACTGCTCTGGTCTTGGATGGGGACCAGGGCGGAGGGGATGGGATGGGGTGGGGAAGGCCACCTGGGTGAGCTCAGCTCTTGTATGTGGGTCTCAGAGTCTGCTTGGGAGCCAGGCAGACCCTGGCCTGCACTCAGTGCTGACTTTCAGCTCCTGATTGGTTCATCCTCAGCCACTTGCTCCCTTAGAGGCTGAGCCAGCCACACAGCGTCCTGCAGTGGGCAAAGGGACCGATACTGGGTCTCTGACTCCTGCACAGACGTACCCCTCCCCCAAGTCTGCCTTTAGAGGACAAGGACTTGGGGGTTGATCAAGGAGTGACTGCCTCCCACTGGGGGGTCTGGGCAGGCTTCCTGGAGGAGAGGGGACAGGGCAGGGGAGGGGAGTGACAGGCCCAGCCTGACACACCTGCTGCCCACCCCCCAGGTCCCATCTGATGCCCAGGGTGAAGGAGTCTCGCTCCCACGAGTCCCTGCTCAGCCCCAGCAGCGCGGTGGAGGCGCTGGACCTCAGCATGGAGGAGGAGGTGGTCATCAAGCCTGTGCACAGCAGCATCCTGGGCCAGGACTACTGCTTCGAGGTGGGTCCGCTGGGGCAGGTAGGCTCTGGTCACATCTCCGAGCCAGGCCGGTCTCCAGACCCTTCCTAGAGTCCTCAGAGGCCTCAGCTTTGGGCAGTGGCTGGAAACTGTCCATTGTTTTTGGCTCCTAAGAGACCAGGTAGAGCTTGGAGATGGGGGCTTCGTTCCTTCTCTGTGGGCTCCTTGGAGACAGACCAGCACTATTCTCCATGCTGGTGGGGGCAAGAGCTCCCGGCAGTAAAAGGGGGTAAAAGTCCATGTAGAATTGCTTAAGCTCCAGGGCCTGTGCCTGAAGCCTGCTCACCCTCCTTAGAAACCCCCTAAATGGTAGAGAGCACCCTCTTTTCTGGGCCAGTCTCCCCCTTCTATAAAGACATCAGAATCTTTTGTGCCCCAGCATTTGGTGATGCAAGGTTTAAGAGCAAGCAGAGGGCAGCAACCCTACCTGGCAGGGCTGTACCTGGGGATCACCTGTCCAGTCTCTCACAGTAGATGGGGAATCTGAGGCCAGAGAGGCAAGATGTTAGAGGTCACACCACAAGTCTGAGGCCACGCCAGAACCGGGGTGATGAATGTCGTAGGTGTTCCTGGGAGTTCCTGACTGCTTCTCTCATCAATCAGATTCCCTGCCCACCTCACCCTCCACTCCCACCCACAAGGAGCTTACATAATTAGGGAGCTCTCTGATGGAGGGGTGAGCCTGGTAATGAAAGTCAGCCATTCGGGGACTCGTGGCAACCTCCTGGCAACCCAGCCCCAGGGAAAGAGTGGAATGTGCCTGGCATCTGCGCCACCCCTTGTGCCCATTGTTTCTGCATCAAGACTCCTGGTCCAGCTGGGCTCCATCTGGGCTCCGGCTTCTTTGCCTGGGACAGGCTGACGGTGCCGGGGGACTGGTCCACAGTGGGTGCTACGGCTTGTGCCGGCCCTTGAGTGGCTGGATAAGGAGTCTGGTTCCCTTCTGTCGAGCCCATAGGATGATGCTGGGGGCAGTGGAAGAGGAGGAGCTGCTTGGGCTGGGCTTCCTCCCCGGTGGGGATTGGAGGAGGAGCGAGAGTCCGATGGCGGGGGAGGGTACGGGTTCCAGGCAGGAGGACCCCAGGCCCAGCACACCTGGACAGCCCGGTTTTCATTTCTCCAGTCTGGCCCCTAAAAATGTTAAGTTTCTGTGGCCATCGTTGTTACTGTCACTCGGCAAAAGATAACCGTCAGCAAGTGTCAGCTGAGGACGGAGGCGATCCTTGTGCCTACCCAGGGTGTGTCCTTGGTGCCCGTGGCTCCACTTAGAGAGGGAGCAGGTACCCCGTGCCTTTTCTCTTCCCATCCTCGGAGAGTGAGGTTAGAGTCAGAAAGATACTTTCCCGTGGACAAAGGATGTCGAGGAACGGGGAGAGGAGCCAGGGCCAGGAGCCAGATGGTCAGGGCTGGGCCACCCTGTCACCCACTTGGGACAGTGATCTCACGGCACCACCTGCCAATGGGAAATAGGCCATTCTGAGCCTCACTCTGCCCCCTCCCAAGGCAGTGCTGCAGACCTGGTGGCTCAAGCCCCAGACCCCAGAGGTCTTCTGTCCTGCCCTGTCCCTCGCTGTGTTCCCCCCTGTGACACTGTCCTATTCGGCCCCACAGGTGACAACATCGTCAGGAAGCAAGTGCTTCTCCTGCCGGTCAGCAGCCGAGCGGGATAAGTGGATGGAGAACCTGCGGCGAGCAGTGCACCCCAACAAGGTAGGCTGCGTCCCCTCTCACCAAAGCCCGGGGATTGCGGTTAGACCCGGAGCAGCGCATACTCTGACACCAGGGAGCATAGTGGGGTCTCTGGGGTGGGCTGGGTGGGGGCAGGGCAGCCTGTGGGGGTGGGGCCTGAGTGGGCAGTAGGGTTGGGCCCTGGAACAGGGGTTCGAGGTAGCCAAGCCGACTCAGGTGCTGTGGGCCTCTGTCCTCGAAGCTACACCACGGAGGCTGGGCCAGAGAACTGAGAATGGGCTGTTAGGGAGTTGGGTGCTGGTGACCTTCTGCCTGGACCTCTTGTCTCTCCTCCCCTGGCCGATTCCTGGCCACCCACCCAATTCCAGCTCAGACCTCTGTCCCATCCTCCAGTGAGCACCGCTGGCCCAGCCTGACGCCCTGCTCTGTGTTCCCACTACCCTGGGCTTCCCCCATCAGGTTCATGGGCCCCAACTCTAATCACCTGCTTCTGTGTCTGCCCCCGTGGCTGACCGGGCCTGGGCTGAGCCTGGTCACCATAACATCACTGCAGAGGGGCCTTAGCAGTGGTCCCCTCTTAAGTGACTTACAGACCAGCAAACTAGAAGGCCTGATACGTAGCACAGTGGCCTGCGGTGCCAAGCACTGTGCTAACCTCTTACTTGATCTCTCACCATTTGTTCCTATTTTATGGGAAAGGGAACTGAGTCTTAGATTAAGTCACCTGCCCAAGGTCAGTGAGCTTGTTTGAGGCAGAGCAGAGATCCAGCCTCGTGGCCACCAGACTCCAGAGTTGTCCCGCCCCCCGCCCCATCCTGTCAGTGCCTGGCCCGTCCCCACACCTTCCAGGGCTCTCCTGGATCTGAGAGCTCCCCCAGCTCTGGCCAGGCGGTGGGCAGGTGGCCGGCCCCTCAGTGACCACGGCTCACCTTGTGCACATGCAGGACAACAGCCGGCGTGTGGAGCACATCCTGAAGCTGTGGGTGATCGAGGCCAAGGACCTGCCGGCCAAGAAGAAGTACCTGTGCGAGCTGTGCCTGGACGATGTGCTCTACGCCCGCACCACGGGCAAGCTCAAGACGGACAACGTCTTCTGGGGCGAGCACTTTGAGTTCCACAACCTGCCGCCCCTGCGCACCGTCACCGTCCACCTGTACCGGGAGACCGACAAGAAGAAGAAGAAGGAGCGCAACAGCTACCTGGGCCTGGTGAGCCTGCCCGCCGCCTCGGTGGCCGGGCGGCAGTTCGTGGAAAAGTGGTACCCAGTGATGACGCCCAACCCCAAGGGCGGCAAGGGCCCCGGACCCATGATCCGCATCAAGGCGCGCTACCAGACCATCAGCATCCTGCCCATGGAGATGTACAAGGAGTTTGCCGAGCACATCACCAACCACTACCTGGGGCTCTGCGCAGCCCTCGAGCCCATCCTGAGCGCCAAGACCAAGGAGGAGATGGCGTCGGCCCTGGTGCACATCCTCCAGAGCACGGGCAAGGTGAAGGTGCGTGTGACACGAGGTTACCTGCTGTTTCCTATGTCCAATGGATTTCAGCCCTGTCGGGGGCACTGACCAGGTGGTCCCCCTGAACCCAAGCGTGGTGTCGTGGAGTGAGGGGTTTCGTTCTTCTGCCCCCACCGCTGCGGCAGATGTGGAGCTGAGGGACGGGATGGCAGCTTGTAGTGAGGAAGTGAGCAGTGACTTTTCAGTCTGTCGTGGACTCCAAGGGCTTCTCCCTGCCACCCCTTCTCCCCTCAGTGCAGCAGGAGGAACGGGCTCTGGGAAGCAGGAGGCCTGGGCCAGGTCTGGCCTGGGAGCTGTGGCCTTGGACAGGTCACTTTCCTGTTCTGTGCTGGCTCCCTCATTGGGTCCTCGCTCTACAGAGCTCTTCCTCACCCGGCCTGGGCTGGGTACCTCTCCATGAGCCCAGGAAGACCCGGGCGGAGGAGCTGGGGTCCTGCCTCCATGTTCCGAGGAGATCCCAGAGGTCAGCTAAGGGTCAGGAAGGGCTCCTCAGATTATGTGGTCCCCAGAGGCAGCGGGAGCTACTTAAACATCCCCCCCTCCCCGACCCCCCCATCATCCCTCCTTTGGCCAGCAGGGCCTCCTGGGCCGCAAGCTCAGTTCTGTATTTGAGGGGCCATGTGTGATGTCAGAGAGGTTGCCAAAGTTGTGCGCACCAGAAACCCTGGCCCACGCTGGCCACCTTGTAGCCTCTTTGCTGGTGGCCCCTGCCCTGCCCTTCACCCTCCCCTGGGCCTCTGACTCCCTGCCTGTCCTCTTCCCTCCCCCAAGTCACGAGGCTGGCTGTGGGTGGGAGGAGGGTCTCTGGAGGAAGGGAGCTCCCATCTGGGCCGTGGCAGCAGGTTCACTCTCCAGCCTCCCTGCAGGCCTGGGGAGATGTGCGCCAGGCTGCCTCCTGGGGTCTGCCCATGACCCTGCCTGGGGGCCCAGCAGGCTCGTCTACTTAACAGCTGCCCTCAGCAGTGAGGAACTGCTGCCCTGGGTTTGCCAGGTGGGCAGTGGTGCCACCACCTTCCCAACGAAGCTAAATTCCCTTCTCTCCCCAGGTGAGCACTGGCTCACTGCCCCCGAGGCAGCGGGCAGCCTCTGCCTCTCTCCTCCTCTGCCGCACCACTCAAGGCGAGCCATGTCTGGTGTGGGAGACTCATCAGAGTCATGGGTAGATGGTGGAGAGGGTGCCCGTCTGTCCTCTCTGGCGTTGATGGTGATGGGGGGGGGTGGGAGTTCCCTGGTCACCCAGGCCTGCTCAGGGCCAAGCAGGGATTTGAGTCCAGCTGGCTTGGCCATGGGGCAGGAAGCTCGTGTCCCTGTGGCATGCTCTTGCCCAGGCCTGCCTTCCCCGGTCCCAAGACCCAGCTGTGATGTCACCAGGCGGCCCTGCCCTCCGGCAGCCCCCGAGGTGGACAGTGGAGCAGCCTTGGGAAGCAGGGGCTTCTGGCTGCTGCCCAGGCAGCAAGTGTGGAACCCGAGGGTCCTCCCTACTGGCTGGCCCAGGCCCTCCCTCCTCACTGCCTGCCTCCCCAGGACTTCCTGACTGACCTGATGATGTCAGAGGTGGACCGCTGTGGGGACAACGAGCACCTCATCTTCCGAGAGAACACGCTGGCCACCAAGGCCATCGAGGAGTACCTCAAGTTGGTGGGCCAGAAGTATCTGCAGGACGCGCTAGGTAGGGAGGGTTTGGGCCGGCGTGGGCAGACGGTGGGACATGCCCACCAGGTCCTCACCGCCCCTCTCTGCCCTCCCGGTCACAGGCGAGTTCATCAAAGCGCTGTATGAGTCGGACGAGAACTGCGAGGTGGACCCGAGCAAGTGCTCGGCCTCTGACCTCCCCGAGCACCAGGGCAACCTGAAGATGTGCTGTGAACTGGCCTTCTGCAAGATCATCAACTCCTACTGGTCAGTGCTGCCCCGCACCCCCTCCCTGGGCTCAGCTGCCCAGGCCTCCCCACCCATCGCGTGACCCGTGCTGTGTCAGTGCCTGCAGTGTGCCAGGTGCGGTGCGAGGCATGGTGTGCCGTCCTCATGCGTACGGCTCAGGGAGAGGCTGCTGCCTGTGCCTGACTTACAAACGAGAGCTGAGGCTCACCCAGGAGAGGGCAGGTGGACACGCCTTTGGCCTCACACAGCTTCAGAGAGGTGGCTCTGGGATGGGAACCCCTCTGCCTGACTCCGCAAGTCTTGGCCCTTTTTGGGTTCTCCGATGTGAGGGAGTGTTCCAGACCACGCAGGACACGGTGTGTGCCGCGTGGAGGGTTGGGAGCAGCGGCAGTCCACTGCACGTGTTCATTAGCGAGCGCCCCCTGTGCCTGGTGCTGTTGTAGGTGCTGAGGCTGCACAGGGAGCGAGACTGGCAAGGCCCAGCTCGGGCACCCCCCTGGGGTGGGTGGATGACTTAACCTGAGACCCCTCGTCTGTTGGTGCTCATGTCACAGGCTGGTGATTGGGCCTAGCTAGGGCTCGTGTGGTGCCTGGACTGTAGGGATGGAGAAGACAGGATGGGGGTCTAAGGAGAACGTAGTTCTGCAGCCCCGAGAGAAGGAGCGGGGCGTGCGGACGGGCTGTTCAGAGAGGACCACAGTCGGGGCCAGGATTGGTGCGTGAGCCACAGCCTACAGGGCACCTGCTTCCTCCCAGGTCGGTGTGGTGCCAGCTGACTGCAGGGTACAGCCTTGCTAATGGTGAGGCAGGCATAACTGTCCAGGGCAGGGACGTGCTGCCAGTGCCGAGCACGGGTTATTTTCACACTGCACGGCTGCTCAGACTTTCTCCTGTCACGGCACCAGCTCAGGACCTGCGTCCCCCTCCCCACCCCCAGCGATACCTGACTCCTCTCTTTGGTCACACTTCTTCCCTTTCTCCTTTAAGGCTTATGCCTGGCTCCCTCTGTGGCCTGCCTAGGTCAGCTCACCCCTCTTGGGCATCCTCTGTCCCAGCCCTGATCCCATCAGAGTAAATCTGATGTAAATCTGCTTCCTGCACGTGCTGGGAGCACCAGGCTGGTGGAGCCCCAGCTCAGGGCTGGGCACACCAAAGGGCTCCGTGATTGCTCAGCAGAGAGGCCTGCTAGGCGAGGGGATGGTGAGAACCAGCGGAGCCAGTGCCCGCCCTGCACCCCTCTTTGCTTCTGGGCTCACCTGGACCAGCCTGGCCCTTCGGGCTAGGTCACGTGACCCATGGCACTGAGGGGGCGGGGCAGTGACCTGGGAGCCTTGAACTCTGAGGGAACACACTTCCTGCCCTGGGCCAGGCTGTTTTCACTCGGCCCTGCTATTCCCAGGGCAGTGGGTGTGGCACTCAGGGAAACATATCGTGGACAATGATTTTCCATTTCCTCTTTCTGGTGTTTGTCAGAGACCCAGAGGCACCTCTCAGTTCTGGGTGCCATGGGTAGATGTCATCACTCAGTGCCTGGCCCTGCACCCCTTGCCCTTCCTGAGCACTCGCTCTGCCCGCCCTGTGCTGCCTCAGCTCCCCCAGCAACCCTGTCCGGTGGGTGATGGATAGGGGGATGGATGATAGAATGGTGATGGGCAGCAGGGCCAGCTCATAGCTATCAGGGTTGGAGCTCAGGATTCCATCAGACTGAGAACCAAGTCTCTGCTCTGCACCCACCTGTCCTGGCGCCCTGCCTGACCACCAGGCCCACTCTTGTCTATTCCTGCCCAGTGTCTTCCCACGGGAGCTGAAAGAGGTGTTTGCCTCGTGGCGGCAAGAGTGCAGCAGCCGCGGCCGGCCGGACATCAGCGAGCGGCTCATCAGCGCCTCCCTGTTTCTGCGCTTCCTCTGCCCGGCCATCATGTCACCCTCGCTCTTCAACCTGCTGCAGGAGTACCCCGATGACCGCACTGCCCGCACCCTCACCCTCATCGCCAAGGTTACCCAGAACCTGGCCAACTTCGCCAAGTGAGTGTTGTGTCCCCGACGGGCAGGAGCCCACGGGGGCAGGCCATGGGCGTGTCTTCCCAGGAGCTGGGCTGCGCAATGGGCCCTGCTTTTGTCCCCTCCACACCCCGTCCTCCCTCCCTACCAAAGGTACATGCCATTTTGGTATGTTTCCTTAATTTTCAGAGGTGAGAAGCCAAGATGTTTTTTCCTGCAGCATTTTCGAATGAACATTTAATCATAAGGATTCTCCCATGTGCTTAACAGCCATAAGCCTCATTTTGAAACGAACGACTAATATGCCTTCAGGGAGGAGGGCCCATATTTCCTAGCCCGGCCCCTGAGCCGGTCCGCGGGCTGTTTCACACTGTCCTTGTGTAATGCTGTCAAGAATGTCCTTGCTCGTCGAGCACGTCCGTGTTTGGACTATACCTTAGGGCAGTGATGGTGAACCTTTTGAGCTCGGCGTGTCAGCATTTTGAAAAACCCTAACTTAACTCTGGTGCCGTGTCACATATAGACATTTTTTGATATTTGCAACCGTAGTAAAACAAAGACTTATATTTTTGATATTTATTTTATATATTTAAATGCCATTTAACAAAGAAAAATCAACCAAAAAAATGAGTTCGCGTGTCACCTCTGACACGCGTGTCATGGTTTCGCTATCACTGCCTTAGAGCGCGGGGGCAGAAACGGGAGGGCTGGTCATCCAGTCGCCAGTTCCGGGCCCCTCTGTGCTGGGCTCGGAGTCACACCTGGTCCCAGCCCTTCGACAGGGGAGGGCGACAGAGGTGCATATGGTCTCTCAGGAGGGCCTTCAGCTTGCTGGGAGAGGAGACAGAGAGACTTCCCCAGACACGTGCCCCCAGCTGAACGATGGGAGCAGAGGCAGGGCAGCTCCTGGGAGGGCCGTGTGCTATAGGGACAAGGCACCCTGGCTTTCCTGAATCTCCAAGTGACAGGCAGGGAGAAGTGGGAGATGAGACCCAGGAGGACGCAGGGACCTGACGGCCAGGCGGGGCTTTAAGCATGGGGGGCGGAGGGGTGGCCCTTGTCTGTTCTGGGTCCTAAAAAGGTCAGCTTGACAGCAGTGGGGAGGGGGTTGGAGGGAGTGGGACTGGCACCTGAGAGACCTCAGCAGAGCACAGCTGTGTTTCTGGCAAAAGGGAATTGGGGTTTGGAGAGGTGATGCAGGAGGCAGGGGCTGCAAGGTCAACGGGCGATGAGAAGACAAAGTCAGGGGCCTTGCCGGTGGGAGGGCGGAGATGACGGGACAGGCTCTGGCTCGGCTCTCTGGTGGACCTGGGTTTCCACTTGGGACAGGGAGTCTGGAAGGAGGGCATGGGCTTGGGGTGACGGTGATGACTTCAGACTTGGCCAGGCTGGGTGCGAGGGGAGTTGCTATGGACACACGTCTGCAGGCTCAGCGGAGAGGCCTGGCCGAGCATAGATTGGGAATCATCTGCCCACCAGGCCTTGGAAACCTGGAGGGAGAGAGGAAGGAGATTGTGACCGGCAGTGAAAGGGGAACGAGGGCCACAGAACATTCCAGGTCCTGCGAGAAGGGGTCCTCAGGGTCCCTGAGGAACGAGGGCCCTGAGTCATATAGCAGATCGGCTGGCTGGTGGATTAGTGGCCACAGTGGGTGAGGAGGGATGGGAGCTGAGGGCGGGTATCTCCGAGAAGGAGGGTTTCTGGGTGAGCATGGCTTTCAGGCCGTCCGCGGACCTGGGTCGCTCACCCCACCTGCTCTCCCTCCAGGTTTGGCAGCAAAGAGGAGTACATGTCGTTCATGAACCAGTTCCTGGAGCACGAGTGGACCAACATGCAGCGCTTCCTGCTGGAGATCTCCAACCCGGAGACCATCTCCAACACTGCCGGCTTCGAGGGCTACATCGACCTGGGCCGCGAGCTGTCCAGCCTGCACGCGCTGCTCTGGGAGGCCGTCAGCCAGCTGGAGCAGGTGCCTGTCCTGTCCCTCGGGCAGGGTGCGGGCAGAGGGCTCTCCTGTGGGTGCAGATCAGTAGCCTGCCCCGGTGCTGGGCTCACACCTCCCACTCAGCCCGAGGCACATGCTGGGATCACTGGGGCCCGCTTCCCTGGTGGGGGTGCCGTGCTCGCTCGCCAGCACCTGCGGGCCGGGCGCCCGTCCTGGGTACTGGGGCTTTGGCTGTGTCTCTGTACACTCGGCGCTGAGTGGGCAGATTCCACGTATGAAGGTGTGTTTCCTACCCGTGAGAAATGTGATCAGATTGAGCTCTTTCTGTGAAAATGTCCTTGTTCTGGGTTTTAAGGGCACCATAAGAAAAAGACCAAGTATGCTCCGCTATACCTTCAAGCACCAGGCAGGAAGTTACAAACCTTCCCACAAACCTTTCCACAAACCTTCCCACAATTGCCCTTGGCCGTCAAGTCAGTTGAAATGGTTGTTGCCCAGAAATCCCTGAGATGGCTGCAGCCACCGGCGTGTGCTCTCTGCCACCCGCGGCTCCCTGCCCCGCCCCCAGCAGCTCTGCCCACAGTGGACAGGTTGTTGGCAGCAAGGGCTATACCTGCCACCGTCGACCTCCAGGATATTTGTTGCTTCCTGGGGCTCCGAGAGACCCCCTTACAAAAGCAGTTCCTGCTGCACCAGGGCTGGGAGGCTCCTGCTCCTGTTCTGTTTCCCGCAGGGGACCACGCAGGGCGCTCAGGGCTGCAGCCTCTGGATCCACGTGTGTTAGGTGCACACGCAAGCACAGAGCTCTTTTCCTGGTTGGAGTGTGCTAAAGGGAGAACGTAGGTGTGCACTGCAGTGTGTGTGTCTCACACTCTGTGTGGACGTCTGCTCCGCGGCTCCCTGCCCTCTGTTGCCGGGCACTCGGGTTAGTCCAGCTTTTCACCAACAGATGCTGATGCAGTCGTTTCTGCTCAGCCTTGTCCACTGCCCTTTGGCTGCGAGAGACACGGAGGGGAATGGGAACCAAGGCCAGTCACCCCAGTGCCTCCACTTCCTGAGCCCCCGTGCCGGCCCCATATCTGCACGTGGTCAGCAGCCATCACAGCTGGCGGTGCTGTAGCAGGACTGAAACGGAGCGCTCTGCCTCCCGAGGCTCTGCTCTGTTCACATGTTCTTTCTGTGCAAAGTCCTACCTGGAAGCCAGCTGCTAAGCAGGTGAAGGCAGGTCCCCTTCCCTCCGCTCGGCCCACAGCCGGCATCCTTAGCACCGTCGATCTTAACCATGGCAGTGAGGTGCTGCCTCTGCCTGGCCCTCCACTTGTTAATCCCACCATTGCCTGCTCTGTGCCTGGACCATGTCCCCTGGGCCTCAGGTATCGATGGGTCAGGCCCCACCCACCCTCTGGAGGAGGTGATGTGGGAGGGGCTGTCCCAGAAGCCTCTCAGATGGGGAGGTGTGGGTGCGAAAAGTTCTGGATTCCTCGTGGATTTTCCTCCCCGGAGGCAAAGGTAGGATGAACTTGGGTCAAAGGCTAGGACTGGTTCAGCACTTCTCCTTGTGGGCCTCACACCTTCATCTCAGAAATATTTGGGATGCTGGTAAATATGTAATTTTCACTGTCCTTGGCTCCTCCCCCATCCCCCCCACCTCCCCCGCCAACCTCCGACCCGCTGGATCTGACTGGTAGGAGAGAGGTCTGCATTTCTGCCTGATGCCTCAGGAGTTTTAAACCACCATGGCTGCAGCTAGCTCACGTGGCCTCTCCAGGTGGCCCCAGCAGGTCACATCTGCCTCTTCGTGTGTCCACAGAGCATCGTATCCAAACTGGGGCCCCTGCCTCGAATCCTGAGGGACGTCCACACGGCACTGAGCACCCCGGGCAGTGGGCAGCTCCCAGGGACAAATGACCTGGCCTCCACGCCTGGCTCTGGCAGCAGCAGCATCTCGGCCGGGCTGCAGAAGATGGTGATCGAGAATGACCTCTCTGGGTAAGAGCCCTGGTGTGCTGGGCGTTGTGGGGTACACGTGCAAAGTGCAACCCACCTGCATGCAGTCTCAGCTGGGCAGGAGGAGGCCTGGAAATGTGTTGTGCAGGCCCTCAGTAGTGAGCCTCCATTTAGGAAAAATCCGGGAAGGCTGCCTGGATGAGGTGGTGCTGTAGTTTTGAGCATTTTCATTGATGGAAAAAGCATTCTGGGTAGAGGGCCTAACACAAAGGCAACAATGTTCTGTCGAAGAACAATTTATTGGTCCCAAATACCTCCAGGTCGTCTAGGTGTGTTAAACATACCAGTTCTCCTGGTATTTGCTAGGCCCAGTCGGAATCTCCAAAAGTGGTGCGCACGGTTGTGTGTTCAGCAGGAGTTTGGGTAACTACGAGGCTTTGAGGCTGGGAGCTCAGGCCTGACCTTCACTCTAAGCCCTCAGCCCTGGGGCAAATGCACACTTGGTGGAGGCAGAGGGACACGTTCTCTAATATTGACATCAAAATGAGGCTATTCCTTTAAAACAGAGGCGTTTATTGACCCCTCTGTGCCTCCCTCGTACACTCCCCTCCCTACCAGGGGCCGCTTGGGCCAGCTGGTGAGGATGTGGCTGGGCCAGCAGAGTTGGGAGCAGGTCTCCCCTGAAGGTGGTGGCAATGGCGGGCTTTTAAGTGGAGGAGGGTGTGGGGCACAGGACTGGAGGCCAGATGCCACCTCTCAGGTCCCTCTGAGTCTTGGGGTTCATTTATACAACCTGCCTGTGAGGCAAGTCTTTGTTCAGGTGGGCACACAGCTTAGCTGAGAGATGGCCGGATGCATGGCTTTGAGGAGACCTGACCAGGTGGCTGCTGGTGCGGGTTTCTCCCAGCTCCACTGCCGCCTCGGTCACGTCTTCTCAGCCCACAAGGGCTGTCAAGTGGTCACAGCCTGCCCTGCCGAAGCCCACCAGTTGGCGCTTCCTCTCTCCGTTTCAGGCTAAGCCAACTCTTACTCCCCTTCCAAGCTCATGTCAAACCCTAAAGTCCTTGCTGCCGCCAGCCCCCTCAGAGCCCTTTTCACCCCCACGGCCTTCCCTCCCAAGCCTGGCTGGCCCCACTCCATTGTGCCGTCCTCCACGGGGCCACATTCGGGGAGGGCACAGCCTGCCACTGCAGGGGCAGTCCCTCCGCGCGTGAGTCATGCCTGGAGGATCCTCCTCTGATTCCGTGTTTTTAGCAGGAGCGCCAGCCCCCGCCTGCCTGTCAGTCAGGGGGTGTGGCAGCAGGAGGCTGGGCAGGGGAGGCTTCAGCAGGCCCCCACCTTGGTTCTCAGGCTGATCAGGAACAAGAGGAAGAGGCAGAGAGAGCCCTAGTGGCTTTGACGTCGGCTTCCTCTGTGCAGGACCCTGGGGAGCAGAGAGCCACTGCGTTGTGGGATGGGGTTCAGCTAAGGGAAATTTCCAGAACGCCCTGGCATAGGTTCTGTGCAGGAGCGGCCACCTCGGCCAGCCAGTCCACAGTGGCTTCCGCTGGGGTCGGCTGCCCAGGCTGTGCGTTTTGCGTCTGGGCCCCAGGACTCTCCGATTCTTGCTGCCCCAGCACCTCCTTTCCCTGCCCCCGCCCCCTCCTCCCCCAGCCTTGGCTCCGGCCGCCAGGCCCGGCAGCTTGGCGGGGGCTCTCGGTTCGGACCCGCCTTGGCCGCACTCACAGTTCTTCTCTTCCCCCTTCTTTCCCTGTGTGTGCTTGTCTCCCTGCAGTCTGATAGATTTCACCCGGTTACCGTCTCCAACCCCCGAAA
This sequence comes from Myotis myotis, assembly GCF_014108235.1. NCBI lineage: Eukaryota > Metazoa > Chordata > Mammalia > Chiroptera > Vespertilionidae > Myotis > Myotis myotis. The sequence goes on from NW_023416316.1 coordinate 14,340,217, forward strand.
ACAAGGACTTGTTTTTTGTCACAAGGTCCTCCGGGGTCCAGCCATCACCTGCCCGCAGCTCGAGTTACTCGGAAGCCAACGAGCCTGATCTTCAGATGGCCAACGGTGGCAAGAGCCTGTCCATGGTGGACCTCCAAGACGCCCGCACGCTGGATGGGGAGGCGGGCTCCCCAGCGGGCCCCGACGCTCTCACCACCGATGGGCAGATGCCTGCAGCTCAGCTGGTGGCTGGGTGGCCAGCCCGGGCAGCCCCCGTGAGCCTGGCAGGGCTGGCCACAGTGCGGCGGGCAGGCCAGACGCCAACCACACCGGGCACCTCCGAGGGAGCACCAGGCCGGCCCCAGCTGTTGGCACCGCTCTCTTTCCAGAACCCTGTGTACCAGATGGCGGCTGGCCTGCCGCTGTCGCCCCGCGGCCTTGGCGACTCCGGCTCCGAGGGCCACAGCTCCCTGAGCTCCCACAGCAACAGTGAGGAGCTGGCAGCCGCCGCCAAGCTGGGAAGTTTCAGCAGCGCCGCTGAGGAGCTCGGGCGGCGGCCGGGGGAACTGGCACGGCGGCAGATGTCACTGACTGAAAAGGGCGGGCAGCCCACGGTGCCACGGCAGAACAGTGCCGGCCCCCAGCGTCGGATCGACCAGCCGCCGCCCCCGCCCCCACCGCCACCTCCTGCACCCCGTGGCCGGACACCGCCCACCCTGCTGAGCACCCTGCAGTACCCTCGGCCCTCGAGCGGGACCCTGGCGTCGGCCTCACCCGACTGGGCTGGCCCCGGAGCCCGGCTGCGGCAGCAGTCCTCCTCTTCCAAGGGCGACAGCCCCGAGCTGAAGCCTCGAGCAGTGCACAAGCAGGTCAGTGTGCAGGTGGAGGGCAGGCGTGAGGGTGGTCCTCCCCGGGCCATGCTGCTCCTCCCGGTCATTTCATCTCCCCTCACCCAGCTGCCATCCCATGCTGATGATGCCACATTCAGCCCCAGCCCACCACATACACCTCTCCTCTCCCCCGGCCCTGCTGGCCTCTGCCTCAGTCCTGTGAACCAGGGACACTGCAGCCTCCAGGTCCCTCTGCCCCTTTCCCCTGAGACAGCTGGGGTCAGGGAGAGAGTGAGGGGTCAGACCATATTCAGTTCTAAGCCTGTTGACGCCCTGCCCAGGGTCGGACCTGACCTGTGACGTGCTCGGAGCTGGCCTCTAGAGCTCAGCTGCCACTCGTGCTTCCTGTCACCCAGGGGCTGCACGCAGTACATGGAACTGTCCTGCTTTGGGTAGAGCGCCTGGTCTTCCCGGGCCAGCTCCCCACTCTCACCTGGGCGCTTGACCCCGCCCCAGGCTGCCGGCTGGGAGCTGGAGCCGCCTCGGTCAGGCGCTGTTGCCTCAGTAGGTGCCCGGTCAGCTGAAGGTCCCTTCCCTTCTCCCGTGCCTCTGAGCCACCTGTTCTCGTGGCTCACCGGGTGCTACTCCCGCCTCCTACCCTCCCCCTGCCGCCCGCCAGCCCTCACAGCTGTGTTTCATTGTAGGGCCCTTCACCTGTGAGCCCCAATGCCCTGGACCGCACAGCTGCTTGGCTCTTGACCATGAACGCACAGTTGTTAGAAGACGAGGGACTGGGCCCAGATCCCCCCCACAGGGATAGGCTAAGGAGTAAGGAGGAGCTCAGCCAAGCAGAAAAGGTAACGCTGGACCCTGTCAGTTCGGGACAGGGAGGGGCTGCATCCCTTGGCAGCTGACAGGATTCTCCCCGCTCGAGACCTGAGTGAGGGGGCATTGCTTGCTCCTGCAAATGGCCAGGCCCCTCTCAACCCCTGGTTTCCTGTGAGGACAGCAGCCAGTGGGATCTGGAAGAGCAGCAGGAGGGTTTAGGTTAGACCTGAGGTTTCCCACACGGGCTGTGCGTGAGACTCAGCTGGGACTTGGGGGTTGAGGGTGCCAAAGAGGTGCATGGAGACCCTGAGGGAGCCTTGTGCATGTGGCGGGGGAGGCATGCGTCCCCGAGACAGCTGGGAGGGTGCCCCAGCCAGGCCCCCTCCACTCTGGGCTGTGCCTGCCCAAGGCCTGGCGCTTTCCCAGTCCCCTTCTCCTCCGGGGGAAAAAGTGGTTCTAAAATACCCACGTTCCGCCCACCACACACATCTGGCCCTTGGTGGGCAGTGGGCGCCTCCCATTCTCCCAGTGGTGTGATGGCTGCCCTGGATCCATGGCTGGTTCGAGGCCAGAGCCCAGGTCTACCCGTGCGAGGCCCCCAGGCAGCAGTCACTCCCCCTCTCACTCTCAGCCCCAGGAAAGCCCGTGGCAGCCTCAGGCAGGGCCGTGGAGTCAGGCGGCAGCTCCCTCTCTGGCCTAGGGCGAGGTCCATGTCCATGCTGCATGCCGCCCCCGCCCCGTGGCCCACCGCATCCACCTGCTTTCTCCATAATTCCGTGAGGGGGACATGGGGCACCGTGCTCCGAGAGCCACTGCTTGGCTGGGGGGCAAGGAGAGCCAGCCTCCCCCCCGAGGCTCCCTGCGTGGACCTGGGGCCAGGCTCCGTGCCTTTCTGAGGCTCAGACTTCCATGTATGAATTGCAAGGATGGCCGGAACGCTCCTCGGGCCAGGCTGGAGTGCCCCCTTCCTCGTTGTCCCTTGGCTGAATGAGCTGCTGCTTCTCTCACCCACTTTGCTACTAACCTTCGCAGGCAAATCCAGGCCTTTGTTCCTTGAGCTCCCTGGGGACCTGGTCCTGCCTCTGGCAGGCCCTCCCCTCACTCCTCTGGCCCGCTGAGCAGGGGGGGGCAGAAGGTCTGGGGTGGAGCCAGGCTCCCCTGGGGTCAGGCTTTGCTTCAAGGATTACATTGGAGGTGGATCTCTGGCTTTGCTGCCCTCTGACCTCGGGACAGTCCTTGACTGTTGAGAGAGTTGGGCTCCTCTTGCCAGACTCAAGCGGAGGCTCTTCCTGCCTCCCCCAGCCTGTGTTCTCACGGCACCTTGGCCCCAGCCCCCGACTCCGGCATCAGCCTGCCTTGCCCTCTGTCCAGCCCGCACAGCCTCCTAGCTTGCTGCTTCTCTTGCTGCCTTCCCATCCTTGACTCCCCCAAAGGCTGAGCGTGCTGCACCGAGTCAGATCCAGAAAGCCAGGCCACCTTGCCCTTAACATCCCCTTCCCCTTTCCCCCACCCCCTCACTTTCTCCCACCACACCTGGCTTTAGGGTCAGATAGAGGCTGGGAGGCTGGATCTTACCCCACTGGCCACGCTACTCATGTGACTCGGTCACTTGCCTTCAGAGCCTCAGTTTCCCCTCCTACAGAGCCCCCATCTCACAGGGAACTGTCAAATCTCCTTAACCGTTGTTTGCTATAAAAAGCTAAAGATCTTAATTTACTTCTGAGTCTTCATCCCATTCACAGCTGTAAGGTCAGACGAGGGGAGTGGGAGTTTGGAGTGGAGAGAGCCCCGGGTGGGGGCATCTCCTCACAGTGGGAAGTGAGCTGGGTTGGGGACAGTCCCCAGGTTAGTCCAACCTGGGTTCCCTCCCTCCCTGGGCGCCTGCTTGGGCTCACGCGGCTGTGCTCTCTGTCCTGGGTGCTGTGCTGTGGCGCGCTGCCCTCCTGGCAGGACCTGGCAGTGCTGCAGGACAAGTTACGAATCTCCACCAAAAAGCTGGAGGAGTATGAGACCCTGTTCAAGTGCCAGGAGGAGACGACGCAGAAGCTGGTGCTGGAGTACCAGGCGCGGCTGGAGGAGGGTGAGGAGCGGCTGCGGCGGCAGCAGGAGGACAAAGACATCCAGATGAAGGGCATCATCAGCAGGTGAGGAGTCCTGTTCCTACTCTGGGTCCAGTCCTGGCCCCACACAGCCCTCCAGGAGGCTCCGGGGAGGGGCTGACCAGCTGCAGGGTGAGTGGAGTGTGGAGACAGGAAGGCAGGAAGTGTCCCAGGGGGTGGGGACTGTGGCACAGGCCTAGAAGTAGAAGGTAGCCTGGAGTGTGGGAGCTCCACAGAGTACAGTGTGTGCTGACGGTAGAATGCAAGCCAGGCCTGGCAGAAGTGAGGTCAGCCGAGGCCAGCTCTGGGAGGACCTGTGGGCCCTGTATGGAGTCCCACTTCCTTGGTGAGCACTCGGGAGTGCAGAAGCCAGATTGGAGGTGCCAAGACAGACAATGAGGACCCAGTTCAGGGCAGGAAAAATAGGAATGAACGTCAGTTACTTTCTGTGGCTGAAGGTGGGAGGTGAGAGGGAGGAAGGAGACAGAATAATCCCCAGACTTTTCTACCAAGAGCATCTGGGTGTGTCGTTGTGCTAATTACTGAGATGGGGAACTTTGAAAGAGCAGCAGTTCAGGTGGGGAGAGAGGGGGATGGTGATGACACCAGTGTTGGATGTGTTGGGTTTTAAGGTGCCTATGGGGGTCATACAGGAAGATTTCGGGGGAGGGGGATGGGTGTTAATTCTGACTCATCTTTATTGATGGTTTATATCAGATTCTGTGTTGATTTCCCCCCCCCTCCCTACTCTTGAGTAGGGTGGGAGCACCTTTGTGTCTGTGGGCAGGGAGTGCAAAGTGTAGCATCCAGGCCAACCCACAGAGTCCCAGTCCTGGAGTTGACTTTATTATGACAGTAATACCAGGTACAAGAGCCTGTCATCTGGACACATTTCACAGGAGTGCAGTAGCCAGGATGTTCCCCAGCACACCGGGCTTCATGCTAAATTTATTCACTACAAAAACCCTTCCCAAATCCCTCCTATTTAGATGACCTGTTTTTCTGCTCCTAATTATTGTTTCATTTACCTCTGGGTTTGTTCATTGGAAAATGGTTAGCGTGAGCAGAGGGCCTGTAACCAGGGTCACAGAAACCCACTGTCCACTTGACTGCCAGCTCTGCTCTTTGCTCTCTCCACATGTGTGGTCACAAAAATGGAAGCACTTTCCTCCTAACCACCTCCTCTTTGTGTCTGTTCGCTCAGAGGTGCATGCTTTCCTGAATTCAGTGGCTTATTTAACACATTTATCTCTACTAACCAATCCTGGCATATTTCCTCCCTAATGTAAGTGTCAGTTAGGTTGATCGTGTTGTTCAAGTCTTCTGTATCCTTACTAGCTTTTCCGCTTGTTCTGTCAATTACTGGGAAAAGGATGTTGAATTTTCTAATCATAATTATGGGTTTGTCTATTTCTCCTTTTATTTCTGTTGGTTTTTGCTTTACGTACACTGAAACACTATTCCTAGATGTATACATATTTAGGATTGTTATGTACTTTTTTTTTTTTAAATATATTTTATTGGTTTTTTACAGAGAGGAAGGGAGAGAGATAGAGAGTTAGAAACATCGATGGGAGAGAAACATCGATCAGCTGCCTCCTGTACATCTCCTACTGGGGATATGCCCGCAACCCAGGTACATGCCCTTGACCGGAATCGAACCTGGGACCTTTCAGTCCGCAGGCCGACACTCTATCCACTGAGCCAAACCGGTTTCGGCTGTTATGTACTTTGATGAACTGACCTCTGTATTATAAAGTCATCCTCCTTAGCTCTCATAATATTCCTTGCTCTGAAATCATCTTTGATATTAATAAGGCTGCCAGAACTTAATTGTAATTATAGGATTAGCCTGGTATATCCCTTTCAATCCTTATACTTTTAACCCATCTTTGTGTTTCTATATAAAGTGAATTACTCTTACAGACATCTTACTGTTGGTTCTTGCTTTTTATTTGATAGTTTCTGCCTTTTAATTGAAGTGTTTAGACCATTTACATTTAATGTAATTGTCAATATAATTATGTTTAAACCTATTATCTTGCTACTTGTTTTCTATTTGGACTGTTTTATTCCCTTTTTCTGGCCCTCTTTTGTATTTTTTATGATTCCATTTTATCTCCTATTGGTTTATTAGCTAATCTCTTTGTGGTTGCTTTAGGACAGGAGTTAGAAATTTTCTGTTAAGGGGCAGGTGATAAATGTCTTCAGCTTTGCAGGCCATTTGGTGTCAGTTGCAACTATTCAACTCTGCTGTTACAGCAGAACTGTTTGTGTGGTGTGGCTGTTTACAAACACAGGCCGTAGGCCTGCTTTAACCTTCAGAATATACCAGGCTAATACTGGCTGTAATAATGGGCACTCTGTCATTATCTTTGTTCCTCTGTATTTAGCATACCTTTTTCCTCTGACTGTTTTTAAGATTTACTTACTTATCACTGATTAGTGTGGTTTTCTTCATGTTTCTTGGGTTTGTTGAGCTCTTGGGTCTGTGGGTACATAGTCATGCCTCCTCAGTTTGCTTTCTGGGACTCCCATTGCACATATGTTGGGCTGCTTTATATTGCCTCACTTCCCACTGATTCTATGTTGTTTCCATTCTTCTGTCTTTTATCTTAGATCATTTCTGTTGCTCTGTCTTCAAGTTCTCTAATCATTTCTTCTTCGGTGTCTAATCTGCTAAGTATTTTTTTTTATCAGCTATTATACTTTTGCCTCTAGACTTTGGTTTTAATCCCATATACTTCTCTTTACGTTCATGCTTTTCTATATTTTCTTGAACATGTGCAATATATTTATAATAGTTGTTTTAATGTCCTTGCCTACCGATTCTATCATCTGACATTTCTGAGTCTGTTTTTACTGATTAGTTTTCTTCCTTCCTGGTTATGGGTTATGTTTTTCTACTTCTCTGCATTTTTGGTTGGATGCCAGACATTGTGAATTTTACGTACGTGCTGGATGTTTTGTGTTCCTTTAAATATTTTGGGCTTTGTCCTGGGACACAATGAGGTTATCTGGAATCACTTTTGGATCTGTTGAGGCTCACATTTACACTTGTTGGGCGGGTCCTGGACAGCCTTCAATCGAGGCCCAATCTGGCAGTTTCTTTCTGGGGATCCCACTGGAGGCCTCCTGCGTTAACAACATCTTTCCACTGTGCTCGGAAGGAACGTGCACGATTCCTGGAGTGGTTTTGTGAACTTTCCAGTGGTTCTTGTCCCCGCCTGGCTTTTCTCACAGGCATGCAGACCAGTCCTCAGCCAAAGACCTAAGGGGACCCCTCAGGAGACAGGGGGCCCTCTCTCTGCATCTTCCTCCTGTCCGCACTGTCCTGTGAATCCCAGCGCCCCATCTCCTGCCCTCCATGGGTCTCCTCCATCCTTTTGTTTGGCCTGGACACTCCAGGCACTGGACGGGGCTCACACTGCATGTTCCTTTCTTGTAGGGATCACTGGACTGTGCTGCCAGTTATTTAGTATCTGGAAAACTTTGTTTTATATGTATTTTATCTGGTTTTATAGTTTTTTAGTTATTTTTTATGGCAGGAGAATAAATCTAGTCCCTGTTATTCCATCATAGCTGGAAACAGAAGTCTCCCCCAGTCTAATTTCCCTTCTAATGATGCCATCTACTGCCTTTCTTCTGCCTCCCGCCACCCCCTCTGGTAGGCTTTGTTCCATGACTGCCTTCCTGTGACAGGAACCCCCCACGTGGCCCCACACTCCTTTCTCCTGACTAGTGCTCCCGACCCATTGACTTCTCATGACAGCCCTGTGTGATGCCTGCCCAGCTCTGTTGACCTCCCTGTGCACCTACTGTGCGTGAGCTGAGTGCTCACCTAGGGGACGGGAGCTGCTGCTGGGCTGGGGAGGAAGCTGTGGGAGTGTATGAGCTCATCTGAGGAGTGTTTGTAGAGCGAGAAGAACGGAGAGGAAGCAGAGCCCTGACATCCTAGGGGCAGCCAGGACATGGCATCTGCCAGCAGTGGCCTGGGAGCTGGCAGGGAGACCCAGAGAGTGTGGGCTTCAGAAGCCAAAGGAAGGGAGTTGGGAGGTAGGAGTGATGGGGAGTGATTGACAGTTGTGGGAGAGACCAGCAGGACGAAGCCGGGAAGGGTCTCAGGAAAGGAGCAGCTGGTGACAGACCCACATCTGCCTTAGCTCTGAGCCTCTGCAGATGGCATTCCTCCCGCCTTCTCTGCTTGTTTCCCACCCGCAGAACTTGTCCTTCAGATGTCCAGTTCCGTGTGTGCACCCCCTTCCCGCTCTGTCCCATGGCCCTGAGCTGCCCGTGCAGGGCGTAGCTACTGTCTGTCCGTGTCCCTGCGGCCTTATGAGTGCCTTGAGGGGAAGGACCACACTTCATTCATCTCGCTGCCACGTGTGCCCGGCACAGCCCCATGAGTGCAGAGGGAGGAGAGAGCTCTGGAGTCCTCCAGGGTCTCTGTCTCCCACCCAGACCACGTTCCCATGACCTCATAACACCTGCCACGCTCTGGAGGATGGGGAGGACCGATCACCCACGCCCACCCCCCGGAAGAACATCAGGAAAGGGGCAGCCCCAGGGGCTTCTGGGGAATTGGAAGTGGAATTGGGGGAAAGTCTAGGAAGGAATAGGTCCAGCCCACATTGTGGCCAGGGGCCAGCCGGAGGCCCTCTGTCCCAGGCACATGTCTCCTCGGCCACAGGCCCACACCCACCTCCTCATCTGCTCCCTCACGTGCCGACTGTCCTTACCTCTGGCCACAGGTTGATGTCAGTGGAGGAGGAGCTGAAGAAGGACCACGCAGAGATGCAAGCAGCTGTAGACTCCAAACAGAAGATCATCGATGCCCAGGTGGGGGGCTCTGGCCCTTTGGTCGGCCACAGGTGGTAAAGGACCTAGGATAAGGGGGGTGACTTTGGCTTCTCCATATCCTTAGTCATACCCCACTGCAAAAGCTGCAGAGGAATAGGAGAACAGATCCTTGCCCTGAGAAGTCAGACTTGAGGGTCTCAGTGGACCACAGCTCACTAGGACAGGTTGTGAAAGGGTAGGGCAACTCCTCCCCCCTGGGGCAACATGGTAGGTATTGCCTTTCACCAGGGGTGCTAACCAAAGAGTGGATCTATTGGGAGGCAAATGGGGAAGTCTGGAGGTGGCACAGGGAGTGGGAGGGGCTCCGTTCAGAGCTGTGACTTTCCAACTGCATTGAGAGGAGAGACATGTTAGAGGTTTTTGGCCTCCTTCCCCCAGGCCTGTTCCCTTTTCCTCTCAAGCGCCCAGAAATAGGGCCAGTCCTTGCAGACTGTAAACTGCACACAGGACCAGGAGCTGTGAGCTCTGCATGTCACGCATAGGCACAGGGCACCGGGCCTCGGGCGGCTGATGGATGACACTAGAGCTGCTCTGTTGAGGATGAGAGGCAGGCGATGTGGTCGGCGTTAGAAAGGCAGACTCCAGGAGGTCGTGGCCCATGACGGCAAGGCCGCCCTGCCCCACTCGCCCACTGCTCCACGGGCCTCTCCTCCAGGCCACATTCCTCCCCGCCAGCATTCCTGCAGGCGCACACAGCCCCAAGGAGATGCTTCCCCTCCGTGACCCCATCTCACGCCCTCTTTGTCCACAGGAGAAGCGCATCGCCTCCCTGGACGCCGCCAACGCCCGCCTCATGAGCGCCCTGACACAGCTGAAAGAGAGGTACAGCATGCAGGCCCGTAACGGCATCTCCCCCACCAACCCCACCAAATTGCAGATTACCGAGAACGGCGAGTTCAGAAACAGCAGCAATTGCTAACCTGCCCGAGGAGAGGGAGGACTGTGGTGGCCCAGGGCCGGGCCTCGGCCTGGGGAGGAGCACCCCACAGTTGCAGCCCCAGCGCGGGGGGTGAGAGGCCGAGGCTCGTCTCCCGTGCCCTCCGTCCACGGTCCCGGAGGCGGCCACAGAGGGAGCCGAGAGAGACTGACGCAGCGGGAGCCCCTCTCTCTTCTGCCCAAGAAGCGTGTTGGGTTCAGGCGAAGAGACTGCACGCGGGGAGTGGGACAGCCTGGCGGGAGCGGGGGCAGCCAGAATCTGTCTCTGTTGGTTATTGAATTTGGTGTGTGTCACCTTTCCTTCTTGACCTGACCAAGTGCATGTACTCCTCGTGCTCCCCAAGGAGGGAGCTGCCCAGAGGGGCGGGGGGGTTAAAGAGATGGGGCCCAGGCTCCCTGGCAGCCAGGCCCCTCCCTGTGGGCCCTGCCCTGCAGTTTCAGGAGCTGACAAGTGGGGGGCAGGGCGGGGGGGGAGGATGGAGCTGCCTGAGGTCCGTGTCCCCTGCCCGGCTCTGAGCACCTGCCACTGCATGCAGCCTGTCGGGGACCCTGCTGTGAGGAACCGAGGATCACCCAGACCTGTCCCCACATTCCCGCCGCCTCCTTCCTCCCTCCCTCATTCTGCCAAAAAGACCCAGGGAGGCTCCGTCTGTCCTCTGGACCCTCGCACCTGCGGGCCTTTGCCCCGCATCAGAGCCTCCGCCCGGGCCAGTGTCTGGGGCTCCCAAAGCCAAAGACCTGGGCAGCATTGGCCCAGCAGCACTGCTTGCCCTCCTGTGGCCCTGCAGGGAGTGGCCGCTGGGGCCCATCCTGAGAGAAAGGCTGAGCTCTAGGGTGAAGAATTCTAATGCCCACACCCTGGGCAGGCGGATAACTGTGGTTTCTTTTCCTTTCGCAGTATGCATTAGAAACAAAAGCCCGCTCGCTCGCTGGAACACAGGGGCCTTTTAAATTGAGCGTGCGCACTGCATGGGAAATAGCGGCCCTGGAGGATGTTAGACTTGCTCCCTCTCCAAGACAGCAGCGGCCTGCACCCGGCCCGTGTGCGGCCGCCGCCTCCTCACCCTTCCCGGGGCCCCCAGCCAAGGACCAGGCGCCGCAGACAGGGAAGGGGCACACCCCACAGCTGGGCCGGTTTTCCTCAGCTCCAGGCTGTTCTGTAGCTTGTCAGCCTGCGCCCCCACGTGCGGGACATAGGTGGGCAGGAGCGTGGGTCTCTCTGGGCCCCTCCCTGTTCCCAGCCCCCGCCCTGGATACAAAAGTTGGGCCTTTGCCCCGCAGCAGAGACGGGCTGAGCCAGGGCCAGCCCTCGGCCTCAGCCTCAGGAAGCGAGGAGACCCTTGGAAAGAGCGCCGAGCCCTTCCTGCCCCAGGGGCTGGAGACGTGGTGCCAGGGCTGGGGTTGCCACAGAGCCCACCAGGAGGGCGAGAGGGGGAGGGGTGGCCCAGACCTCACTGAACCCCGTCCTGGGCCTGGACCATGCTCAGGGAATGGGCGCTAAGACGAAACCTGCAGTACAGTCAGGCCAGGGACACGCTGGTGGGCGAGGGCAGACCCCCAGGGTCACAGACCTCAGGAGGGAAGGCCGTGGGGTCTCACAGGCGGGGCCTGGCCCCGGTGATGTCCTCTGGTTCCGTTTCGTCCGCCCAGTGAGCCCCCCCAACCCCCCCACCTGACTCTCCGCCCACCGATGCCTCGTAGAGCGACCTCGGACTGAGCGCCTCTTAGCAATACGGGGGAGGTCCCAGGGCCCGCAGCAGGCGCAGGAGGCCAGCGTGGTGGCCGGTGCTGGCGGCCTTGGCTGGGCTGTGAGCTCTCAGGCCAAAACCTTACTTACCTAGTGCAAAAACTGTAAACGTGTACAGACTCCAGATTTTTATCTGAATTGCAAGTCTGACCATTTTTGTAAATGTTCTTGGTGTTTGACTGTAATGTAACTATTTCACCTAACGGTTGTACATAGTCCTCTAGTCCTGGTGCTGCCAAGGGCTGCCCGGGACCGCTGCTCCCCGATGGTTTGTATTTTATATTTTAGAGAACAGTATTGGGCAGGAGGAAGACGCTTGGGATTTGGGTGCTGGGGTCTCCCCCCCTGCCCGTGGCATTAATTTGTTTGCTTTGCAGTGTGCTGTCTGGGTGGGGGTGATGGGCACATGCGCCCTGGCTGGGCCACACAGAACCCACGTCATGGTGCTGGACGGCCTGCAGACAGAGGGCCCGCAGGGCGGGGGTGAGGGGAGGACCACGGTCCCAGCCCAGACCCTACGGGAGACCTTCTCCTCTGCTTTGCCAACAGAGGCGCCTATTTGGTGAACTTTTATGTTTAGGGTGAAGGAAACTGCCAAACTTCCTATAAGTGAAGACTTTTTCCAACTGCCCGATAAGGGGGTGGGGAACCGAGGCCAGAGCTCTCCCCTCCCCCACAGAGCATCTGCCAGATGCACCTCTCCCTCCCACCCGTCCGTCTGCGAAAGGCAGACTGTCCAGGGAAACAGCCCCTCTCTTTTCTACACTCGCCCCCCCCAAGCCGCCCGGCTCCCCACCTCCCTGCCCCCCTTTTGTAAGTATGTGAAAAGGACAAAACTACAAACGTGGAGTCTCGGCCGGAGCCCCTCCAGCTGTGACTTTTAACGATGTAATAATGTACAGAGAAAGTTGTTGGTGTTCTAAGACTGTGTGGCTGTGCAATTTCTGTACATTTGCAATTAGAAATATTAAAGATTTATTTAGCTATTTTAAGCCTGGCTCGCCTCTCCATTCAGCTGTGTCTCGGGAGATTTTGTGGGGGTGACCCTTGAGTCATGGGCTGATGTTGCCCCCCTGTGCCAGCACTTGGTTCACCTGGTGGCACTGCACACAGGGAAGGCCCCTCAAGCCGATGGCAGTGGTGGTCTCAGCTCCCTGAGTGAGCCGGTGTCCCCTCCTCCAGGCAGTGGAGCAGGTGGGCTGTAAGCTCCCCCATGGCTCAGCCAGCTTGGAAGTGAGGTCTTTGCTGGTCCCAGGGTCTCCTGGGAGAAGGGCCCACACTTGCCCTGCAGCAGACACCAGCTCCTGCCCAGCTCTGCTTCAGATGCTGTCCCACCTGCTTAAGTCTGCCTCCAGGAGGGGACAGGCCCATCAAGGGGAAGAGGTTGGCCTAGGTCAAGCAAGTCATGGCAAAGTTGGACGGAACCCAACCTTCCAATGTCTGGAAGGTTCCAACTCATAAGGCTCTCCCAAGCCCCCCACCTGCAAGACCGAACCCAAGGCGTCCACTGTGAACAAACTGGCCCACAAACCCCTTCAGCTGCACCTGTGCACAGCAGCCCTTGCAGCCCTGGGTCCCACTGAGCAGGTCCCAGGCACCACGCAACAACCACTAAGGGTCAGTGCATCCCCTTTGCACATATGGGGAGACTGGCTCAGAGGGGGCAAGTCCAGGCCCAGCCCCTGCCCATCTCAGCCTGGCACACAAGGCCAAGGTTCTGCAGGGGCAGGGCTGCATTTGGCCAAATCACCAGATAGACACCCTGGCCTGTCCCCTGCACAGGTGTCTCGGCTCCTGCCAGGGCTGTGGGCCCCAGCTGTGCAGCATTTCCACAGAAGCCCCAGGGCTGCTCCAGTAGGAGGGCTGGTTCAGGGGTGGGGTGGAAGGGTGCAGCAGAGCCACCGGCTGCTGTCCACCCTCTCGCCAGCCTGACCCCCAGGGCCCCTTGTCTGAGCCCTGGGGTAGCTCCAAACCCTTGTGGATCTATTGGGGGGGGGGGGGGGCGCTGCATCCTGCTCTCCCAACCCATGCCCCTCAGGGCTTAGCTATAAGACATCTTAAGCCCCCACCCCTGCCTCACACTGCCATCTGACTGTGCCCTTGCCCCCATCAGCCTGGGTGACAGCCACCTGCTCAGCACCCTGGCCTCTCAGGCTCTCAACCTCGTCTCCTCTGTCACACCCTCCCTGTCACCTCCCACATTGTAGGCCTCTTTCCTCCCAGGCTCCCTGTGTTTCTTCTGCTTCCCCTCCAGGCTTAGCCCTGCGTCTCCCTCCTCGGCCCCTCTTCTGACCAGATGCTCTGACCATATCAGCCCTGGGTCCACCAATGGCCCCTACTCTCTGGGCGGCTGAGACCTGCAGGACAAAAGCACCCGGCTCCTCATCCCCTGTGGATGCCTGCCCCCTTCCCCGCTCAGCTCTGCTCCCATTCACCACACCGGGATGTGAAAGCAAACAGGAGAGGAGGTGATCCTCTTCCCAAGGCAGCTGCTGGCCAGGCCCTACCCTCTCGCCCCTGCTGCCTTCGTTATTCCTAACCCTTTGCCCCTGCTGCCTTCGTTATTCCTAACCCTCCGCCCCTGCTGCCTTCGTTATTCCTAACCCTTCACCCCCTGCTGCCTCGCCCCTGCTGCCTTCGTTATTCCCAACCCTTCACCCCTGCTGCCTTCGTTATTCCCAACCCTTCGCCCGCCCCTTGCTGCCTTCGTTATTCCTAACCCTTCGCCCCTGCTGCCTTCGTTATTCCTAACCCTTCGCCCCTGCTGCCTTCGTTATTCCCAACCCTTCGCCCCTGCTGCCGTTATTCCTAACCCTTCGCCCCTGCTGCCTTCGTTATTCCCAACCAGTCACCCCTGCTGCCTTCGTTATTCCCAACCCTTCGCCCCTGCTGCCTTCATTATTCCCAACCCTTCGCCCCTGCTGCCTTCGTTGTTCCCAACCCTTCGCCCCTGCTGCCTTCGTTATTCCTAACCCTTCGCCCCTGCTGCCTTCGTTATTCCCAACCCTTCGCCCCTGCTGCCTTCGTTATTCCTAACCCTTCGCCCCTGCTGCCTTCGTTATTCCCAACCAGTCACCCCTGCTGCCTTCGTTATTCCCAACCCTTCGCCCCTGCTGCCTTCATTATTCCCAACCCTTCGCCCCTGCTGCCTTCGTTGTTCCCAACCCTTCACCCCTGCTGCCTTTGTTATTCCTAACCCTCCGGCCTCACTGTTCTCCATGTGCTGGGCTTCCACCTGCTCCGAGCTGGGTCTCCTTCCCTCCCCTTCTTTAGCTGGAACTGCCTCCAGGAACCTGCCCTCTCTGCCTCCTCACCTCCTGTTCTTCCCCAGCGCACCAGCGCCTCATCGCCAAAACCATGGCCCCCGCAGCGCTCTGCACTACTGTCCCCAGTCCCCACAATCAGGGCCTGCCATCGCTCTGCTGGGTCGGCCCCATACAAAGTAGAATTCAAGGGAAAAAATCTCTGGGACACAGCAAAAGCAGTCCTGAGAGGGAAGTTCATAGCACTGCAGGCCTACCTCAAAAACAAGAAAAATTAATAATAAACTATATAACCCTACCACTCAAAGAATTAGAAAGAGAACCACAAGAAAAGCCCAGAGTAAGTAGAAGGAAGGAAATAATAAAGATTCGAGCAGAAATAAATTACGCAGAGACTAAAAAAGCAATACAACTGATCGATGAAACCGAAAGCTGGTTCTTTGAAAAGATAAATAAAATTGATGAACTGTTAGCCAGACTCATCAAGAAACAAAGAGAGAAGACCAAAATAAATAAAGTCAGAAACAAAAGTGGAGAAGTAATCACTGACCCCACAGAAAGATTGTAAGAAAATACTATGAACAACTCTATGCCAATGAGCTGGACAATGGGGGTGAAATGGACAAATTCCTAGAAAAATATAATCTCCCAAAACTGAATCAGGAAGAATCAGAAAACCTGAATAGGCCAATAACAACTGATGAAATAGAAGCAATAATAATAATATAAAAAACTTCCAGCAAACAAAAGCCCGGGTCTGGATGGCTTCACAGAGGAGTTTTACCAAACATTCAAAGAAGAACTAACACCTATCTATACTCCTCAAACTATTCAAAAAAATCCAAGAGGAAGGATTACTTCCAAGATCTTTTTATGAGGCCAGCATTATCCTAATTCCAAAACCAGATAATGACACTACAAAGAAAGAGAATTACAGGCCAATATCTCTGATGAACATAGGTGCAAAAATCCTCATCAAAATATTAACAAATCAGATCCAGCAATATATTAAAAAGGTCATACAACATGACCAAGTGGGATTTATTCCAGGGATGCAAATCAATAAATGTGATACATCATATAAACAAAGACAAAAATCACGTGATCATATCAATAGACGCAGATAAAGCATTTGACAAAATCCAATACCCATTTTTTAAAATATATATATTTTAAATTGATTTTAGAGAGGAAGGCAGAGGGAGAGATAGAAACATCAGCGAGAGAATCATCGATCGGCTGCTTCCTGCACGCCCCCCCACTCCCCACTGGGGATTGAGGCCACAGCCCAGTCATGTGCCCTTGACCAGAATCAAACCCAGGACACTTCACAGGCTTATGCTCCATCCACAGAGCCAAACCAGCCAGGGCAATCCAACACCCATTTTTGATAAAAACTCACAGCAAAGTGGGAATAGAGGCTGCATATCTCCAAGATAAAGGCCATATATGACAAACCTTCAGCCAACATCATACTCAATGGGCAAAAACTGAAACCATTTCCCCTAAGAACAGGAACAAGACAACAATGTTCGATTTCACCACTATTATTCAACACTAGAGCCCCAGTGCATGAAATTTATGCATGGGGGTGGGGGGGGTCTTTCAGCCTGGCCTGCACCCTCTTGCAATCCGGGACCCCTTGGGGGATGTCCAACTGCTGGCCTGCCTGCCTGATTGCCCCTAACCACTCTGCCTGCCTGCCTCATCACCCCTAACCACTCGCCTGCCTGCTTGATCGCCCCAACCACTCTGCCTGCCAGCCTGATTGCCCCTAACCTCTCTGCCTGCCTGCCTAATCGCCCCTAACTGCCTCTGCCTGCCTGCCTGCCTGATTGACCCTAACCACTCTGCCTGCCTGATGCCCCTAACTGCTTGCCCCTCACTGCTCATCTGTCTGCCTGATCGCCCCTAACCACTCTTCCTGCCTGATCGCCCCTAACCACTAACCTGCCTACCTGATCGCCCCTGACCACTCTGCCTGCCTGCCTGATCATCCCTAACCTCTCGCCTGCCTGCCTGATCACCTCTAACCACTCTGCATGCCTGATGCCCCTAACTGCTCGCCTGCTTGCCTGATCGTCCCTAACTGCTTCTGTCTCAGCCCCTGCCACCATGGCTTTGTCCGGAAGGTCATTCAGCTGTACAGTCTAATTAGCATGTTACACTTTTATTATTATAGATAGTACTGGAAGTCCTAGCCACAGTGATCAGACAAGAAGAAGTAAAAGGCATCCAAATTGGAAAAAAGAAAGTAAACTCTCATTATTTTCAGATGACATGATATTGTACATAGAAAACCCTAAAGACTCCACCAAAAAACTACTAGATTTAATAAATGAGTTTGGTAAGGTAGCAGGATACAAAATCAACACCCAAAAATCAATGGCTTTTTTATACACCAATAATAAATTCTCAGAAAGAGAAACTAAACAAACAATCCCTTTTACCATTGCAACAAGAACGTTAAGATACTTAGGAATAAACTCAACCAAGGAGGTAAAAGACTTATACTCAGAAAACTACAGGATGTTGAAAAAAGAGATAAAGGAAGATATAAACAAGTGGAAAAATATACCATGTTCATGGATTGGTAGAATTAATATCGTTAAAATGTCCATACTACCCAAAACAATCTATAGATTCAATGCAATCCCTATTAAAATACCAACAGCATATTTCACATTTCTAGAACAAATACTCCAAAAATTTATATGGAACCAAAAAGTACTCGAATAGCTGCAGCAATCTTGAGAAAGAAGAACAAAGTTGGAAGAATTACAATACCAGATATCAAGTTATATTACAAAGCCACCATAATCAAAACAGCCTGGTACTGACACAAGAACAGGTATATAGATCAATGGAACAGAACAGAGAACCTAGAAATCGACCCAAGCCATTACACTCAATTAATATTTGACAAAGGAGGCAAGAGCATACAATGGAGTCAAGACAGTCTCTTCAATAAATGGTGTTGGGAAAATTGGACAGGTACATGCAAATAAATGAAACTAGACCGCCAACTTACACCATGCACAAAAATATAAACTCAAAATGGATAAAAGACTTAAATGTAAGTTGGGAAACCATAAAATTCTAGAAGAAACCATAGGCAGCAAAATCTCAGACATCTCTCATAGCAATATGTTTACGAATACATCTCTTAGGACAAAGGAAAGTAAGGAGAAAGTAAACAAATGGAACTACATCAAAATAAAAAGCTTCTGCACAGCAAAAGAAACCATCAACAAAACAAAAAGGGAGCCCACTGCATGGGAGGACATATTTGGCAATGATACAACTGCTAAAGGGTTAATATCTAAAATATATAAGGAACTCATACAATGAAACAAAAGGAAGACAGACAATCCAATTAATAAATGGACAAAGGACCTAAATAGACACTTCTCCAGAGTGGCCAAAATTAACATGGAAGGAGATACCAGTCAATAAGAGAACCTGAGAACCTTTGGCAGACGGAAGCTGGTCAAGAGGCTCAGGGCCAGGGGCCCAGCCAGGGACCAGGTTGGAAATGGGATGCCCGGATCCCAGCTGCCTCCTCCTGCTCTGCCAGCCAGGACACTTCTTCACCTCCCAAATCCTTGTGAGGAACTGGATATTTTTCTCTGAAGGAATTGAACAGTTATGCTCCTGACGTGGGGACCAGGTAAAGCAGAGGACTCTGCGAGGTATGGGGCGGGGGAGGGGGGGTTAGCATTTTGGAGGTGTAAAGTGAGCTTTTGTTTGCTTCCCTCAATAGTGCCCACCCCATGAGAGCCTTCACTGCTCCCAGAATGCCCAGAGCCAGGCATCTTTCCCCCAGTAACTGGGTGGAACACACTTGTTTGGAAAAACTGGCTGCGGAGAAAAGACCTGCAGATATTCCCCCAAACGCCAAGAGCGCATCAGTCGCAGCATCCCATAACGTCCCTGCCAATCACCATGCCCTGTGAGTGTGTATACACACCTGCAAAAAGCACAGGGAGCCAGGACCCCCCGCCCCCCCGCCCCAGACAGTTGAGGAAAGTGCCCAATGAATCATGGACACTAGATGTGAATCTCCCCAGGCCTCTGCTTCATAATGGCAACAAAACCTCCTATTTGCAAATATAACAGCTCAAAAGAAAAAAATAAATAAAACTCCCAGCATGAAAGGGAAAGGCCAAATCAACCAGCCCAAGAAAGGAAGCAGGAAACAGAGATAATGCAGGAAAGAGAAGATTAAAAAAACGCACATGACAAAACTCTGAACTATAACATCCTCAGGGAGATAAAACAAGTACAGGATGCTGTGAAAAAGAAATCAAGATCAAGAACGAGCTCCTATTAGGCTTTTTAATAAAATATCCAATAGAAGAGCTGGAAGACCAAGTTGAGGCATTGTCCTAGAAAGCAGAACAAGATATACAGGTAGAGAGCAGGAGAGGGGGAAAAACTGGAGCCTCAATCCAGGCTGTCCAAGGTCCAACTATCAGGAATTCCTGGAGGGGGGAAAGGGTAAAAGAGAAAGAGATCAAGGAAGAATGAAAGGGCATTTTCCAGAGCAGAAGGAAGTTCGAGAGTCCAGGATGAAATACCGCCCAACAGATGGGACAGACCCCTCCAGGGCACAGCGTCGAGTTCCCCAACTCGGCCAGAGCTGGGCTCATCAGAGCTGGCCTCAGCCAGGAGCCCAGTGGAAGGAAGGGGAAGCCAGGGACACGGGCCAGAGTGAGACTGGGGAACGATGTCCCCAGAGAGTGAAGCAGGACAGATGTTCCGAGAATCCCTGTGGGGAGTGTCGGTGAGAGACCCCCGTAAGACATGGTGACATTGTGCTGAGGCCACTCAGCGTGCTGGTGTGTTTTTCTCTGGCCCTGGTCAGAACTAGGTAGTACCCTACAGGGCCACAGAACCACACGCAGTGGGGTGCATCCTTATTGCCACAGATCTACAGGTTAGCATGTACCGTCACATGCCACACACACACACAGTAAGTCTATATGATGCCCATCGGTCCCTTGCTGGTGATGTTAATTCTGGTCACCTGGCCAAGGCGTGGCCCAATGTCTCCATTGTATAATTACCGGGCTTTGTTTTTCTGCCTTGCTTCCAACTACTGAGCAGTACGTGAGGAGACCTTTCGAAACCGCGCAAAATCCTGCTCCTTATAAAAATGTCCTCCTAGACTTTTAGCAACTATTAATGATTCTTTTTTGTGGTTGTGGGTAATCCTCACCTGAGGATATTTTTCCATTGATTTTCAGAGAGAGTGGACGGGGAGAGACAGAGAAACATTGATTGGTTGCCTCCTACACGTGCCCTAACCAAAGCCAGGGATCAAGCCTGCAACCGATCAGTCTGCAGGCCGACCCGCTATCCACTGCGCCAGACCGGCTAGGGCTAATAATGGTTCTCGACTGATCCAGTCTTTACTGGGAGGGCTGCAAAAGGTGTGTCAATCCCAGAACTCTTTTCACTTCACCAGTTGACTCCCCACAAAGGTCCTCCTCCCTTCTCCCCATGTCCTTGCTTTTGTCTTATCATCGGTACGGACTCACAGAGCCCTATTATTAAGGGCTTATAATTCATTACTCTACTTAATTACTTGGTGCTCAAATAGTCCCAGATTTGGTCACAGGGAGCTCCTTCAAACTGGTGCCCGGGTCCTAGCGACATGTCCCCAGTGTTGTTTTTAAGCATTTCCTTACTTTCTGGCATTACGAGATGTCTCAGCTCACCTTGTACCTACCTTGGCTTAGAGGTGGAATTAGTCATTTCTCAGAAAAGCCTTGGGGAATGAAATTACAAAGCTAGATCTGAGCGACTGGAATGCCCTTCCTTCTTGACCTTTTCAGCAGACAGTTAGGAAATAAATGAATATACATATACACATATACCTACAATTCAAGGGTACAGCCACACATATGCATGTGCACATAAGCAGACATGTTTTATAACGTGAGTTTGCTTCTATACCTTAGTCCCACAGACTCTGAAGCTTAACAAGTATCCGGTGACTCCTGCATCAGGCGACGCAGGAAGAACAGGTGTAGGCTGATCAGAGGAGAAGCAACCTGAAGGGGGAGAAGGTGGAGCTGCCCCACCTGCCCTGAGGGAGGGGCAGGGCACAGGCGCAGACTGAGCCGGCCAACCAGA
This sequence comes from Myotis myotis, assembly GCF_014108235.1. NCBI lineage: Eukaryota > Metazoa > Chordata > Mammalia > Chiroptera > Vespertilionidae > Myotis > Myotis myotis. The sequence goes on from NW_023416316.1 coordinate 14,360,900, forward strand.
ATGGCCAAGAGCCTCGCATTGCTCCCGGGGTGCGCCAGGCCTTAGCGTGCCAGGTCTGCAGCAGCCTATCCAGAGGTCCTGATTGAATGCAGTTCAGTTCCTGGTCAGGGCACATGCCTGGGTTGTTGCAAGCTCGAACCCTGGTAGGGGCGTGCAGAAGGCAGCAATCATGTCCTGCTCTCACATCTATGTTTCTGTTTCTCTCTCTCTCTAAAAATCAATAAAATATTTTTTTAAAAAAAGGAATATCACTGCTAAGAACCAAAACCTCTATGGGGCTTAAAAGTCAGTTGTGGATAGGGCCCTCGGCGGTCCCGGATCTGCCTCCTGCTTCAACAGTGTTTGGACGGAACAGACCCAGGGACGCCCCTTCTTCCAGCCTCTGGCCTCTCTCCAATCACCACCTTCAGAACCACCTCCGGGATGAGCCAACACACTGGTTTTTTCTACCTTCACTCCTTATTGCCCAACAGCCACGAGCTCCCAAATTCGTCAGAATTACTCCACCGAGATGGAGGCTGCGGTCAGCCGCCTGGCCAGCCGCCTGGCCAGCCGCCTCTGCGGGCCTCGCACACCTACCTCTCTGGGGGCTGCTATTTGGACCTTGAGGATGTGGTCTTGGGGGCGTGGGCCGCTTCTGCGAGTTGGCGGAGAAGAAGCTGAGGGCGCTGAGCGGCTCTTAAATTTGCAAAACCAGCGCGGTGGCCGCATCCTCTTCCAGGACGTGCTAAAGCCCCGATGAGCGGACAAAACTCAGGGCCATGGAGGCCGCCCTGGCCTTGGAGAGGAGCCTGAGCCAGGCCCTTTCGGAGCTGCCGGCCCTGGTTCTCCCCCATCCCTGTGACTCCCTGGAGAACCGCTTCCGGGTGAGGAGGTGAAACGCCTCAAGAAGATGGGCGACACCTGGCACCTCCGCAGGCTGCCGGCCCCCAGGCTGGGCTGGGCGAGTATCTCTTCCAAGGCTCCCCCTCCAGCACGACGAGGAGCCTCTGGAGCCCGAGGCCTTTGAGGGGCCCCTCTGCACCCCCTGGTGCCTGGCTGTTACCTGAGCCTCTCCCCAAACTGCTAGCCATTCTTTAACCACCCTGAAGCCCTCTCCCATGCATGGCACCAAATGACACGATAAAGATTTTTGCAAAAAAAAAAAAAAAAGTCAGTTGTGATACATTCTGGAACATCAACTCAAAGAATTATCTGAGAATATCGCAAAAGACAAATGATTGGAAATTTGAAGAATGAAACAATTATCCTAGCAGTGAAACAGGCAAAGATATGAAATAACAAGTTGCAAAGAAGGAATGGAAATGGACAATAAGTAAATGAGAATACACTCATCTAAACCAATAATTCAAGAAAAGCAAATGAGTATAACAATGAAATAGCCATTTTCTGGGCCGGCAGTGTTGGAGGCACAGAAACAGAAAGGAGCCAGCCTGAGAGAAAGCAGATGCGATGTGCTAAAGAACGGAGCACTGGGCTTCCCTCTGCGGCAGCAGGGTCGTGTCAGGCTGTCGATGTGGATGTGGGTCCAAGTTTACGCAACTTCGTATGCTCGCCACATAGTAGGTTCAAAAAGGAAAGGCGATATATAGATATATAGATAGATAGATAGATAGATATAGATATAGATATAGATATAGATATAGATATAGATATAGATATTTACCACCAATCAATAAAAGTAGCAATTAATAACAAAGTTCATAACAAAGTTCATCTGCTGCTTGGAAATTCACAAAGTAGAAGTGAACATGTGTGTGTATGAGAACGTGTGTGTGTGCGCGTATGTACCAGGTATACTAGCTGTGATGGGTGTGGTGTGTGTCGGCGTCTGCAGGTATAGCCTGCACGCTGGAACAGGTGGGTATCCCTGGGTGCACTTCTGCACGTGGCCTGTCAGGTGTGGCTCGTACAGCTTTGTGGGGTACAGCTGTGGGGTACAGATGTGGCTGGTGTGCCTGGCCCACCCGTGCTAAAGGCTCCCCAGAGGTGATCGGGGAGACCCAGGGCAGAGAGCAGGGGGCAGAGGGCCGGGCAGGAAGGTAGTGCGATGCCTCGAGTCCGACTCTGCAAACAGCATCCAGGTTCACCCCCAGCCCAGAACCTGCCCCCGACAACTTCCCTTCCATGTGGTCCCTCCTCCCTTCCAGCCGTAGGCAGGGAGTGAGTGCAAGACCCTTCCCTCCTGTTTCCCGGGCGGAGGTTTGGGAACAGGGTCCTGGCAGGAGGAGGGGCGACGTGTTCATTATGGGAAATAAGCAGCAGGATCGCATTCGAATAAATCAGCACAGACTTCCGAGCCGCACGGGGTCTCGCGGGCTCCGCCGGCCGTGGAATTTAATATGATATGCTTCAGCCTGCCGGCTAATGGGCTGCTGCTGGCTGCCACGTGATCCTACCTTCCTGGGACGTTAAACGATGCTGAAAAGTGGCCCAGATTTATTTATTGGGACAGTGTGTGCTCCTGCCTGTGGGTGTGTGGGGAAATGACAAGTTATGAAAACGGGTATTTGTGAGAGACGCGGGAGGAGACGGGGCCTGGGCAAGCAGCCTGCGGCCTCCCTCCGGGTCTGCTGGCTGTGCCCCATCCCAGGGTCGTCACCGGCTCCCCCAGCTGACACCCCACCCCACAACACAGAGCATCCATTTCCCCATCTGTTAAATCATTAACTCCACAGGATTCCCCTTACCTGTCACTCACTCACTCATCCATTCATTCACTCCCAGAACACTCCACTTACGATGGACTGGGCCTGTGCTGGGCTCTGTGAGTGCTGCCCACAGGACGGACAAGACCCTGCCCTCACGCAGGGAGGCAGATGGCATCCAATCACTGTGACGTGAGGGGCCATCCGTTTTCTTCCTGTAAGCCACCGGTTCCAGCTGCATCCCCTCCCGCCTGGACCCCCACGCCCTGCAGCAGCCTCTCCACGCCCATGCATGCGCCACCAACGCCAAGGTCCACCCTCCAAATCCTAAACTCCATTATCTTCCAAAACACAACCTGAGCATATTGTCATCTAAACTCCCTCCAGCGGAAGGAGGAGGACACCTGCCGGGCTAGCCCCCCGAAGCTGAGCACACACAGGCCCTGCAAAGCCCTCCTCTCTGCTCACGGCTCTGCCTCTGCACCTGTTAACCGCTGTCTGAACTTCAGCTCCAGGCGGGCAGGGCCAGGTCCACTCACATTGTCCCCTCGCCAGGGCCTGGCTGGTGCTTAGAAGGTTTTCAGTAGTTCCTGAGTGGGGGTGGAGAGTAGGGGGAGGGGTGGTGACATGGAGCCCTGCCAGCTTCGCAGGCTTCACCAGGGACACGGTGACTGGAGGGGATGGAAAGGCACAGACCCCATGGGGTGCAGGCACGGGGAGGCAGTAAGGGCCACAGTGGCCAGGCAGGGACTCACCTTGATCCTCAGAGTGAGGGGAAGCCATGGGGGAAAGAGCAGCTGGGGGGACCATTACCCAACTCACATTTTTAAGGGTCCCCAGGATGCAGGGGTAAGGCTGATGGTCAACAGAGGGCTGGAGGTGAGCCATGTAGCAGGAGGCCCTGCAGGTGCCCAGTGGGCAATGACAGCAGAGCAGGAAAGCTGTGGGCACATTTCCCATCTGAGGAGGGATGGGTGGTGAGGGCTGACCCAACAGGGGTGGGAGGAGGGCGTTTGGGGAGGAGGAGCTGCATTAGTGCCTGCATCCCATCAACCTTTACAGATCAGGCAGAGCCCTGGGCCCGGGCCCGGGCCCCTGGGCAATCCCCAGGGCAGGTGTCCGTGTAGATAACGATGCGCCTCTAGGGAATTAGGGGAGAGAGGCAACCTGCTCCCTGGAAGGGCTTTGCTTTATCGTCTGAAAAGAGCAGCACCTACTAAATACAAAGGCCTTCAGTGCAGCCTGGAATGCCCCGGGAAGAACCAGTCTGCTGCCTCTTTAAGAACTTGCATTCTGCAGGGTTTAATGGACATTTATGCAGAAGAACAGCCTGTTGGGCAAATGCAGCACTTCAGGCTGAGAAGGCGGAGAGGCTGGGCTTCACCCCTCACTCCTCATGTGAAGCTGACCTCCAGTCATTTATTCATTCCACACATTCCCTGAGACCTCCTCTGTGCTGGGCTCTGGCTGGGGGTGGGACCCAGACATGAATGAGCACAGTCCTTCCCTAGAGTGAGAATCACCTTGGAGTGGGTTAAAGGAACACGAGGCCTGTGGGGCCCGAGCAGGGAGGAGGATCAGCTTTGCAGAGGAGGTGGCTGTCAGCTGCTGGGCGAGTAGGAAGGCCACAGCGCACAGGGAAGGCAGGGTGTGAGGGACAGAGGAAGAGCCTGGGTGTGGCCCTGGGGGACTGGAAGAGCATGACGCATGTGGGGAATGGCCAAAAGTGTGGTGAGACCTGAGGCAAGGTTCTGGGAGAGAGGCTTTGGCTGAGCAGCCTGCCCCGTTGTTCACCTCCAGGGGGCGGACCTGAGGTTCTCCGTATGTCATGCCCCCCCTCCCCACACCCCCACCCCCAGTGCGGTGCACAACCTTCAGGCTGCACATGGTGGCCCTGTTGGCCTGGCTGGGGAAAGACTGGGCCCCAAAAGGAGGACCCCCAAAGCCAAGGGAGGAGTTTCAGCTGGACCCAGGTGGTAGGAGGCTGTTTTATATCTTTAGGTAGGACGGTGACATGATCAGACTGGCATTTTATTTTATTTTCTTAATCCTCATTTGAGGATATATTTTTATTGATTTTAGAGGGGAAGAGACAGGGACCGAGAGAGAAACATTGATATGAGAGAGAAACAGCAATCGGTTGCCTCCTGCACGCACCCCAACCAGGGATCGAACCCCCAACCTGGGCATGTGCCCTGACCCAGAATCAAACTGACGACCTTTCAATGTACGTGACAAAGCTCAACCAATTGAGCCACATCGGCCAGGGCCAGGTTGGCATTAGAGAAAGGCCACTCTGGCAGCCTTTGGAGAATGTGTTGGCGCAGAGAGACAGTTGGCTGCTGAAAAACGGCCCATATAGAACACATATTTTGCGAAAATATGACAAAAGGTGAATTCTTTTCATCTGCAAAGAGATGCTACAAATCCACATGAAAAAGACAAGTAGAAACAGAGGCAAAGAACATGGGCAGCCAGTTCACAGAAAAGGAAATACAAATGGCTTTTCAACACATAAAAGTCTCAACTTCATCATATGAGAGAAACAAACGTTACATTCATCATCAGGATGTGACATGTTTTTCACCCATCAGTTGGCAAAGGTCACCGTTTTGACAATAGCTATGTTGGGAGGAGGGGAAACTGACCCTCTCACCTTGTTGGCAGGACTAAAAATTGGCCCAGTCTCTTTGGAGGGCAATTTGACATAGCGATTGCAGTTTAAGATGCATGTGCCCTTTGACCTAGCAATTCGACTTTAGGACACACTCATTCCTGTATACAAAGATGCATGTGCAAGGACATCCCTGAAGGACTGTTTGTAGCAACAGAAAACTGGAAACAACCTAAAAGCATCAACTGGGGTCAGTTTTGTAAACTAAAGTAAGTAATTGCAGTGTGTCATATAGTGGCATGCCGTGATGCCATTAAAAACTGAGCCAGCCTGCACATACGCATCATGCAACAATGTCCAAGGAACAGTGTTAAGGGAAAAAAGCAGACTGCAGGTCAGTGTACAAAAGGAGGAAAAGGGGTATCACTCATGTGTGAGGATTTTTGCACATGTGGTGCTGCTTGGAAAGGACACGCAAAACCCAGAAACTGTATTTGCCTCTGGGAACAGACTGAGGATTGAGGGACAGGTGTGGATGGGAAATGGCTTGTCAATGTATGTCGTTCTGTGCTGTTTTTGTTTTGGTCATATCTCTATATCTATATCTATATCTATATCTATATCTATATCTATATCTATATCTATATCTATATCTATATCTATATGTGTGTGTGTGTGTATATATATATATATATATATATTTATAAAAGCCTAAGGGACCATTACGACTGAACATCCAGAACGACCGTTGACCAGTCACTATGACATGCACTGACCACCAGGGGGCAGATGCTCAATGCAGGAGCTGCCCCCTGGTGGTCAGTGCGTTTCCACAGCCAACCTCCCGTGGACCCTCCCCCTGGCCGGCCAACCTCCTGCAGCCCCTCTTCTCCCCCACCAGCTGGCCAACCTCCTGTGGTCCCTCCCCCCGGCTGGCCGGCCCCCTGATAGGCCTCAATCACCAGCCAGGCCGAGGGACCCCACCCATGCAGGAATTCATGCACTGGGCCTCTAGTATATACATATAAATGCATTACCCTCATGTGTGCACGTTGTGTGTGTGTGTGTGTGTGTGTGTGTAGCTATAGCATATTTTAAGAAATGATGAAAGCAACAAGATGCCAAGTGGCTGAGTGTCCTTCCCAGGTGGTGGTTCTCATTTTTACCCAGGATCCTTGAAGAATGAATTTCCATGAAGGTGAATTTTCCAGATATATTACCAGACTCAAAACTCTTTAAAAGCTTTTTTAAAAAAGGAAAGCTATGTAAACTGTGTAACAGTCTTCCAGATTTCAGTAAGTGGAGACTGCGGAACGTGCGGGAACACTCCCGGCTGCCCTGAAGCAAGGGGCTCCGAGCCCTGCGCCAAGGCCCCTCTCTGCCGGGACGAGGCTCTTGTCCTTTCCCTCCTAGCAGGTGCCACCAGGTCCCTTGCACAGAGAGAGTGTGGTCCCTGGACCTTGCGTGGGCAGCTCTTTGCAGGCTGCGGAGCCAGGAGCCCTGGCATTGGGGCAGGACGCTGTGGGGGTCGTGGCTCTCTGGGGGCCCTGGGACATTCTGACCTGCAGTAATAATGTGGATGGCTGCTTCCCTCTCCATGCTGTCCCACCAGGGCCCCTACGGTGGCCTCGGCTGTAGAAGGGGAGCAAGCCACCCGCCTCACCGCTGTTGCCACAGAGCCTCTGACAGGTGTTTAAACTCCAAGGACACGGCACTCCCTCCCTAAGGGTGACTGTCCCCTGCAGATGAAGGGGTGGAGGTCTTTCCAAACACCTCCCTCCAGCTGCCCCGGAGTCTCACAGGTTCCTTGAGGCAACATTTAGTTTCCCAGGTCAACATTAGCCATCAGAGAAGGAAAAATTAAAAGGAGCCCTTTTCTCACCAATTGACCCAAAATGAATAAGCTTTGTCCATCCCGGTGGACTTGCTGTCAAACATTATCACACAGAAAAAATCATCAAGACTTTGCAGCCATTTATATACAATGAGACTGTTAGCAACACTCAGCTTCATTTTATTATTGCATTTTACAAAGTTACCAAGACAACTGAGGCCGAGTGATGGAACCTCGACTTTATGCGCCATGAAAATTTAATAAAGAATTTTCAAAAGCCGTTAAGAGGCAGGAGCAGCCCAGCCAGCAGCAGAGGCCCCACGGAGGGAGGAGGCTCGAGTACCGGGCCCTCTGGCCAGACCTCAGGGCCACGAGGTGGGCAGAGGACTCCCTGGCTCCCTCTCCTTTCCTCAGCGGACATTTATTAAGAGGCTTCCCCGGTGCCAGGCTCCTCACACTCATGATGGCACGGTCTCCACCATAGAGGCCAGGACGAGGGCAAAGAGGTGAAGTCCCTGGTCACTAAGTGAGCGTGTCAGACAGCAACACCCAGCCGCTCGCCCTTCCCACCATCACCCGGGGCCCCTCCGGGATTCTCAGCCCTCGTCTTCCCCACTCGGAAGGGAGAACATCCCGCCGATTTCTTTCACTGTCCAGCTCCTGGCCTGGCCTCTGCAGCCGGGAGGGGCCCGGGGAAGCTGGCAGGTCCCGATGGCCTGAGACGAGGGCGCTGGTTGAACCTTAGCGAACGCCTCTGCGTGGGAGGAAACATTTCCGCGAGCTCTTGGTGGGCTCATATGTTACCCCCGGGTGCACCGAGCCCCTTGTTCTCTGCTCCCGACATGAGACTCAGAGGCCAATTGTCAGAAACGAGAAAAACATCGGTCATTTTGCCATTTTATACCAAAGCTCAGTGGTGCTCAGCACGTGTATGCATGCGTGTGTGTATGCGTGTGTGTGTGTGTGTATGTGTGTGTACCGTATGCACAAGCACTGGGCCTTTCTAGTTACATACAAATCAAGACTTTTGGTCACTAGAGATGGAGGTAATTGAATATGTTGACTGTTCTGCAAAGCTCCTTTGTCCCCGGGAACAGAAAAAAATGTGAACTTATCCCAAGAGGGAGAAATCCATATGCCACACGGGGAACTGTCCCTCACATCCATCAAACCAAGCAGGAGGCTGGCAGAAGGCTCCATCAAGGCGAGGCGGGTCTGAGGTGAGTTCGCACCCCGCGGAGAGGACCGGGCTCCCAGAGGGGACAGGGCGTCCTTTCTCAGCTTCCAGGGAAGGCGCTCAGATGCCCAGCGTTTCAAGCCCAATTCTCAACTGCAGGGCCATTAATCAAGACATTAAAACAATTAAGTGATTCTGCTGTGATACTCCGCCAATCACAAGGCAAACGCCAGGCGCCAGGGGAGCAGCAGAGGCCATTTCTCAGCACGTGGATGTCTTCGCGTGGGAGGGTGGCGGGAGGCACCGAGGGAGCGGGTGGCTGCCTCGTCTGTCTTGATGGATTACAACATTCAAGAAGGAACCTTTCCCTCCCCCTCCTCACACCTGGCTTACACGAGAGCCTGTCTGAAGACAACATGGCATCGGGCAGCACTCTGTTTTACGAAACGCTTCCACGTGTACCATCCTTTCCATTCTTCATTCCCAGAGATCAAGTGAGAGAGGCCTGTGCCCCCTTAAGAGGCTCAGGGACCCGGAGCCCGTAGGATGCACGTGGCCCACTGAGCCCTTCTGGGGGCTCAGCAAGAGGAGGTCAGATCAGACAGCCCTGAGCTGAGCCCCCAGACTCTCTGAGACGTGGGTTGCCACATCTATGAAATGGGCCCAAGCCCTCTCGACGCTGGGTTGCACAGCTATGGTGCCGAGAAAGGAGCATGGGGTTTGGGGCAGGGGACCTCCCTAGCAGTCCAGGCTCAGCCACGAGGCCTTGCACACTAGTCCCCAAATGTGACGAGACGGTGATGAGAATCTCCTATCCACTGCTGGGCTGTGGCGGACTGGATGAGAAGGGGCTGTGAAAGTGCTCTGTAAACTGTGCTGTGTTGAACTGATGTCAAATTCGGTGGGAAGGGAGCTGGTTCTAGAAAAGGCACAGAGCGCCATTCCGAGTGTCTGGGCTCCTCCCCAGCGGGTCCCACCACCCCACTGGCAGCACTCACGTGGGGATCATCTGATCTGACCCACCCCACCCCGTGCAATCGCAAGCTGCGGAGCAGGAGAGACAGCTGACACGGACTACCCAGGGGCCGGCATGAGCCCTGCACCTGCCTGGCTCTGAAAGAACTTACTGCTTGGTGGGAGCAATGCTGGGATGCCACAGGGCAGGTGTGATAATAATGAAGGAACTTCCCAGGTTCCCACAGGTATAGGAGGGTGTGGTTCATTCTGTTTAGGGGATTTGCATAGGGGACATTTGAGCTTGACCTTGAAAAAGAAATGTTTCCATGGACAGAGGGAGAGGGGACAGAAAATGCAAGGACAGGAGAGCACAGAGTGAGCCTGCACCCTGTGGCCTTCCCATTGTGGTAAGAGCCAGAATGTTCCCTTCCCATAAGGTGAAAATAGATACAAAGACAAAAAACAGTAAGGTACTTAGGAATAAACCTAACCAAGGAGGTAAAAGACCTGTACTCAGAAAACTACAGGATGTTGAAAAAAGAAATTGAGGAAGATTTAAACAAGTGGAAGAATATACAGTACTCATGGATTGGTAGAATCAACATCATTAAAATGTCCATACTACCCAAAACAATCTATAGATTCAATGCAATCCCCATTAAAATACCAAGGGCAAATTCCATAGACATAGAACAAACTACCCCAAAATTTATATGGGATCAAAAAGACCCCGAATAGCTGCAGCAATCTTGAGAAAGAAGAACAAAGTTGGAGGGATCACAATACCAGATATCAAGTTATACTACAAAGCCACTGTACTAAAAACCTGGTACTGGCACAAGAACAGGCATATAGATTAATGGAACAGAACAGAGAACCCAGAAATTCACCCAAGCCTTATGCTCAATTAATATTTGACAAAAGAGGCAAGAGCATACAATGGAGTCAAGACAGTCTCTTTAATAAATGGTGTTGGGAAAATTGGACAGATACATGTAAAAAAATAAAACTAGACCACCAACTTACACCATACACAAAAATAAAATCAAAATGGATAACAAACTTAAATGTAAGACATGAAACCATAAAAATATTAGAAGAAACCATAGGCAGCAAAATCTCAGACAGCTATCGCAGCAATATGTTTACGGATACATCTTCTAGGGCAGCGGTTCTCAACCTGTGGGTCGTGACCCCTTTGGCAGTCGAACGACCCTTTCACAGGGGTCGCCTAAGACCATCCTGAATATCAGATATTTACATTACGATTCATAACAGTAGCAACATTACAGTTATGAAGTAGCAACGAAAATAATTTTATGGTTGGGTCACAACATGAGGAACTGTATTTAAAGGGCCAGAAGGTTGAGAACCACTGCTCTAGGGCACAGGAAACCAAGGAGAAAATAAATGGGACTACATGAAAATAAAAAGCTTCTGCACAGCAAAAAACCATCAACAAAACAACAAGAGAGCCCAATATTTGCCAATGATACACCCAGTAAGGGGTTAATCTCCAAAATATATAGGGAACTCGTACAACTTAACAAAAGGAAGACAAACAATCCAATTAAAAAATGGGCAAAGGACCTAAATAGACACTTTTTGAAAGAGGACATACAGAAGGTCAAGAGGCATATGAAAAAATGTTCAAAGTCACTAATCATCGGAGAGATGCAGACCAAAACGACAATATCACCCCACACCTGTCAGAATGGCTATCAACAAACTGCAAGTGTTGGCGAGGTTGTGGAAAAAGGGAACCCCTGGCCTAGCCGGTTTAGCTCAGTGGATAGAGCGTCAGCCTGCGGACTAAAAGGTCCCAGGTTCGATCCCGGTCAAGGGCATGTACCTTGGTTGTGGGCAACATCCCCAGTAGGGGGTGTGCAGGAGGCAGCTGATCGATGTTTCTCTCTCATGGATGTTTCTAACTCTCTATCCCTCTCCCTTCCTCTCTGTAAAAATCAATAAAATATATTTTTTTAAAAAAAAGAAAAGAAAAAGGGAACCCTAGTTCACTGCTGGTGGGAATGCAGACTGTATGGAAAACGGTATGGACTTTCTTCAAAAAATTAAAATTGGAACTGCCATTTGACTCAGTGATCCCACTTCTAGGAATATATCCTAAGAAACCCAAAACACTGGTCAGAAAGAATATATGCACTCCTATGTTCACAGCAGCGCTATTTACAATCGCCAAGATTTGGAAACAGCCTAAGTGCCCATCAGCAGATGAGTGAATAAAAAAACGGGTAAAAAAAACCTTTACACAATGGATATGCGGCAATAAAAAAAGAAAAAACCTCTTACCATTTGCAACAGCATGGATGAACTTGCAGTATTATGCTGAACAAAATAAGCCAGTCAGAGAAAGATAAGTATCACATGATCTCACTCATATGTGGAATCTAATGAACCAAATAAACTGAGGATCAAAAATAGACCCAGAGACATAGAAGCATGAACAGACTGTTGAACCTCAGAGGGAAGGCCGGTGGGTGAGAAGAGATCAACCAAATAAACTTGTATGCCTATATGCATAACCCTTGGACACAGACAATGGGGTGATGAGGACCTGGGGGGAGGAGAGTGGGGGCAGAAGGGAGAGGGCTAGAAGAGATTAATGGGGAAAAAGAAGTACCTATGTAATACTTCCAACAATAAAGATTAAAATAAAATAAAAAAACAGATACAAAGAGCAGTGGGAGCACGGGGTCATGGGCAGGGCGCCTGAGGTGTGGATCTAAGGTGTTTCAGGAAGAAAGGGATTAGATTATGAGGGGGCCTTGAGTGCTGGCGTCAAGGTCTGGGGGCTTCATCGGGGAAGGGATGAGGGTTGGTTGGAGTAGGGGTTCCTGCGGTCAGCCTGTGGTTCTCTGAGTTCTTCCATCTGAGAGGAATGGAGGACAGATTGAGGGGTTGAGAGGCAGGAGAGAGATGAGGAGGTCTGAGCTAGGGAGAGTGGACAGAGCCTCAGGGAGACACAGGGGAAGGAGGCATGTTTAAAAGATGGAGGTGCTGTCTCCAGAGGCCCTGGTAACAGCTGCCCTGGACCCAATGCGCCTTTACAAGCACCTCCGCTGCCCTGTTCCGGCCAGGCCACAGGCGACATCTCCCATGCCCAGTGATGCACGCACCCCAAACAAGGCAGGTGAGCCCCTGCTGGAGGCTGCCCTCAGGGACTCAGCCAGAGGAACAGTGAGGGCCGTGCTGGACAGCCTGGGGGAATCAGCTAGAGGGAGTGGGGAGAGGAGGCCGGTGGAGGCGAGGGCCTTCTTGGGACGGGCTTATCCCACAGGCAAGCACAGGTCTGGGCTCTGGCCTGGGCTCCAGGTCCAGCCTCTCTGCTAGGAGGAAGGAAACGTCTGCTTTGGCTATCGCTTCAGTCACACCCTGCAAAACCGGTGGCCAGTTACCAGAAGGGCGAACACGGTGGGGCTTCTGTTAGACACCAAAGAGGTGGGACAGTCTCCCTTCACTCACTCTGGCGAAGGAGCGGCCTCTGATCAACAGCTTCGGGAAAACAGGGCCCGTCTGTCAGGCCTCCTGTAAACCAGCAGCCTCATTTCCCCAACACCCTGTGGGGTGTGGGGGGCAGGGCTTACTCTGCTGTGTCTGTAGGGATGGGGACTCCTTCTAGATCTAGACCCTGACCCTGGCGGAGCAGCCTGCCTCCAGGTGGGAAGGGAGTGGCCTTGGTTCAGCCCTGTGTTCTGAGGAGCAGGAGGGAGGCGGCCGCAGGACAGGGCGTTGCCTGGGAGTCGTATGCAGGGGAAGCAGGTTTTATTGAGAATGGGCTGGCTGGAAGGAAGGTCCAGCAAGGATTCAGGTGGGCCCCCTGCTGTAAAGTAACTGGCTAAGAGTGGGCAGGATCTTGATGAACAACCTTGTCTTTGGGTTTGGCAACATTCCTGGGAGACTGAGTGCAAGTTGCTCGTGACTGTGTACGGCTGTGTGTGTGCTGCCTCAACTGCTCCAGTGGGCCTGAGTGAAGGGGACTCAGGAGACAGGGAGGGTGGTGGGAGGGAGAAGACAAGGACGGCAGGGGAGGCGGACAGATGTGCTGGTCCGGGGCACACTCCTGCCCACAGGACCCTCCTTGCCCTTCCTTTGTGAGCATTTCCTGAGCCTCCTGTGTGCCTGGCACTGTGCTGATGCCCTCAGACCTGGCATCCTCCTGACTCGAAGTGTGATATCAACTCTTCCCAGGGCTGCCAGGACGCATTAAAGGGCCACGTTAACCCAAATCCAACAATGCTGTGGGGAGCGTGACTCTGCAAGGGCAGCCTCTGTCCACCTGTTGGTTGGCCCTGGGCCTGCACTTGCCCGTGGCCATACCCACAATGCCCCTGTGGCTGCCTGTGAGGCTTCCCCTCTGAGGGGACACAGGTGGAGACAAGAGGGGAGCCTACTCTTATGCAAGGAGCTCCCCTTTTCCACCCACCACCTCTGGCACCTGGGTCTGGCCTCATGTTCCTCTTCATCCTAACCCTCACCAGGTCTTGTCTCCTCCCCTCAGGAGCCTCCTCCTCACCCAGGACGCCCAGCACACAGGAGCCCTGGGCAGTGCTGGCCACACAGAGAGCACCCCAAATGGGGAGGGCTTCAGTCAGATGCCATACAACCATGGGACTTCTGCCTTGGGGTCAAGGTCAAACAAAATCAGGCAAAATGACCCCTGTGGCTCCTGCCAGCTTGAAGACTTGAGAAGCTGTAGTGACTTCTTAGTTAATTATTTCTTAATTAATAACAAACCGAACACTGCAGCAGTAGGCAAGCTAATGAAATAAACGAGGCTAATCTGTTAACTACACCCAAGTAGCACATGATCGGAGGGGAGTCGCGGGCCTTTCCACTCCATCCCACAGAGTGGAGGCAGGAAGTAGGCATGATGCTCCCGGGCTTCAGCCAGCGCTCCCGCTGGGCCCCGCAGATCCAGGACTCGGCTGCCTCACGTCCTTTCCTCACCACAGCGCAGCCTGGGCTGTTGGTTCCCCAAACACAACAGTTTCACCCCCACTGTCGCTTCCCATGAGCTCAGAATAGGAGATGCCATCTGTCACCTTTGGGATGTCATATGTCCACTGTGACTTGCAAACAGGTTTACCACCACGAGGCGCTGGGAGGAAGGCGGGCGCGAGTCAGGCGGCCTCCCGAAGCGCAGGACCCACAGCTCGCAGAGTCCCGGCAGGATCCCGGCAGCCGGCGTTTCTCCACGTGGGAAGCCCAGGGCCTCTCTCCAGCCCTGAAGGAAGGGCTTGCTTGTTCCGGGAGGACAGAGCGGCCCTCAGGACAGAGCGCGTGTGGAATGGGAGAGCTTGCCTGTGCCGGGTGGGAGGTGGCCCTCCACCAGCGGGGCAGCCGGGGTGGCTTCCTGGGGCACGCGGCCGTGAGGGTGCCGGCTCCCAAACCTGCCACTCCGGCCACACACCAGCCGCTTTTCATCCAGCAGGGACAGGTGGTATTCACACAGGTCGACCAGCGAGGCCACCTGCTGGTGCAGGGGCAGCATCTTGAACTTCCTCTGAGCCAGGTAAAAGAAAGCCTCTACGAAGGCCTGCAGGCACATCCCTGTGGAGAAGAGACCAGTGTCAGCAGGTGTACGACAGCTGCCCCGACTCCAATCACTAGCACTTCCCACCAGAGTTCCCATTCTGGAAACGAAACAGGGCTCAGTCACAGGCTCCCACCCACCACATGCCCAGCTGGGCATATACAACCATTGGCAGATTCGATCCTTAAGCAACCCTATGCAGTAGGTTTAATTAGCCCCATTTTACAGATGAGAAAACGGAGTCTCAGAGAGGTGGGGAGACCTGGGCCAAGTCCTCTGGGTAGGAAGTGGTGTTGGGATTTAAGCCTAGTCCAAAGCTGTAGCCCTCTGCACCACCAAAAAATGTTCCTGTTAAAAGCCAGGCCCTGACTTTGATTCCACCGGATGGGAGACAGTTACTCAGGTCAGCCCAATCAGATGGCAATGTTTCACATCTGGATAGAGGTGCTGGCTTTGTGGGTATATTTGTCGAAAGTCATCAACTTGGACCTTAACATGTGTGCATTTGGCTGTCTGTAAATTTTACCTCAAAAAGTAAAATATAACTGACCCCTTCTCTCTACCCAAAACTATATTCTGCATCATATTAATAGTAGTCCCCTCTGTGCTCCTGGAATGTCCTTTCTTACTTCTTGGGATCTGAGCTCAAAATCACTTGCTCAGAGACCTTCCCTGGCTCCCAGCTTAGACCCAGCCCACACAGCTGCCTGCACTTCCCTTTGGAGCGTATACCACGGCTTGGTCAGTGCTC
The DNA here is from genome assembly GCF_014108235.1 of Myotis myotis. NCBI lineage: Eukaryota > Metazoa > Chordata > Mammalia > Chiroptera > Vespertilionidae > Myotis > Myotis myotis. The sequence continues at coordinate 14,376,435 of NW_023416316.1, forward strand.
GTCTGTGTGGCTCTTTGGCACTGTCTTCCTTGCTGGCTTGTGAGCCCAAGCTCACCATTGCACCTCTAGTCCCAGGCACCCAAAGGTGCTCCATATCGTCATGCTGAATGAATGAACGAGTTCGTTCTAGGCACTTTACAGACATTATCACTAATCTTTACAATGCCTTTTCGAGGTCAGTATTATGCTCCCCTTTACAGACGAGGAAACTGACTCAGGAAGGTTGAGTAACTTCCTTAAGGTCACATAGCACAGAACAGTGGCCTGGAAATTCAAACTCTGACTCCCAATTCGTTTAAATAAGTTGTGCTGCATGCAGGGTTCTGAGTCTTCCCAATGTCCAAGTGAAAATGAACCCATGACCCAAATTCATGGGATTCCCTGGGCTCCTTGGGGAAGGTGACACGAGGCTGGACCGAATCTGATCTGAGGTGGTGCCCAAGACCCTGCAGTGTTTGAGATGAGGCTGGCGCTGCCTCTGCTTGGCCCACACCTTCCCAGCGGCCTTGCTTCTGGCTCAGAGGCTTTATTCACCCGCTTCTGCCACCACAGGTGGAGCCAGGTCACAGGTGGAGTTTGTAAATACTGGGTTCCATGTGGACCCTGGGGTCTGAGAGCTCTTTTCGCCTCGGGAACCTGCGCTGAGCAGAGTTGTTCTGTCTGTTTCCGAGTCCACAAGGCTCCTCTGCTCGGCTTCTTTCGACTCCCGATGCGCTGCAAGCCCCCTGCTCTGCTTGGCCCTGACAGGAGGAGTGACAATGAGAACAATAACCCGGTGTAAAAGCCTGTAATGTACACAGAGGGCTGGTGGGACAGAGGCAGGGAATCAAGAGGCAGGCGCTTCCTAATCACCGAGTCTGGGGCCAGGGCTCTCCTAGGATGTGTGTGCCTGCCTGAGCGTGTGTGTCACTGTAGGCGGGAGAGTCAGGCGCATGCAGAGTGGAAGAGGTCGGGTTCAGAGCCAGAGAAGCCCAGTGCTGCCCCAGCCCCCAACTTTCCTGCTTGTGGTCTAAACAGCACTACCCAAAGTGTGGTTGGTCTGCAGCCTGGTGCCACGCCCAGGAACTGCGAGTCCAGGCCCTGACAAGATAAGGAGCTCGGGCCAGAATGTAAATCCCCCTTCTCATCCATCACCTTGTTAAGTTCAGCTGGCAGCATCTTGAGGCAAGTTCCCCAACAAAGGCAGCAGCACATGTCTGCACGCTGGCTCAGCCTGTGGTTCGGGGCTGTGAGCAGCAGTTCGTGGACAGCGCCTGTGAGCAGCCTGGGTCCACACAGCCCTCCCCGGCTTCAGCATGCATGCCGGGCGCCACAATCCTGTCAGACGCAGATCTGAGGTGGTGCCCGAGACTCTGCATTCCTGACAAGCGCCCATGATGCCCGGCTGCTGGCCCTCGGAGCACGCTCTGAGCAGCAAGGGCTGAGCGCCTGCTACTCAGCAAATATTTGTTTCCTCCCCTTAATTGAAGGCAGACAGTGATTAGAGCTATAATGCACAGAAAAAATACACCGAGGACCTTTCCCGGGGAAAAATGCATGGCTAAATGATTTGGAAGAAATTTTAAAACGAGAAGTAGGATTTAATGTTATCCTAGGTTTGCTTGTCTCTATTTTCTGATTTTCTGTAGTAAACACATATGCAATTCTAAAATATGCCATGGAAAACTCTAGAGGTTGGAAAGAGGGGGTGCAAGGGCCGCTGCTTTTAATTATGAGCCCTTTGCTACTATTTAAATTAGAAGTTATGCACTTATATTACTTTGAAAAAAATACAATGTAAGCTTTCTGCATGTATGTCCTACTTTGACATCTATTAACTAATACATATGTGGAAAACAGACGAGGAAGTAAAGGGGAATGGGACATTACTGAAGTCAGAGGTCAGGTGCCGGCAGAGTTCGGTTCTGGTGGGGTCTCTTCCTGGCCTGCAGTCGGCTGCCTCTCACTGTGTCCTCAATGGCAGAGAGTGAGCCAGCTCTCTGGTCTCTCTTCTTATATGGACACAGTCCCATCAGATCAGAGCCCCGGCCTTATGGCCTCATTTCACCTTCATTACTTCCTTAGAGGCCTGTCTCCAAATACAGTCACACTGGGGTTAGGGTTTCAACATATGGACTTGGCAGGGACACAGTCAAGCCCACAGCACCCCAGCATGCCCAGCTCTGTTGAGGTGCAACCCAGCACTTGGGGACACTCTCCTACCACTAGCCAAGTCTCTAAAATGACCTGAGCCATTCAGCAGAAATATATATAAGTAATCCTACCCTCTTCCCGGCTCCCCTCTCCCCCTGAAGACCCCTCGAAGCTCTGATCAGAGTTGGAAGCAGGTCTTTGGTAACATTGCTTTAGTGACCCATTACAGTAAAAGTAATGAAAGGAAACAATAATAGTGAATATTTATTGAGCCCTCATTAAGTGCACGGCCCTGGGCTAAATGTGGTTATTTAACTTAATTCCACAGAAACCTTATGAAGCAGGTAGGTGCAAGCATCAAACTCAAACCCGTTTCACATTAGAGGTTCGTCAAAGTCACACATAGCTGATAGGCGGCAGACCCCAAGGACCACTATCTTGACCTCTTTACTCCACGGCTGCGAGGAGTGTTAATTCCAGTTGCGGAGAAGAAAGAGATACCCTCCTTGCAGCGCGAGGGATGGCCTCCTCTGTGGGCTGCCAGCAGCAAGGCGCAGCCAGGTCTGCCAGGCTCTGCACAGGCTGTCCCCACCTGCCTCCCACGCCCCAAGATAAGCTGCTGAGTATTTTTTTGAAACTCCATTTGGGCTGACGGATGTCGCTGGAGAAAGCGGCCTTTGAAACGTTCCAGTTGTAGCCGTACGCACGTCTCTCACCTGAGACGGCCACTTGGATATTGGGATGCGGCCCCTGACAGAAGATGGCCTCATTCTGTCAATCCGGAGGGGGAGGGCGGGCCACAGGCTCCCCTGGCTCTAGTCCTCCCCTCTCCACTCCCAGGGAGTGGTCCGCACCCGGCTTAGTGACAGCCCTGGTGGCTGCTCTCTGATAATCCCATCGTCTATTTTGGAGTTTAAGGATGGAAACAAGAATAATACCTACAAGTGCACAGCCCTTGCCAATTTATAAAGAATATCCGTTTCCTTATCTGGCCCTCAGAGCAATGCTTGGAAGACGATGTTACTGCAAGTGCTCCCCATTTACAGTTGAGGAACACAGACCCAGACAGGCAAGCGGCTTGTCACGGCCCCCAAAGTGGGCGAGGCAGCACTTACACCCACATCCATCTGACTCCCAGGCCCAGCCATTTGCCTACATCTGACATCCATGAATTATCATATAGTTCACAGGGCACATTTGCATATGTGAGATAATTAAATCATTGTCGGCTGCCGGAGACACTACCCCATACTGGCTAGGAGAGGTTTCTTTTCCTCTCGAACACACGGAGCTCCTTGCTAGGGCTTCTGTTTCACGGCGCTGGTGTGCTGGGCTAGGGCAGCTCTTTCCAGTCTCTTCTCTCTCCCAGCCTTAAATCTCTTTCCCGTTCCTCACCCAGAATAGACGTTTCTGTCTCACAGTGCGAGCCTAAATGTGTAAATACACAGCCTTCCGTTTGGAAGCGTCGGTAGGAAATAAAGCTGAGCGATCTTGACTAGAATTAGCTCAGTGATTCCTCTCTATGCGGTGGAATGTTCCCCACAAGAGCGATCTGCGAAGGCTGCGTGACTCCGGGTGGTTAATCACCAGCCTCCCAGTCCGCTCGCCACTCCTGGGCACCCCCAGCCTGGCACCTGGGCGGCTGCGGGGGTGTCTTGAGGAACTGCATGGGGACAGCAAACCTGGGCATACCCTGGGAGGCGGCATTCAGGTCTGTGGAACAGTGACTGGCAATCTGACGGGCTGGGCTGGATCCCAACTCTGCTACTTACTAGCTGTCTAGTCTCTAGCGAGTCCTTTCACCTCTCAAGGTCTCTGTTTCTTTGTCTGTAAAGTGGGGACTGTACTGCCTGCCCCTTTTACAAGGCACTGCCCAGAATAGCCCAATACACGCTTCAAAATAGCAGTGGCACCACCGCCCGTCGCCCCCACTCTGATGCTGCACCCTCCCCTCACAGCGACTGCCCGCAGTGCTCTCAGGACACTAGTTTACCCTTCGATGCAGGGAGCTGGCTGCTTGTCTCCACACGTGACTGTGGCGAAGCCAGGGGGCCTTTGCCTCCCTCTCCAGCTCTCACAGAGCGGGCTCTCAGCAAGTGTCCGCAGGATGAATGGCCCACGGACTGGGCCAGAGGAGGAAACCCTGCCGGGAGGTCAGATCTTTGCGCCTGTGCACTGCGTGGCTGCGAGCAGTTCCCGCCAGCTCCTGGCCTCACTTCTCCCCTCTAAAATGAGCGGCAGCTTGGGCGATTCCTCTGGATTCCAGAAGCACTGGGAGTGAGGGCAGCTACTGAATGTTTTAAAAATGGTAACTAAAATCACACACCACATTGACGAGGACGCTCTGCCCGCCAGGACCCTCACGGTGCATGTTCCCTGTGCGTGCTCATTTCATCTCACGGCAACCTGAGCAGCCCAGCCACTCGCCCAAGGTCACACTGTTGGAGAGTGGTGGGGCTGGGACGCCATCACTGCTCCACATGGCCTCTCCCCACACCAGGCGGGAACCTCCTAACAGCCTATCTTCCAAGAGAAGAAAGGGAGAGCTTGGCACAGAAGTCCCATTCTCACAGTCACAGTGTTTGAGCGGCACCTTTGTCCTTGGCTAGATGGAAAAATTAATAAGGGTCAGGAAGGAACCATAAGCAGACTTTGCAGAAAACCATTACCACCCCCCCTCCCCCCCAGAGGCCTGCAGCACCAATAACAAACATAATCGAAGACAAAGGCAGCTGCTCCATCATTTCATTGACCACAGGTCACACCATTGTACCAGACTGCCCCAGAGGCCCAGTCCCATCCAGAGTCACCCCTGGTTCCAGACGGCATGGACACAAGTCCCTAAGTCGTGATCTGGGAAGACAGTCTCAGGACTGGTCACCACTTCCTGCAACTTCTTCGTGCTATTCCAGGCGCTTCTTGTGGGTGGGATTAATGGCTCCAACGGGACCTTCTGAGGCTCAACACTCACTCCTCAGCAAGTGGTCAAAATCTCTGGCTCGAAAAGAACTTTGAAGATCACGAAATCCAGACCTTACATGATAATAATAACACCAAAAATGACAAGAATGAGTAAGAGCAGCTGGCATACGGTGCATGCTTGCTACATACCAGGCACTGCAGCGAGCTCTTTGGGACCCTCTCCGGTAATCCCCAAAACGAAATCTGGGTGGTAGGTGCATTTATGATCCCCACCCCATTTCAGCCTTTGGTTGTTCACCTGTGTTTAATGACATATCGAAGCATTGCTTTTGTCTTGGCTGGCCCTGCAGGCTTTGGGGGTGCAGGGAGGTAGAGACATTCTCCCCGAGTCCCAGACTGGAGGTGGTGGTGGGATTTGAACCCAGGTCTGTGAGTCTGCCCTCACAGTGTCAGGTTTACTCAGAGAGGCAGGGAAGAAGCCGTAAATCATGAGTTGGCAAAACTGACTCTAGCACTTTGTCTAGCTTCCCGTAGTTCCCCTGTGAGATTTGCAGCCACGGTTGCCCTCCCTGACACTGCAAACAACGGTCATCTAGCCCACACGTAGCCATCTCCGGTGTGGGGTGCCCAGCACGTCCCCAGGAGGCCCCTTCTCGCTGTGTGCGCTCTACCTCGGAGCTGACATGTGCAAAGCCTCCCCACTGGGCTGCTTTCCCATAGAGCAGATCTCACCCTTCCCCACAATGGCCTGGCTCTGGAGGATTTGTAAGGCAGCAGCCCGGGGATTAATACCACCTGACCTCCTGTCAGGTGGATGTGGGGGTGGGGGTAGGGGGATGCAAGCCCTTGTGTGGAAGGGAAGGGGACACAGGAACGAGAGAGAGGGCTGTGGAACTGGGGAGCAGAGTGTTAGAATGCAAAGGAGAAGCCTGGAATTTTGTGGGAGAGGCAGGCAAGCATACAGAGCCCTAAGGAAGGAGAGGTAGGCAATCTGGAGTCAGTGCCTGCTGCCCCATCTCCTCAGTCTCTTCCCTTCACCTGGATCGTGCCCATCAGCCATCAGATACACCCTGGGTCCTGCATTGTTGAAGCAGCGGCCTTGACAGGGAATCTCACTGGGCATTTGATCACTGCTCCCTGATCAGCCAAATTTCCCAGAAAGATGCTGGCACACAGCTGTCTCCACAGCCTTCCTCCTCTCATTGCGGGGGGGGGGGGGGGGGGGCAATTATGGGGGGGATTTGAGACCCCTCCACCAACTGCTTTTGCCAAAAGACTGGGACCTGTCCCTTCCCTTCCTCTTAGCTCGCTCTCTCTGCAGCATTTATTAATGTCTGTGGACACCTCCCTTCTTGAAAAATTCTCTTCTCGCTCTCTGACACCCCACTGGCCTGCTTTTCCTTGTATCTTCCTGGGAACTCTGGCTCAGGCTCACCTGTCCTCTGCTGGCTTCTCTGCTTCACCTGGCCCAGGCCCAGCTTCTCTTCTCTCTTCCTGTCCTTCATTCCCTAGGCTTTAAATAGCCATGCCTCCAGTCCTTATTTCCAGGCCAGACTGCTCCTCCTCCCACCCCCCAACTGGGATATCTCATTAGCATCTCAAAAAGGCCCTTAGAAATAGATTTCGTGGTCTTCCCTTCCCAATCCTACTTTTTCTTAAATCCTACCCATTTCAATAAATAAAATCCTTGCTTAAGCCAGAAATCCAAGAACCATTGTTGAAACTCCTCCCCCAACATCCAGAGTACTTCACACCCTTGCTCTTCATCTCCGCCATCACCATCACCACCACACCCACCCACCCACAGTGGGAGAGGCCATCCTGCCCCTGGGCTTCCTCGCAGCTTCCTCACTGGTGTCCGTGCTCCCACCCTGCCCCCTTCCTACCAGCATCCAGAGCACCTTTTAGAAGCAGGAACCAAGCCAGGGATTCTCCTGCTTTAAGCTGCCCCACAACATTTGGAACACAATCCATATTCCTTAGCCTGCTCTGAGCCTGCTTCTGCAGCGCCCCAAACCCAGTGCACCCCCTTTTCCTGGGTGCCCCCCTATGTTTAATGTCTGTGCCCCCTCCCGCTGCTGTCTTTCATTTCCTAGAAGCTGCCTTACACTTTCCCAGCGGAGGCTCTGGTCAGGGGCCGGCCCTCTGCCAGACACCCTTTCCCTGGTCTCCACCTGGTTTGCACATAGATCTCAGCTCCCTGACCCACCTCCTAATATAAATCAGGCCTTCTCTGCTATTCTCCTTAAAAACAGAGTTATTTTATTTCATAGAATTCATTACATGTGCTTCTGTGTTTAATGTCTGTCCGTCTCTGCTCCTAGATGTCAGGGGCCTGGGGCCTGGGTACTGGTCACTGCACATCCCATCACTATAGTGCCTGCCATGTGGTCAGCTGACTAACTGATGTCAGCTGACTGAATGAAACTGAACTGTGTAGCGCATGGCACGAGGTAGGTGTTTGACGAATGTCAATTCTCTCCTCCCTTCCCTGCTTGGGTCACTGACAGATTTTGTGAGCAAGCCTTCAGCATCCATTTAGGATGGGACCCAGGCTTTGTATCACAGAGGCCTAAGGTCAGACCCAGATCTGCTAGGGGACCTTGGCTCATTTGGGGAGCCTCAGCTCTTACCTACCCTGCCTGGCTCTTGCTAAGAGGGGGAAGGTGAGGGAGGTTTCAGTGAGAAAACATAGAGGGAAGGGACCCCACCTGGTGTCCAGCCCATGGAAGATGCCCTGTAAATGTGACCTTTCTTCACTGTCTTTCAGCCATCAGAGCGGCTGGGCCTGGAAGAGAAACGTCTGCTGCTGGGGACAGAGACTCAGAATCTCCATCCACTGCAGCTGTTCTTCGTTTCCCAAATAGTCCAGCTGGGGCAGTTAGACCACCTTCTCACCCGGCAAAGGCAGCGCTGCCTTGCTCCCTCTGCCTGCCCCAGTGCACTGGCTGGGCCCTCTGGAATTCACAGGAGACCAGTCAGGAGCCCTGGAGGTGGACTGAGCCCCGTCCTCAGGAGAGACCCCTTCGAGGAGCTCTGAGGAACCAGCCTGTCACTTGGAGAGGTGAGGGGAGGCAGATCAGTGTCAAAAATAAGACAGAGAGGTGGGTTTCAACTTGACTCACATTAAGAATGTCACTTTAGAGTACAAATGAGAGAAGAGAAATGCGCTTTTATGCGGGAGTTTATTTTTGTCACTTTGTCAGTGAGAAATTGCAGCCCTGAGGGCATTGGAGCTGCACAGAATTACCCAAAACATTAACATGCAAATTGCCTTCTTTAGCGAAGGTAATTTTATTAGTGCAGGAAAACGTTTCTCCCCCTGTACTCACTTCAGGAGCAGGGCTGTCTGGGGCGAGGGGACCACTGCAAATGGAGAGTTACGGAGAGTCCTGAACTTGGTTAGGATTCTATTACCTCCTCTTGGGACCACGCGAGGAACATACTACAGTGCCACTGCTGGTTACCAGGGGTGCACCGAGTGTAGTGGGCAAGTGACTTGTTCAAGATCATACAGCATCAATGGCCGAAGAAGGGATAGAGTTGAGGTCGTGTGCCTGTGTCTCAGTTAACCAGGTGAGCAACAGGGAACCCTTAGGATCCAGGAAATAGCTACTCTGAGAATAAAGGACCCAATGAGATGCCATCCATCCATCTACTCATCCACTTACTCACTCACTCACTCACTCACCCACTCATGCATTCCTTCAATAAAGCTTTCATGGTGCTAGGTAGGCCCTAGGCCTCAGACATGAATCAGGCACGAGCATCACTAGCTCAGCAGACCTTGAGGGCAGGTGCAAAGGGGATTCGGACTTCTGCAAACACCTGTGACCCAGCAAGGTAAGATCTATTCCGGGGGCCAGGAACCCAGAAGAGGGCAGGACTGAGCAGAAGGAGGGAGAGGGGCCTGGAAGCTTCACAAAAGTCTCACATGTGGACACTGTCCAGGCCATCAAGATAGGGAATGGCATTGCAGGCAGGGCGATGTGCCTGACCAGAGGCACAGACGGAAGCGTGTTGGCCTGGCCAGAGCGGCCTGTGGCTGCTGCACAGGGTGTGTGGGAGGAGAGTGGGGCGAGGCTGGGGACTGGGGTGGCAGAGGGTGAACAGGAGGCTGGCCAGGCTAGTCTCAAGGCTGAAGAACTCTGATTTTATTCTGTAGGGCCTGTTCAGAACAGAACCATGTTCCCTTGAGACTTCAGGAGGGAGGGAGTGTCCCAGGCCCCGGAGTGCCAAAGCGACAGAAGGTTGTATGAGGCTGCTCTTATATAAGCTTGCTCCTCCCTTCACAGAAGCAATCTGTGGGGAAGTGTGGGCAGAGATACCCACCTGCTACCGAGAAAAAAGCACCTCAGTCACGTAAGGTCTCATGAACAATCCAGGTGTGCTCCCTTTCCCAGCAGGCTGCCATGAGCCGGACGGCAGCTGCATCTTATGACTGTGGTGGGACACAGGGAACCGCTCCCACAGCTCTGGGGGCTGCCTTTTAGGGAAGCAAAGGGAAACTGAGGCCATTTCAAGCACACATGGAGCTGTTGTGGTATACTCAAGGGGTGTACTCTATCTCAGGGTTTCTCGACCTCAACCCCTTTCAGATTTGAGGCCAGAGGACTCTTTATTGTGGGGTTTGCCCTGTACATTACATGATGTTTTGCAGCATCCCTGGCCTCTACTCACTAGATCCCAGTAGCAACCTCCTTCCCCAGTTGTGACAACCAAAAATGTCTCTAGACATGGCCAAATGTCCCATAGGGAAGGGGCAAAATTGCCCCCAGTTGAGAACCACTGGTTTATCTAGACCCCAGGGAATACATGGAGGTCAAGGACACCCAGCCATGGAACTCTCCTAAGTCCTCCAGTGGGATGCTGGGCACCCCAAGGGCATGACCTACTTTCTCTCCTCTCCATGGGATGAAGGATGAGCAGAGTGTAGTTTTCATCACAAACTTGTATACTGACTATCTAAAAAAGAAATGTGTGATTTACTTCTTAGAAAGATCTAGGAAACAGAGCAGGGAGGGAAGGTAGAAAGCCAATGAACAGCAGGTGGTTCTCCCATTAACTCGCCAGGGTCTCAGAGTCCCTCATCTGTGAAGTATGGGCATTGGAATAAATGATCTCTAAGGCCTTTCTGGTTTTAAATACTACAATTCTATGGCAGTAAGATGAACACACATTGGAGAATGCTACCAGTGAGTACTGGAGTTGGCCCCATGAGAGAGATGGTGAACTATGGGCTGGGTAAGGCTCTGTCTTGGCTAAATTGACCATCTACTTGACTAGAGACAGCGACCTGATCAGATAGCTCATGAGGTTCTCTCTTCATTCTCAGGTTTAATGACTAAACCCAGATTTCACCAGAAATTCCATGGAAAATCTCTGAAAGGGTTTGTATGATGAACACTTCTGGAATGCCTGTGATTTGCGCAGCTTTTCACAGGCCATTAGAATTTAAAGACAAAGAATTGTGGTTCAGAAACATTTCTGAAAGTCACAGTCCAGGAAGGATCTGTGATTTAATTACAAGGTTATAGAGTGTTTTCTCTCTGCAGTGCTCTACCACCACATCACCAGGGCTCCAATATAACAACAGTGGATTACAATTGAGTGGGCTGCATGACAAAGACTCTATTTAAAAAGGAGTTTTTGGGAAACCCAAAGGCAAGAGGGAGAGAAAATAAACCAAGGAAACAAAAGCCTCTGGCATCCACAGCTGCAGCAAACATTGAGTTCAGCCCAGCTTCCAGCCAGGTTAACATAAAGCCTCACATTAAAAGCCTGATTGCCTTAGTTTCTAGTTAGTACCAGATATATCAAGTCCAGCTTTCAACAAAAAGTTACAAGGCCTGCTAAAAGGCAAGAATAAGCATGGTCTGAAGAGACACAGTGAACATCAGAACTGGACTCACATATGATATAGAGGTTGGAATATTATCTGATGGGGAATTAAAAATAAAGATAATTAATATGTTAAGGACTCTAATGGAGAAAATAGGCAATGTTCAAGAACATATGGGGAATGTAGGTAAGAGATGGAAACACTAAGGAAGAATCAAAAGCAAATGCTAGAAATAAAAACACCATAAAAGAAATGAAGAATGCCCACAATGGACTTCCAGTAGACTGGACATGGCCAGAGAAAGAATCAGTCAGGCTGGAGATATGCCAATGGAAACATCACACACTGAACTGCAAAGAGAAAAAAGAATGCACAAAAGGAGAATGTCCAGGAACAGTGGGACAATGACAAAAGGTGTAATATACGTGTAATGGGAATACCAGAAAGAGAAGAAAGGAGAAAGATTATATAAAGTAATAATGGCTGAGAAGTTTCCAAAATTAATGACAGACCCCAGAAAAGGAATAAATGAAGGCAAAATAAAATCTTTTAATTTTTCTTATTCTTCATTGATCTAATAGTTTACTGTTCAAAGTAATAATAGCAACAATGTATTGGGTGATAATATTTTAGGAATAAATGAAATGAATACTATCAACATTGTGAGGGCAGGAGGGAACAAATGGGAATAGTCTATCATAAGGCACCTGCACTGTCTGTGAAATGGCATAGTGTTATTTGAAAATGGACTTATTAGCTGAAAAAATGCATTGTAAATGCTAGGACAACAAGTGAATTTAAAAAAAAAGAAATATAATTGATATGTTAAAAAAGAAAAAAATGGAATAATATAAAATGCTCAATTAAAACTAGAGATGACAGAAAAGAAGGGAAGATTGAAAAAAAAAGCAATGAACAAATGCAACAAGTAGAGAGCAGTTGTAAACATGGTAGCTGTTGACCCAACTATATCAATAATTACTTTAAATCGAATGCTTTAAATATATCAATTAAAAGACAAAAATTATTTTTTAATTGGGGTGGGTAAAAAACAAAACAAAACTCAACTACAAGTGGCTTATAAGAAACCTACCTTAAACATAGACATAGATTAAAAAGTAAAGAAATGGAGAAAGACAGATCATGCTAACACCAGCCAAAAACAAAGTTGGAGTCGCTTTATTCATTTCAAAGCGGACTGCAGAACAAGGAAAATTATCTGGGATAAAGGTGGGCGTTACATAATAATCAAGGGTCAAAATACATATAAAATTGATAGAACTGCACGGAAAAGAGACAAATCCACTATCATAGCTAGAGATTTCAACACCCCTCCATCAGTAACTGACAGGTCCAGCAGGCAGAAAATCGGTAAGGAGAGAGTTGAACTGAATGGCACCATCAATCAACTGGATCTAATTGACATTTCCAAAACACTTCATCCAACTAGAGCAGAATACTCATGGAACATTCACAAGACACTACATTCTGGGCCATAAACAAATTTAATAGAATAAAAACCTCAAACTTTGTTCTCCTACCACAATGGAATTAAACTAGAGCTCAACAACAGAAAGTGAACGGGACAGTCCCAAAGTATTTGGAGATTAAATAGTACATGTCTAAACGATATATGCGTCAAAAATAAGTCTCAAGAGAAATCTTAAAATATTTTGAACTAAATAAATATAAAAATAGAACTTACTGAATTTTGTGGGATGCAGTGAAAGCAGTGCTTAGAGGGAAATTTATAGCATTGAATGCATATATTTTAGATATTTAAATCAATCATCTGAGCTTCCACCTTAGGAAACTAGAAAAAGAAGAGCAAATTAAATCCAGAGTAGGGAGAAGAAAAGAAATAATAAAAATTACAGTATAAATCAATGACATTAAAAACAGGAACTCGGCCGAAACCGGTTTGGCTCAGTGGATAGAGCGTCGGCCTGCAGACTGAAAGGTCCCGGGTTCGATTCCGGTCAAGGGCATGTACTTGGGTTGCGGGCACATCCCCAGTAGAAGATGTGCAAGAGGCAGCTGATCGATGTTTCTCTCTCATCGATGTTTCTAACTCTCTATCTCTCTCCCTTCCTCTCTGTAAAAAATCAATAAAAATATATTTTTTTTAAAAAAAACCAAAAAAACAAAAAACAGGAACTCAATAGAGAAAATGAATTAACATAAAAGGTGCATCTCTGAAAAGATCAATAAAATTGATAACCTGTAGTCAGGCAACCCAAGAAATAAAAAAAGATGATTTACTAGACTATTAATTAGTAATTTAAAATTACTAACATCAGAAATGAGAGCATCACTCCTGATCCTGTGAACATTAAAAATAAAAGAATATTATGAATAACACTATGCCCACAAATTTGGTAACTTAAGATGCAATGGTCCAATTTTTTGAGAGATGCAATTTACTAAAACTCACACAAGGAGAAACAGATAATCTGAATAGGCTTATGTATCCATTAAAGAAATTTAATGAACAATTAATAACTTTCCAAAAAAGAAAGCAGTAGGCCCTGATGGCTTCACTGATAAATTCTACCCAATATTTAAGAAAGAAACAGTACAAATTCTCTGCAAACTCTTACAGAGTACAGAAGCAGAGGGAAACACATCCTAATTCATTTCATGAGGCCAGCATACGCTAATATCAGAACCAGATAATGGCATTTCCAGAAAGGAAAACTACAGATCAATATCTCTTATAAACACAAGCAAAAACCCTCAACAAAATGTTAGCAAATTGAACCCAACAATGTATAAAAAGAATTCTATACCATGACCAGTGGGGTTTGTTCTAGGCATGCAAGGCTGCCTGAACATTCAAAAGTCAAATGATGTAATCTTTCACAACAACAGGCTGAAGAAGAAAAGTCATAGGCCCACAATGATGGATGCAGGAAAAGCATTTGACAAAATCCAACACCCAACCATGATTTTAAAGCAGCAACCAGCCAAACAAACAAACAACAAAAATACCTCTCAGCAAACTAGGAATGGGGGGAACTCCTCCACTTGATAAAGCATATCTACAACACACTACACACTTGTTAGATTGGCCAAATCAAAAAACCTGACAATACCACGTGCTGACAGGACGTGGCACAACAGGAACTCCCAATAATTCCTGGTGGGAATGTGAAATGGTAAGGCCACTTAAAGACTGGCAATTTCTTAAAAGCTAAACATGGTTTTAACATACAATCCAGCAATCATGTTTCTAGGTATTTGCCCACAGTTGTTTAAAATTTATGTTCACTCAGATCCGGCAAACGAATGTTTACAGTAGCTTTTTTCATAATCACCAAAAATCAGAAGCAACCAGATGTCCTTCAGTAGGTGAATGGATTAAAAAACTGTAGTGCATCCATCCCAGGGACTATGGTTCAGAAATACCACACACAACTCTGCCCAACGCTTAGGGATGCCCCAATCACCGACTGGGCTCTTGGGCCTGGGACATTTTTGGATTGACATGGTCCTTCCACGTCAGGAGCTTGTGACTACTGTCACTTCCCCAGGCAGCATAGCATGGAGGTTCCGGACCCAGTGCCTGCTCTGCCCCCAAGCACCTCTTTACCCCCCTGAGCCTTGGTTTCCTCCTCCCTAAATGGAGTTCTGTGGATAAGACTGAGCCCACAGGAGTATGAACAAATGGACTGGAAAACTGTTTTGTAATCTGTAAACCATACGCATGTGCCAGGAACAACGATGGTGGTTCAAACAAAGAGAAAAGGAGCTCCCGTTTCCTTCCTTCCTTACTAAATCTTTACAACAAGGCAAAGTGGATGTCACCCGTTCTGTTTTAAGAGAAACTGCAGCTCCCAGAGCTGAAGTGCCCCTCCTTGGGGCTCCCAGAGAGAGATGCGGGGTATTGAACAGCCCATCTGACTCTGTTGCTCATGCTTTCCCCACAACACTCCATATTGCCGCTGCTATTCCTGCAAGATCTGGAAAGGGTAAGCAGCAAGTCTGAGAAAAGGGGACTGCTGCATAAAAAGCCATTCCTGTTTTCTTTCTCTCTTTTTCGGGTCCTGAGGCCAGACAGTGGGCGGGGCTCCTGGTCCCTGCGTCCTGGAGGTGAGGAGAGGATGATGAAGAGCAGGCGCTGGCCTGCCCAAGGGGCTGTGGTGTGAACACAGGGCTCCTGGCGGTCCTCACCAAGGGAAGCGGAATTACAGAAAGCGCAGCCTGCCGCTAACGGCTGAAGAGAAGTGTCTGTGCGAGGGAGAGGGAGCTGGCGTTTCTCTTGGCTCACTTGCTTTTATTAAAATAGTTCTGACACCGACTATTTGGTAAGCGTGTAGGGCGCACATCCAGAGAGGCCCATCTGACTCCGAGATGATTTCAAGGCCGAAGAATGTCACTTGTTCCAGACACGTCGTGTGAGGCGCTGCGTGCAACCTGCCTAGTTATCCTTGGGCCCCGAATTTCAGAGGGAGGGGGGCATCCATGTGTGTGCATAAGCACCGCTGTGCTAAACATTCCAAGTAAAAACACTTTCAAATATTTCAGTACCTCGTTAACCAAATACATTTCAGTGGGGCTCATTCCAGCTAATGAAAATATAGGAGGCAGGCGATCTGAAGTCCAGTGAGGAAATTTGTGGAGAAATAATAACACGACTCAGACACCCACAAGATCAGCTCATTGTCGGGGTCTAACGCCTCCTCTACTGGACTTGGGTTTGTTGTGTACCTACTGTGTGCCAGGCACAGCGTCAGGCTTAAGGCAGGAATAGTTTTTCTTCATGGAGGTTAGTCCAGCTTAAGGGGCAGATACACACTCTGATTCCAGGGTTGAATTAGTGTCGTGATCTGTGTGGTCAAGGAGCAGGGCTGGATGCTGTTGGAGCCATGGGAAGGGGGACTGGCCCAGCTGGAGGGCTGAGGAAGGCTCCTTGAGGCGACAGTGTGCAAGGGGAGGGGTTTCCTGCACATCCAAGTGCCTGCAGTGGAGGACCTCCAAGGTGGCCGGCCACCTGGAGGGAGAGAGTGTGTGTGGGGCTACCGATGGCCTGTGAGTGGGAAGGCATCCAGTCAGTCAGGCGCCCACTCACTCACTGAGCTGGAGTCATGAGACCAGTGACTATAGGCAGCTGGTGGTCGGCTCTGAATTAAGAGGTGATGTAGAAGAGGGCTAGTGGCCGACATGGTCATCCCAGGGCAGCCAGCAAGTGCCCACCAGTGTGAGAGCAGACATATTGAGGAATGGTACAGACTGGTCTTCAGGGGCCATGGTAGGGCCAAAGAGAGAGAGACTGGTTCTGGCTGTTCAGGCCTGCAGCCCTGAGGCCTCCTCGCTGCATGTCCTGCTGCATCCCAGCCTTCCCGGGCCTCAGTCCCCACCACCCCCACTTGCCTGAGCTGCACCCAGGGGTTCCCGTCCTCAGCCACACAGTGCAGGTCAAAGAGGCAGGCAGGCAGTAGGCTGTTACAGCAACAGTCCAGCCAAGGCGGGAGGGCAGTCTTGGAGAGAGAGGCGAGGAGGGCCCAGCACTCTGTCAGGCACCAACGGATGTCTGTTGCCCCCTGTCTCATCCCTCTCCCAGGCTGTGAGCATCTCAAGGCAGGCACTTGCTCCTGTTTGCTCCCAACACCTGCAGGCGCCTGGCTTGAGTGGTGTCCAGGATTCACTTCCTGAGAGGGGTGCAGTGAGAGTGACAGGATAGCAACAGTAGCAGCCTCGCTTACTGAACGTTCCCTGCGGCAGACCCTGTTCTGGGTGCTTCCCGCACTTCATCCATGGCAATGATTTCATGATCAGCTCCACTTCACAGAGGGCGAGCACAAGGCCCAGAGGAAGGCACACAACTTGCAGAGGCTACACAGGGAGCAAGTCATGGAGCCCAGGGTCAAAGGCAGGTATGGCAGCTC
The DNA here is from genome assembly GCF_014108235.1 of Myotis myotis. Taxonomy (NCBI): domain Eukaryota; kingdom Metazoa; phylum Chordata; class Mammalia; order Chiroptera; family Vespertilionidae; genus Myotis; species Myotis myotis. Next base: position 14,393,220 of record NW_023416316.1, read on the forward strand.
CCAGAGCCCTGGGTTTTGGTTATATTGCCAAACAAGGCAGCCCCAGGAGGGAGGGCATGTAGCTCAGGCGTTCTTCAAGCAGTGGAAGACATGTTTCTTATTTGGTCAAAGAGTCTATCAGACATTAAACCATGTCACTCTTAGATTTCTCTCTGTGAACAAGGGATGTGTATATGTGCTCATGTGTGCTGTACACCCATACAGGTGTCCCTCACTCATGCTTGCATGGGTGGGGGGCGGGGGGACTCTCCAGTCTACTTTTTCTTGCTTTGTAATCTTGTTCCCTTGGTTACTTGGAGGGACCTTTAGCTTATATCTTAAAACAGCAAAACATCTGGTTGCAAAGTGGACACAGTTGTTAGGGGCCAGAAGCCCCGAGACACTGGTCCTGTGTTAGATGCCCAGGTGCTGGACTCACATGTCCCCTTTGCAAGTGAGATGTCTGTTTCTCAACGAGGACACCGCCGACCCCTCCTTTCATTGCCCAATCTGGATGCTGTCCTCGTCTCTCCACAGAGAAGTGAGAGGCCACTCGGAAGATTTGAGAGCAGAGTCTCAATGATGAGGAGCAGCTCGTGAGCACAATTTACATGAAGTAACTTCAACTTCACTGACAGACTCATTTCTTCATTTGATGCTGTGCAACCAGAGGCCACCACACCCCAGGTGTGCTGGTAGTGCCCTCAGCTGGATTCCTGTGTTCTGCTAGAAATTTTAAAATTGGAAATTGAAATCTTTAATTTTTTTAAATGACAATTACACTGGCCTGTTGGGGAGTGTGAGGTTGCGTATTACTGAATTCCATCAGCTCCTGAACAGTCACTGACAGTCTAACAGGGAGGAAGGCAGCCTGCTGAGGGACCATGAGCACCGGATGCAGGGGAGGGTCCCTTGGGAGGGAGCAGTGAGGAATGGGCTGGTGTCGTGAAGAGCCACCTATTATATGTGGGTTACTGTCAAGTCTTAGCTCTTGTTTTGGGTAGTGAGTTAGTGAATGCTTATGCCATTATTACAAGTAAGTTAACGAAATAAAAGTAGGCTATGCATGGACCAGGGTGGAAGTATCTCATGAACAAGGATTAGGATTAATCCAATCCTGTGCACCTGGCCCAATGAAACAAAGTCAATAGAAAACAAGCCTATTCAAAAGGATGGTCTGAGCTTTAGATTTCATAACATGCATGCTTTTTCTTACTAGTTGTTTCCCCCTCACTGCTCTTTTTACACACCCTTTTTCTTCTCCATTTCAAGGGTAGGTTCGTAAAGGTTCAGGAATTGGCTTAACCCCCTGAGTGGGCACCGAAGTCTCATCAGGGCAGAAGGAAGGTCTGCGCTGCCTTGTAGAAAGGGGACAGGGCATGAGCATTTGGACACAGCTGGTGTGGGTACTGGGTGATGATCTTATCCAAACTGGCTGGCGTTTTAGGCTGGACAGTGAGGACAAGAAAGGGAGACCCTGTCAAGCAGATCACTGCTACTCTAAACCATGGTCCTCACACTCACATCTCCCTGCTTTGGGGATGCGGGCATTTTTTGTTTTGACATTCATCTGCTCATCAGACATCCACTGCACACCGAGCGAGATCCTCTTGTGTGCTCTGGGCCATGTGCTAGGCCCTCAGGGATACAGGACACATAGTGAGTGCCTTTTCTGGGTCACACATCATGCTAAGTGCTTTATACGTGTTCTCTCTCTTAACCCTCACAGCATCTCTCCTCTGCTGCTTTCCTTTGTTTGTGGCTCTGGCCCTGCCTGATTGATCCTATGTGTCAACTGTGCATCCTCTGCACTTGTGAGGCTACAGACTGGGAATAATGCAAAGGCAACGGGCAGGCTGCTCTTGGTTGAAATCCCAGCCTCCCCTCATTAAGCCTCAGGTTTCTCATCTGCCAAATGGGAATAAGAGCCCTATCTCATAATAAGCATTTATAACAAGTATTTTTTATTTCTGCCACATAGTAAATGTTCAGGAAATGGTCTCTATTATTATTCTTTTCTTGACAGTTGGATCTGTAAATATAATTTCTCTTGATATATTTCCATAGGGCCCAACACCTGCTAACATGTCCAGTCCCTGCCTGTGAATGAAGGAGTGTGTGCCCTTTGGGAATGAGAACCCCCTTCTGGCTTCTTTCTTGTCAGCCCCACAGCGGCTCTGGAACATGGCTCCCACCCCTCTGGCCAGCACTTAACTGAGAATCCTGGGCCCAGCACCACGGGGGGAAGGAAGGACCCTCTGGTCTCCTTGCTGACTCGTCCAAAGGAGAACCACCACTCAACCACAATGCCCTCCTTTGCCACCCAGTACCTTCCTGGATGGTCCTAAGAACGTGGAGGCATCAGAAGCTCTTTCTCTTTGAGAATCAGGGCGTTGGACCAGCCTTCTCAGGAGGCAAGGACTGGGCACCGGCCAGAGACAGCAGTGACCCTGAGGTCACTGCACAGACGGGCTCTCACTCCTGGTTTTCATGCCCAGCCCGCACTACCTCTCCCCCAGACCCTGTCATTTCCTTTCAGGAGCGATGGAAACGGGTACAAGCTCCAGCGTGAAGGAAGGGGAGACAGGCACCTGGACTCCGCACCACCTCCCACTCCAGTTCCTTCCTGCACAGGTCTTGTGTGCTGTGAGTCGACCTTTCACCTCCCTGCCTCACAAGCCCTACCCCTCCTCAGTCAATCACAGGATGAAGCACTGCTTGGCGTGGCCCTGGACTGGGGATGGTGTCCTGGGTCCGAGGCCATGCACTGGCTGAGTCTTAGACAAGTCGCTTTTGCTTGTGGAGCCTCAGGACCCTCATCTGTAAAATGGGATACGCTCACCCCCTCAAAGGCCTGGTGTGAGGGTTAGCAATGATGACGTTATGAGACGATCTCAAAACTGTAGCTATTACCATCACTACTCCACACTCTCAGCTAAGGCAGGCGCAAGGCCTGGAGGGTCCCAGCCCAGGATTCTCTTGTCAGAATGCGCTAAAAATAAGTCTTTTCTTATCTCCTTAGCTTGGTCAGCAGACCCCAGAAAGCTGGCAGACCCCAGAAAATCTCTCCATGCCTCTACTGTGGGCACCCCCCATGGGTTCCATGTCCAGGGAGCAATTTAAGAGGCAAACAAAACAGGAAAAGCTGCTCTGAATTAACGACGGGCCAGATGGTAATGCTAGTTTGAAGCAATAAAACATGATAAATAGCTTCCTGCGGCAACTCCTGATCAATTTCAATATTTAATAATTCTATTGCCACCCCACCCCCTCAGCTGGCCCCCTCCCCGGGATCCTGCCACCACTCCCCGCATTCAACTCACAGAGCAAACACTTTACTTTCTGAAGGCGTCAGCAAAAGCTGTCTGCTCAACTGTCACACGAGCGCTCTGGCCCCCGAGAGGATAATTAATCTGCCTACCCTCCTGCTGCCAGGGAAGCTGTGAGGGACGCCCACTGTGGAGACGCACAGGAGCGCTCACCTTGTGGGTTCAACGAGTGTTGCTATTCCCCGAGGTCTGCTTCTGAATTAAAGCGAGGCTGAGAGCTGGTGGTCATCTTACTCTAGGACCCAGGAGTAGGACAAAGCAACCGAGAAGGGGACAGTGGCAGTGTGGAGTGAGGGCCTGACCCACCAGCCGTGCCTCTGAGCCTCAGTTTCTCTCTCTGTACAATGGAGATAACCACACCCGTCTCCAGGAGGATTCTAGCCAGTGCTGCACATGTAAAGGGCCCGGCAGAGGGCGTGGCATGTAGGAAACACCCGACAATAGGTGGGCAGCTGGGAGCATCATTATCCACTGTGAGGCCAATCAGCAAACGCAGCCTGAGCACCGACCTGCAGGAAGGGCCTGCTGGTCCCTGAGTCAGGAGGCTGTGGCCCAGGGCAGACCACAGGTGTGCGCTGGATCTGGCAGGGAGCACCTGCTGTCAGGCAGCGCACCCCAGATCCTCCCCAAGGGGTGCCTACTAACAAGATTAACTGCCAACAAGGGCTCCAAAGGCTTTCATGCCCCTGACACAGGAGGCCTCAGGCACCCGGAGAGCAGGCGTTGGCACCATTTACAGGAGAAGAAATGGGGATTAGGAGGTGAAATGGCTTTTCAAGTTTACATCCCAGAATAGGCAGAGTCAGTTCCAACCTGGATCTCCCAACCCCATTGCATGTCTTCGCCACCAAATCACAGGAGAAAGTTGCTCTCAGGTGCCCCCTCCCCTGCGAGTCCCTTTTGGAGGGAAGCTGGTGCCAAGGGACCGGAGCTGCCAGGTGAGCAGAGCTGAGTTTGCTCATCTGTGAAATGAGCCTGGTGATACCTTCTGCACGGGGACACTTACTGAGGGGTCTGCATGAAAGCACTTTGTAACTTTGTGATGGGGGTACCAATGTCAGGTATGGTTATTATGACTTTGTAGAAAAACACCCTTTATAAGGAAAAAGATCAGAAACTCATCCACCTAAAGGTGGATCCTTCTAACTGAAGCCTCGACACCATGTAACCTGGAGGCTCAAGTGGAAACATCTGTGTGGCCTTCAAGGCCTCAGCAGCCCCTGCAACCCCACATCCTCCGCTTCTCCCCTCCCTTCTTGCTCCAGCTCACCTAAGCCACTTGGGGTTCTCAGAGCCTTTCACAGGCAGCACCCCTGCTGGAGGGGTTCTGTCCCACCCTGTGCATCGGCTGATGGCATTCATGGCTCTCCAAGACGTCTCCTGTGGGTGTCCCTTATTAGGAGCGCTCCCTGGGTGCCCGAGAGCCTCTCTGTGCTTCCCTCCCACAGCACACATCCCACTGCACTGGTGTTGTGTTCTCATCGGCCTCCCACTCGACAGCAAATTTTTTCAGGGTGAGAACCAAGCGCTCTTCATTCTGGTCCATCCAGGGCCTAGCCCAGCATGTGCTTGGCGAGTGTGTGCAGAGGGAAGAATGAAAAAACAGGTGACAGAGTATTCCCAGTATGAATGGAACCAAAGCCTTAAGCAAAAAGAAGGGATTCTACTGGGGGAATTAGAATTTGGGTGGGCACAGCCTTGTAGCAGACAGTGCCCCTGAACTCAAATTCAGCTCAATCCCTCACACTGATGGAATAACCTTTCTCCTTCCCCCACCTTGACCCTGAAAGAGAAGGAATAGAAAATGTACTGAACTCCCACGGGTCATGGTGGAGGCCAGTCACCAGGTACCTGAATCCCGCTGGTCCAGGGTCATGGAGTTCCATCTCCTTGTGATGTCGATGTAGAGGATGTCCACGGCGGCCATAGACAAGCTGCTGCTGCTCAGCTTGCAATTCCTGCAAAAGACGAGAAGGGACACGTCACTACTGCGCCAAACCCATCCTGTTCTGTCTTGCGTCCAGGCCTCTGCCTGGGCTGTGTCCCCACACGGTTTTCTCTAATGATCATATCAGGTGCCTGGATGAGACTGGTGCTCCTTATATGATAGGCCTTCCCTTCCCAGGGCTGGAGCTAAGGAAGGGTGCATGGCAGGGAACGGTGGGAGAGAAGGCTGGAAATGTAAGTTGAGGTTAGATCAGGGGTGGGCAAACTTTTTGACTCGAGGGCCACAATGGGTTCTTAAACTGGACCGGAGGGCCGGAACAAAAGCATGGATGGAGTGTTGTGTGAACTAATCTAAATTCAAAGTAAACATCATTACATAAAAGGGTACGGTCTTTTTTTTTGATAGTTTTATTCATTTCAAACGGGCTGCAGTTTGCCCACGGCTGGGTTAGATCATGTGGGCTCCTGTACTGGCTAATTAGGGTTTTAATGGGCTGCAAAGAGCAGTCATCTGTAATGAAGTGTGCCCACCTGTCCCTACACATCCATGTAGGTTTCTGTCTGCTCTGCAGAGGAAATGGGGACTCCACATTCCAAAACACACCCTACACGTGTCTTCCCCTTCCCCTCCGCTGGTCTCTGCAGAGGGAAGGAAAGCCAGGCCTGCAGTGCCGTGTTCTCCGGCCAGTGCCCCACAGCTGACAGAGGCACGCTCAGTGACAGTGATAACAGCATGTCACCGGCACCCATGCAGGTGTCACTGCTGTGCAGAAGTGACCCCCTCTCCCAGGAAACACTCACCAGGAAAGTCCTGGGGCCAAATATGCAGACAGGGGCTCAACGCCTCTGCACTTGACCATCTCAGTCTGTCACCCGGAGATTCTACATGGCCCGAGTCAGCACTGTAAGCCCAGAACTCCCAGCGCAGAATGGCAAGGCTCCCCACACCCTGTGTGTGGGCTGAGGCAGCATCGCTGGGGACCCCTGATGCTCATTTCTGACTTTAGGGGAGTCACCTGAAAACACAGGAGGAGGGAGAGGGCAGGGCTCTGAGCTCCCCTAGTTTACAAGCAGAGAGGCCAAGAGAGCCAGGTTCTCAGTCTGATGTCAGCAATGGTGCGCCCTGCTGACAAGTCACAGGGTGTTTGGAATCCTCCTCCTCCCCAATTGTGTCTTATTTGTTGGTTTTTTTTTTTGGTCTGGAAATGTGGGGAGGCAGTCTGGCACACAAAAAAGAGCACGATTTGGGCATTCGACAGACCAGGATTGAAATCCTGCGACTTACTTAAACCTCCAAGCCTTTATTTGTTGGTCTCTAAATGAAGATAATAATACCCGCCCACATGGCTGATCTGAAGATGAGATGAGGAGCTGGCATGGTGCCTGGCACATGACAACTCTTGGCTCCCCCTCCATCTCTTTCCCCTTTCTCCTCTCTTCCTCCAGAACTTGAGCCATCTCGGCCTGTGAGAGGTTGCCTGTGGCTGACCTTGTGGTGAGTGGCCCTGTCCAGTCTGGAGGAATGCTGCTGGCAAGTCAATGTGTGGGTGCAGGGCTCGGCTCCCCTGGCCTGGCCTGTGCTGTGAGGAGATCCCAACACTGGCTGGATTTGCCTGACAACCTGCCAGGGTCCAACCCCAGCAGGTCCAGGGGTCCCCAAAGGTGTGGAAGGAGTCGGCGAAGAAGGAATGACATGGAGACACTGTTCAGTTGATCAGCAGCCTAGCCAGGATCTCTAGCCAGGATATCCAGCCAGGTTCTGTGTCCATGTTCTCTTGCTAGGTTCTCCAGCCAGGTTCTGTCCAGGTTCTCCATCCAGGTTCGGTCACCAGGTTCTAGTCAGGTTCTCTTGCCAATTTCTGTAGTCAGGTTCAGTCCAGGATCTTTTGCCATGTTCTCTCGCTAGGTTCTGTCTCTAAGTTCTGAGGTCAGTTTCTGTCCAGGATCTTTTGCCATGTTCTCTCCAGCGAAGTTCTTCTGTCTCTAGAGAACGTTCTGTGTAGGTTCTGTGCCTCCTGGTTCTGTCTTCTTCTGGTTCCGTATTCTAAGTTCTGTCTGTCGCTGTCTTATTACATCTGTATTTATACCAGTTGACTCAATCCTATCAATCTCTATTACAAAGGTTAGGGCGTTTCTTATCTCCATTCCAGAGAGTAAAGATTATGTAGCTTAAGCATGATTGTTCATAGTTAAAGTGATTAATTACCCACCTGGCACTAGTTAAGAGGTTTTATTCCCTCCCTAACTTCAGGGGAAAATCCCTACCTGGGGAAACAACCTTTCTCAGAGACCTTGGTTAAAACACATAGTGCCAAGAAGGTGAGCAAACATATTAAGAACAGTATGCCATATATGCCAGGTCCCTTGAAACAGCAAGCATGGACCGGCTCCCGGCAACAACCCTGAAAGTGAGACCTCTGGGATAGCTGTCCATTGGCTGAACTACATCCAATGCTGCTTTCAACTTTCCAAACATGTCCACATCCATCGCCCCCAGCTAATGATAAAATGGTTCTTTGTGCTTCCATTTGTCATCATCCCTTGTGTGAATATCTTCCTTAGGAAGCCGACAGGCCAGGGGTTGATTGGCAAGCAGGATTTGGCCATTGCAGAGGCCCCTCTCCAAACCCACGCACATCCCTAACAAGGGTGCCAGAAGTGTGCTGGCAGGAGCATGGATCGAGGCTGGTGCTCCTTATATGCTAGCACACTCTCTGGCTTCACCCCATTACCTTCCTTTCTTCCCTGCCAGCCCTGTGCATATTTCTTAAGCCATCAATTCACATCCTGCTTCCTCCTGGGCTGGCTCCATATTTCAATCACCAGTCACGGTGGCAGACTTCAAAGCACATCAGTGCACAGTTATTGAGCCCCAGTAACAACATGTCAGTGGACGCTGAGCTTGTCACTTCCCCGGTCACCATGATGACTATCTCTATTGGGTTCCCTGGGGCGGGGCTCGTCTCTCCCCAGGTATTCCAACGCCCTGCACTGCTCCCTCCCAAAGCTTCATCAGGAAGGGCGTGGCCATGGTTTTCTCTAATTATCATATGAGTGTCCTCTGGGCTCCCTGCTCCCCCCAGGACAGGAGCGCTGCAGCTTGCTCTGTGGGTTAATAGAGTATAAAGAGTGAAACCGAACTGACCGCTGGTGTGTAGTTATTTTTTCTCCTGACAGGTGGAAAATAGAAGTGTCGACCCTTTAGCAGGAGCCGTAATTTACCAAAAAGAATTCTCCACTTATCCCCGTTCCAAGGAAACTCATTCTCCCGGGTGATGCCGGCAAGTACAGATCGCAACATCTGCTGCGGGGACGGGGACGGGAGGAATCCATGCTGGCTGCAGCGGGCAGGAAGTGCTTTAAAAGGATTTGGATTCTGTAGGCAGTTTGGGGGACACCATCTGCATGCCAGGCCTTTTCCTGCCCATTAGCTCTCTGGGTCTTTACAACTGCTCTATGAGGGAAGTATTCTTAGTCCCATTTCAGTGATGGGTAAGCTGAGACTCAGCCCGAAATTACACAGCTGGAATTCACATCAAGTCATCCTCTGGAGAGTAGGGTGGCCGACTTGGGAGCTTTGGGGAGATATGGTGAGGTGGCCCAGCCCTGGGCCCCAGGAAGAACCCAGGATGCAAGACTCAAAGTCTCCGGGGGTCCCAGGAAATCAGGAGACAGTAGAGAGCCCCTGCTGGGAATCTCTGGGATATAAGGCTGGGACAATGACAGGGTCACTGGAATTCAGGTTCTTCCAGATTTGTCTCTGTGGTTATAACATTCTCAATAGACATTCCAAAAGGGAAGGACTCTGGGGTTCAAGACTTTAGAATTAATTTTCATCCATCCATCCACTCAATGCAGAATTTATTTTGTGTCCACTACATCAGGCAGTATTCTGGGCCCAATAAGTGATGCAAAGCAGAGTCAGTCTCGGGTACCACTCTCGGAAGTGAAAGTGACCTCAGAGTCTGGGGTAAAAATGTGAAGCCTTGGTAGCCCTGAATCCTTAAGACAGTTTCCCTTAATGTCCTGGGATGCAGTTCTTCAAATGTCTAAAGGATAAAGTCTTCAGTAGAAGAGGAGTCCAATCAATATGGTGCCATGAGAAGCCAGAAAAACTCCTAATATGGGCTAGCAATGTACATGGGGAAATTGAGCTGTGGAGTCAAACGCACAGGATCCTGAACCTTGAACTTGCTGTGTGACCTTGAGTAAGTCACTGACACTCTCTGCATCTAAATTCCCTTATTTGTACAAAAATCAGGCTACTCACCATACGAAACTGTTTTGAGGACTAGCTTAGTGCCTGGAACATGTGGGGAAGTGACAAGTACTCCCAGCCTTCCTCCATGATGCAAAAACAGCTTGAAGAAATGTTTTGTTTTTAGAATCAAAGGAATTTGGGCACAGATGATGGGAGAGAATCACAAATCATTCAAGTTCATTAGGATCCCAAATATAGAAGGATTTGAAATGATCATCCCCATTTCCTTTCAACAACTACCAACATCTCATGGGAAATTTAGACGCCAACTTTTTCCACTCCATAAAATCCTATTTATAGAATTTCTTTTGTGTTCATCCTTCTTTGTGCAGAGACGGAGATTATTTTTACCTGGAGACGTGTCTATAAGGTGAAAACTAACAATGATCAATATTGGTTTTAAAAAACACAAGCCACTATCTAAACACCTAGGGGGCGAGGGGAAGCAACTCCGGTTAATGATGCCGATAGCATATTAACGGCTATTGCAACCCCAGGTGTGGACTCACAATATTGCCAGAAAGAGATCATCAGGGAAGAGGGGGATTTTCAAAGTCACGGAGGAGTTAATGCCAGAGGAGAGGCAAGACCCCTTACACTTCCCTTCTTGAACATTCTAATACACCATGTTGCCTCTCAGAAAAAAACACCCCCCCCTCCACAGCTACCCATTATGAAGCCTATTAATATCTTCTTTTGAGAGAAGGGGGCAGAATGGGGAAAAAGGGAAAACCATTTTCTAACTTAAAAGGAGACCAGGATCAGAGACCACGGAGGGATGAGGGCGGATCTCCGAGGAGGGCAGTCTGCACGAAGCAAAAACGCTCAGGGTGTGGGGCAGCCGCCTCCATTGTCTAGAAACCAACCCAGTTGCGGCAAACTGTTTAGTTCTCGGGCTCCGGAGACGGCAGTGCAGTGTGTGGGAACTGATGTCAAATCCTGATGGAGGACACGCTCGGAAACCGTGTTCTTAGTGAATTACACAGGACGCCCCCAAATTAGCAATCCAGGCGCAGGAAAACAACACAAATGCATTTCTCTCAGAGGAAGCTGTCACACTGAGGAGCCAGATCATTTCTGTTTCTCAGAGAAAGAGAAGTCTCCACACCCCAGCAATTATTATGAAATAATAATAAAGAGGAGACAGAGAAAGAGGCACTTAATTCATAGTAATTTGTGCTACTCTTATGTGCCTCCCAAGGAGATGACAGGAAAAGCTGGTTAGACAGTTAAGTCTAGACAAGAGAACGACAGTTCGTTATTCCTCATTTCCTGGTGGAAGAGAAAAATAGGACATGGCCGGACCGGCATTAGCATAACTCACTCCTGAAACTGCTGATCTGTGCAGCACACTGTGAGCGATGGTCACTGGAAATAAATTCAGCTGGAATGTTGGCTATTTTGTTCCCTCCAGTTCTCTGCGAGGAACGTGGAGAGAGAGAGAGTGGTGGTAGCGATGAGAGGCAAGGACAGCCTCTGCCCTGTGTGGGCTCTGAATGGAGGCTCCGTCTGTCCGGCCAACGTGTGTGTTTCCCGAGCAGTGCTCCAGAGAAGTCACTTGGTTCAATGTGACATAAGGCATAACTACTATTAATTTATAACGAAGCGAGTTTTAAATGAAGTGCAAAGGAGAGAGGGAGAATAGTTGTTAGCAAGAGAAAATGCTTGTTGTTAAATTTAGCTGGCAAGGCCGAACATACTCAGATAAACCTGAAAGCAGAGGGTATTGTCTTTTATGATTAAATTGCTGTTGGGATCTCTTGGTACATTTTAAAAAGGAAAAATATATTAACAGCCATGCAACGTTTTCTCTATTTCTTCCTGTATCTTAATTACTCAGGACACTTGCTGCCGTGTGTGTGTGTGTGTGTGTGTGTGTGTGTTGGGGATTTGGGGGGGCTCACTGTCTGAGCCCATCTGCTCTGCTGCCGCCATCCCACCTGCAGACATCGCCATCCCCTGCAGACATCGCCATCCCCTGCAGACATCGCTACCCCACTGCAGACATCGCCATCCCCTGCAGACATCGCTACCCCACTGCAGACATCGCTACCCCACTGCAGACATCGCCATCCCCTGCGGACATCGCTACCCCACTGCAGACATCGCCATCCCCTGCAGACAACGCCATCCCCTGCAGACATCGCCATCCCCTGCAGACATTGCTACCCCCCTGCAGACACCGCCATCCCTGCAGACATCGCCACCCCACTGCAGACGTCGCCACCCCACTGCAGACGTCGCCATCCCCTGCAGACATCGCCATCCCCTGCAGACATCGCCATCCCACTGCAGACATCGCCACCCCACTGCAGACATCGCCATCCCCTGCAGACATCGCCATCCCACTGCAGACATCGCCATCCCCTGCAGACATCGCCACCCCACTGCAGACATCGCCATCCCCTGCAGACATCGCCATCCCACTGCAGACATCGCCATCCCCTGCAGACATCGCCACCCCACTGCAGACATCGCCACCCCACTGCAGACATCGCCACCCCACTGCAGACATCGCCATCCCACTGCAGACATCGCCATCCCCTGCAGACATCGCCACCCCACTGCAGACATCGCCATCCCACTGCAGACATCGCCATCCCCTGCAAACATCGTGCTCCCTTCTCACGGTCGCTGTCCTCCCTCTCACACACACTAACACAGATGGGGAATGATGGCTGCAGGACCTAACAGTCTCTAACATCACAAAATCATTTTTTCATGCAAATGCCCTTAATTATAGAGAACAAAGGGATGGAAAAGCAGAAAGCTGATCACACAGAGACAGATTTGTAGCCATATTTCTGACATCACCCAGTTCCAGTCTGAGTGCATTGTAGGAATCTTCTTGGCGAGAACCATTCCCTGTTGCTTTCTTTTCAGGGCGGTGTGTGGACACAGTAGTCCTCTTACTGTGCTCCTGGCTTCTCACACCGAAGCTCACACGCCCGTGCTCTCGATGGAGCCATGCTTTCACTCAACCCCCATAGGGTTTAAAATAGCCGTGGGCAAACTACGGCCCATGGGCCGGATCCGGCCCGTTTGAAATGAATAAAACTATTGAAAAAAAAAGACCGTACCCTTTTATGTAATGATGTTTACTTTGAATTTATATTAGTTCACACAAACACTCCATCCATGCTTTTGTTCCGGCCCGGCCCTCCGGTCCAGTTTAAGAACCCATTGTGGCCCTCGAGTCAAAAAGTTTGCCCACCCCTGGTTTAAAAGTTATTTTCTGAATGGCCAACACTGATACACGTATATTGAGGTTCTACACAGAAACCAGCAGTTCTAGTTTCTCCTGAAAAATCACAAGCTGGGGCTGCTAGCCCAGGTATCCTCCCCGCGGTGCGCTCTCCAGGCTCCAGCCGTCCGCCCCTCCTTCTCCAGATCAGTCACTGCGTCTGGGTGGCTTCCCGCCTGCTCCTGGGGGCACCGGAGAGTGTGATTCCTATGGTTCACTAGCTTTTCTAACCCCCCTCGCTCTTTCCTTTTAGTAGAATTTTATTAGGAAAAAAAAGAAGCATTCAGTTCCCACCATCAATTTAGCCTGATGATCAACTTTTCCTAATTTCTGAACACGAGCCACTCATGAACGCCATTCTCAGGCTCTCCCTGCTCCTGGATGGGGAAGCCCTCCTTCACTCGCAGGCAGACTCCGGCTTGTAACAGTCCAAGCCTGCCTCCTCGGGGCTGCCTTGGTTCCACCAGGCAGGGGAAGGGTCCCTCTTCTGTCCCCACTTCTGTCTGCTACCCCAGGGCTCTGCCAAGGATTGCATTTAATGACTTATTCTCTGTGTGCTGTCTGCTAGACTGAGAATCCCCTGACGGTGGGTGGGGCTCCATTATTTATCTCTGATTGTCCTGTGGCTACCGGGTGCGGGGGAAGTTGTCGGGTCAAACCACACACTGTCCTTTCCCACACGAGGCTGAGACAGAGCAGGCCTCCCAGGGCCAGGTCCCCTGCAGCACCCAGGCTGTTGTCCACATAAAGCCGAGCCATTCCACACTTTTTTTTAAAAAAAATATATATATTTTATTGATTTTTTACAGAGAGGAAGGGAGAGGGATAGAGAGTTAGAAACATCGATGAGAGAGAAACATCGATCAGCTGCCTCCTGCACACCTCCTACTGGGGATGTGCCCGCAACCAAGGTACATGCCCTTGACTGGAATCGAACCTGGGAGCTTTCAGACCGCAGGCCGACGCTCTATCCACTGAGCCAAACCAGTTAGGGCCATCCCTTACTCTTGTGGGTCTTGAGTGGACCCTTCTGTGCAATGGCACAGGGGCTGGGAAGGGCCCAGGAAGCTCCTGCCTTTGCTCTGGAAGGTCTAAGCCCCTGGACGTGTCATGCTGAGAGAAGACTGCGCACCCTCATCACTCCCCTGTGTCCCTGCACATGTCCACGGCACCTCAAGAGCCCTCATGACTCGGGGCCCCTGTCACTGAGCTGTTTCCCTATGTCCCAGGCCACAGCAATCACAAAGGGGCAGAGAATGTTTACCTATTTTTCTCCTCTTCCTCGTTGTCGTCACTGTATTAGGACAGCAATATATACAGAACAATTCTATTTCCCAGCCTCCCATGCAGATGGCAGTGGCCAAGAAGATAGATGAAATGGAAGTCATTGAATACAGCTTCTGGAAAGCTTTGGAAAAGGGTCTAATTCATTTGGCAGAGGCCTTCTGCACATCCTCTTTTCTTCCTCCTTCCTGCCTGGAACTTGGCCATGATGGCTGGATTTTGAGCAGCCACCTTGTGAACACAAGGCAACTCTGAAGCTAGAAGCTCATGCTGAGGATGGATGAGCAGAAAGACAGAAAGTGGGTGCTGACTACTTTGTGGAGCCATTAACCAGCCCGAGAACCCCCACTGCCAAACTTCCTGTTATACGACAGAAACGAATCGCACTATCTAAACTATTTAAAGGTGGTTATCCATTACTGCACATCAAATGAAATTCCTAAGCGAGTCAGAGGGTGTTGTTATTTTCTCAGACAAATAACATGTGTCTGTTGACTTTCTTGAAATTTCAACTGCCTACTAGAAATAATAATCAGACTCCCATTTAACAAACAGCTCCCCTGAACTAGGCACTGGGCCAGGTGTTTTATGATATATTATATCCCAACCTCATGATAACCTTGCAAGGCAGGAGAGATTGTTCCCATTTTACCGATGAGACTCAGAGGAGACAAGCGACTTGCCCAAAGCCACACAGCAATGCACTTGGCTTTGAAGCCAGACCCCAAAGCCTGTGCTCTTCCACTAGCTTTCTTTTTGCCCCTGAAACTAACACAAAGCCCTTCTCAAAATCACCGAGCAAATACTACTTCAGGGTTACTGAAATGGCAAAAATTCTGCTAATACTGCCGTTTAACATTCTATCAGAAACATCAGAGTTAGAGTTAGAGTTTGTAAAATTCCCTTAGAGAAAACTGGGACAAAAATGGTTCCTCAGTCAAAACTTCTAATTATTTGCTTTAGTGAATAAACCATGAAGTGTGTGACTTTGAGGAGCAAGGTAGAGATAGTAAAAGCAATGATGAGAAAAACAACGGTAGCATCAATGCTGACAGTTTGTCTGAGGTGTACAACACACTGTGCTGGGGTACAAGGAGCTTCACCCCATTTGATAGGTCCATCGAGGTTCAGAGATGGTCATTAATTTGCCCAAGGGTTACACAGCTAGTACATGCTCCCGTATTGCCCCCACGTGTCCCAGGTAAGAGGCAAATGATGAATAATCTACAGAGATTAAGTGGCAATGGCTTATTTCATAGGTGTCAGCAAAAATCTAGTTTTATCTTGAAAATCATGCAAAATGTGTATTATACTCTATAATATAACCTTGTTATCTTTATAGTAGAGCAAACATGTTAAATTATTTATTGACTGAATTATTTAACTTTTCTCTCCTAAAACTGACACTTTGGAAAGATGTGCCTTGTCTCTTGGCTGTGGCTTCATAAACACTCCCCACGCAGCCACATGCTGCTGGGAGAACATCAGCCCAGTTCAGGAAGCCCAGGTCTGTCTGAGTCCGGGGAGGGGAGGGGGGGCAGGGGGATTACTTATATGTGGTTTCAAGACCTGGTTCAAGGTAGCACAGAATTGTTTTTTAACCACAACATAAGGTTGTGAATGCTGACACACTCATAATATCCATTCATTCATTCATTCATTCATTCAACAAAGAAGACACTGGTCAGATCCAACCGTAGGGGGGCCCTGACCCAGCACCAGAGCCCCCAGCCCCCAGCAGCAGTAGGGCAGATGGGACTGGCCAGAAGTGGGGCTGGACCCTACCCTGCCCGCAGCCCAGGTCAGAAGGGCCGGTCTCACTGACCTTATGAAGGTACGGAAGCCTGTTGGTCCTAACTTCATTGTCCCCTTGATTCCCAGGAACCGGATAAACAAGTTTGCCATCCTGTCCACCAGGCGCAGGTAGTTGAACTGCTTGGCATACTTGGGGAACACCTGCTTGAGGCAGATGGAGGGCAGGTGGGCTTCAGGTTTGGGGTTGCCTTCCGAGGTGATGGGCAGATCATTGTCGGAAGGATCTTCCTTTCCGGCTGGTGGGTTCTCCAGCTGCTGAGACCTGAAGCACACAAGGGATTAACAATTGAACCAGCTGGAGCAGGCTTTACAGCACAGAGAGACTTTCTCTTGCACAATCTCCTTTCCTTTAGAGTTACAGAAACCTCGGGAGGTGGGTATTGTCACCATTTTTACTGTACAGACCAGAGAACTGACTTCAGAGAAGCGACCTGCCCACACTCACAGAGCCAGTCCATGCCAAAGCCAGGATTCAGGCCCAGGACAGGGCCTGCCCTGGAAACTTACGCTTCCCCCATCCTACCATCCTGGTTTCCCAATAGGACAACTTCCTTGACTATATGTACTCAGGATTCAAGAGAATACTCTATTTATTATGGAACCGCCTGGATTTGATTTTTAAACTCCTACTTGTGGGTAGTAATTGAATAATTAAGAAATATAAAAATCTCATTGAGGGTTGGCAAGAAGCCATAGGCACGGTTAAATGAACAATTTGCAAAGATACATCAGTTATCTGTTTCTAGGAATAGGCACAATTATATTTTCGGGCTTAACTATTTTCTTATTTGGAACTCGTACAAAAAATGGTTATATTGCTGTGATTCCTTAGTCAAGATGTTTTATGAAATTATTCTGATATTCAAGAAAATTCAACAGTGTTCTGGGGACACAAATGCTCCCTCCTGCAAAGGGGAGCGGCCCAGGTTCCCAGGGGGCGCAACTTTCCGGCAGCCAAACTGGCTTCATCCTCATCTCCTTCAACTGGAGGCAGGAAGTAAAAGTCAGGTGGTTCCTTCTCAGATGAAATGAAATGCTCTCCTATTAAGGTTATAGGAAGAAAGATGAGAAAAAGCAAGCAGCACTGCTGATGGAAGTTAGCGCTTAAGTTACTAGATAAGTGGTACGCACCGACTTTGTAAGCACTCATTAAGTTGATGTTAAAGGGAAGATTCGGAAATGTACAGTGTGAATACACTTAGTGACCAGGGAAACAGCTCAGAAAATGTGTCAATCGACACAACTGTCCCACCTGCACGATCTCGTGTGCTCTTCATGCAGCCCCGTGAGGTAGTCTGTGGTTATTACACCCCTGTTCCAGGTGGAGACACTGAGGTGCAGCAGGGTGGGGCACCTCTGCGCCCCAGCTGGCCCCGAGTCATAAACCCGTGCTTCTCACCAGTGCTCACTCCATTTTGCCATCATTACTCTGCAGCACATCACATGCACGTCGGGGCTTACAACACCCTAAGTACTGCTATTTATTGTTTGCTTTAAATCGTTTTTATGGGCTCTAATAGTAATTCATGCCCTTTGTAGACAACTTGAGAAATGTATTACGGAATCAAAACCATTTGTAACCCCATGAGTCAGGGATGAACTGTGTTAACGTTTTGATTTATCTGTCAAGTTAGGATCACATGACGCACAGTTAAAATCCTTCTTCTTGCACACTGTAAGTATCTTCCTGTGGCACTGAACATGTTTTCAGGAGCTCAATTTCTCATGGACACGCAATGCTTCGTAGTGTGCCTGAACCATCACTGAATTAAGGAGTGAGTGTCTGCATGGCCTGTCTTTGACTAAACAGTCAGGTGACCTAAGTGATGTGCTCCCTCAGAAACAACACGTGTGACTAGATGCAGCCTTGGTGTCATTCTGTCCAATGACATCATCGATTTCCTTTTATTATGGTCTAATGTACATAACACTCACTCACCATTTTTAAGTATTTGAAGTGTATGACCCTATGGCATCCAGTACCTTCACAATGTTGCAGAACCCTCTCTAGTTCCAGAACAGTCTCACAATGATGTCATTTTAGAGAAGAAACCATAATCCTAGGGAGACATCAATACCAACGGGCCATTTAATCAGCAGGCCCTCCAGCGTGGTGGCCTTAGCTTGGTTGTCCTGGTGATGGGGACCTCTCAGGTCTTCCCGATGGCATGTTAGAGGATGTCTCCCTCCAGGGTCAACAGCCTGCGTCCCACCTGCCCCCAGAGCCTTTCATGTTTCTCTCAAGGGCCGCAGCACGCAGCGGATGGATGAGCACCATTCCCTTTCTTCTGCATCCCAATTAACAACCTCAAGATGAAAAGGGCCTTCCAAGCCACAGATGCCATTTTCCTGGACTCAAAACCACAGATTCAGGGGGAAAGGGTTTTACTCGACTGGAAGAAGGTAGTAAAGATATAGCTGATATATAAGAGGAAATAAAACAATGAGGAATAGTATCTTTGCTGGAGATAATTTCAGTTATCACATTGAGATCCAGGTTATCACAAATACTATAAAATCTTGTTTTTACTTAATAGCACTTTAATGGAAATGTCGGGCTTATGAAATAGAAGTGATTAGTAAAAAATATAAATCAAGTTTATTAGTCCGTTGGGGCAGTTTTTTAAAATTGAATTTGGTGTATCCTTGATTCATTAAAATAGGGGAAAGCATCTCAGAATGGTTTATTATCGTTTTTCAATAAAATGGAATTATTTTTATTAAAACTCTTGTGAAAAAACACCTAATCTCTATTTTGCCTGGCAAGCAACTGTCAAAAATCACCAGTATTTACTGGGGACCTGCTACATATATTTCAAGCATTGTGCCAAGCAACATATCATTTCATTTGCCCCCTCATAACAATTCTAAAAGGTAGGTAGAAACTGTTCCCATTTCACAGATTAGGAATCTGATGCCCAGAGAACCTGAATACATGCCCAACATCACAAATCAATAGTGGAATCAGAGGTTATACTAAGGACTGTCTCACTAAACACTTTATATTTAGTTCACTATATAATTCTTATGCTAATAATTTGATTGAAATCAAACCAAAGACTTTTCTTCTTCTGTATAAGCTGTGTATATTCCCAGAAATTAACAACAGAGAAAGGCAGACAAAGCAAGGAAAAGTTGCCGATTCAGGAAAGGCACTCGAATTCTCTCAGAGAAATACTTTCCGTTTTTAGTTAAGCATCCCTTTGACAATTTATTCATTCATGAACCACTCCGCAAGCACTTACCTGTCCCTGGGGCCTGGGACACATAGGCGACGTGCACACAGTCCAGAAGCACTTGACCCAGTGGGGAAAGACAAGCCCCATCCATTGTAATCACTGAGGAGGTGGAGGTAGCCACGTGAGTGTCCAGAGTTGGGGCCCAGAGCATGTGGAAAGAGCAGGTTTGCTGGGTCTCGGCAGGAGGCGGTATGCCTGAAGAGAAACAGGTGGGCATATGACCTGAAAGCCCATGTGGGCCTGGGTCTTATGGGATCTGGAATATCAGACAAGGGGGCTTGGATTTGGTGGGTTTTAGGGAGAGAAGTGCGGTGAAGACGAAGGAGTCTATCAGCGGGATGGTCCCTGATTGGGGATGGATGATGCCAGGAAGCTATTGGAACATCCAAGCCAATGATTCTGAAAGCACGGTCAGTCCCTGAAGCAACAGCATCAGCATCAGCCGGGAGCTTGTTGGAAATGCACATTCTTGGCTCCACTCCAGACCTGTGGACTCAGAACCTGTGAGCGAGCAGGCAATCTGTTTTAGGAAGCCCTGACCTGATGCTGATGCCGGCTGAAGTCTAGCTGAAAGATGACTGGTAACTGCTTGACCATGGGGGACAGAATGCCCTGGCTCATGTTCCCAGCGATCCTGTGATCCAGCAGGAGAGCCTGGTGGGCAGTGGGCTGCACTGGCCAAGGGAGGTAAGCGGGCTTCCTCCCCTATAATTTGGCTGAGACCTGTCCCCCCAGTCACTTGCAATTTCAAATGCACGTTGGCATTCTTGAGGAAACTGCTAGCTATGTGTGGCAGAAGTCCCTTAAATTAGCCCAGCAGCTCATTTAAAGAGTTGGAGGATGAAGGCACTAAAAATAAACATAACTACCATGTCGCCCAGCTCTGTCACTTGATAAATGTCTGCCATCACAGAGGCCCCATTTGCTTGATGGTGATGCTATGCTATTTGAAGAGAAGGCGACAGACTACAGAATGGGTGAAGCATGTGTTTCCAAACTGATGAGGAAAAAGTCTGAATGAGAGCTTTGTCTGATGTTCAAGTCCCTAGAAGACCTAGACCAGTGATGGTGAACCTTTTGAGCTCGGCGTGTCAGCATTTTGAAAAACCCTAATTTAACTCTGGTGCTGTGTCACATATAGAAATTTTTTGATATGTGCAACCATAGTAAAACAAAGACTTATATTTTTTATATTTATTTTATATATTTAAATGCCATTTAACAAAGAAAAATCAACCAAAAAAATGAGTTCGTGTGTCACCTCTGACACGCGTGTCATGGGTTCGCTATCACTGACCTAGACCCACACTGGGTCTGTTCCCACCTGCTCCCCTTCATCTGCTGGCCTCTGAACACTTGCCTGGCCACTTCCACCTCACTTGTCCACTTTCTTCCATAGCATCGCGTAACACCAACAGCGACACACAGTGTTGATGGTACTGGTAACACCTACCTACTATGTGCCAGGAACTGTCATTAAAAACAATTAATCTTACAAAATCCTATGAAGTGGAGTTATCATCACTTCCATTTTACAGATGAGGAAACCAAGGCACAAAGATACTAACTAAACAAGTTGTGGATCAGGGACAGAAACCCAGGATGCAGAGTTCCTTATTTCTAACTACTGCACGAAGCCGCTTCCATGCACGGGAGTAACCAGGCACTGAGCACCCGAGGGCCAGGTGGGTTACTTGTCACATCTCCTCTGACCCTGGCAATGAGCCTATAGATTAGGTACTACAAGTGGCCCCATTGGCCCTATTTCTCCTGATGAGAAAAAAATCAGCTTCAGAGAGGTTAAACCACTTTCTAAAGGCTACTCCGCTATTAAATGGCTGAGGATGAGGATTTGAGCCTGGATCTATTTGAGTTCAAAGCCCAGATGCTTTCCACCCTATCACGCTGCAACTCATCCTGGTTACACAACTTCTCTGAACTCCTCTTTTCCTCCCCTACAGAAGTCTCTGACTTATGGGGTGGTGTGAGGCTTACCAGGGAGAGTGGCTGGGAGGGTGCTGAGCCTAAGCCTGGCACACAACTGTTTAGGATAAAGCACAGCCTTTCTAGAAAGCGTCCAGAGGAGTCTGCTCAGAGGCTTGTAACTGCCCTCAGTGTGATGCCCTGGGAGGGACCCGCATTTGTCTGAGTGGGGCTGTTCCACTGTGATTGCCAAACAAATCAGCTATGGGCTCACACGAATCACTGACGCACAGTGTTTGTTGCGTTTGTGAATTAACGAAGGCCTGGCAGCAGCAGCAGATCAGGTCTCTGTCCCTGCTCGGGAGGATCCCCAGAGCTGCCTGACCCGGGTTCTGCAGGAGCATCTTCCTGCCAGGCCAGGCAACGCATGAACACAAGGACACTCACGAGGACGTACTCTATGGCCCCCATTCCCACTGACCAGAGCTCACTACTGTGGAGCTAGGAGGCCTTCAGGGCTCATGGGGCCCAGTCCTCTCATTTTCCGGATGAAGGAACTGACAACTCATTTTACAAAGACCTCCCATATGCTACTTTTCTAACAGGGCTCTGCTCTGCCCCTCTGCCCAGAGCGGTATCGCCACCTTGTCCCTCTTGCTCTTTGTCTCAGAGCTCGGGCAGTTAGTGAACTGTGCCGTCTCACAGGCCAGGGAGGGGTGCTGCCAGGTGGTCCGAGTGAGAGGCAGGGGGTGCTCAGGCTCCGTGCAGATCCCAGCTCTGCACTCTCCACCTGGGTGTCCTTGGGCAAGTCAGATAACCTCACAGCTTCAGTTTCCTCTCATGTAGACTGGGAATAATAATGGTACTAACCTTTAGAACTGATGTAATTACAGAGCAAAGGAATGCATGATGCTTAGCACAGCCTCAATACCTGTGAGACACCTTGGTTAGATTCACCACATCTTTGTCTCCCGTATGCCATCATCGCGAGAGGCCCCCGGTCCAGTCACCAGCCTCAAGGTGAGAGGTGGGCATACAGCTCTGGGAACTCAGGAAAGTATGGAGTTTCCTTAACCAATTTCTGACATTCTGCCCCGCCCCCCCCCTCCCCCCCAAAGCCCCTTTAACTGGACACCAGACAGTGGCCCTGTTCCTCTAAGCCAGGTCACCTGGGGAATCTCACTGCAGACTGCCTAAGCTTGGACTGCACCTGCCTCTTGTCCCAAGCTAACTAAAGCCCCACCATTTTCTCGGGCCTCACTGAACATCTGCCCCTTATCTGATACCATGGCTCTCTACTGAGGATTATTGATGCCACAAAACAATGCCACAAAGTAACTGCCTCTCTCCACATACAGAGCAAGTTGAACTGCGGCTTAGGGGGGCACTAGCAGTGACCTCATTTTCCTTTATGGGGAAGTCGAAGCAATGCCACTTGCTTGAGGTGGTGGCAAAGGCAGGCCCACTTCTCCTGACTCCCTGTCCAGAGCCTTAAAAAAAGAAAAAGAAAAAAGGAGAAAACAACATCACTATTGGGCTGAAATGCCAGACGCCAGAACTCTGACACTGAGGGAGAAGCTCCAGGCTCTCCCAGCCACTCCGGCAGGCAGGGCCAAGAATTCTTTTGCCCAAAAGGGTTGCCAAGTCCCTCCTCAGCCCTTTGAGTGCACCACC
Source organism: Myotis myotis (assembly GCF_014108235.1). Lineage (NCBI taxonomy): Eukaryota > Metazoa > Chordata > Mammalia > Chiroptera > Vespertilionidae > Myotis > Myotis myotis. Next base: position 14,415,915 of record NW_023416316.1, read on the forward strand.
CGTCTCTCTGTGGACGATTAGGCTCGTGCTAGCTTCTTACAGAAGCCCAGAGAAGGATGTTTCAAACTGTGAGTCTTGTCTGTGCTGGCTGCCCAGGGCCCCACCGGGCAGGCACGTCTGGTCACTGCCTGCTTACTGCCCTGTCTTCCACATTGCACACCACTCCCTCCTCTCTTAAATGCTCGTTTCCAATTTCCCTTGAAAAACACTCATCCTTCCCATCTTAGATTCCATGCCACCTTTTCCAAAAAGCTTCCCAAAGCTATTGGAGATAGAAGCAACCATCCCTTTCTAGATAACCTTCCAGACTTTGTACATCATCATCATCAACATCATCATCATCATCATCGTCATCATCATCATCATCTTTTCTTCGCAGTCATTATCACGACTGAAAGGGTGATCTGTGCAACTGTTTGATGCCTGTTTCCTTTACTAGATTGAAAGCTGGGAGGGCAGGCAGTGCTCTCATTTATTATGACGGTGTTTAGCCTCAATACATTCCTGGCACATAGTAGGTGCTCAGAATATCTGGCAGTAAATATAGTAACTGTTTCAATGAGTTCTCATGACAATTCAATTAATTAGACACAATAATTGGCTCAGGTTTACGTTGGAGGACACCGAAGCTGGGAGAGTTAAGTGGGCTGCCTAAGTGATAAGCTGGAACTGAAACGGGTGGCTGTCTCCAGAGGCCACATTTTAACCCTGACACCACCACAGCCCTCTGCTTCTGGCTGCCGATTACTGGGAAGACCTGTCTATCTCTGGAGAACAGCAGGGCACTATGTGACAACCATAATCAGCGGTTGTATTAGCCTCTCTTTTACAACCTCCAAAATTAGCAGAGAAGGCCAACTTGGGCTTTCATTGTCTAGTTCTGCTAATGAAGGGATCCTTTTAATTACATATTCAGTGTCTATCTGCAAAACAAAGCATTTTAGTGTTTAAACACAGTTCTGTACCAAAGTCTAGAGCTGTGTGAATACAGACAATAGGGAGAAAACCATGTGTAGAAGTTATTTTTTGTTGAGACTGTAATTCTTTTTGGCATTCAATTTCTTCTAAACCTAGTTCATTTTCTACAGGGCTCCTAATTCTCCTTTGTATACTGTGTGCCCAGTGATGAGGATCCAGGCATTCAGTAGGCGTGTCCCACGTCAAATATCCTTCCCCCTCAGGTTTCCGATGAAATGGTAGCTTTGTGAATTTCACTTGCCACTGATTTGCCTTGAGGGTGCTCCCCACCAAGGGGGGCCAGTGCGTCCTGCCAGTCAACCCTACATTCCGGGTGTTGAATGCAAAACCGAAGGTGGACTGTGTCCCAGGGGCTAGTGGCGTTTGCATCCCTGTATAGGATTTGTACTAGTGTGAGTGAGGTTCATGTCTGAGGCAATACAGCCCTGACTTTGCATCTGCACTTGGTCAGGGGATAAGGAGAGTAACTCTTATGAGCTCGCCCTATGGGCCAGGAACTCTCCAACACATTAATTATCCTGGTTAGGCCACAGTGAGACCCTAAGAGGGAAATATTAACCTGCGCTCTGGAGCTAGACTGTCTGGGTTGGAATCCTGTCCCTAACAAGCTGGGGACCTTGGAAAGGGTCTTAACCTACGAATGTCTTAGTGTCTTTATCTGTTTCATGGGGATAGTAATTCTACCCCTGTCACAGCAGTGCTGTGAGAATTAAATGGGTGAATACATGCAGAGCATTTAGATCCATACCTGGCATGCGGTAAGCACTCAATAGGGGGTAGATGTTGTTATAAAAGCTAAAGTCAGGTTAAATGAAGTACTCAAGGTCACACACCTAACGGTATCATGTGATAACCTGGGTCGGTCTGACTTGTGTGACCCTGTTCTTTCTAGGCTTCAATAGAGGTTAGGGGAATCCCAGGGGTTTCTCTGCTGGCCCCCCAATAGGGGACTACAATCACAGCCTACACCCTGGTAGCGTGACGCACCCCACTCCCGCCTGACCTCAGTGTGAGCACACTGGTTTCTGTCTCTACTGCTCCAAACACACTGCTCTCTCAGAGTTGACCATGGACTTCCTGATAACCATCGACCTTGATCTTTCTCCAGCTCAGCTCTTCATAGCATCTGATGCAGTTGGACACTCTTTCTGAATGCATCTGTGCCCATGCATTCTCCTAGAGTTTTCCTGTTCTCTGCTCTTCCTCTGAGGGCCCTTAGTGGGAGGTGGTACCTAAGCCTGTCCTTGACCTGCTTCCTGCCCTGCATAGCCTCCTGGGGCCACCTCATTTACACACAGAGATGACCCCAAGATTCCCTTGTGGCCTGGCTGCCTATGTCCTGCTCACCCTTTTGCCCACAGCCAGGTCCAAATCCTGCTCGTCCTTGCAAGCTCACTTCAAATGCCAGGACAGGCCTCCCCTGGTCCCTCCCACCCAGATATACTCTCTTCCAATTTCCCACAGCACTTCCTTTCTTGTGGAATCTGTCATTTTCTAAACTCCCATTATGGCCACTGAAGCCCGTGGCTTCTTTCTCCCATAGACTGTGTGTCTGAAGAAAATAAATCCATTTTTGTTCCCCTCATAGTATTCTCCACTTAATAGGTGATGCAAAAGCAGATGTGCTGAGAAACGACTGTGTAAGATACATATTCTTTAGGACAAATAAATGAGGAATTTGGTGTCCTTTTGCCCAAAGGCAAGAAAACAGACAGGGTAATCTCTGGGTGTCATTTTCAGCTTAAGGTTCTATAAAGACATTGCTCAGCGTAATAATACAACAAAAGTAATTTATGGTAATAAGAATAATAGTCATCCTGGGTCCACTCTGTACTAACTGAATGGCCTTGGGGAAGTCGCACTATTGCTCAGCCTGCTTCTCTTCTGTAAAACTGGACGCAATGGGATGACATAAAACAAGAGGCAGGGGTTTGACTGGAGTGCTAGAGAAATGGTAGTTATCACTCACTTGACACATTTATAGCATACCCCCCTCAAAAATCAGGGACACCGAGCAGCACAAGCCCAACCTCCTCCGGGAAGATTTAACTGCCTCCTCCAGTCCACAACGTTCTTTTCCTTCAAGAACTTTGATCCTAACAAAATTAGGTTTAAAAAAAAATGCAGCTAATAAATTAGGCATGCATATTAGCAATCAGGTCCAGAGAGCAAGTCCAACTTTTTTCTTCATGCAATTTGAATTCCCCTAACATAGAGTTGTTGTCAAAATCCATTAAAGTATTTAATTTCACTTGTCATTGCACAATTCCCCAAGCAGACATCCAGACAGTTCACAGAGCTGTTTCTCACAGAAGTACTAAATGTTTAGTTATCATGGTACATCTTTTCAGCAATGTCTCCCTGATGGTTCGAGAGACTCTCAGAGATTGCTTAAGTTCAAGAATAAGGTTAGGGAGGGAGGCAGAGTTGTAGGGATTACACATCAAGCAGGCCTGGGTTTTAGCTCCAGTGCTGCCAATTACTAGCTGAGTGTCCTTGGGGAAGGTACTCAACCTCTCTGAGCATCAGTTTCCTCATTTGGAAATGGGTGCACAGGGTTTTAGTGGCACTAAATGGAACACCACATGTAAAGAAATGTGAAGAATGCCAGACATATCACTGGTGCTCAATACGAGACAATTTAAACATTCCCGAAATCAGGGTCTAGAGACTGCTGCACACTCGCCACCCCCTCAAGGGATAGCCTTAATGAGCAGTGTATTTATTGGGACAACAGTGGCCAGAATCACTCAGTCCTGACTTTCTTCTTTCACAGCAGCCTCTCCAAGCACCATTCAAACACATGAATATCCCACTTGACCAACTCACCTGGTGGGGATACAAGGTCTCCATGCCAACGGGCATGTGGTGGGGACTCCTTCTCCCAGAAAGAAAACAAAAGTAAGTCTGTCATCTGGTTTCCCTACTAATGAACAGTGAGCTGAAGTCAGAGCTGGCCTCTTCTTGGTGGTCATGGCAACGCTAACTGACCTACCCTGTCCTGCCAGGGAGCAAGGGGGACATTGGGGAGGTGGTGGTGTGGGGATGAAGGACCAGGTTCATGAGAGAAGTACTCTCATCTGTTAAAAAAAAACAAACTGCTGGTAAAAGTACACCCCTCGCCAGGGAATGGCGGAATTCCAGTTTTTATCATGTAGTCCTTTGGTGATAACTGGATGTAGAGGCTCCCAGAAAGGCCAGTTCAAACCCGTGAACGAGCAGATGTTGACTCCTCAGCAGAGAGAGGGAAAGCGCCTTTTGTGCCTTGTGTCATGCTCGGCATTTGGAGAACGGCGGCCTCGCACCTGCACCGGTGCCTCTTGTTACAGTGCAGTGTCCAGTCTATGTTTCCCATCTGTGGTCTAATGCAGCTGGGGAAGAATAAAGCAGTGTGCCCATTTTACAGGCAAGAAAACTGAGTGCTATGACCACAAACTGGTGAGGACTGACCCTTTCCTTTTCTCTTTCCTGATTAGCATCTGCCTCCCTAAAGGCTCTATCCATGACAGTGCTTCAATTCTTCCCTTCACTCTTCACTCTGTTTGGCTTTTAAAAGTCACCTTTTAAGTCCATCCAGTCAAATCCACTCTGACATCCCATTTGCATCCAAGTTGAACATGATTTGCTCCCCACCCCCTCTACCCCCTCAAACTGCCTCTTGCCTTTTTCATGTTGTTATTGGCAAATTCAGCCTCCCAGGGAGCCAAGCTCAAAACCCTCAAGTCAGCTTTGGCTCCTCTCTTCCTCACCCTAGTTTCTGGGGACCTGTACAGAAGGCTCCCACTGTCCCCTCTACATTCAGAGGCTCTGATTCAAATATTTTGGGGAATCGGAGCAGCGGAAGCAGTAAGTGCTGCGGTTCCACAGAGGCTGTGGAATCAAGGTGCCTGGGCTCTTGCTGATTTCATGCCTGTGTGCTAAGCACCTGCTCTCCTCTGATCCTCACTATAGCCTTTGAGGTTACCATGATTCTCATCAGGACTCCCGTTTTTGTATGAGACACAAGAGTGGTGATCCAATTTGCCCAAGGTCGTCTGGGTTGGCTCCTGGGAGAGTCCCTCAGGGAGGGCTTACAAACCTTGATTTCAGACTTCTGACTTCCAGAACTGTGAGGGATTGCATTTCTGTTTATGGTAACATCTGATGGTAGCCCTAGGAAGTCAATACATACGAGGTCTCAGTTTCCTCATCTCTGAAATGGGTAACCTCAGAGAGCTACTATGAGATCATGTAACTGAAAAGCAACTAGAATGCTATCTGGTGCACTGTAGATCCTCCATACGAGTTACTTGAACCAAAGTAAGAAATTCTGAGTCATTATCTTGGAAACTTCTCCCCAGGGCACCCCTGGCGAACTGCCTCTGTCTACAATATCAGGTTTGTAAAATGTTTAACTTCAGAACCCAAGAGCCAGAAGGAGGAGCCACAGGGAGTATCTGCTCCGAGCCCAGGTGTGGAGGATGAACGGAAGTCGGCAGAGAGGTCTGTGTCCTTGTGAGGCTGGTAAGTAAGTGTTGGCCCGGCTCCTGCTCTGATGAGCCTGTCACAGTGGGTTTCACAAAACATCTGTTTCAGGAACAAGCCTGTTGTTTCAGGCAAGCTCTAGAGAAAATGGTATGTTTTTCCTATACTCAGCCATGACATGTTCACTGGAGCTGAATATTTCTAAATGTGACCAATATCTTAAGTGGCAGAAGCCCATCAAACCCCTTGAGAACACAGATTGCTTGTGGGCAGCCCAAGCGGCTTGGCTTCCTTGGTGCCTGCAGATCTACGGCAGCTAGCAGTTGGGGGAGGTGGAGGTGGGGAGTAGCGAGCTCTCTGAAATTGGTCCCTCTAAAGGTGATGCTTAATTCTGCAAGGGAGTCAGGTCCCCGAGCTTCATGCATATGGATGCCCGCAGCGGTCCAGTGATAACCTGCAATTTCTCTCCCCACGTTAATCGGCTGCAGTTGGCCGCTGAGAACTCGAGTGGGAAATGCACTGCCTGTGCACATATCAATGATCCCTGGGACTGAACTTCGCTGGACTTAACTTAATTCCAACTCAGATAAGAAAGCACCTGAGCAGCATCCCATGTGAAGTGAGCGGACCGTGCCTTGGCATGAGATGGAGAGAGGGCCAGAAGGCAGACCAGCAATTAGAATGTGACAGACACTTTCCCTGCAGTCCCGCAGGTGAAGGGGGGATGTGGGCCAAAGAAGCAAACTCCTCCAGATCCTCCAGGCAGAGGCTCCTTGGGAGCAGACACAGAAAGCTGTCTTCTCCTTTGTCCCTGGGGTAGGGATGTGATCCGAGTAGAGTGCTTCCGCCCCTACAGGCAGATCAAGCCCAGAATACGCCTGCCTTCACAGACAGTCTCCTCCGCCCCGGCAGCTGGCGGGTGTGCTCCTAGCGAGTCCAGCCTGAATGGCTCTGGGGTGGGGCGGCCGGGCCCTGGGGTGAGCCATGCCCACTTCCCAGTGAGCCCGGAGCTTCCCCGCTGCAGAGTCTCCACTCCTATCTTTGCAGCCTTGGCCTCCAGTCCCTACCCCACGTCTCTGGGTTCCAGGCTCCTCTTGGTCTCATCATTGACCCCTTCCTCACCAGTCTGCTGCGGGGGTCCCAGCATGCCATGGGGGCAAGGCCATCCTGTGACCTCCACCATTCTGCTTACAGACACCCCCAGCCCTCCAGAGCCCCTTCCTTGCTCCACTTTCTCTATAGCACTTGCCACAATTAATCAGAGTATAGGTTTTACTCATTTATATTTAGTTTATTGTCCATCTCCTGCCCTCTCACCCTGCAGCCTCAATAAAGAGGGTCAGTTTCACAAAGGCAGCGGGTTTGATGGCTTTGTTTATACTGACTCCTCAGTGCTGGCACACAGCAGGTGCCCATGAGTGTTGGCTGAGTGAGTGAATGCATCAATGGCTGGCCCCTCTCTGTCTGCAGAATGGAGTCTAAACTCTCTGGCCTGGTCAAGTCCTCTCGTGCTCTGGCTGTGCCCCTCAGCCCCGTGCCATACCACATTCCCGTGTAAACTCCAGCCAGACTGCACTGCTCACCAAGTCCTTCTGTGATGTCCCAGCCTCGGCCTTTGCACGTGCTGTTGCCTCTGCCCAGAATGTCATATGTCCCCTCGCCGCACCCTTCTACTGGCATGGATGCCCTCCCCCACTACCCTCATGGCACCCTATTTCTACTTCTTTTGAAGTCTTGCACGCTCTGCTGTCATTGCTCATTCACTCAGCAGCTGTTTCTAAACGCCCGGCTCCGCAAGGGCAGGATAACCTCACTCACTCTCGATTCTCAAGGCACGCACCAAGCACACTGTAGCCGCACGGCTAACGTCTAGGGGGACATGAGCCAGCTCGTGAGTCGCCACTGCTTCAGGTGTGAGAAAGGGGCCATGCCGCTCCCGCGGGAACCCGAGGATTAGAAACAAGGTACAGAGTGGGCGGCACCGACCACTGCTCCTGGCACAGGGGGGCCACTGCACACCTAGCAGCTCAGTATCGGCACTCCGATGCAACAGAGGGATCTGCTGTTAGAGCTGCTGTTTCCACTGTTCTAGAAGCCACCAGCTGAGGTCCTGGCATCATTCTCACCTCTGGGGGCCACCCTGAGAAGTGTCAGCTCCAGGGAGAATTCCTGTCCTTTGCTGTCTTAGCTGTCACATTCTGGCAGCTTGCCCACTGAGCAGAGAAGACCTCTAAGTGCTCTCCTCAGAACTGACTGTATTTATAAGCAGCATGCCATGGAACTGAAAACTTCTGGCGCCTCAGGGACCAACTGTTGGGGATCTGTTGTTTTCCATCTGAGGACACAGGTTCAGAGAGGTTGACCGACCTGCTCACAGGCTCACAGCTAGGTAGGGGTTTTGCTTCCTCCTTCCTTAATGCAGAATTTTAATTCTTTCTGGTTGAACCTAGTGGACCTTAAGGAATTGATAGATTAGTCTAAAACTCTCCCTTCGGCTAAATCCTGACCATATCATCACTATAGTAATCACTTGAGACAGAAGGAAACCTTTTGTACTTCCATAATCTTCCCACAAGCAGCATCAAGTTCACTTTAGATGCTGGGAAACTTTTCCCAGGGACTGTCTCTGCTATGCAAACAGAACAGATGTGACTCTCAATCTTCTCAGTCCTGGCCCCCTGCGCAAATGGCCTGCCATCGACGGAGGGATGGCAGTGTCCACCAGGGCCACAGCCACAGCCACTCTCCCCCTTGCCGTGGGCACAGGGGTGCTGTTCGTGGCTGTACTGTGTGGAGGGGGCGGCAGCGGGAGCCATGCAGGGTCTGGAGCTCAGGATGTTGGTGGAAGGAGCAGGAAGGTGAGCGAGGGGTGGCCCCAGTTGGAAGTGAACCCAGAACCCCCTTTCAGTGGAAGGGAGCTGTGAGTCATCTGCCACTACCAACAGACTAATGCACAACCTCTGGCCCCGGAGGAAAGCATTACTCCTAATGATTATTAGGTGTAATGACTAATTAGTAAAAATAGCTACCATTTACCAAGTGCCAACTGATGCTTGGTACTTAAGGCATATTATTTCTTTTTTCCTATTTTATGCTTCTTATTTATTTTCTATTTTTCTCATTATAAAGTCAATAGATGCTCATGGCAAAAATATTTAAAGATACCGAAAATCAGAAGAAGGAAACAGAAAGTCAAGCCAGCCTTTGTCTTGCCGCCCACACATTGCCACTGCTCCCAGGTTGGTGTCTTCTCCCAGGATGGCTCTCCGTGCCCCTGCCTTCCCCAAGTGTGTGTCAGTGTGCGCAGCATGTGAGATTTCACATGGTTGTGATCTCCCTTCTACAAAAAACTATTTTTAACTTGGGTAGGGTATTATTATCTCCTTTTACAGATGAGGATCCTGAGGCTCAGAGAGTGCAAGTAATTTGTCCAAAGTCACACAGCAGATAAATGGCCGAACAGGGACTCATGTCGAGTCTTTCTTTTGTCAAAATCTTTCTCCCCTCTTGCCAGGCTGCTTCCCACTCATTAAGGAAGAACTGGGAATAGGACCATCCCCTACTGAGAGGCGAGAGGCGCACCTTCAGGTGTGAGAGATGCAGAGTGTCCCAGCTATGTGACCTGGCTGTGTAGCACCTGACTATGGAAAGCTTCGACAGATGAAGCTTTGCTGAAGGCATTCTGTCAAAAACTGGAGAGATCTGTGTTTTCTGTATAGATAGATACATGGAAAGCTGAAATCAGAAAGCACAGGAACTATTTTTTACAAGCTGTTTCTCACAAGACAAATACAAGTAACTTCTACAGAGCGGCTGCAGGACGGCTGGCCTGGGGGCCTCCTCCAGCCCCGCCAGCCAGGCTGTGAAAGGGGACACTACATACCCGTGGGGAGGGCACGGTGATGGCCTGGGTCCCATGCTTTCTCAAATGGCCCGACAAAGCTGTAGGTACCAAACGTCTTTAAGTGGGCAGCAAGCAGATAAACTGGGCACAGGGCTGACACTTGGCAAGGAGCTTATAGTTGAAGCAGGAGCCATCTGAGAGCAGAGAGCTCCAAAGGTGCAGACACAGATCAGATTCCTTTCAGATGAAAGAATTCATGATTGAGAAGAAAAGTTGGGGGGGGGGGTGTGCCTAGGTCAGAAGCAAATGGATGACAGCCCTATGCGCATGGAAATAAAACAGTAAAGACAGAGGACGAAATACTGTATCTTATTGTTACCTTACACAGCTCCCATTTAGGAAGAGTAAGTTGCCAGGCTTTACTCCCCAGACATATTCAGGAGCTTCTCCCTCAGTTTGAACGAGACGACTGGGACAAGTCCTGCTTTGCTGCAGAAAAGGCTCAGGACGAGCCTTGTTCCTATGTGTCTGTGTCTGCGTGTGCTTCTGTGGGTGTGAGTGAGTGTGTGTGTTCCACTTCTGCACACTCAGTTACTCTAACTGAACAACCAGCTGTTGAACCCCATCTTCTGGATCAGCCGTGGGCAAACTACAGCCCGCAGGCCGGATTCAGCCCGTTTGAAATGAATAAAACTAAAAAAAAAAAAGACTGTATCCTTTTATGTAATGATGTTTACTTTGAATTTATATTAGTTCACACAAACACTCCATCCATGCTTTTGTTTCGGCCCTCCGGTCCAGTTTAAGAACCCATTGTGGCCCTCGAGTCAAAAAGTTTGCCCACCCCTGTTCTGGATCCTACCAGAGTCACATGATTGCTGTGAGTGTGAAATGCTTGGTGCTCCCACCTCGGGGCAGTGCTCAGATACCCACCCCTTACTAGCTCCAGGGGGCTTCAGCCTCACATCCTAACTCCAGGCCAAGGAACCGCCCCATGGGCCCACTTCACCCAGGTAACTCCTCTCCTCTTGACCCAAAGCCCAGCCACATCTCTTAGCTCCCTTGGCTCACTCCCAGCTTTAGTGGCCAACCTGCTCTGTGCTGCCTTTCTCTCTCCCTCTTCCCTCTTCCCTCCCCAACTCCTAGGTCATCTTTTTCTAATTATTCCCAACAGGAGGGACTCACACTTCTCATTGGTGGGAACAGACATGTCCGTGGTTGCACAGAAAGGTATGTGGAAGGAAAACTGCAGGTGCCTGGACTTCAGGGAGGAGCCTGGAGGACCTGCAAGGAGTACAGCACAGACCCTAGTGCCGAGGAAGCCCCTCCTGTGCCGTTGGGAGACATCCAGGTGGGGTTCAAGTCCCAACTTTGCCACTTAGATGCTGTGTGACTTTGGGCAAGCCACTTAAATCTTCTGATCCTTTTTCTCATCCTTAAAATGGAGATAGCTCCCTTGCAAGGTTGTTGTAAAGACTAAGTAATATATTATATAAATCAGGGGTTCTCAACCTGTGGGTCGCAACCCCTTTGGCGGTCGAACGACCCTTTCACAGGGGTCACCTAAGATCATCCTACATATCAGATATTTACATTATGATTCATAACAGTAGCAACATTACAGTTATGAAGTAGCAACGAAAATAATTTTATGGTTGGGTCACAACATGAGGAACTGTATTTAAAGGGCCAGAAGGTTGAGAACCACTGATATAAATACATATAATATATAAAATACGAGGTTATATATTATTTTGGTAAAATGTTTTAGAACACTCATTTTACATACATACACACACAAACACACACACACACGTGTAGGTATAAACAGTGGCTGGCACAGAGCAGTCACCAAGCTCTCTGGGCTGGCCATGTCCACACTTCACAGACCTGTCGAGGAGCACAGATGCAGTGATGTGGTTAAAAGGGTCAGGGGGTGGGCAAATGTAAAATATTTAAAGAAGACACTGAGGTGTGTGCTCTTCTGTGCTTGAATGGAACAATATCTAGCCCGTCATTTACAGCTAGGGATCCGCAGGCTTCCCCAGCACGGCTCAGGGATACTAAATACAGCCTGGGTTAAATAAACAGGCCAACTTCACTTCACACTCCTAGTCTGAAAAGGAAACCTAAACTGCTTGAATTCCCACATTCATGACAAAGCTCTCTGGAAACAGCATTGGAGAAAATCTAACAACTAAAAATATCTCCATCTTGAATAACAGTCATCAAAGGGACAGTGACAACTGCTTGGTTTTTATGTATGACTAGGGGCCCAGTGCATGAATTCATGCACCTTGAAAAGAACTGTGGGCCGTGAGGCTGTGGTGGGCACAGGGGTGAGTCTTGGCCCATCCTCCATGCCCCTGCCCGGCCCCTCCAGCCACAGCCCCTGGTCCTGTCTCCTGGCAGCGCTGCTCCTGCCACCAGATGCAGAGCGATTGGAGCTGGCGCCAGCGCCAGCAGTGGATGTGAGCGGGGCTGGCGCCGTGTGTATGCGTGGTGGCTGCTGCCCGATCACTCCCGAGGAGCAGGGGGAGGTGGAGAAGCCCTGAGGGGCGATCAGGGCCGGCAGCCGCTCCCACCTGCTGATGGTGCTGAGCAATCGGGGCCAGCACTGGGCGCCAGCAGCAGGTGTGAGCAGCGCCTCCAGCGCCAGCAGCAGGTGAGAGTGCCAGGCGGGACCGCGGCACACAGGAGCAAATAATTTTCAGTAACCACCAGAGGTTCCCGCGATGACAACGACCAGTGCCCCACCTTGGTCTGGCGTTCCTGCTCACCTGCTCCACCATTCCGCTGTGGCCAATGCCCACCATGTTCCGCGTGCGCCCCCTGCTGGTCAGCACACGTTGTGACCAGTTGTTTGGTTGTTTCCCCTTTTGGTCTATTTGCATATTAGCCTTTTATTATATAACTAGAGGCCCGGTGCACAAAAATTTGTGCACTCGGGGGGGTAAGGGGGGGTCCCTCAGCCTGGCCTGTGCCCTCTTGCAGTCTGGGACCCCTCGGGAGATAACGACCTGCTGGTTTAGGCCTGCTCCCGGGTGGCAGAGGGCAGGCCCAATCCCTAAGTGCAGCACCTGGTCGGGCTCAGAGCAGGGCCGACTGGGGAATTGGGGCGCCGCCCCCTGTCATGCACAGAGCAGGGCGGATCGTGAGGTTGCGATGCCACCCTCAGTCACGCTCAGGGTAGGGCCGATTGGGGGGTTGGGGCACCGCCCCCTGTCACACTCAAGGCAGGGTCGATGGGGAGGTTGCGGCACCACCCCCTGTCACGCACAGAGCAGGGCCAATCAGGGGGTTGGGGTGCTGCCCCCTGTCACGCATAGAGCAGGGCCGATCAGGGGGTTGGGGAGCTCCCCCCTGTCACGCACAGAGCAGGAAGGATCAGGGGGTTAGGGCACCACCCTCTATCACCCACAGAGCAGGGCCGATCAGGGGGTTGGGGCACCGCCACTGTCACACTCAGGGCAGGGCTGATGGGGAGGTTATGGCTCTACCCCATCACACACAGAGCAGGGCCTGTGGGGTGGGGGGGTTGGGGCGCCGCTCCCTATCACCCACAGAGCAGAGCCGATCAGGGGGTTGAGGTGCCTTCCCCTGTCAGGAACAGAGCAGGGCCGATAGTGAGGTTGTGGCCCCGCCCCCTTTCACACACAGAGCCACAGGGCGATCAGGGGTTTTGGGCGCTGCCCCCTGTCATGCTGATCCTGGTGCCGGGAGACCTCGCAGCTCCACTGATCCCGGTGCTGGGAGGCATATTAGCCTTTTACTATATAGAATAGAGGCCTGGTGCATGGGCGGGGGCTGGCTGGTTTGTCCTGAAGGATATCCCGGATCAGGGTGGGGGTCCCGCTTGGGTGCCTGGCCAGCCTGGATGAGGGGATGATGGCTGTTTGCAGCTGGTCACACACCCTTCAGGGTGGGGGTCGCCACTGGGGTGCCTGGCCAGTCTGGGTGAGGGGCTGAGGGCTGTTTTCAGGCTGGGACTGAAGCTCCCAACTGCTCCTTTTTTTCTTTTTTTTTTTTATTCTGAGCCAGCTTTAGCTCTGAGGCTCCAGCTCTTAGGCCTCCACTCCTGAAAGCAGGTATCTGGTTTGTTTAGGTTCTACAATCGAAACTCTGTATCAACTCCAGGTCTGAGATCCTGGCTAGCTGAAAGCTGGTTTCTGGGGTTTTGTTTAGCTTCTATTTTTGTAACTATGTTTCAAACTGCCAGCTCAGAGTCCTGCAGCTGCAGGCAGGGAACATTGGAGTCCTCCATCACTGAAGCAAGCAAGCCTCATGTTAGTTTCAAGCTGCCTGGCTGCCGGCCGCCATCTTGGCTGGCAGGTAATTTGCATATCTTGCTGATTAGCCAATGGGAAGGGTAGTGGTCGTACGCCAATTACCATGTTTCTCTTTTATTAGATAGGATACTGAGCCTTTAATATACGCTCACCTGGAGCTCACCAGCCAGCCCTCGCAGCTGGAGTTCCACAGAGTCAGTCCTGGGACCTTGGGCAGTGGCTCAGCCCTGCCCAAACCTTGAGCCAGGCCTGGCCCAGCAGGCGGAACTGCAATTGGCTGAGCCCAGGGTGTTCTTTTAGCTTAAGCTGGGAATCCTCCAGCCTGGGGCAAATCTGACTTAGTGGCTACCAACCCCATTCTCATGGAGGTGGTCAACTCCACCCAACGGGGCTTCTGCCTCAGTGCCTGGTTGGCACTCCCTCCAGGAGCTGCCCATTAGGAGGAGGCCCTGACCAAGGTCCCCGCACATTTGACTGGGCTCCTTGCCTGCTTTGTCCACCAAGGAAGCAGGTCCAATTCTCTGTACTCCTGCATGTTAAGGCTTAGGGATAAGGATTCCCTAAGAAAAAGCATGGAATGGTGGGAAGTTTGGGAGAATGAAGCGAGCTCATGAAACCACGAGGCCACCAGTGCTTGGTTACCTGTGTGGACTAGTGCCTGGCCTTCCATGTTCCTCCTGACATCACGTGTCCTCAGCTATGGACCCAAACGATCCAAGTTTGGTTGGTCATGCTCTTCCACTTTGAAAAGTTCCCATCTCCTGATCTCACATTGGCTAGGACCTCAAATACACAGCTGGCCAATGCTGTATATTTCTACCCAAGTCCAAGTTGTGGGGGTTCTCTCTAATATCACTGGTTTTCATATTGTAATATCATGTCTCTTTGTAGAATAAAGAACTATGTAGGTAAGAGAAGAAAACCTTTACTCATCAGTGTGGCTCAGTTCAATTCCTGGTCAGGGCACATGCCTGGGTTGCGGGCTCCATCCCCAGTAGGGGGTATGCAGGAGGCAGCCGATCAATGATTCTCTTTCATCACTGATGTTTCTAGTCCTCTCCTCTCCCTTCCTCTCTCTGAAATAAATAAAAACATATTTTTTAAAAAAAGAATAAAACTCTCATACATAATCTCACTATCCAGAAATTATCACTTTTAATATTTGGGCAAATTCCCTTCCAGTGCTCTTCTAGGAATATAATTTTTTTCACATAGTTGAAATCATACTATATATACAATTTTGGAGCCAGCTTCTAAATTTAACATTTTATTATATGCCTTTTGCCAATCACCACAATTATTTATAAACGTATTTAATGACTGAACAACTATCTCTCAAACTAGTGGATATTTAGGTTGTTCCTGACTTTTCACTATTTGGGTGAACATTTTCACACAAGTCTTCCTCAAAATTTTTTATTATATCTTTTGTATAAAGTTCCAGAAGTGAAATTTCTGAGATAACAGAGATATTAACATTTTTAAGGCCCTTGGTATATAATCTGGCTTTAGTCTGTGACCTTATAAGTTATCAAGAAATAAATTCATAGTCACCAATTCAAAGCTTTGAAATCTATAATCTTTTGTTTGCCCTGAAGTTAGCTACTTACATCACAATAAAATAGGGTGACACGTTTTTCCATTAATTTCAACACAAATATGGGTTTAAAAATATTTCACATAGGAGTGTGTGAAACTAGAAGAACTGAGATTAAGCAATATTTTTCAAGTGACCCACAGTCACTTTCCTAATCATAGGAAACAGTCATTGAGATTTATATCTCTAATTATTCTTTTTTTTTTTTTTTTTTGGAATTTTTTCTTTTCTTTTCTTTTTTTTAAATATATTTTATTGGTTTTTCACAGAGAAGAAGGGAGAGGGATAGAGAGTTAGAAACATCGATGGGAGAGAAGCATCGATCAGCTGCCTCCTGCACACCTCCTACTGGGGATGTGCCCGCAACCAAGGTACATGCCCTTGACCGGAATCGAACCTGGGACCTTTCAGTCCGCAGACCGACGCTCTATCCACTGAGCCAAACCGGTTTGGCTTCTAATTATTCTTTATATCCAGCTCTCAAAGCTATGAATCCAAGTCTGAGTTAGTACCCTAAACAGCCAGCATTGGAAACAGTGAACTCTATTTTTGAGTTTCTTGTGTAGAATGTGAACTTGGGATGTCAGCTGCTCAAAATGCATTTATATAATAAATTTAAAAACTATATCTGTCTTCTCCATGAACCCTCCCCTGATTCCCTCAGGCAGAATTAATCACCCTTCCTCCCACAGCTTGTCGCTGGGGCCTCAGTTTGGGTTATTTGAGTTATTTATTCACGTTGCCCACTAGGCTGGGAGCTCCTAGCAGGCACACCTAGTGTGATTCCCAAGTCTGAGCACGAAGATCAACAAATAACAGGCACACCTAAATGGTAGGAGGATTGATTTTCAATTTGCCGGTAAGCACGTGGGTTGTGTGCTGCTAGGAATCTGGTGTAATGGATGGGCCCAAAGGGAAAACAGAAGGAGGTGCAATGCCAGCCCTGAGGTTGTCCATACAGCAATGGTCAGGAGACGAGACTATTTCTACTAAAAAGCCTGTGGTTCCAAAACGAAAGAAAAATTCATTCATTCTTTCCCAGATATTTATGGAGGACCTCCCAGGTAGTAGCATTGTGCTAAGTGATGGAACCCAGAGAGGAATACAGCAGTCCCCCCTTCTCTGTGGGAAATATGTTCCAAGTCCCTCAGGTAGTATCAAACGTTATAGATCAGCAGTTCTCAACCTGTGGGTAGCGACCCATTTGGCGGTTGAATGACCCTTTCACAGGGGTCGCCTAAGACCATCCTGCATATCAGATATTTACATGACGATTCATAACAGTAGCAACATTACAGTTATGAAGTAGCAACGAAAATAATTTTATGGTTGGGTCACAACATGAGGAACTGTATTTAAAGGGCCAGAAGGTTGAGAACCATTGCTATAGATACTACGGCTTTCCTCTACACACACCTGTGACAAATATTAGAAATTAGACACAGTAGGAGATTAACAACAACTAATAATAAAACAGAACAATAACAATATACGTAATAAAAGCTACGTGAATGTGTTGTGTCTCTCCGATAACTGATCTGATAATGGAGACATCTACTGAGTGAGTTAACAGGCAGGGAGCGTGTACAGCGTGGATCCGCTGGACAAAGGGTGATTCATGTCACAGCGGGACAGAGCAGAACAGCATGGTTCCCATCATGCTACTCAGAATGGCACACAATTCAAAAGCCTATTAATTGTTTATTTCTGGAATTTTCCATGTAATATTTTCAGAACACAGCTGATTGAGGGTAACTGAAATCACAGAAAGTGAAACCGCAGAGGAGGGGGGGGTGGCTGTGAGAAATCCTTTCTGCCGTCCCAGACTCGTGAAGAAATGATGACCACACAGAGGTTTCAGTGATCCTACTAAAAGGTTATCCATGGATGAGGGAAAGTACGCATGTCAAACAGAGGAGACAGTCTGGTCTCCCGTTAATTGGAGACTACCGCCTTTAGTTGATTATCTACAAATCATTCAAGAGTCTTTGGAGCAGTTACCATGATCCAGCACCTGCCGTGTCTAGGTCACCTGCTCACTCATTTCTATTTGGTAGTCACTTCCCAAAGAAAGGTAAGACCTTCGAAATCTGCTAAATCAGTGGTTCTCAACCTTCCTAATGCCGCGACCCTTTAATACAGTTCCTCATGTTGTGGTGACCCCAACCATAAAATTATTTTCATTGCTACTTCATAACTGTAATTTTGCTACTGTTATGAATCGTAATGTAAATATCTGATATGCAGGATGTATTTTCATTGTTCGCGACCCACAGGTTGAGAACCGCTGCACTTTCTTACCACTCGATTCTCCAGGGACTCTCACATATATGCTGGTTTGCCGTGAAAAATGTATTACTTTCAATCATATGGATAGTATTTTAAAATATACATATCAGGGAAAAAATGTCTGAGGCCTAGGGATAAAGATTCATTAAGAAAAAGCATGGAATGATGGGAAGTTTGGGAGCAAGACAGCCAGGGATAAAGTCCCTGTTCTGCTGGTTATTAATCCAATGACATTGATCAATATTCTCATCTATAAAAGAGGGGTAATGATACCTCCCTCCTAAAGAAGAAAGGTGGGGGTGGGGTTGGGATGAAGAAGAGGGCAATCTACAGGTTGGATGTGAATATCTAGTGCCCAAACACAGGGCCTGTGTATGGCTTACGGAAGAAGAAATCTTCTGGTGGGTAGAAGAATGAACAGGAGCCCAGGCATTGGGTGACTCAATTCATTCTCCTTGAACAGCCTCAGTTCTCCCACCTGTCAAATGAGCAGGCTGGAATAGATGACTCCATGGGCCCTCCCAGTTCTGAAGTTTTATCAGATCCCTTGTTTCTCTCTTCTTAAGTGTGTGGGCCAGGGGACAATTCTTCAGCCAAGAGCAGTGTCAGCACTGCCATCATAACGGCACTCATTCAGGCTTTCACATGTCCAGTGGCCTAGCTCCCTATTATAATTATAAGCAGAATAATCAGCACTTGCCCGAGAAAGTCCTGCCACATGCTGGTGTTTCATGAACTATGCAGAGATCCATCTCCCATTTTGCCAGTGCTGCACTGGGAATCCATAAAATATTGGAGACTAATAAAGTCATCTTTCATTTCAATGGTTGTTTTCTCCCCTTATCTCTTCACTTGTCTGTCCACACGGTCAGAGGTTTCTCCAGCTGGTTGAGCATCTAGTCCGAGGAACACGCATGCAGATGGTGTTTGTCCTCTAGGAGCTGGTGTTCAGGCCTCTCTCCTTGGCTTGTAGAGGGCCGTCTTCTCCCTGGTCCAGACTCCCTCTCCTTATAAGGATGACAGTCATACTGGATCAGGGCCACCCTAACAACTTCGCTTTAACTTGTTACCTTAATAAAGACCCTACTTCTAAATGAGGTCATGCTTTGGTACTGGGGGTTAGGGTTTCAACATACAGATTTTGGGGATGACACAATTCAGCCCATGATAGGTAATCAACTAATTCATTCATTTGTTTGCTTGTTCGTTCATTCTTCCAATCCTAATTGAGTACCTCACACGTGGCAGACTCTGCCAGGTACTAGAGATACAAAGTGGAACAGGGCCCTCCCCGCCATGGAGGACTGCGCTTTTGGCAGAGGCGTCACCCACACAGAGATAACTCGGTGTGGTGTGTCAATTGAGAGGTGGACACAGGGACATGGGGGCTCTGCTCACCCGAGACTTCAGGGCAGGTTCCTAGGCTTCCACGGGGCAGTGATGCTGGGGCCGCGAGGGTGAAAGACTTGGATAGAGCCTTCAAGGGGGCAGGCTGGAAGAGAGAAATGCCTGGATTCCATGCAAAGGAAACCACATGCTGAAACAAACAGGGGCGTGGGCAGAATGGGCCCAGGTCTGGAACTAAGGTAATGGAGGAGGAGCCTAAGGGGTACGGGCGCAGGAGAGCAGTGAGAGAGGAGAGATGAAGGGTAAGGGCTAGTAAAAGCAATCACCACAAGACTCCCGGGTAGCAGGGAAATCTCCCCCCAGAACTCAGGCACCGAACCACTTCCTCTATTTAGAACATGCTGAGTAGTTCTCAGCATCTCGGGAGTGGACGCTGGCTCTTATGATGTTCTGCAGCCTCAGCACTTAGGCTAGAATCTGGCATATAGCAGATGTTCAACAACTATTTCTTAGATGAATAAGTAATAGTAAGCATTCAGTAAGCACTAAGATGGGATGAGTTCCAGACACTAAGATGATCCCCAGCCCTCACAATGATTCTATGAGGCAGACATGATTTTCCTCGTTACAGATTAGGAAGGCGAGGCTTGGAAAAGTTATGAGACTTGCCCAAGACCAGAGTCAGGAAAAAGAACCAGGATCCGAAGCCAGGTTTGCCTGCGCACCATGCTGACCCTGCTGGATTCCCTCAAGGTCATCTCTCCTGTGACCTTTGATAAGGAATGCAGGGAGCCCTGACCACTGTCTCTGTTCTCCAGTCACCCGCTCCACCCCAGACAAACAGGCCAAACCAAAGCAGTCCATTTAGAGGGCCCCTGGCAACTCATTATCAACATCTCTTTCTGCTTGTCTTACCCTAAGAGCACTTTCCACAATACAGATCTCAACAGTGAGCCTTGAAGCTCCTGCTCTAAGTCATCTTGACTCAGAGTTTCATTTTTTTGAATCAGCCTGACGGCCTCTGAAAATGGTCAAAGATGAGACTAATTATTTCTTTAAGACGTACAGATCCATCCGTTGGCAAAAAGAAGTCCAGGAGGCAAAGTTAAATTGCATAGTACATCACTGTCCTCGGCCCGTTCATCTCTGCCACTCAGTTCAGTGTAAAATTTACAGCAGCTATTACCTCTGTGAAGGGGTTCGGGTCCTAGAAAATACAAGCTAAATTTTAAATAGAATATTAATTTTAATGAAAGCTTCGGGGGATGCTGTTTATGTTGCTTATCTTTCGCACCCGGTGATTAAGGTAATTTATGCTTAATGGAAAGGATATTTCTAATCCACAGACAGGCTCAACACCTGTCTTGGACGGTGTTTTTGGAAGCCTTAAGCTGCTTGTGATGGATGTAATAAAACTGAGATGCTACTAAACTGACACCCGAAGGCTGTGTGCACGGAGGACCAAGGACATTATGTCTCTGCCCAGTGCTAATGTTGAAATAGCATCCAAGTCCCAAGCATTTCATTCTGTCAGCCCTTACAAGTCCTGCCTCCTACTCTTTTGTGTTAGTCCATGGACCGGTCCAGGGAGAGGAAGCTGGGCTGTGGGGTTAGGGGTGAGTTGTTCCCCATCAGTTCTTGAGTTCCCACCTCCATCCACATGCCAGTGCTCTGCTGGATGCCCAAGAGCCAATTGATGTTTCTCTCTCACATCAATGTTTCTCTCTCTGTCTCCCTCTTCCTCTCTCTCAAAGCCAATAAAAACATATATTTTTTAAAAGATTCTTGCCGAAACCGGTTTGGCTCAGTGGATAGAGCGTCGCCTGCAGACTGAAAGGTCCCAGGTTCGATTCCGGTCAAGGGCATGTACCTGGGTTGCGGGCACATCCCCAGTAGGAGATGTGCAGGAGGCAGCTGATTGATGTTTCTCTCTCATCAATGTTTCTAACTCTCTATCTCTCTCCCTTCCTCTCTGTAAAAAATCAATAAAATATATTTAAAAAAAAGATTCTTATTACTTTATTCAGACAAACCTAGACTAGTTTGACATTTTTAAAATGTCAGTTTCACATGGTTCAGGCTAATGATAGGTACTTTCCCCCCATTATCCTTACAGAGAAAAATAAAATGTTGGCTACTTTCTTTATGTTATCTCCACAATTTGTTTTTACATTTATTGGTTTATTAAGTCAGAAAGTCTAGAAATTACTTATCTTATACCAGCAGGAGCTGGCCCCAAAACACACTCATAAAATTTGGCAGGAGCTATCAAAATTTTAAATCACCTATTTTTGGACCCTGCAATTTTACTTCTAGGAGTCTATCCTACATAAATATTGGCATATGTAGACAAAGAAACACACACACACACACACACACACACACGCACGCACGCACGCACTGTGGTGGGGGTGGGGGTATTCCTGGTAGTACGGTTTGAAATGTGGAAAAGTGGAAATAACAAGTGCCTGTCATCTGGGATTATAAGAAGTATGGTAAGGCCCCCAAATGGAATAACACTCAGGCCATAGAAACAATAATGTCTATAGCTGGCTCTACTGATACGGAAGATCCCCTTACTATCCTGATAAGTAAAAAGAGCAAGTCATAGAATGACACGCGAGCAGTAGAGTGCACAGTGTGATTCCATTTTTCTAAAATTTACAATAGGAAAACAAACTGACATCTCCTTGGAGGTTAAAACACCAGATAAAAAGCCAATCATTACAGTGGTTATCTCTGGAAAGTGGGCCTAGGATTGAGGGAAAGGCTAAATGGGACGATCGGCCTTTCAATTTATATACTTGACATAGTGTCTGAATTATTTACAAGGAAGACATAGTATTACTTCTATAATTTTTATACAAAGAAAAAAAAGGGGAGGGGGATAAGCCTGGATATACAGTGGTTATGCAAAGCAGAATTAAAGAAAAGACAGAAAAAGGAAAAATTCATTTTCATTCTGGGGTTCAGGGAAGGGTGTCAGAGGAAATTCTTACTGAGTGGGCTTGAAAAGGTGGCTGGAAGTAAGAACAGAGGAAATGGCACCCCAGCTGAAGGAATCATGAGCTTCTGTGAGCCGGAGGATGGCTAACCACATTAGACTTTGATTTGTAGCTGATGACAGTCAGATGGTTAGAAAAATTCTTAGGAAACTTGATCTCTAGTTAAGATTCTTGTGATTTTATTTAGGCATACCTAGTTTCTCACCAGCTAAATGTGTCTTACTCAGAACCCAGGCCAAGGGTTGGGAAGCTTTGCAGACATGACTGATGGCCCGTCCAACATCCATTTCCTCCCTTCCCTTTTCCTGGTAAACTCACAGGCTGTTTAGGAATCCATGCTCCTTCTCAGTCCACGTGCCTCAGGGGAGGCTGACCCCAGCCCAAGATGCAGCCCGGGGTGAGTTCTGATTGGTCTAAATCAATCGTGGGGGGCCCACTCCCAGGATGGACAATATTGATGTTGGTTTAGGGCTGTGACCCAATTCTGGCTGTGATGTAACCAGATATCTACAGGGGGCTTTTGAGAATGGTTTCTTGACTCTTTAGAGACATGCGGGGAGGGGTGGTCCCCTTTCCTGTCTGGAGATGCTGCTAATTTGGAATATGATGCCTGAAACTATGCGGCCACCCAGTGACTAGTGGGGAACAAGCCTGAGGACAAAGCGCTGGAAGACAAAGGAGGGGAAGCACCTGGGTGCTCGCGGATGTCATGAGGCCCCCACACGAACTGGCCCCAGAGCTACTCCAGCTTTCGACATCTTTTCAGGGAGGCAATTCGCTTCCTCGAACTGAGTTGTGCCAAATTACGTTGGGTTCTCAGTTACCGGTAGCCAAGATATTCCAACAAATTAAAACATATTCTTTCCAGTGACAGGATAAAATCATATATTTTATTCACACATATACTTTCTGTTTAGTGCCAGAAGTCACTTTAACTTCAATAAATACACTTACCTTTAAAACCCACTGGAATTGATGGCTGCACAACATTGTGAATATACTTAATGATACTGAACAGTACACTTTAAAGTTGCTAAAATGGCCAATTTCAGGTTATGTATATTTTACCACAATAAAAAAAGAAGGGGAAAAGGCAACCCCAGCATCTGGTGAAGTGAGCATGAGTTAGGGACAAGGGGTATAATCTCTAAATCTTAAATTTCTCATTGCTCTATAGGAAATAAATTGCACTTAAAAAAATCCACTAGAATCTTCTGCCCATATAATGGAATAATATGGGGCCGTTAAAACGACAAGCATACACTTCCTTGGACCGTGACAGAGCGATAGCAAACTTACACTCCTGCCTTAAACAACCATAAAGCTAAGACAGTGTTTGAGGAAAGTGTTTTTATCATTGGACAGTAGGCAGTGCAGACCTGTGATCCCTGAACAAAAGGAAGCAGGAGTGAGCCCCATTTACCCAGGCGCCTTGTAGGCCATGGGCCAGAGGGGTGGGGAGCAGCCGATTCTCAGAGCTGCTGAGGCCAAGATCAGCCCTGGGAGCTGAGGTGTCTGGACTGAGGTGTCTGGATGTGTGGGGTAGGGAAACTGGGAGCAGCAGTTTGGGTTTGGGGTGGGGGCACTCCTCACATCCTTGATTGAAGGCTGAATGTGCAGGGCCAAGCTCAGGGAAGGGCTGACGCAGGTAAGAGCACTGGCCAGAGGTCCCAGAGTGATGGGAAATATTAGAGTGTTGGCGGGGGAACTCCATGCTGTTGGAACTTGTGTTCCCTGAGGATAGCAACTGCCATCTGTTCTCATGCTGGATGTATCCCCAGAGCCCAAAACAATGCATGCACATAGTAGAGGTTTAATATGTATTTGCTGAATGAATGAGTAAATGGTGCCACCGAGCTGAGTCTAGGACAGATGGCATTAAGGGCAATACAGGGGCTCTCCAAGAAGTTCCGATGGGGGAGGAACTTGGCCCTAGAGGCTCTAAGGCCGAGCCACTGGGAGTGAAGAGGCATTATCTGTGACAATTTTAAAAGTTCCTTCACTCACACATTTAATCTCTTCTCTTACTGATCTTGCTCCCCAAAAGGACATGAAATAATAGCCAAATGATCAATAATTATAGAATGTAGAAAAAATACATTGGGGTACATTTTCAAAATATAATTCCATGCAACAATGAAAATGAATGACTCCCCACTATATGCAACAACGCAGATGACTATCACCAACATAATGTTGAGTGTGAGAAGCCAGATACAACAAGAACCTATGTAAAACTGCGTTTATATGTAAAGTTCAAAAACAGGCAAAGAGAACAGATGGTGTTAGGAATCAGGATGGTGGTTACCTGTGCGGAGGAGGCAGCGGTGGGGGGAGAGGTCTGGAGGGGAGGGCTTTCATCTGGTGATGTTCCATTTTTTTTGTCCCGGATTTCATTACCCCAGTGTGTTCACTTTATAATTCCCTGGGCAGTATGCTATACACTGAGCAGTATACAATGCAGCATAAATCATGCGCTTTTCTCTGTGAATGGTATTTGTCAATAAAAAAGCAAATGTCCATTTAACGGGGATATTTTATAAAGATTAGAAGTTAGACTACATGATGGAGAAAATAGGGACTAATTTAATTGATTTAAAGTATCCATTTTTGTGCTTTTTAATAAAATCAATCTTAGGCGACTTTAAAGATGGCAATGTAACTTTAAGAGTTTCATCCCTTTGAAATACTTTAAAATAATGTGTGTTTTTTACTGTGTTAAAATACATATAACATAACATATACTATCTTAACCATTTTCCCGTGTACAGTTCAGTGGCATGAAATGCATTCACACTGCTCTGCAGCCATCGCCACCATCCATCCCAGAACTCTTTTCCGCTTGTAAATCTGGAACTCCACACCTGTTAAACACTAACTCTCCTTCTTCCTCCCCCAGCCCTGGCAACCACCACTATACATTCTGTTTTTATGGGTTTGACTACTCTAAGTAGCTCACATGAGTAGAATCATATAGTATTTGTCCTTTTGTGGTTGACATTTCATTTAGCATAATGTCCTCAAGGTTCATCCATGTTGTAGCATAGGTCAAGATTTCCTTCCTTTTAAGGCTGAGTAATATATGAATATATCACATTTTTGTAATCCTTTCATTAGAGATAAACATTTAGGTGGCTTTGGCTTTTGAAATACTTTAAATTTTGATTTTTAAAAAACACATGCATGAAAAAAATAAAATAATAAAAAACACATGCATAAAACATAAAATCAAAAGCACATGCATGACCTTTTGAAAAAAAGGATATACAATGGCTTGCAGAGATAGATAGATGATAGATAGATAGATAGATAGATAAATAGATGATAGATGGGTAGATAGATAGACAGATGCTTTAAAATGGATCCACATGTAAATAGGGTTAAAGAAAGAGCATGGGTAGGATAAGAACACAAGGATAAAGGCGAACTAAACACAAAGAAACACAACCAGTTCCAATGGTTGGCACTGTGAACGGTAGGGGCAATGGGTCACAGATTTGGCTCCAAGCTTCCTGATAACCAAAGGAAAGAGGGAAACAACATTTGAAAGATTCACTTTGACAACAAGCTGTTCCGATACAGAAGACATGCCAGTTGCTCAAGGAGAAGCCAGTTTTTCCTGGAACTGATGCCAGAGAGAAATGTCCCCCGGGGTGAGCCAGCGAGTGAGGTAAGCATGACGTCCTCCCTAGCATCCTAACACTAACAGCTAACACTTCAATATGGTTTAATTCTGTGCCACACACCGTTTTCAGTTCTTTACACACACAATGTAAATTTAAAACCAACGCTTCTTATAACGTCTCCCACCGCAAAGCCAGCCCCGAGCAGAGTCAGGAAAGGCAGCGGAACAATGGTCCCCAGAGCAACGCTCTCTGACGGTCTGGCTTGACCCAATGTTGGCGATCCCATGGATCCCATGTCCTTCGGTAAACTCCTGGGTGTCAGTAGGCAGCAAATCACTGGGAAGTAGATAGACTGTCTTCCAAATTTGGAGCCAAGCTATTTTCTTTGGAAGTCAATCAAATCCTTTTTTAAAGTTGATGTGCCTAACAAGACTTATACCCCATCGTTACAGGAGTGGGCTACAGGAGGATCTACGGCCAAGGCTAAGATTTCCCTCTCAAAACTGTCCGGTGTCTGCTCTAAACACAAAGACCAGTCACTAAGATTGTAGGCCTGAGTTCATGCCACCAAATATGGCCATGGTCATTTCCATCTCAGTGATATAAAGGTAGCAGTCCCATCACAAGAGAGGAGGTGTTCTCTAAGGGGAGGAGCACCCCTACCCACTACCGAGGGCTAAAGACCCCTTTGCCTGGGGAAGGGAAGGAGAAAAAGGATGTTCAATTAATGTGAACAGCGTGGAGGACATCCTTCTGTCTTTTAATTGCCTTGACTACTGCCAACAAATTTTTAATCTTAAAATTAGTTATCACTTTGTTGTTAACAGTAGGGTTTGCATAAAGGATGAATTAAGAGACACTAATTTGTTTTCTGTCGGTTACTCATTCAAATATCTGCTTGAAGAGGGAAATCCTGGTGGAAAACTTGCTGGCGGTGTGCAGAAGAGTTAAATCAGACATACGTCTATTCTTCAGGGAGCAGAGTCTAATTCACTGGTTCCTTCCTTCTTCACTCAGCAAACATTCATTTCACACCTTCTTTGGTGCCAAGATCTATTTATATCACAAGACAGGTTGGATCAGGCTGCTAGGCAGAGGCACCAACCAATGTCCTAAGGGCACTTACATGAAGGGCTTAATCCAGTCAGGGCAAGGGAGGTGATCAGAGAGAACTTTCCAGAAGAGGTGACTTTAGAGTTGGACCTCAAAAGATCAGTGAGATTTGTTTTACAAAAGAGCTCACCATAGGATTCCTCTAAGTAACAATTTTTTTTTTTTCTAGTGCCTTCAATTACCCCCTGGTCTGATTTACACACCCTTTTAGAAGCACAGCTGTTGTGTAAATTAAACCTCAGTAATCCTTCCCCGGGGCTGAGCCCGTTTAGGAGAAATTCTGACACTGGCTGATTTATTTCTGCGTGCTTTTTCAGCACCTTGAGGATTTCAGCCTAGTGACTGCAGTTAGGAGGCACTCCGGTTGGGGATGGTTAGACAAAGAGGGAGCACGGGATTGTTGGGGAGAGAGCAAGAAAGCAAAGCAGGCAGCCTCGAATGGCAGATATGGGGAAGTAATCCTAAATCTTAGGAGAAGAAACATACAAGGGGCTGCTGGTCTGCCCTGGAGAGCGTCTTCAGCCTGCAGAGGCACCAGGGAAGCATGACAGTCACAGACTAAACCCTTTTCCTCTGTGTTTCCAGGATTAGGAGGTAACATCTCTAAGAAGCTGGGCACGCTACCTGCAAACAGTCAGCGCTCCCTCAACATCCGCAGCTGCTACTGCTCTTCTTCACCTTCATCCCCTCCTTCCAGAGGACGTTTCTGAAACCCACCCCACTGGGTTGAGCCATCCAGTCCCTTGAAAACCCACAGAAGTCAAATCGCTTACAAATTATAACAGTATGAAAGGCACACCTGCAGACAGACAGGTCTAGAGAAGCACTCACTTTGTTGGGAGAAGTTGAGGTTGGAGGTTGGGTTTGTTTGTGGGTTTTATTTCATTGTTTTTAAAATTTTGTTTTTAGCATTACCATTGGGGTTTTTTTCTTTTGGTTGTTTGTTTACTAATTTGTTCAAAAACTGCAAAGAGCACCTTTTTGGAACCAGGTGACACCAACACTTATGGAGACACCCTGTGGGCCAGGCACTGCCCCAGGTGCTTTAAGAGAGTATTCACGTTTGATGCTCCCAAGATCAGGTGCAGAAACGGGTCCACTGAGAGCAAGTGGCTTTCCCTGCTCACAGGGCTAACAGGAGCTACTCAGGCTCCACCCCTGAGCTGTTTGGCTCCAGTGTCACCCTGCCTCCCTTTAGCTCTGAGGGAAGGGACACTCCGGTTTTCATCCTCATATGAGAGAATGCCTCCCTCCTTGGTGTTTGCTTTCAGACGAGTGTGGTCATGGGCTTTCCGCAGTCTTCCCAGACAGCACCACCTGGGGTGAGCCACCAGCTCCCTCATGCTCCCAGCACTCAACACAAGGCCTGGCACACAGTAGGTGCTCAGTGCATAGCGGCACTGTTGAATCGGACTCCCAAATGAATGAACATTTCATCCCCTCCCAGCTCCCTAACAGGCTGCTGCTTTACAATGCGGGGCGGCAGGAGGGGCTCTGGTTTTCCCAGGTCCCTGAGTTCTCCACACTGCATCGTGCGGTTGGCTGCCTTGTTAGTTTTAACCACAACGTAAATTCACAGTTAGAAGATGCTAAGAAGAAGCCTTTCAGAGGAAAATGGAAAAGACTTGGCAGAGCGGGGCACCGGGAAAAGGCAGGAGAGGGTTCTGTGGATGAAGACGAGAAGTTTAAGGATGAAACAGAAGACGGCAGGTGGAGAGAAGAGCTTGGCAGAGAGCCCTGATGAAAAGGCAGGGGTCAGCGTGAAATTGGGCTCTTCCAGAAAGAAGAGAGAAAAAACAGACCCAGGCAATTTCCTGCAGAAATACCTGTGGGGATAACAAGCATTTTTTTTTTAACCCGAGCAAAATCGTCAAGCCCAGCCACTTTTATCATCTCCAATGCGTTCCGGAGATTTCCCCCGGCTCCTGAGAGACATTTATCTCTCCCGGAGACAGTCATTTGTCACGAGGGCTGGAAGCTAACCAACGTGTATGTAAGCAGGTTTGGGGCTCTAGATCATGAAGCAAACGGCAAAATATTGATTTTGTTTCTTTTCAACCTGTTCTAATCCAACGATATCATCTTATTACAAGGGATTTCTCTCCTCATGGCAAGGAGAACAGGCTCAGCGGACACTGAGGAGAGCGAGTCAGGCACTCGGCGCTCCATTTCTCTCCTGAAAGACGCTTTGTGGATGTCTAACACGCAGATGCTCAGTCCCAATCTTCTACCAGGACATTTCTCAAGGGGGGACAAGGGACCGAAGACCCTGACAGGCAGAGGATGTACAGTTTTGTTCCTAAGGCTGAAGCTAAAACCCACAGAAAGTGACTCCATGTCAGCCCGGTGCTTGTTGGCGGCTCAGAGGCCCAGGTGCCCAGGGTCCCAGGCTGGGTGGGTGAGGCCTCCCACTGCCTGGCCCCCCACTGCCTGGCCCCCAGCACCTTGCCAGCCTCTGGCCTGCAGGCCACCCCTCCTCTGATGACCCTCCTCCTCTTGTTTTGGACACGCCAGGCCTGTTCATGACTGGGTCTCTGCTCATGCCCTTCCCTCTGCACAAGACGCCCTCCCTCCTCCTCTCACAAACAGCTACTCATTCTTCCAATTCACGGGAAGCCCCCAAGACACTCTTAAGCCAAGCGAGCTGCTTCCTCCCTAGGCTCCCATAGCTTCCGATACCAGGACTCTCCTGGCTCCCACGCTGCCTCCTGGGCAGACCACATGCTCCTCGGTGGCCTTTGCAATCTTTCTGTGCACAGAGCCTAGTCCAGAGCCTGGCAAAGCGTCAGCTCAAGGCAGGTCTGTGGGATGAATGAATGGATGGCAGTTCCCCTTCTCCTCCTCCAACACCCTTTGTTGAAGAACATCACCCACTGGGTGAGAGGGGAGCGGCCATCCAGGGCCTCTGATCTCAGGATCAAAGGCACAGGGCGCTCATCCGAAGACAAAGCCTTCATCTTTCCTTCCCACTTTTCTTGTGCCATGGGAGCTCTGGCACATCAATCTCTCCCAGGTTTTGTGTTCCTCAAAGACACCCGTTTGCCCACATGAAGGTTCTGAAGCTATTTCGCCTTTTGAGGGGCTTTTCAATCGTTAGAGCTATAAGGGGATCACACACTTTGAAGTCCCCTTCACTGGTGCCTGCCAGGAAGTAGCCACGAGTTTTTAGATGTGCAGAGCCTCTGCTTCACAGAGGGGCCAGGTCTGGGCTCACCGCCAGGATGTGCTGGGCAGGCCAGGCCCTGCCCACGTCCCATTCCTGGCACAAGGCTTTGGGGCCTGGAGTGCCAGGCGCTTCCAAACTCTCCTTGCCACCCACGTGCTCTCTCCACCCGGCCTCCGGGCTTCTGCTCACCACGCTTTGTTTAGAATCTAAAAATAACTCCTCTCTTATTCAGTGCCATACAGTTTACTAAGGACTTACTCATATCGTTCATTCCTTTTATTCTCAGGACAACCCCACTGTGGAACACCGGCCAGCACCTACCATGTGTAGGCCTGGTGCCAGGCGCTGGGCTGAGAATGGCACATACAGGAGGCCCCTCCAGCCCTCAGAGGTGGCGCTCTTACCACACTGGCGTGGGCCAGGAATCTGAGGCTGGGGAGAAGGTGCAGCTGGTGGCCTGTCTCAGAGCTGGCAGTGGCAGAGTGGGGGGTTCGGGTCTAATCTCCTGTCAGCTAAGACCATCACTTCTCTTCCATGTCACCGCTGTCTCCCTTCAGTCATTCTTTCTCTTCAAGGCTGAAGCAGTGGCTTAGGCATCAGACACACTTGGCTTTGGATCCCACGAACTTAGCTGTATTCCAGCACATCACTGCATATCTCTAAAACAGTCTCCCCACCCAGCAAATGGAGAGAATAATGCCCCCCACCCCCACCCCAGCACTGTTGTAAAAATTAATTGAAATTGTTTACAAAGCTCTTAGGACAGTGTCTGACACAGAGCACATGCACCTGTGCACAGAGAGAGATTTTATTATCATCACTGTCTCTGGGTTTTACACTTTCCCCTGGAACTGACCTTCCTGGTAACTATTTTTGTCCAACAAATGTCAGCACCATTATCCTCTATAAATTGCCTGTCCTTGAACTCTGATCCAGCTTTTTAGATCAGTAAATCTCAAAACAACAACAACAACAACCAAAAACACAAACCCACAAAAAACAAAGCACCATGGATGGAATCTCTACAAAGTGCCAGGCACTGCCAGGTAAAGGAATCTAGAGACATATGAGGCCCCTTCCTTGCTCCCAGGAAGTTCGCAATCTAGGGTGAAAGAAGATGGCTAATAATTTTGAAATAAAATAGTAAGTCCTACAAGAGCACCGAAAAGGGGCATCTCTTGACGCTCATGAAGCTAAGAGAAGTTAGGGCAGACTTCTGGGGGTTGCGTTCTGAGTAGGACGTTGGTGGGAGACTGGGAATCAGCCAGGCAAAGAAAGGGTCGAATGAGAGCTCTGCGCAGGACGAGCAGTGAGTGCTGGGCCGTGAGTTATCCTTTATTTGGTCTTACAGTCGGGATCACTGTACTCTTCCCCGATGGTGGAAGATTAGTTTGGCAAGGTGGCAAGACCTGGTCATGGAGGACCTTGTATGACCCATGGTATTGGGTTTGGATCTAACCACAGAGGCCAATAACCCTTACACGTTGGTGTGCTTATGAAATCACCCAAGGAGCTTGTTAAAATGTTTCTTGCCTCAGGCCCAGAGACTTTGATATTATTGAATATGGAGCCAGGAGATTTCGATGGGGGTTCTCCAGGGACCACAATCTTAAAGTGCATGTCAGAGTAGATGATTGAGAACCAGGGAAGAGGGGTGTGGGACACATGGTGTCTGTGATTTAGAAAGATCCAGAATTCTGTTTCAGAACCACCCCTCCATCAGCCCCTCCATGGTAAATTTGATGCTGTTTCTTTATAGTCATGGTAGAATATCTTAAAAACTTTTGTTCAATTTTATGTACATACACAACATACACTTGCCACACTAGTATGAAATGATTTATTTCTTCTTATCTGGACACAAAAAAAATATCTTTCGCCTACTAGAGACAACCCCTGTGGTTTTCAGTAGAACAGGCACTTTCCGACAATCTCAGCTATCAAAACATAGCCTCCAACATGAAGTGAGCCCAAAGGCCCCGGACTACAGAGCGTCTCCAGAAAACTCATGCATCTTATTTTAGGAGAGCCAGGGGCATTCGTAGCTTCTCTCCTGGCGTGGGAGTGTGTCTGAGAAATGTGGGGGGAGGGGTGGACAAAATATCACCATCAGACAACAGTGCCACAAAGCAGAGCCCTGCACGGGGATATGCACTCGCTCATTTGTTCCTGAAACAGGAATCGGTGCTCGCCCTGTGCTGGCTGAGTGCTGGGAACACAGGCCAGGTCTTCAGGGCAGCAATTCGTCAGAGCCCGACAGAGGGAAGCACAGTGCACAGGCCACTGGGCTCCTCTGAGCATTTGTAGAACAAGGTGTATGTGGGGGGAGGGGGAATCACAGTTCTTTTGGGCAATAAGGTCTTATGGTTTGATATGCAAAATGGTGACCCCCCAAAAGTTAATATCAACTGTAGTTAAGAAAATAAATATATGTAAGCTTTTGTAAAGATTTTCAATTTTGAGTGACTAAACTGTTAAATTTTGGTGATAAGTGGAATACGTGTCTGCCATTTGAAACGAGTTCACTTACAGGGAACACTTTGTTCCCCAAATGAGAGGCAATGAGAGGTCAATAAATGGAAAATCACGGGATTTGAGCACTAGAAGAGGTCCTTAAAGATGGCCCAGTCTAATTCCATCGTCTAAGAAAACTGAGGCCCAGGGAAACCTATTCTGACCACGCAGTAAATTCGAGGCAAAAGAGAACTGAGCAGTGATGCTCCTGGCTGGACCAGCTGAAACTCCCAGGGGGACCGTGTGGCTGTGATTTATACGTCATGGGGTAAAGCATGCAATAGCGGTAACTGGGCTCAGGGGGAGAGAGAAAGGCGCTCAGCTCTTCAAGGCACTTGGCCTCCAGGAGCTCTTTTACTCAGTAGTTTGAGGGCTAATGAGAGTAACCAGAAGTGATCATTTGGGGAAAATACAGATACAAATTGGTTCATTTTCTCAGTTACACAATTACTAAAACCATGTTCCACATCTTAAGACGTGTCACTCAATAACAAAGCTTAAGGCTGGTGATGAATTAAACTCAATCCCATATCAATCTGCACCAGACAGTGCTAGTCCTGGAGGTCACCTGCTGCAAGAGAGAAAATGGCTCTTGAGAATCCTGGGCCAAGGGTCAGAAGGACCAGAGCTCCCAACTCCCCGGTTGCTGCTGTCACAAGGGCCTTATGGGCTACAGGGGTGCTGAGATGCTGAAGGCTGAGCCATCAGGGCCCCAGGGTGCTTACCCCAGTGTAGACAAGGCTCAGAAGCCTCAGGGAATGGAGAGGACATCTATGTCAGGCCGAAACTAGGCTTTGCCTGCAACTCCCCAAGTGGACCCAGCAAGCACGCCACCTCTCTGGCCTCAGGTCCCTCTCGGGGGAATTCAGAATGCATACTTACTCCCCACCTGGCAGGGTGCGGTGGGGATTAAAGGAGACGCGTGCCTGTGAGCAGCAGCATGGTGTCCCGTGCAGAGTGAACAGTAGGGAGAGCATTAGGGCTCGGACTCTGGGGTCGGCAGACATGGGTTTGAATGCCAGTTCTGCCACTCACAGTCAGGCAGTGCTGGCGGTCATGACGCCTCCCTGCACTTTGACCTCTGGATGTCTGAGATGCAGCTGAGACACCATCCACACCTCAAAGGCAGTGCTGAGGAAACGTGTTTAAAGGCACATTCCTAGCACAGACTCCGGCCCACAGTAAGTGCTCACTTTATGTTTTCCGTGGACGGCGGCCATCAGCGTTAGAAGCCATATAATCCCACCCTGCCCTCTTCCCCGTAATTGAATTTGTACTCCTTCACACAGTGCGGAGACGGGGAGCACTTGGGCAGGCAGCACAACCAGTGGGCTGGAACCCATCTAATTACTCGTTTCACTTTATTCTCCCATTAATTGGTAACATGGCAAGGTTCAAAGACCTAATGATTAGTATTAGCTTCCCCTGCTCGGTGAAGCCAGCTATCTACCCACTCCACCCGGCTCGGCCGTTCACTAGGAAATTGCCTGAGCGGCAGCTGTCACATTTGTCAAGCACTGAGAGCGCTCGGTAATGATCTAATGCGCTCGGGGCAGAGAGCACGTGCTAATGGTGACGGGCCACCGACATCCTCAGAGCGTCCTGCAGCACGCAGACCTCTCCCAGAGAGAAGCCGGGGAAGCTGAGTGGCTGAGAGGCTGAGAGGCTGAGAGGCTGAAATCAGCTGCTCTGTTACCAGACTCGGGTGAGGGGAGGAATATGTTCTCCCACACTGCCCCACCCTCGTCTTTCCAGCTTGTTCTATTCAATCTCTCCCCTCCCCCGTGAAAAACTGAAATGCCCACGGACATAAACAATTTGATGAGTGTTGGAAATATGCCTCAAGATACTACAGAGGATCCTCCCACAGGGCACTGTCCCATCAGGCCAGCCACTTCACTCACCCCGTTTTCCTGAGGGTACCACAAGTCCCACTGCATTCTCAGCAAAGAAATGTTGGTGCCAACCCTGGCTCCTCTCTCGCCATCCTCCTTTATGGCTTTTCTCAATGAAAAGCACACTCTGAGGGCCTCTCGGTCTATATTTCTTACAGCATGTGTCCTGCCTGTTGAGCTCTGGGGTCCAGTGGGCTGTACATTCTATTGTCTCCATTACAAGCCCACGAGTTCTTGAGAGTTGACCTTCATACACTGTGCTCACTTGCCTCCACTGTGCCCAGGATGTAGCAAGGACCCTGGAGCAAGGTGAGCACTATATATATACACACATACACACACGCACACACACACACACACACATATACACACACACAGACATATATATACACACACACACATATATATACACACATACACACACACACATATACACACGCACAGACATATATATACACACACACAGACATATATATATACACACACACACATACACACACACACACACATATATATGTTTTATATATATATATAGACACACACATGTGTACATATGTATATATTATAAAACGAGTATCAGTCTATATTGCACCTAATTTAGCATCCGATTTCCAAGGACACTGTCCTCTTTGGGAACACAAGCCTGTTTCTCCTGCAGCTGCAGCCCAGCTTGGTAGCAAGCGCAGCCTGGGCACATACCAGGCTCCCCGGATGCGTTTGGATCACAGAGTCTCAGAGCAGGATGAGCCCTTCATTTCACAAATGGGGGAAGTGGCCTGTCCAGGTCACTAGCTGCCAGGAGCTCCACTCCCAGACCTCACCGGCGGCACAGAGGCCTGAGCTACTACAAAGACTTTCTCCAACAGTTCAAAAAGAAAATCGCATCAAACCTTTCACAGCAGTATGGCAGACTGATAGATTTTGATAACCCGCCTTTATTTAAAAAAGGAAAATTGAATAATAAGGCTAATTCCCACTGATGCTGAGGATAGGGGAGGTCTGAGTTTATACTTCAAGAGGTTGGGGCTCACAGAAAAAATGATGTACCATTAAAATGAGCTGTTTGGCAGATACAAAAAATAAGTGCCCACTGCAGGGAATTCTGACTACAAGAGACAGGAAAATCGGCTTCATTAATGACAAAATGCAGATGCTTTTCTTCCTGAGCTGAAAAGAAACAGCACTGAGTATATTACACTGGAGCCTGTAAAGAGGTATGTGAGGACCCTCTTAAAAATGTATGAAATCTCAAGGAAAAGATTCATCAGCGGCTCCCTTAGCCTTGGAAATGTCGGCTAATTATTCCTCTCTCTTGTGTGAGACAGGTGGTGATTAATATAATACAACAGACAGCAGAGGAGGTGGTACTTGCAAAAGAGACACAAAGGGGAAATGATAAAGGAGGGACATAACAAGAGTTTAGCCCGGCTGGCATGGCTCAGTGGTTGAGCGTCGACCTATGAACCAGGAGGTCACGGTTCCATCCCCAGTCAGGGCACGTGCCCAGGGGTTGTGGGCTTGATCCAATGTATGGGCTGTGCAGGAGGCAGCCAATCAATGATTCTCCCTCATCATTGATGTTTCTATTTCTCTCTCTTTCTCCTTCCTCTCTGAAATCAATAAAAATTTAAAAAAGAGTTTAGATCTGAAGGTAGAGTGGAAGAACACATATATTTTAACATGGAGCCTGTGGAAGGGAAGGTCGAGAATGGGCATAATGGATACAGGAAGAGAGGCTTTCCTGAGCTGTGATGGGTAAGAGTGAGTAGAGGTTATAATAAGAGAATCCTGGAGAATGGGGAACAAGTGTGTTTTAGGCAAAAGAAACTGCATGTGCAAAGGCCCGGAAGCAGAAGGGAGATAGAATGGAGGAACATGTCAACGTTAAGAAAAGTCCAAACCTGTAGAAAACTTTTATAAGTTTATTTGAGGCCAAACTGATGACAGCTGCTGGGAAGCAAAACCTCAATGGATTGAGAAAATGCTCCAGAGAATGACCATTTTGTAGCTTATTTCATGCATTAGAATAAAAGGAGGAGACATAAGGAGAGTTACATGAAATCCATGGGTGGTAGACTAAGGGGGCAGGAGAAAGCAAAGCGGGGGGAGTCTCTGGGATGGGATAAAAAGGCAAAAGAGAGCAACACCTACTTGCTTTACATTGGGGGCTGGTACAGGATGGTTAATAAACACTTGCAGCACATAGAGATGGCATGGGGTGGCAGGGAGACAAGATAACAATGAGGGGTTCTGTGGTCTTGTGCTTTGATGGGAGGTTGTGCCCTGAGAGGTCTGGAAAAGATCACTCTGACATTTCAAAAGTGTGTTATTTTAGATGGAAAATACAATAGACAGGCTCACTTAAGGTAAAGATTAACCTTTGTCAAGGAAACTGTACACCTAGGACATGACTACCTGCCATGACTCGCTTCTAGTTAGGAATTTTTGTGTTCAGACCATCCTGTGTGGTTACTTTCATTCTCTGAGTTTGTAAGGCCACTGTGCAGGCCGCCCCTACACTTGTCAGGTTTAGTATGTGGCCTCTTTTTCAGCCACAAACGGATGGAGTGATGGAAAGAAGGCAGTTTGCGGGGAGTTGGGATTATCAGGAGTGATGTAAGGTGAGGCACAGGTCTGCATCTCTAGGTCAAGGGTCTGCATCAGTGCTTCTCAAATGTTTTGGTCTCAAGAGTCCTTTATGTTCTTAGAATCTACCGATTTACCATAATAGAAATTAAAATGGACAACTTAAAAAAAATTCATTAAAAATAACAATAAAAATGCATTATATGTTAATGTAAATAACACTTTTGTGAGGATATTTTCCCCAAAACAACAACAGGTAAAATATTTCTATATTTGTATAAATTGCTTTAATGTCTGGCTTAATAAAAACCTTGTCAAATGGCGCTTTCTTAAAGGTCAGTCCCAACGTGGAAGCTGAAACCATATTAATAAACTCTCTGCACTCTTTTAGGAAATCTATTGGTCTTTCTTGCATTTTGCATGATTCTTTAACCCCTGCAGAATATTCCAACACCATGCACTGGACATCTGGAAAACACTGGTTTATACAGATCATCCAAATGTTGTACAATTCATTATACAATACTCAAAGATTACATTCATTAATATTGCCACTGAGCTCATGAAAAAAAATATTTAAATATTGCAAAGCTGTTAAGTTCATGTGATAGATATGTTTTCTTAAAATTCAAATTTTTGCTTAAAAGTTCCCATTTTATCATTGGTGGCAAATGCTATTGGTTGTTTTCCTTGAAAAGAAGCTCATTTTTTTTTTTCAGTTTCAAGGAAATACCTGCCAAATGCCCACATCTGAATAACTGAAAGGGGCTCGGGCAACTTGCAACTCAAACCATCATTCGAGAGCTTTCTGCTAGACAAGCACTGTGTCTCAGGAGGCAGCGGAAGTGCTTCAGCTTATACTTGCCATTTTGTCACGCAGAATATTAAAAAGAAGTGCACTCAAGGGCTGAGATTTAATTAAATTAATAACTTGCACTGCTTCTTCAAGGACGTTCTTATGTGAATCTGGTTTTTTGTTTGTTTTAAACTGGCAGCGAAGAACACAGTGAGTGCTAGTACTGTTTGCACGCAGAGCTGCTCTACACCATCAGTGTAAAAGTCACCACAACGAAGAGGCAAATAACGTCTTAGTATTATTATAATGACAACAGTTTTGACCCTCCAGGTATCCTGAAAAGATCTTGGAGAACCCTGGGCATCTGGGGTCGGAGGACCTTGCTTTGAAAATAGCTGGTCGAGACTAGGTTGTGCAAACCTCATCAGGCATTTCACATGGTTTTATCTTTAGCCTATCAGGCAGTGAAAAGCCATTGAAGTGTTGTAAGCAGGAACTTACCCCAGTTAGATCTGAGTGAAAAGATCACTCTGGCTGCTGTGAGGAAAAATAAAATGGGTGGAGAACAGATAGGTGAGGAGAAAATAAGTTATGAGATTCTTAGAACCATCCAAACCAGAGAGGACGGTGGCCTAGACAGTGTGGTGACAGTAAAGACGGAGAGAGTGACAGAATCATGAGATCTTATGGAGGTATACACAAGAGGCTCGTCTTCCTTCATAACTGGAACCTGACATCGGCTCACTCTCAGGTGTTCCAACAATGGCACAGGTCAAACTTTATCCAGCCTTTCAAACAACAGTGTACCAGCAAAGGGCTTCAATGGCCACGCTAGATTATTTGAATACGTGTTTGATTGCTGGTCATAAATCCTATTTCTAAATTCCATTAAATTGTACACTCATGGTAGCCTACAGCCTCTTCTCTTGCCCACCCTTTCGATTTCTCCATCTCTCCCTCCCATGGAGTTCTAGCCGTATGTGAGCTATGACCTCCTCTCTTTTTCTTGATTATCCCTCTCCTTCACGCACCCACACCCCATCACACACCATAGGAAGGTAAAATATCCCTGGTATCAGTGCCTGGTTAGATCTCCTCAGACTTCCTGGACCACTGTGACGTTCTCCTATCTGGCCTCCTATTAGATTGGCATCCTCCCTAGTCTTCCTGGCCTCCCTCAAGGCCCACCTCAAATGTCACCTTCTCTGGAGAGTCCTTCCTGACCCACCAGGCCCAGGGAGTCACCTTCTCCCCTGAGCTCTGACAGCACCTGGGCTATCACCACTTATCATCTGGAGTCTCTCTGGATACCCCGCATGCCTGCAAGGTATAGAGAAGGCTCCATTAAACATTTGCTGATCTCTTCTTTTTCTATTTCATAGACACTGGAAATATAATTTTTTAATTATACTAATGTCTTAAAACATGATTCAACTCTAACTAAACAAAGAGGTCTTTCTTCACCATTGAACCCAGAAATGTTGGCTAAAGGTAACAGAAAAAAACGGAAAGCTCCTCAGAACTCCAACTGCTCCAGGAGTGGGAGCCAATTAATTTCCCAATGTTGAAAATTAATGCATTTAAGATTCTGCCATTTACATTCATTTTTCCTCATTAAAATATCTTAACTGTGCTGAGCTTGTCACTATCTTACTCGCACGTTCAGAAGATTGTACAAGGGGGACCTCAGGGTCGCTAGACACATTCAGTGGCTTACTCCGTACCTTCTACAGTTACAATTAATTTTAAGAAACTTTCAAGTCAAGTCACACCCATCACGAAAGTGAGCCCTGAACACGAGCACATGCCTTTTGCACTGGCTTCTAAGAGACTCGGAGGTGGAAACCGCGTTCTTCTCTACCCCTTCTTGTGCTCTATCTATACCAGTGATGGCGAACCTATGACAGGCGTGTCCAGAGGCGACATGCGAACTCATTCTTTTGGTTGATTTTTCTTTGTTAAATGGCATTTAAATATATAAAATAAATATCAAAAATATAAGTCTTTGTTTTACTATGGTTGCAAATATCAAAAAATTTTTATATGTGACACGGCACCAGAGTTAAGTTAGGGTTTTTCAAAATGCTGACACGCCGAGCTCAAAAGGTTCGCCATCACTGATCTATACCAATGGCCTCAACTACCACTGATGTATGTACTGGTGGCTATGAAATCAATAATGACAATGACAAAATGATGACACTAGGCAACATTTATTGAGCACTGGCAACATGCCAGGTGCCTTGTGAACTTCTTGTACGTGTACCTCACATATAATTATCTTGACCTGTAGTGTAGGTGCTGCTAATGTCCTCATTTTAAACACAGAGGAAACTGAGGCTACATGAGGGTAAGCACCTTGTCCTGGTCACTTAGCTGACAAGTGGCAGAGCTGGAGTTTGCACCCATGTGGTCTGGCTTCACAGCCCATGTGAGGACTTCTCCCGGCTCGCCTTTATGACAGCCGTTAGACTTTCTCCATCTGGAAGTCCCCCAGGTAACTTAACGTCAGCCCGTCCGAAATTGGACTTCATGTCTTCCCCTGAAATCTATTCTCCCTGCTGCATTTCTGACCTGGATTAACTGTTCCATTCTCAACCTCACCATAAGTGAGTTCTCCAATTTCTTCCCTCATCAGATCCGTGATTCCGGCCTGCTGAGTCAAACCAAGAATGGTCTCTAGTAGATCCCTCTCTCAGCTCCACTGCTAAATGCCTTGATCCAGAGCATTCATTTTCTATCTGCCAGCTGACCTCTAGTTCTCATTCTTCCAGTCCATCTGGGGGACTGTCCCCCAAGAGATATTTGGGTGGTACAGACCACCAACTCTCTCTTCCCAGTTTCTTCCAGTGGCTCAGACCACATTTCCAGGAGTATCCTGATTCCTTTCCCTGCCTTCCTCCAGGGGAGCCACAGGAATACTGTCAACTCTGCTTCTAAGCACACTCAGGCCTCTCATCGGCTGGATCCAACCTGCCTTTGCCCCATGTGGCCCTCCAAATTTCTGATCTCTTTTTTTAACCTGAATATAGCATGTGCTTTCAAAGTTTCATGCCTTGTCCTAGCCGGTTTGGCTCAATGGATAGAGTGCCAGCTCGCAGACTGAAGATCTCAGGTTTGATTTTGGTCAAGGGCACGGACCTCGGTTGCAGGCTTGATCCCAGGCCCTGGTTGGAGCATGTGCAGGAGGCAACCAATCGATGTGTCTCTCACATTGATGTTTCTCTGTCTCTTCCCCTCTCTTCCATTCTCTAAAAGTCAATGGAAAAAATATCCTCAGGTGAGGATTAACAAAAAAACAAA
This sequence comes from Myotis myotis, assembly GCF_014108235.1. NCBI lineage: Eukaryota > Metazoa > Chordata > Mammalia > Chiroptera > Vespertilionidae > Myotis > Myotis myotis. The sequence continues at coordinate 14,456,727 of NW_023416316.1, forward strand.
ACAAAGTTTCATGCTTTTGCACATGTGGTTTCCTCTGTCAGATACTGTCCCTTTCTCTGCCTGATGGGCTTCTCTCCGTCTGCAAGACTCCATCTAACATCCCCTCGAAGGTGCATCTAAGTCCCCACAAGCAAGTGGACTGCTCAGTGTTCTCATGTCCTTTCACAGCTGTATTACAGAACTTAGTGCCCAGTAAGCCCTTGGCATTGACGATCCTGCAGGTCACGGCTAGCAATAGAGTGAATGAAGATAAAAATTCTGATCACAGATTGCCACCAGGATGAAATGAGATGACATATGTAAAACAACTTGCATGACTTGATTCACACTTTCCACAAGGCAGGTATGAATTAGTAAGTCACTTAACTGGTCAATGAATCTAGCTGATCAATAAACAATTGGTTTGTTTCTGCACAACAGTTAGTAGTCAACTTAAAGAGTCACAACAGTCCCTCATGACTGTCTAGGGCCAACTGTACTCTAATTCTTCGTGCATCTTTTTCTCCCTTCTCCAGCACAGGGATTGGGCAGGCCAGCTTTCTTTCCCATTAGGTATATAGAACATACGGACACTAACTTAAAGATTTGTTGAAGTAATAAATGAAATAAGACCTATGCAGATTGATTCCTTGGGCACTGGAAAGATTCACCATCCCCCTCCCCCAGACATGTAACTCACCTACTGGTTATATCCAAATTATTTTACCAGGAGGCAAAAATCTTTCCCTTTACAATGGAAGAAAATGTACAGCTCAGCAAAATGACAAGTTGCTATATTTCGCAGATCTTCATACTGCTCAAGAATAATGAAGATAGTAAGTGTTAAACCGACAAATGCCCAGAAGCCAGCATTTGTATCTATTTGTCGAAGCGTCTGTCTCCCCTGTATATAGAGAGCAGCTCAGAGGAAGGATCGTGCCTCACTGTCTCCCTCATTGCCCATCATCATGCTCACAAGCACCAGAGCACCCTTCTCCACGCCTTCTCCTTAATGTACTTATTTAACGTCCCTCTCTCCTTTGGAATGCAAGCCCCATGAGAGCAGGTGGCATGAGTCTGCTCCACGGCTCTGTCCCCGCTCCTAGAAAGCATCGGCATGCAGCAGGTGCTCAGAAAGTGTCTGCTGAGTCAATGAGTGAGTGGTTCTATAACCTGTCCTCCTCGCTTCTCATGTCTGACCAGAGAATAACAATCTATCCTCATAAAAAGTACACAGTTAACAGTGATAGAGTTAAAAACAAACAAATAAGGTAATGTAATGTTTTAAAAATCTCTCAACAGTGATTCTATACAATTATTATTTTCCTGGGAGGAGGAATGAACTATGACCAAATTAACAATGATAAATCCAGCCTAGGAAGGCTGGTTATACCACGAATAACCACCAAAGAACTGAATTCTTGCCCTTGCTGTAATTTTAGAATTTGGGACTTTATTGCTGCAGTAAGTCAGGGAATATTGAATGTGTTCCTTTCAGTGAACTCAGGTGGGATGACAACAGTCCAGGGGAAGAATTAGTGGTATTTAATCTACATCCCTGCTCTACTCTTGAAGATACATTTAAAAATCACTTTCCAGATGCTGTTTAACTAAAACACAAATTTCAAATCATAAAATGTGGTCAATTAACCCTAGGCAAGTGGATAAAATGAGCACATTACAGAGAAGAGATTGTAGCACAGAACATGGACTTGAGCCCAGCCTTGGGCTGGGCTTGACCCTTACCACTGTGTGACCTTGGGTTCTCTGAGATCATATTTCTTCCTCTATGAGACAGGATTTGCAAAGTTCCTGTGAACATTCAACAAGACAATAATATCTGCAAAGCACCCGCACTGCCCCTGGCACCATACTCAGTAACAATAACATGTAACAGTAACAACAACAATCTCAGAAAAACGTGGCAGGAGTAAAACACCGGATATGCTTGTTTTCAGGGTGAAAAAAAATTACCAGCAGGGATTCTTCATCAAATAAACTAGTAATTTTAGCAACACAATCTGGAGGCCTGTGGTTTAACAAGCAACTAATTAGAAACTGACGCTCCCTGAGCTGTGAGTGACATCAGCTTAAAAATGCACATACACAGAGGGAAGTCAGGCACAAGGACAATCGTGGGCCATGCTCTCTCCGGAAAATACAGCTGAAAACCCCAGATGATCTCTTTTAATAAAATCTCTGAAAAATACTCAGATTAATAATATGAACAAAGGAGGTCTTCTGAGTTTCCATCACTTTAATGCCACTTGGCATCAGACCATTCCTGCCTGTTTGGATTGTGAAAATAATGAAGCGATAATTAAAGGTAAATTATGCAAATGAAAGAGCGGGCACACAAGCTGGGGTGGAGGACCGCTCTGGAGGGTGAGTGATCCACTGGTCTGTTCAGTGGACCAGCGGTAGATGATTCTCCTGCCCGACCACAGATCACGTCACTGCTATCCCTCCACTAAAGTGTCTGCCGGGTGCTGCGCCCCGCCCATGGGCAAATCTAGAGCTCCTTGGCTTGGCATTTAAGGCCTTTTGTAATCTAATCATGCCTCATCCCTGCTGCTTCCTACACCCATCATCTTCCATCCAAACCAAAGTACTTACAATTCCCCAAACTCACCCTAACCTTAATGTTTCCATTTAGGACAATATTAGAGAGAGATATTATTTTGAAAGCCAATGTCTAAGTCCTTTAAAGAAAGAAAGTAGTCCACAATGAGCCATCACAAACAAATCCTGTGATAGGAACTGCTCTCCCTGAGGAATTTCTGGAAACAACAAAAACATTCCACTTCCTGGGTCCCCAGACATTCTGGTTTAATTGATCGAGGTGAGGCCCAGGCTCGGGTGAGGTTCCCTGGCCAAGTTCAAGAATCGCTGTTTTAGGTGTTTGCCAAAAGATCCACCCAGCCTGCTGCCTGTTCGGTGCCTATGACACTTGAGTTTGGGACCCCTGCCCATATCACCTTACCAAGTCCTTGCCATCATCCTTGGGGTAGTCATTTTACCTCAGTTTATATAAAAAGAAGTTTGGGTTAACTATCCTGGCCCCGATACCCCAGCTCTCAAGGTTTGTGTGTGGGGGGATGGGGTGGAGGGGGGAAGGGAATGAGGACAAAGCAGGGCTGTCCAAGTCTGATGGCCAGACTGTGTCCTCCCCACCCTGCTCTGCTGCCCCCTGCAGTGGGAGCTCCAGCTGCCCATTGACTCCTTCCAGCTGGTAGTTAAAAATCAATCACAGCTTGAAATTGATTGCTGTAGAAATATTTACACCATGGACATAGGCAAACACTACAAATCAGGGCTTTCTGGTTTTGTTTCTAAAAGCCAGTTTACCAGCATACCTCTTAATACCAAGGCACCAAGAAAAGAGAGAAAAAAAGGTCAAATTATGTTCCTTCAAATTCAGGAAGCAGGTGTGTAATGCATTTTAGAAGATTTCAACTCCAAACAGTTCAAATTGAAGGAGTTTGGGGGCTTAAAGAAATGCACCTTGAGTCTGTAGAAAATGCACATCTGTCATTTTTATTAAGATGCCGCATGGGTACAGTGTGCTTTGTGTGCTGCTATTTGCTGGGTGAGCTCGGCTGAGAGCCACTTAGCGGCAGTGGAAATGAAAGTAAGAGTGTGAGACAAGGTGTTTTGAGGTGCTCCCTGTCTCCCACCGGGAGCATAATAGAAAATGTTCACGGAAACCAGCGGCCAGGCAGCCCTGTCGCTGCGTTAGCTGCCCAGATAGGTCGAGTTCCAATACTGAACCGCTGGATCGGAGCCACCTGTTGAGGAAGCATAAGGAGAGACTAACAGAAGTGACCCGCCCTCTGTGATCTGGGGTTCCAGCGGCTCTGAGCCGCATTCTTCCCTCACAGCATGGCTCCTCACCAGCACGGCTCCATAGCTATAAGCCTAGATGTGCTGGCCAGTGCTTTTAGGGGTTGAAGAAAGAAGATTGTAAATGGAAAAGGAATAAAGGAAACGGCTGCTTACTGAGTGCCTATTTTTACAACCAGGCATGAGCTAGACAGATATGAGTTTTCATGTATGGTACCAGCACTGAACAACTATTTACTGAACAACTATTACATGTCAAGCCCTATCCCCGGCCCTTAGGTACATTATCTCATTTAATCCTCTAGAGCAGTGGTTCTCAACCTTCTGGCCCTTTAAATACAGTTCCTCATGTTGTGTCCCAACCATAAAATTATTTTCGTTGCTACCTCATAACTGTAATGTTGCTACTGTTAAGCATCATAATGTAAATATCTGATATGCAGGATGGTCTTAGGCGACCCCTGTGAAAGGGTCGTTCGACCGCCAAAGGGGTCGTGACCCACAGGTTGAGAACCGCTGCTCTAGAGCCTTGTGAAGCAGCTACCATTACCCCATATTGCAAATGAGAAAATTGAGGCGAGGATATAATAGTTGCCAAGGAAAGGGTTGCTCTGTTGGTTCATGCCAAATGACAGTGACATGAAAGCCACAATGACCCACACCAGCCTCCTCCAGCCTTTGAGAGTTTGTCATCAAAGTTCCTCCCAACTCATACAACTTAACAAAAAGAAGATAAACAATCCAATCAAAAAATGGGCAAAGGATCTAAATAGACACCTTTCAAAAGAGGACATTCAGAAAGCCAAGAGACATATGAAAACATGCTCAAAGTCACTAATCATCCGAGAAATGCAAATCAAAACAACAGTGAGGTACCATCTCACACCTGTCAGACTGGCTATCATCAACAAATCAACAAACGACAAGTGCTGGAGAGGATGTGGAGAAAAAGGAACACTTGTGCACTGCTGGTGGGAATGCAGACTGGTGCAGCCACTATGGAAGACAGTATGGAGTTTCCTCAAAAAACTAAAAATGGAACTCCCATTTGACCCTGTGATCCCACTTCTGGGAATATATCTCAAGAAACCAGAAACACCAATCAGTAAGGATATATGCACCCATATGTTCATAGCAGCACAATTCACCATAGCTAAGATCTGGAAACAGCCTAAGTGCCCATCAGTAGATGAATGGATTAGAAAACTGTGGTACAGCTACACGATGGAATACTATGCTGCTGTAAAAAAGAAGGAACTCTTACCAGTTGCAACGGCATGGCTGGAACTGAAGAGCATTATGCTAAGTGAAATAAGCCAGTCAATGAAGGAAAAATACCACATGATCTCACTCATTCATGGATAATAAAGACCATTATAAACTTATGAACAATAATAGATACAGAGGCACAGCTGCCTCAAACTGATTGTCAAACTGCAACGGGAAGGCCGGGGAGGGTTGGGGGGCGGCGGGGGGGGGGGGGTACGAGATCAACCGAAGGACTTGTATGCATGCATATAAGCATAACCAATGGACATAAGACACTGGGGGGTAGGGGAGGCCAGGGGATTGTCAAGGGCGGGGGGGGGGGGCACATATGTAATACACTTTGTAATACTTTAAGCAATAAAACAATAAAAATAAAAAAAGGTTCTTCCCAAGGAAGAGACCAGGGCACTGGAATGATCCAAACCTGCTCCCAAACTGGACTCTGCCCAGGTCAGTGGGCGGACTTTGTAAGAGTGAAATGCAGATAATAAGACCTCCTAGGGCTGTGGTACAAACTAGCCAAGAAAATAGCTGGCCACGGTAACACTGGACAAGGGTGATGTTGCAGATGACGACAGAGGACAAAGAGGAGGCAGAGAGAAAACACAACCTCACCCCACCCCCATTTCTCTTCCTCTCTCCCTCTCCCTCTCCCTCTCTCTTTCTCATCCTTCAACTCTCCTTCCCTCTCCCTCTCCCTCTCTCTCTTCTTCTCCCTCTCCCTTCTTCCCTCTCTCCCCCTTTCAAGGGTGCCTCTGGCAAATGGAGCTGTTCCTTGAAGCCTGACAGCCGAGTATCGGCTTGTGAACATGCCAGGCCTGTGTCAAATTCCCACTAATGATTTTTCAGCATAAATTAAATGGAGTGAATACTTTCTAATGGCCGCTACAGAATTACACGACAGCTTTCAGGAGAATCTACAAAAATAGCTGGAATCAGAGGAATGGTCATGCTGATGCATGGAAGTTTCTCATTAATTTAATTTCTTCCTTCCTTCTGGCTTGTGGACCTTCTGTGCAAAAAGCTGATAGAAAAGAGATGCGCACAAGCCACGGGGTACCCCCAGCCTATTTAAATAAGCTACATCGGGGGCACTAACAGTGTTGCATAGCAAGTAGGATGTTACATTATATTACATTAATCCCACCACCAGGCATAGCAATACTTCTTCACAGTTATAGAAATTGTGTAATTTACAAAGGACATTTCTATCGTATCGAATTTGACTTTCTCTGCTTTATTGAGCACTTGTCATGTGCCTGGTATCCTATGGATGATCTCGCTTTGCGTTCCCAACGCCTGATTGCGACTGCTGTTTCACAGGTGAGGCTTAGCCAGGCGGAGGCCTTCATCGGGGATCACACTTCATAAGTGGAGACTAGGATTTGAACCCGGGTCTATCAGGCTCCAAAGCTTCTCCTTTTAACCCCTGAGCATCTGCTTCCTGTGAGGTGAGTGTGGCTGTTTTGGGGGAAGGCACTGTTTTCCGACCCTTGATTTTTCTTCCAGGGTCAGGACCCACTTAGGAGAATATTTTGGGCTTTTTTTTGCCCCACCCTCGCTCTACCCTTGAGGAAATAAAATGTCTTTTTTTATGAGTTTGGAGGGAGGAAATGGGTGAAAATGCTCAGCCCTTCTTCTCTTCCTCTTCTGCTGTGCGCCAGGGCCTGGCTCCCGATCCCACAGTCCTGCTGGGAGTGGGGGCGGCGCTGCTGCCTGCAGGCGCCTCTCTGGATTCAACACCTGGAGGCTCATTTGCCCACAGACGGAGGACATTCTCCAGCATCGCCATTTCCACAATGGAGGTGATATTTGGGCCCTTCTCCTCTTTAGTCCTGTATCTTACTGTCCAGTAATTCAGAATGTAGGTGGATGAGAGGGCTGCGGATTGGACCTTGAGAGAGTCTGTCCATTCCGATCCCCGCTGCACAGATAAACCTCGAGGCAGGCGTGGCTCTTTCTTAAAGAAGGGAGAGCTTAAGCATCAGCAAATACGTGATAAATGGCCCCAAACATCTTACCCTATAGGAACCTAATTCCTTGAGTTCAGATTAGGACACATAGTTTAAGGAGGAGAAAAATGGGAGAGTTCAGGGATAGGGCCAAAACAACTCAAATGTAAAACAACTCAAAGATAAAGCACAACTTCAAATGACTACATCCTAAATCAAGCCGAGTACAGGGGCGTACCCTACCCACCTTGAGATCTTAATCTGAAAGCAATTTTCCCAATTACTAAGAAGGAGCCAAGAACCAGTTTATGCAGATTACTTCCCCTCCTACACCCACACACACAAACCAACAACAAACCTTATGGGGGTAAAACCAAGCTAAAAGAACTGAGCCATCTATAATTTGGCACTCCTGAGATTTGCCTGCTGCCAGAGTTCTACCAAAATGCCTACTAAATAATAAGCCTGAGACTTATTACTATTCCTACCAATACAGAATGTTAGAACAGAAAGGGCTCTCAGCAGTCAAGACCACAGCCCTCCGTGAAGAGAGAGAGCCCAGGTGATGGAGCGGGGCAGAGGAGCCACGCGAATTAGCTTCACACCCACAGGTCCCAGCGCAGTGCCTGGCCTATAGCATGTGGGAGAGAAGCAAGCCAGTGGCAGAGCCAAGATTAGGACTCAGGTCTCCCACACCAGCGTTCCTTCCTTTTCTTATATTGTGTTGCCTGTAATGATACCGATCTGTCTGTTTCTCTGACCTCATGCTTCCAAACTATTACCCTATGACAGGCCAAGCGAACAGGCTTCCAAGACCAGAGGAAAGATTTCCCGCAAATAATTGGTAGAGCAAGTGTTGAGATTCAAACCATGGGAGATGCTGGACCACCTGTGCAATAGCTAAGCACAGAGACAAGCACCACTCCATCCCCTGATTACAAGCACCAGTTCACCAATTTTAAAGATGCTAGCAATGAACTTGGGCAGAGAATAAATGCAAAGCCTCATGATGTCAACCTCATGAAGCACTAAGATTATTAAAAAATGGCCTACTGAATCAGAACTATTTTTAGAAGCACAATCCTGTTTCTCTTCTTCAGACTAATTAATGTTCGTGACCAGGACTAGAGTGTTCTGAATGCCGTGGAGAGGCAACTCATTCGGGTGGGAAGCAGGAGGCCGGATGGCGAGAGCTGTCAGAAGCACATCCAGTGTGAACGCGCACACTGCAGATGAAGAACACAACTTCCAATTAAGCCTGCCGCAAATATCTGGCACCTACTACCTGGAGGTTTAAAGCAACTGGCAAAATGTGCAGAGTCTAAGGGTTTTTAAGGGATAAAATCTTCTTTTAAAAATTTTTCATATCTCTCTTTTTAAAGGGAATAAATCACATGCACTTAGGGGCTCCCAGCATTTTCCCGCCATAGCTGACTCTAGAGATGAACAAACCACAGCCTGAAGTGTGGGGGCTTGTCCAAGGTCAAATGCCGAGGTGGCTGTGGGGCTGACATTCATCCCAGGACCCTGACGCCCAGCCTAGGTCATCTTCCCTGGTCAGAGCTGCCTTTCCATGGGTAGACCGTAACCTGTGGTGCAACAGAGGAGTTCTTGAAAATCTACAAAACACGTTTTTAATTTGAGGCACAAACTGAGCAAATGTTTTGCATGAGGGATTATTTTCATTAAAATATTAATGTGAGCATCATTCATTTACTTCAACCTTGCTAAACTTTACTAAGCTGTCCATTTACTCATATAAATTCCCATTGGATCAAATATCTTTAGAAATAAAACATATTTTTGCATGGTGGAAACTGCATATCTAATGTGTCCATCAATAAGAATTATGATGATATTGATAATAGAAATAGTAATTACCACTTATTGAACTCCTGTGTGCTCAGCACTGTGAGAGGCACTTTGTATAATCACAGGAAGAATTTTAATTATAAAGTATCTACTACTTATTAAAAAGTTAGCATGTCTAGTTATTATGCTATGCATTTAAGTACTTTAATTCATGTAATGATCACAACAATCCTAAGTAGTTATTACTATTATCACCTTTTATAGATGAAGAAACAGAGACTTAGAGAAGTTAAGTACCTGCCCCGCCCAACACCGTGAACAAGAAGAAAAGTCAAGATTCAAACCCATTGAATTCTAGAACCTTTTGTCTTTTCCATTACACGGTGCTACATGCTCATTTATAAAAAGTACTGGTTCAAGTTCCATTTCCAGCCAGGGTATTTATGAAGGTGAGGATGAACGAAATGGTGCTAAGATGACCTGTTCCCTGTAAATGCCTTGTCTGTGGTTTGGAACAAAGTAACCCCGCTACCAAATTCCCTGAAGAAAAATATTGCTCACAGCATCGGGTAATCAGATGATGCTGAAATGGAAACTGGTTCAGAACTACAGTGAAATTTGTGAGTAAAATACAATTTGCCTGTTGTTCATTTTTAAATATTCATAGCAAGAACGCATTCCCATTTTCAGCAATTAAATGGCTAAAATCTGCAACCTGATGTATTTACTGATCATGAACACTGCATTCCTAGAAGGACCTACGTTTAAATTAGCAGCCCCGCAAGCTGTCATTCCAGCGGAAAACCAAACAAATGAGACAGAAATGTTGCTGTTGCCTAGAGAAAACATTTTCTCCACCACTTGTTCTGTTGTAGAGAAAGGCTGAGTCAAAATTAAGGATGCGTCAAGGACTTTGCCTGCAAACCAGCTAGAAGAGACGGAAATATCTACAACATTTCCCCTCATTAGAAGAAGTGTGTTGTAAGGGTTCGGTTGTGCCTTAAAGGTTAGATTTTACAATCACTTAATATTTCACTTGTCTTAAGAAACTCGCAGAGAAAGGCAGGAAAAGGAAACAGATTAACAGGAACGTGAATTTATGAAGCGGCCCTGTGTTTTCAGCTCTGTGGTCATATGCAGCATATGCGACACCTATGAGTAGAATTATAGAAAACTGGGGCATCTTGTTCTTTGTGTTATTGACAAACCGTCTCCAGTGCCTCCTTCACCAGGGGCATCGGACATCTCTTTCGCATAAGGATGAGTCCTGACAACCCCAGTGAGAGCTCAGTGCCAAGCTCCCCAGGGCCTGAGGGGTTGGGTCTTCAAGTGGTTTGGAACAGACAAAGGACCGGGGGCTGGCAGGCAAGTGGTTCTCAGTGTCGTGTTGTGCCTGGACCAGCAGCATCCTTATCACCTGGGACCACGTTAGACATGCAAACAAATCGCAACTGTGGGTGGTACTCAGCAATCTGGGTTTAGCAACGACACCCCCTCCCCCACCCCGGTGATTCTAACCCCCCACTAAAGTTTGGGAGCTGCCCCTCTATAGTCTGCACAGCCTCTTCTGTCGGCCCCTCCTTAGCTGCAGGCTCTAAGACCCTACTAGTATATCCAAGGACTCTGCCTCCATCCAGCCCAGGCCCTGTGCTGGCCTCAGTAAGGGTAAGTTAGCAGATGCCAAAGAACCCGTTGAAGGGGCTCTGCAGTGGTCTTGCTGACTCAGACCCAGAGTATGATGCCAGCTCTGCCATCCGGCCGCCATGCTGGCTGTGCTTAGAGGACTGCAGTTCCATCTGAAACTCCAGGCTAGACGGCTAAGGCCTGGTCCTTGCCACTTTCTCCCCCACCCCAGCTCCAGCCCCACTCTCAGGGGAGCCACCTATGCTCTCAGATCTCCCTCCCCTTGTCTGGACAGCCCAGAATCAGGAGGCTCCCTGATTCCGCCCACAGACTCTAAGGGCAACACCCTGCCCATGCAGTTCCGCCACTGTCTTGGAAATAAGATCCCTGATCTAGATTACAGTTTGGCTGCTGGCTCTGTCCCACCCCATCCCAGCTCCCTGCTCTCTCCCCATTTCCTGGCTTTGTCCCTTTCCTCTCAGCCTGCTCATGCCCAGCATACCTGAGTGGCAAGATAACTGAGCACCACTTGAGAATCTTGTAGAAAATTCTTGTCTACGTAGACTTGGCTACCAGCCCCTGCCTGGGGCTCTGCACTGAAAGGGTCCTGCTTCAGCCCAAGTCTGGAAGCCCCCTCCCATGGACCCAGCAGTCCTGGAGGCTAAGGAGACATGCCCACATGACGACTGTGTCCCATGCTCTCTGGGCACCCAGCACCCTGTAAGTCCCCTCCTCAATGGCTGGAATCCATCTTCCTAAGGAGGAATGGTGCTTCAGGTATACCCCCCGCCCCCCACCCCCCACCCCAGCCCCAATACCTGAGGAGCAGTGCCCACCGGGCTTAGGTGTGTGAACTGGTGAAGCTCCCCACCCTGTGCAGTGGTGGATGGTGTTGGGAGTGGGGAGAGAATGAGGGCTGGCAGGAGGCTGGGACCTCAATGTGTGCTCTTCTTGGGCCCCACAGATGCGAGGGGCAGGCCTGCACATGCAACCTGGTGACAATTAAACCAGATGACAGATGTCATGACACTAATAGGAACTCAAGAGACACTGTGGAGTTAGTGCACCTGGCGGTCTGCTTTGGTCCCCTGCTGGATGCTCACAGCCCACCTGCACCTTTATCCCACGGTGCGGGCGAGGAAACTGGGACTCGGGGAGGTTAGGTGACTGGCCCACCATCTCAGGACCAGGAACTGAACCCGTGTCTGTCTGATCCCAGAGCTGGCACACCTTCCCTACATGTGGCCATTTAGTTTCGTCTTAAATACTTCCAGCTACGTGAACTCACTACTCCTTTGATCCAATCTGTAATATTTCAGGCAAAGTAACTTGCTTTTTTCTCCTTTCCTTGAGCTTAAATCTCTCTGCAAATTTCAGCCATGTTTCCTTGTTCTGCCCATTGGAGGCTGCAGAGTTTTATGCCCTCCTCACACAACAACCTTTCAAACTAAAAATGGCAAAAATCCTCTGGGGTCTTTTATTCTCACCTTTTCCTCCTAGTGGAGGATGTCCAGCCCACTTTCTAATCGGGCCTCTGAGGACAGATTCCAGTCACTGTTCCTCACAGCACCTCAGAGAGGTCATGGCAGGCACAAGTACAACCTATCAGAGGCCTCGGCTAGATTTGCACACGTGGGTAAACGTTCCCATCGTTGGCAATGCCCTCTCCTAAAACCCAAGCCTGTGGGTGTCACGCGTCCTTGCCTGTAAAATGGGAATAATGACTCGCACCTGCCTCGTGTGCATCGCTGGATGAGTATTATTCTAGGTCACTGGCTTTGAAATGACTCCCTGAGCTGCAGAGCACTGTACAGCTGTGGGGTGAGCATGGCAATGATGCTAATGCACAAAAGAGGAGGCTGATCGGGGAAGCCCCCCCGAAGCAGGTGCAGCAGAGAAACCCTCCCCACCTGCGCCAAGAGCTTAGTTCCTCCATCACGCCTCTTGCCAGGACACAGGGCCAGGTGCTTGTGAAGGACGCCGAGGCACCCGCACAGCTCTGAGAGCCTAAAACTACATTAAAACAGCATGATGATATGCAAAAGGTGCCTAGAGGGCGGGATGGTTCTGTGCCCAGCAACGGAGCCAGCAAGTGGGTGAGCCCATGAGCATGCTGCCCAGAGTCAATGCTGGGAAGGGCTGAAGAATCTGCCAGAAAGAGGGGCAGAGTCAGGATCTCCACCTAGACCTCCTCAGTTCACTCCACTTCACCAGTTTCCCCTAGATCCCTGGACGACATAGTGTCTGCTTTGCCCATGTGAATGCCTTGATCTACTTTAGGGAACATTTATTCCCATAATGGGACCCCCCCCTCCCTCCTGCCCCTCTGGCTCATACACCCAACTAACTAGTAGACCGCCGTAAACTCTCTGATCATTCATTGTTCTTGCTTTTCTTCATACTTTCGCCATTACGGTTGCATCTCCATAAAATAAAGTTTAGTGTAGCCTGTTTTGAGTTTTATTTCATTGGAACCATGCTGTAGCTATTCTTCCATGGCCTGTCTCTTCTGCTCAACACTAATATCAGCACAAGGAGCTACAGTTTGTGCATTTCTATTGACATACAGTATTCCAGTGAGTGAATACCCATGATGCATGTATTTTTCTGTTGATGGACAGTTAGACTGTTTCCAGCTCAGAGCTTTTGTGAACCACCCAGCTAGAGTTTTTTCTGTGCCTTGAGGGTCCCATGTCTATCTTGCCTTGTGACTCTCAGGAGGACTTGTTTTCCCTGCCTAGCCCCCTCTCACTGTCTCCGCCCTGCCCTCGCTGCTGGTGCTGCCACTGCATCCTGACCTTGCCACCAGCACAAGGCCCACAACACTCATTCCTCCGTGCATGCAGGCCGGCACTCACTCAGGCACGTGCTAGCAGCTCCTCCAGGCTGACCCCGGGCTGCAGAGGCATGGAGTCTGGAGGAAGAAAGCCATCCTCTCTAAGCAAGTGGAGACACCCACCTCGACAGGAAATGCACACCCTGAAGCCCGTCCCCAGCTGGACAGGGAGTGCTGCTGATTCTCACTGTGATGAACTCACAGCTCGGACGAGCTAGGGGTGGATCCTCCCGTGCTGAACGGTGCAGATTCCACCCTCTTCCCCACCCTCACATTAGCCTCTGTGGTGAGAGTTGCCAGCCTCTGTGATGCTGCTTAAAGGGAAGAGGGAAGAAAAAAAGGAAACTGTGTAACAAGAAAAGGAAAGAAAGCAGCTGGAGAATAATTTGGTGTGATAACCAAGAGCTTTCAAATGATTACTAAGACTGGCTTTAATTTTTATCTTTCTTTTCTTTTAATCTAGCAGATAATTAGAGGGAAAGCAAACCCGTCCCCACAGCCAAAGATGAACCTGTCACTGTTGGAGCTCCCTTCCCACTGACTTCACTAGCTCTTCCCTCACATTCTTTTTTCCTTAAAAAAAAGCTGCCAGGTTGTATACATTTTTTTTTCATTTAATTAAATGCATTCAGATGGGACATTTCCCATGGCAAAGGCTCTTAGGAGTAACATTTTCCCCTTTCTCCAATTTAAGAACTCCTCATTGCTCTGCGGGTTTAAAACATCCCACTGCAAACTCCCTTTTATGGATGAAGGAACCAAAGCTCAGAGAAGGGAGCAAACCGTACCATTTACAGCTGTAATGGCAGTGCCAGGATTCACCATGAGGCCTCTGACTCCAGGGCCCCTTCTCTAAGTCACTCTGCTCACCCCTGTGCACTAAAAACCCGGGCGGATCTCCAAGCCTGCTTCCCAGGGGCTCTCTCCATCCTAAGACAACATTCAAATTGCACACAGAGCTTTAAGCACAAGATGCTGGACATAAATGAAGCATCACCAACACGGAGACAGACTCTGGCCCAGCCACTGATGAAAATGATGTTTAGAGTTGTTAATCAAAAGGGAAAATTACTGTCACACACACACACACACACACACACACACACACACACACACACACACAAAATGGAAACTAAAACAGCATAAAAAATTATATAGCATGGCCCCAACTCTAAAACAATATAGAGAGAAGAAAAATTTACTGTTTTTATGAACTAAAGCATTAATCAAGTTTAAGTCTGGAGGTTGAATTTGCTGGAGACTTTATTTCATGCTATACACTTTTCAACATTTCTAATTTTCTATAATAAGCACATATGATTTTTCTATGAGAAAAAAAAAAGATGTAGTAAGAAGTGTGTAACAGAGAAGCACCTGTCCTCTCCACCCCAAAGCACCCGAAAGGAAGCATGGTTGGTGGTCTTGGCCGGCCATGGACCTCCTCAACCCTGCTAACCCCTTGGCCCAGCTTCCTGCCTCCATCCTTCCTCCCTCAAACTTATACTTTCTCGCCAAACCAAGCTCAAGCGAATGCAACCTCTTACCACCTCCAAGAAGCCTGCCATGATTACTCCAAGCCAGCTATTAGGTTGAACATATGAAAACTGCCATTCTTGTAGATCCAAGGAAAGGTCTAATATTGGTGACATCATATGGTCGGACTTCTTGGCTCACCCTGTCCTCTTCTGAACTTCGGAATGTTGCCAGCCTGGGAGGCACACTGCACACAAAAATAATTTTCTGTCTGGTACTGTTCTCTTTTGTCTCATGTGTAGATCCTGCTTTAAGTTGGTGTTCTCTGCACACTGGCTTATGTTTTATTCATTCTGGTTTTGAAGGTTATTGAAAATGAAATGGCCACAGAACTTCCTCTCACAAGAGATAATCAATCAGGCACAGGCACTTACTCATGTTCAGTGCTTGCAGATAAAGAGATGAGTCCATGCCCCAAAGTTTACAGGGAAGGCGGGAACCTGACCAGGTAATGATAACACCTCATGGACACACATCTCTCTGATGGGCTAAATACCTTCACAAACATTCTCTCTCAAGGCAAGAGTAAGACAGACCTGGCTTTATGTCTCCATCTGTTGCTCGTAAGTAGTGAGGTCTTGGGTGTGTCACTCAGCCTCTCCAAGTCTCAGCGTCCTCACTTACTAGTATAAACTGAGCAGTGATGGCACCGGCTGCATATAGCTGTCGTGAGGCCGAGCTGGGGGTGAGTGGACACATTATTGTGCTGCGCACGGTAAGCACTCCAGAAACAGCTGATGAAAGAGGCAGAGGGGCAGCCCTCACCTCCACTGTTTCTCTGATGAGAAAACCAAACTCAGCGAAGTATAGTGACTAGCCTGAGGTCAAGTAGAATTGGTACCGAAACGTTGGTATCCTGAGCGCAGACCACACCGCCTCCTTCCCAACGCCAGCAGCTCCTGGCTGAAAGCACAGACACTTCAGGCTCACTGGAGCAAAGCGTAAGGAAGTTTCCAAGTGCGTTTGCTATCCCTTTACTACCTGGAGTGGCTCTGGAAGGGCTGCTGCAGGATTCCGCACTGCACTTCCCCGGAAGGGGACGGACCAGCCATATGCTTGTCCTCTGTCCCATTTGCTCCCTGTGGACAGACGGGCTCGGCTCCTGTCTAATGGTTTCTGAAAAGACACTCACATCAGCTCAGGAAATTCCACCTTTCCCATAAGCCTCAGAAATAGTTCCCACTCAACTAACTTCATGCAAAAGAGCTCATGCTGATTACTTCTCACTTAATTCTTCCACATTTTTCAATGGAAGAGAGTTGTCTGGTGTTATGTCTTGCACACAACATAATGCACCTATCAGCAGTCATGTCCTGTCTGCTCTCACTAAAACGTGCACGCACATTTTTCTAGTTTGCTGACTGCCATTTAAAATGTGAGAACTTGCGAGGTTCGGAGGAGGGCACAGGGTATCTGAAGCCAGGACACCCAACCTTGGGCAAAGTGCTTCAGCTCCCTGTAGCCTCTGATGATAACAACACTATTGGGTTCTTAACTTTTTGAAATTATGATGAATTTCTGACCTTTTCTCTGGGAAAAACACACATAAACACAATTTTGTGTTGTTTTGGGGTTCACAGATACCCTTAAATCCTTCCTGTACTCCTGATTAGAAACAAACTCTGGTTTCCTTAGCTTGACATTCAAGGCATCACCTCTGGCCTCTGGGTCTCCATCCCCGCTCCCCAGGAGGCCCTCCTCTCTACGAATCCGCTTCATACACTCTCTCTCCAGCTGACTCAGATTCCCAGTTTCCCCCAAGAGAGCCCTGTGCCTGATCTCCTTCACCAGGGATGGCCTTCCATCCATTTTCATGCTTCAAATTCTATGTGTCCTTTAAACCCATCTCTAGTGCCACCTCCTCTTTGTCAGCTTTTTATTTTTTTTTATTTTTTAACTCTTCAGAAAATAATTATTTTCCTACATTTTCCTCCCTTGGCATTTTGTCACACTTTCCACCTCATAGATATTTATGTGTGAGTCTTGCCTCCTCAACTGGCCTGTGAGCTAATTCACTTCTATAGTCTTCTCCCTGGCACACAGTAGGTACTCAATAAAAACTCTAAATAACCAATGCCTGTTTCTCTAATGCACACATGGTATAACTGACATGCACGTGGATATGCAAATATTTATCTCCCAGTGTACTAGATTCTTGACTTAGGAGAAATATTCAAAGATGCTTGGGGTCTTGCCACAAAGGAATCCTTAAGAATTAACAAAACCCAAGAATTTCACCAAAATTTCAGCTGTGCACACATGGACAGGCCATTCTCCTGAAAAAAAGTGTTTCCAGAAGAACGCTCTCTGATAAGAAAGGTGATGTTCTACATGTATGAAGGTATATTTAGTTGAGAGAGTTTAGAAACCTCTCTTCTAGCATAGAGGGGATTTCAGTGGGACATACTGCCAATTTAAGGGCAGAGGTCCTCTGATTAATGTGCTCTCAACAATCCTCTCCAGGACAGGACAGAATTACCATCCTCCTCGGATGAGCTGGATCTGAAACAAGACAATGGATGAAAGGACGTTCCTGGTGGAAGAAATGAGCCACCAGGCATAGAACAGAGCCACCAAGAGATTCCTTGATCTCTGTTCTCTTAGAATGTCTCGCCTCGCCTAGATTCCATGCGGAATGGACCTCAGGTGGGGATTCACCGAATATGTTGGTTCTCAACATGGCATAGGGGCCATCCTTGGAGTCAAAGTAAGAAGTGGAGCCTGAGCTCCCAGTGAAGCTCTCAGAGAACAACCCTTTCTGCATCAGGGCAAAAGCTGCCCTGCAGGCTGAGCCCTGCCTGTGTAATAAGCCTGGTTGTTATGGTGACAGGAGGTAAATGAAACTGGGAGAGGAGGGGGAAATGTTACTGTGGGAAAGGGGCCTCTGTGCCTTATATAAGGCAGGTTCCAAAAATACACTTTTGAATAGGAGGCAAGCAGTGTACACCCAGCTCCCAGGCACTGCATGGCATCGTGATAGCAAGAAAATTCCCCCAGAGTCCTCCAAGCCTATCTCTGGCTTCATTTTTATTACTCTGGGGTCCTAACTTATTATGATTCCTGAGAAAGGAATCTGGTTACCAGAAATATCTACATTCCAGAAAAGGAGCAAAATATGAGTAAAATGGCTCCTTCAGGGGGTAAACTGACCTCCCCAAAATTAATCAATTGATGGCATCATCTTGTTTTTAAAGTAATCAGGGAATGCAATTTATTCACTTCTACTTCTGATTGAATTATAAAAAATTTTTTTTTCAAGCTACCCAAATACCTTTTAATAAGGGGTGAGGGAGAAATTTTCTGTTGATTTTCCTGATTTCCATCCCTTACCGTATGAGCTTAGCTTTGAATTGAAGTAGAAGCTGAAGGTCAATGGAGCATTGTAGCAAAGCGAAGAGAACCCTGGGGTAGAAGTCGGGGGACCCACAGCTCATCTGCTCTGCCTCTAACAGCTTTATGATTTGGGGCAAGTACTGACCTCCTTCTTAGTTTCATCTTGTATGATTCAGAAACACTATACACACAATTCTTAGGCTGCCCCATAGTTGGTGACGTAGCTGTCACCATCAGCATAACTATAAAGTCTGACTGGCCACCTGGTGACCTAAAGAACTCGAGTTTGTCTAAGGCTTTCCCCCATGTGTCATTTCATATGATGACCATGACAATCCAGCCCAGGAAATGCCATGATCCCATCTTATAGACAAGATCAGAGAACAAAGCCACTTGTCCAAGCTCCTGGAGCAATGATTGGAGATTGAGGACATCGCCCCAGACCTGATGAATGCCATGTCCAGCGACTTGTGGACATTGCTCCTCTGTCAGGGATGCTTAGGAGGAAGATTCCTGAACCAGGAAGTTGATTGGCATGATGGTTTCTAAGGTCCCTTCCAATTCTAATAGTCTGTGCTTCCATCCATAAAATAAGGGGGTTAGATTAAACCAAAGGCTTTAAAAACTTCTTGTAGCAAAAAAGCTTCTTTCCCCTCAAATGAAATCTATGGTAGAATGCCAAAATAGAAAACAGATCATTCTGGTTGAAAAAGAGATGGCTTCCACCAAATGCCCATCAAGTGACAAATAAATATAAAATGTGGTCTATCCAAATAATGGAATATTATCTATTTATATTTTTTATTTATATAAAAGCCCACACGACCAGCCGCCCAGCCAGTAGCTATGATGTGCACTGACCACTAGGGGGCAGACACTCAACGCAGGAGAAGAAACCAAGGCACGGAAACATGGAACAGACTAATGAATCTCAGAGGGAAGGGGGGAGGGCAGGAAGAGATTAACCAACGATCTTATATGCATACGTGCACGGATTCATCCACTGGTAGGATCCCTCGGCCTGGCCTGTGCCCTCTCGCAGTCCAGGACCCCTCGCTCTTTACTGTCCTCCTGCTCGCTGCTCCTTAGCACTGCTGTGGAGGCGGGAGAGGCTCTTGCCATGGCCACTAGGCTCACCAGCCATGAGCCTGGCTTCTGACTGAGCTGCACTCCCCCTGTGGGAGCGCACTGACCACCAGGGGACGGTTCCTGCATTGAGCGTCTGCCCCCTGGTGGTCAGTGCGCATCATACTGACCAGTCATTCTGGTAGTTCCACTGTAACAGGTTGCTTAGGCTTTTATAATATAGATGTTATCACAGTTCCAAATAGTTCTCATATGACAGAGATTTTATTCCTAACCCAACAAATAAATATGCCTGGGCCTGTTACATCTTGCTATTTGGAAACAGACGTTTCCATTGGCAACCAGCATCAATGCCAAAGTGACCTAGTAGCTTCAGTTTTAGGATATATTATTGGTTTTAAACTCAAAATTCTACTTTAAATATACAGAAAAGATAACAGGAAGTAAGCATTGTTTTTTGTGTTTTTTAAAAATGTTTTAGTAGATAACTTTATTGTTGGGTAGTAAACGAAGCATTATTAAGTGCCTACTATATATTACAAATTTTGCACATTGTTTCATTGAAATGTTATTATCTCCATTTTATAGAAAAGTATACTGAGGCTCAAAACTGCTTTGCAACATCCCCACAGTCAGAATTTGAATCTCAGTCTCTCTAGATCAAGAAAAAGCTCTTTCAACTATGCCAAAGGGTATCAGCAAGTTCTCTCCCTGGAGAAGGCATGAGGACTGATTTCAGTGCCGCCACGAACATGACTGCAGCCTACAGGCCCCCGAGGTGTGTGAAGATGCATGATGCACAGACACATGCATCCCAGGCCCTTCTAATGTCCCCTCTGCATCTTCTCAGAGGAATTTAGAGATTTGAGCAGTTCAGGCAACTATCTACCTTTTGCCTTCAGTCTGTGCAGAAAAATGAAGACCCACCTCAGAAGTCTTGCTGACAAAATGACTTAAGAAGGAGCTACTGAGGGACAACTTTTGCTAACAAGATGGAGAGAAAGGCTAGCATACCCTTTGTTTTCAAGGGTTTAGGTCACATCCTATGCAAACGCAGAAGCTCTGCCTTCTAAAGGTAACTTCCAGCTGAGAAGTCTATGTGACATCATTTCCTACAGTTGGAGTGGCATGGTCTCAGATGTGGACACGGGTGATTCAGTGCAACCCTGTGACTTTTTTGTGGCCATAAACATGGTGCTTTTCCAAGCTATTCTAAACATTTCTACACAAAGGAGTGGAGACGAATTTCAGCCTTTTTCTCTGCCTGGAAAAGTTATCAAAATGATCATAATAATCTCTTGTGTAGAAGTACACCTCACAAATTACAAAACGCTTTCATGAACAATCATTGCTGTTTTTTAAAGATGAAATTAAGGGAAATATAAATAATCACATTTAGCTATTAACATATACCCTTCATATTGTAGGTAAGGAAAGGGTGAGATGAAAGAATTTTTATATTAGAATTGAAGTCAGGTTCTTGAAGTTCAAACTGCTCCTGGTTATCAATTAAAAGAAAAGTCAATGCTTTTTAAATTAAAGATGAAGTGCTGCCACTTATGACTTAATAAGTTGTAAATGCCTTTCCCATCCTTCCTAATGGCTCTGTGTCCCACTGCTATTAAAAATCACATCCACAGCTCACGTGAGCCATGCCGAATGCCAGGTGTCGGAGGTAAAGCAAACAACTTAGAACAAGAAAAAGAAAGCAAATCACGTTCAGATCCACTTAATGCAAAAATGATTTTGGTGGCAGAGTTTGAGAGGGCTGGGGCCACACAATGGCCTTTGAACTTGTACCCACCGAAGGAACCAGAATGCTAATGTATCAAGGTCACCTTTAAAAAGCTTGTACCACCATGCCACCAAAATCTCACCACAGTCTTTCAAGACCTAATCTCTACTGGTGAGATCAATAACCATTAGATACTCATCATAGATTTTCGAGAAATGAGTTGTATTGCAATTAATTTGACCAAGCTGCATTAATCTGTCGCTTTTCTATAAAGATGGCTAAAGAACGCAGCTGCAAGCATGCACACATGGACATTGTCTGGCTGCCGTAGTGTTTGAGTTGCTCCGAGGACTTGGCAGACCTGCCACGCTGTCACTTTAAATGTCTAATGGGTGAAAGCCACATCTGGCAGGCTCGGCCCATGCAAATGAGAGGTGACTGTCCTTGGCTGAGTCTTGCCAACAATGACAGTGTTCACCTCACACGGTGAAGTGCACTATAGAGGGGAACTCAGTCAAGCAGGCACCACCCAGCCTGACTCAGAGTATGTATGACAAACACTCCATCAGAGTGACATTTCCTGCAGGGCAGTGGTGCCAACCATGGCTGCATGGTAGAGTCGCCCAGGAACCTCAGAAATGTCTGTGGCCAGGCTTCCCGCCCTGGCTAGTGAAAATCAACATCTGTAGAAGGGGGCGGTGGGGCGCCTCGCACTGGTGTCTCTGAAAGCTCTCCAGATGATTTGAGAATGCAGCCAAGGGGAGGGCAGTACTACAGGGTGGTTCTAACAGTATTTGAGCTTGAGCCCAGTTGGTGAGGGGCTGCAGTCCAGGAACCTGCAAAACACCACTTGCTTAGGGAAGTCAGCCTTGAACCATAGCTGACAAGCGCTTTACTTGTCTGGGAGCATTTGGGTCGATCTCATTTGTCGGGGGTACGGGGAGTGCTATTTGAAATGCCTGTCTTTGATTTTTCTGCCTAAAACCACCACAGTGATATTTACTCAACCCTTATTTTGTGGAAGCCAGGAATTTAGGGAAAGCAAAACAAACAAAATACCCAAGTGAAATGTCATTCATTTCAGGGGTGATTCCATGGGAGCGGGACATGCTTTCACCAACATCCCAATATGACGTTCACTGGGTAGGTGGGACTGACAGGAGCTATAACTGTTGTGAATATTATAGAAGCACCAGAAGTCAATAAATTGGCTCTGCAAATATTGACATGAAAAGTTTATACTGCAGAGAGTGCAGCCATCGTGAAGAAAATAAAAAGGAAGCAATCTTTACTCACCACGTCCATGGTACCTATGGCCCTCTTTTGATTTGTTTTACTCTCTCCCTCTGCTTGAGGATTTCAAAGAGGAACACCACGTGAACAGTGGTGGGCAAGAGGAGGCCCCGTCACTAGGGGGAAGTGGGCTTTTAGTGAGACTTTCAGATTCAGATAACAGCTAGCTAGAAATTCATGGGCAAGTCTCCATCTCCCGAGTCACTATGTTTGGAGCCTGATATTCATAAATGAAAAAATGATTCATTCGATTATTTCATATGTAAATCTCACTCATGACGTTAACATGTTCCAAGAACTTAACTTACCTGCTGCATAGGGCATGGGGAGCAGTGTTGATAGAAATAGATGATACAAAAAGCACTTACTGGTTCTCTCTTTTCTTCCTCAGTGGGTCCATGAGGCGCAGGGTGTCTCTGATCACGGCCACTTTCACCTCCTCATCAACAAGGCTGGGGACATTTTCAAACACCCCTGGAGAAAGCTTGAATGGTAAGAATTCCATGTTACAGTGGAGAGACTCAGGGATTCAGTATCAAGTGACTGTCAGTACCCAGTGGTCGAGTTTGCTTATGTTAACTAGATACGAATATTTTAAAGGCTCCTTGTATATGACCTTTAAAAAATGTCAGTTTCCTCTTACAAATTAACAAAATGCATGAGGAGGAAGAATAGTAGTATTTTTTTTTATTATTACAATTATACATGCTCACTGTAGAAAATTTAGAGATATCGAAAGGAGTTAAGAAAATTAAAAGAATCCACATAATCCCCCTAAAACCTATTACTAGTATTTGGTGTATTTCCTTCCAGTCTTTTTAATATATTTTTCTCGGGGGGGACCGGGGGGGAATATAACCACTGTTAAATGTACTATTTATCTTAGTGATTCAAGCATGTCGACATGGCTAAATCATATTCATAGAATTTCAATTAGTTCATCTCCCGAGGCTAATTAGTTCATGTCAAAACTGATGGAAAGGCTCAGCTGCTTCTACATTTCCAGATCTTAAAAATGGGAAGAACAGCATGCTGGGAAATTACCACAGGTCGGATAGGTCTTACATTAATAGACTATGTTCAGAGCTCAACAAAACTGGAGTTATTTAGACTCGAACAGAACTTTGCTGTGCATATTTGGGAATGCTGAATCTTGTTTAGCCAAGTGAGTAATAAGAGAGCAGAAACATCCAGCTGTACAGCAATATATTCAATGAGATACTCAAAAGACTTACTTCTTGCTCATGCTCAATTCTCATGCTGGGATTTGCATTAACTTCAAGTAGTATAGGCTTCAGATTTT
Organism: Myotis myotis; assembly: GCF_014108235.1. Classification (NCBI taxonomy): domain Eukaryota; kingdom Metazoa; phylum Chordata; class Mammalia; order Chiroptera; family Vespertilionidae; genus Myotis; species Myotis myotis. The sequence continues at coordinate 14,480,324 of NW_023416316.1, forward strand.
TCATTAGAAGAATGTCAAAGCCTAAAATCTGCACAGGATAAAAATAATTCAGAATTACTCCCTCTAGCTGCAATTTCTTTTCAGGAATTGGGGTTGGTGTAAAGGTCAGTAAAGTGAAAATAAATTGAAATGTGGCCCCCAACCTGGGCCTTGACCCTGGCTTCTCTTGTCCGCAGCCCCTCTTCCTCTGGGCATACTTGTCAAGCCAAATGGACAGCAGAACATTTTATAGGAGCCTTGATAATGGGATGAGTTCCCACAGTGCATTGCAGCACTATCACCATCATCTGAAGTGCTACCGATGATGACCTCTTTCTTCTTTAACAGGTTTTTCATTATGTTAAGGATCAGTAGTAGTCCATCAACTTCTCCCTCTCCTTTTGTTCTCCTCTATTAAGTTGCTTCTTAGCTAGATCTCTGAAAACCCAAGGCTACCTTTATTAACCTTGGGTGTATATCAGTATCACTTAAGGACCCCTTTCACAACCACTGTGCATCCCCAATCCACACCTCTGAGTCAGGATCTTCCAGATTGGAACGCAGGCAAATGTATTTTGAATAACAAATTCCCCTGATGATTCTGATATACCATCTTAGCTAAGGAGAAGGGAATATTTATTAAGCACCTACTAGGCACCAGTAACTTCATCATCTCATTTAATCCACATAACAGTGTATTTGAGGTAGAGATTATACTCTCCATGAAGCAGAAACTGAGTCTCAGAAAGGCCAATGGATTTACCCAAGACTGCCTCCCTAGTAAGTGACAGAGCCGAATTTCACACCCAACCAGGACAGGCTACATAATTTGTGGGACCCAATGCAAGATGAAAACACAAAGCTCCTTGTTCAAAAAGTATTAACAATGTCACAATAGTGAGAACAGAGCACGAAACCAGGCACGGAGCCCTTTTGACCATGGGGCACTGGGTGATTGCGCAGATCACATGCTCACAAATCTGGCCCACGCCCAAAGCTAACTCCAAAAGCTAACCATTTGTTGGCCATCTGCCCTTGAACCCAGCATGCTGACTTGGTGAGGCTTTCTCCTCTTCTAGCCTCTTTCAATTCCTTACAAGCCCTAAGCCACCCGTGCATCTGCCTGAAACAACCCTTCACCTAGATAATTCCTCCTCATCCTTGAGATCACAGGTCCTAATTAGATTCAGACTCAGACAGTAAGGATGTCAGGCTCTTAAGAGACCTCTCATTATCTCTACCGGAGGTGATAAGATAGAAAGCTTATAACATAATTGATGCAATCCCAAAGTTTCAAAAAATAATGTGGAGAATAAAGGAGAGAAAAGAAAAAGATATAGCTGCACCCTCCTCTGTAGACTCAAGAAGATGGGGGAAATTCATTTACTTGTCTAGATAGAATATGTATCAGTTAAATGATAATTATTAAACTGTGGCTTTATCCTTATTAATGAAATCAGAGCCTAACTGACCATTTGGGGGGATAATTCAAGACAAGATTATTCTTCAAAGAAGGGCAATAAGGATGAGAAGCTGGGAAAAGTCATCCTCACTCTATTTTTCTTTCCCTGGTCATGAAACGAAAAAAAATGGTAATCCAGTAGAAAATGTTACATGTATTATAGATCTGCTTAATAATATATGACAAGTGAATATGAGTGATGAGGCCTTTAAGAGACTCTGGTGACATCATCCGTCTAACTTCAGACCTGGTCTGAGACATGTGATGTGGATGAGGCCACAGGGAATGGCGGGCTGCAGTACCAACGTTTATCATCCTTGGTCATCAACGTTTATTTTTTGCTACATCTTAGAAGTTTGGATTCCCACTTTCTCAGCCTGCTGGGCTCATTCCAGTTCAACACACAGTGGTTTCGTGAATATAAAGTTATAGAATGCTGGAGAAGGGGTGACAAAACTTCCTCAGCCATACTGACCTGAACCTGCCAGTGGCGTATTTTCCAGAACCCAAACTTTGGTGCCTATAATTGAAGATGTTGGATGCATGTAGTTGAAAAATGGTTTGGAATCAGAAAGACCTAGGCTGCAATTCCAGCTCAGTATCTCATTCTAGTTAAACAACTCTCGGTATGGTGCTTAGCCTCTAGGAGCTCATTTACCTTGTTTATACTAGTAATTGGAGATAACAGTGGCTACCTTGCCGGGCAGTTGATCATGGAAGGAAAAGGTACCTAGGACTATGTTCATCATACAGGAGGTATGATGACTCAACATATGCTGACTCCCTTTCCAGTTTCCTACTCGTCTCACTGACAGGAAATGGCATCGGTGGCTTTGGAGTCCAGAGGAGCTAATTTCAAATTTTAGTTTTGCCTTTAACTTGTGTATCTACAGGCAAGTTCCTTAGCAGCTCTAAGCTCCAGTTTCCTCACCTGTAAAATGGGAATAAGAACAGTCCTTACCTTAGTTCATTCATATGTAAAATAGCTATTGAAATGCTCCCTATGTCCTGGAACTATTTTAGCTTCTGGAAATACAGTGATGAACTAGACCAAGTCCCTGCCCTCATGAAGCAGGGAAGCAGGACCAAATAAAGACAGAATGTATTTTGCACAGTGCCTGACTGTAAATATTCAATGAAAGTCAGCTTTAGTATATGTATTTTTTCACAATATCAAGGAAATATGAGTTGTTTTCTTTTCAAAAGTTCAATAAAATATGTTGCACCAATGGATCTCAATAAACAGAATCATAGAACGGAAAGGAGCTTAGAGTGGATCTTGTCGTAAAATCCAAGAATGATGAGCTGGCAGAAAATTGGGATTTACTTGATCCAGTGTTTTTTAAAACGGGGCGTTTTCTTTCTGGGAAAGCACTGGAGAGGCCAGATCAGACCAGCTTCTACCTATATTCCATACTGGGGTTCCTAGGAAAAAATTCCATTAAAAAAAATTACTAATCTAGTCTAATACCTGCGTTGTGCAGACCAGAAACCTGCAGCTTAGGAAGGGGGAGGCCTCTCACTGGTTCCATGGAAGAACAGGAATTGTCAAATGGTAAGAGAGAGAGAGAAGAGAGAGACCTTTTCAATTATGTGATACTCTGTCCTCCTCCAAGTAATTCAGTCAGCACGTATGTGTTTCTCACCTCCTACTTGAGCGGTCCCTGGGGATTCAAAGATCTCTAGCCTTCATCTCTGACTTCTGGTAGCTTCCAAAGTTGGGGAGAGCACTAATGTGAAGGCTCCAAGCTACATTCCAAGGAGAGGGGATTCTTTCCTGAGATCCAAAACTACACATCCTCCTGCATCCAGGGCATTCCAACTGAGGTCCCAGACTCCTCAAATCAAACATCTCCAAGCTCACTATCTGTGGTCGGCAACCTCTAAGGTCCCAATGAACCCGACCTCCAGGTGTTCATGCCCTTGCATAATCCCCTCTCTTTGAGTGTGGACTGAACCTGGTGACTTCTTTCTAATAATACAGGGCAGAAATGATGGGACGTCACTACCAATATTGGGTTATAAACTATCGTGACTTCCACCTTGGCATGCATTCCCTTAACTGTCTTGCTCGCTTACTCTGAGGGAGGCCAGCCTGTGTTGTGAGCTGCCCAATGGAGAGGCCCAGGTGGGACAACAGGTGGGGGCAGGAAGCGGGGACCTGAGCCGGCAGCCATATGAGTGAGCTTGAAAGAGCTTGGGATGACTGCAGTCCTGGCCAACATGCTCACTGCAGCCTTGTGAGAGACTTTGAGCCACAGGCAGTTGGCTAGGCCTAGACAGAAACTGTGAGACAATAGTTTACTAGTTTAAGCTGCTAAGTTTAGGGGTAATTTGTTACACAGCAATAGATAATTAACATACCATCTTTCTAAAGTCAACTTTGCCCCCGGTATTCCTTATCCACCCAGTCACACAAGCCAAAAATTTCTCCTTCATCCTTTCTATCTACCTGCACAACAACTATTGCACATTCTACCTCCCAAGAACTGTCTAGATCTGCCCTCTCCTCACAGCTCCTAGTCTGGATTAGGTCTGCACCATCTTGCACTGGGACTTTCCCATTTGTTTCCCTGATCCCAAACTCACCCCTCTAATTCAGCAGGCACAGGGGGCTGACACAGTATTTTTATAAAATGCAATTAGAATATCAACACTCCTCTGCCTAAAATCCCCACCTACAGAATGAAGTCCACATTCCACAGCCTGGCCTACAATTTCCTCTATGGTCTGGCATCTGTCTCACACTCAGCTTTCTTTTCCCCCACTCACTCACTACTGCACATCTCAGGCTCCAACTGTGCCGAACTATGAGTAGTTCTAGAATGCTTTACTCCCCTCTGCCTTTATACTATTTTGCCTGGAAGACAATTTTACTTATCAAATATTTAATGAGCACCTACTAAATACTAGGTACTGTTCTAGGCACTGGGGATAAAGCAGTGAACAAGGCAAAGGATGTTTTAACATCCTGCCCTTTTGAAGCTTACATTCCAGTGGAGAGAGACACACAACATGGGAATTATGAACTAATGCAAGGTAAGAACATTGAGTGTAACAGTGGGAGAAAGGGAGGGTCTGGTGGTTTAGATAGGGATGGTTAGGGAAGTCCTTTCTAAGGTGACATTGGTCATCCCACTGTCTTCTGACTTGTATAGTTTCTGATGTGAACTTTTTGGTTACATTAAGTGGTTACATTTTAAAGCCTATTTGCAAGAGTTGCTTATGGAATGGATGTAGAAAGGAGGAAAAATAATTACTAAGGATGACTCTGAACACAATGTGTGTTTATTTTCTCTCTAGCTGCTTTTAAATTTTCTTATCATCATTGGTGTTCCATAATTTAATTATGATAAGTCTTGAGTGTGCATGTGTGTGTATGTGTATGTATCCTACTTGGAGCTTCTTAAGCTTCTTCAAGAGTTGCTTATGGAACTGTGGGGTTTATATTTTTGTCAAATTTGGAAATCTTTGGCCATTTCTTTAAACATTTTTCTGTATATTCCTTGTCTCTTCTGCTCAGGGAACTCCAATTATACATGTTAGACCACCTGCTATTGTACTACAGGTCACTGATGGTCTGTTCATTTATTTTTCTTGCCATTTTCCTATCTCTGTTTCATTTTGGATACATTCTATTGCTATGTCTTCAAGTTCACTGATCATTTTTCCTTCAGTGTCTAATTTGCTGTTAATCCCTTCCAGTGAAATACTCATTTCAGTCATTGTATTTTCCTCTCTAGAAGTTCCATTTTGGTTCTTTTTACTAGTAATAACTTCCATTTTCTCTTCATTAAGCTCATATTTTCTTCAAAAATTTTGTACATAATCATACACCTTAGCTCCCTCCTTTTCAGAATTCTGCTCACAGAATTCCAGCCACCTCAGCCTTCCCAAAATTTGATCTCCATTTCCTCAACTCATTGAGGTCACAGGGGTCTGTTTAGGTTTCTCTCTCCCTGGGGCCATGTTCCAGAAATTGCCCCAAACAGAAAACCAAGGCCACTATAGTTTTATTCCCTTCTTCCTCAGGGATCCCAGTGCTGGGGTGTCTATTGTTCAAAGTCTTAAAACAGTTATTTCATGCATTTTGTCTGGTATTATACTTGTTTGCAGGGGGTTAGGTCCAGTCCTTTTTTTTTTTAATGTATTGGTTTTATATGTATAGATCCAGTCTTTGTTACTCCATCATGACCAAAAGCAAAAGTCTCAAGAGGTGATATATGAACAGGGACTGAATGAAGTGAGCAAATAAGTGATTTGGAGAGCTAAGCTAAAGCACTTCAGGCTGAATGAACAACAAGAACAAAGGCCACTTTTGAAGAACAGCAAGGAGCAAGAGTGAGAGTGAGGAGTAGGAGATGAGGTCAGGTAAAAAGACAGTGGACAAATCATGCAGCATCTTGTAGGCCATGGTAAGGAGACAGGATTTTAAATGCAACGAGAACATTATTGGTGAGTTTGCACAAGGGAAGTAATTTGATCTGACATGTTTTAAAAGAATCACTTTGGTTACAGTGAGAAAAGGAGGCTATAGATATAAGAGTGGAAATAGGGGCATCAACTAGGAGGCTACTGCTGTGGTATAAGTGCAAGGTGATGGCTGCCTAGACTGTGATAGTGGCAGTGGAGCTGGTTAGAAGTGGTTACATTTTAAAGCCCATTTGCAAGAGTTGCTTATGGAATGCATGTAGAAAGGAGGAAAAATAATAACTAAGGATGACTCCAATTTTTGTTCTGAGCAAACTAATTGAATGCTATTCATGTACTGAAGCAGGAAAGACAATGGAGAGTTGTTTCAAGAGGGAAATCAAGAGTTTCATTTTGGACATGTCAAGTGGGAGATGCCCACTAGAAATCCAAGAAAGAAGATTAAGTGTGCAGTTGGTTATACCAGTTTGGAACTCAAGGAGAGGTCAAGACTGGAAATACAAATTTAGGAGTCAAGGGCACATAGCTGATCCTTAAAATCCCTGGGGCTGGATGATATCAGAGAGTGATTGTAGATAAGAGGGGAGCTCTCCGAGTATTGAGTCCTGGGAATCTCCAACACTGACAGGTCCAGAGGAAGGGGCTGAGAGGCAGGAGGGAAACCAGGAGAGCATGGTGTCCCTCACCTTTTCCTGCTTGGTGAATTCTTCATGCTGTAAGCTCCTGCTTAAGCATCTCCTACTCTGAGCAGCCTTCCCTGATTGAGTTAGGTAGTTAGTGACTCCCTTTTCTGTGCTCTCCCAGCATTCTGCACGTACCCTCTTGCAGCATTTATTACAAGGAATTGTAATTCCCACATATTGGTCTTCCCCACTCTGCTGTGTACCACTTAAGGGCACATCCATACCCACATACCCCACAACTAGCTCGTCTCAGTGAATACCGAGGGCGTATGTGAGAGTCCAAAGGGAAAAAAAAGCCCAATATCAGAAGTGGTCAAGGAAGGCTTAACAGAGAAGGTGGAATTTGAGCAGTATCTTGTTGGAAAACATTGGATTTCTTCCAACAAAATTACAAGAATAGGAGAGAGCATGGCAGGCCAAGACAGAAGAGAACAAACACAAATTATGTCCAAGAGACAGGAATTGGCTCTATTTGGTGAGCCTGCAAGGTTCAGGAAGCGTATAGGGAAGTGAGGTTGGAGCCAGGCTGGGAGGCAACCAACACTAGGCTAAGGACTTGGTTCTTAAGCTAGGTTCCTAGGAACACTGGTGTTCCATTATGTTTAAAATATGACCATTTCATGGTTTCATATAACCTCAAGGCGCTTCCTCAGAGACAATTTTGAGAACTGTTGTTATAAATAAGTGGTATAATAATTAAAACTGTCATTTATTATGTGTTTACTGTGCCAAATGTTCCATGTGGCTTTCTCTCATTCAATCTTACAACGGTTCTGTGAGGTAGACACAAATAGTATCTCTACTTGCAGATAAGGAAATTGGGGTAAAGAGAGGTTAACTTGCCAAGCTTGCAGCTAGAAGTGCTGGAAGGAGGAGATGGGATTAGCTCAAACCCAGGGCATTTGAGAACGAAACCCAAGGCCTTGCAAGACCCCTAGACTGTTTCTTCCCCTCCTTCCCATGGGCTGTCTGGGGCTGAAGTGGGAGGAAGAAGTCACAAGAACAATGAAGAAAGAGGAGAAGCACTTGAGGATCTAGGGAAGGTGTCTCCTCCAGACATGGGGGGGGGGGGGGGGGGAGGAGAAGGTCACGGCCAAGGAGAGAATTAGACACGGAGCTATAGGCAGATAGAGACCGAGCAATGGAATTGGGATAGGATGTTCTTGAACGCTGAGCTGGAAACTTTCCCTCTGCCTGTGCATTTCTGCCACATGAATCATCTATACCCAGACAGACCTCACTGTTTAAGCCAAGGTCACACTTCTGCCCTCAAGAAGACTGACATGAAGATATGTTGCTGGGGGCGGCCAGGGAAATAACAGGGGGAAAGGCCAGAATGACAGGGCGGCCACGTTCCTAGGCAACACATTACAGGAAACCTGCCCACAGCCTGAGCTATGCCAGCAGCTGCTATGGACCATCACGATTTCCCAAGTAGTTATTGTGGCTATGATTGGAAAGGGGTCACAGTCACATGTTTAAGATAAATGTAATTTTATTGGCTGGGGTTTATGTCCTGGAATGCTGCAGTCTGGGCCAGGCCCAAGCTACAAGTAAAAGAGGCTTCATAGTAAAGAAATAATGCATCATACTGCACATGCACAGAACATTATTACAGTTTGCAGAGCCCTGCATAATCTTCATCTCAGGTGAGTTGGGCAACAAGCCTGTAAGGTAGTTGAGGAAACCAAGGCACAGAGAAATTAAGTGAATTATGCAACATCACACAGCAAGTCAATGGCAAAACCATATGTTGTCCCCAAATCTTTGGGTTCCAAGTTAATTCAGGTGTATGAAACTCAAACTAATAAGTGTTTTAACAAGTGATACGAATAAAAAAAAGCAAGAGAGAACTCCAAGGAGAAAGGATAATATTTTATCAATTGCTGTGAGTCTGAAATGTGTGGTGACCACATTTCAAATATCTAACACTTTCTAGTTGTCAAAGCCTTTTCACCTACTTTACTTCACAACGCTTGTAGGGAGGCAGGTAGGGAAGTAAGTGGTCATTCACAAAGAAACAGAGGCCCAAGAGCTCCCCCTGGAGTTTACTTCTGGTACTGTGCTCCTCCCCTGACCCCAGGCCTGGAAGCATTTAGTGTGGTCAAGCAATAGAAAATGGTCACAGGACTGTGGTTCCATTTGCTAGATGTGATGTGTCCAAACCAGTGGCTCTCTCCCTGTCTGCCCTCTAGTTCCCCACAGCTTGGGCCCCTGGTTCCACCCCAATGGCCGCCCTGGCCGCCTGTCCACAGCAAGACAACCGCCCTGACCCTCCACCCTGCACTCTCACTGTGCCAGGGCTCTGTGGCTTGGCCATGCAGGCGGCCCACATGATACTCCTGGAATAGATGTCATGGCCAAACAGATGTGACCACACAGTCCCCCGGGATGACCCCTGGATGCCTCCACGTTGCAACTGTCCCCTTTGCCCTAACGTATTGATGGCTCCGGCCAGGCCCTGTTTTTTCTGGTGCTACCTCTAGGTTCTGCCCACTGACCCTTACTAATGCCATAAGCTATGTACCTGATGGCTGAGCTGGACATCCTGCCTGGGAACCAAAGCCTGGGAGTCCAAGAGCCTACAGACAGGTCTCTGGATGACAATTAGCCCCTCCTGAAACTGATCATTGCCTGAATTCCCTCCCTCCCCAAAGGGTTCCCCCAGCCTGCCTGAAAATCCTGCTGACTGGTGCCCAGTGCCTGCAGTAGCTTCTGTGGAGTGGAGCCTCCCTGCCCCCTCCGGGACCAGCCTCCTCTCCAGCTGTTACTTCCCTGTCACAGTTTTAGACAGAGGACTAGAAACAACCCTAGTGTTCATTGACAGGAGAACTGATGAACAAACTGCTCACTCACAATGGGCTGTGCAGCAGTGGGAATGAAACGGCACCAGCGATTCCCATGAACACGCATGGAAAGAATGTTACTGTGTCTACACACCTTACAACAGTTCTTATAAAGCTCAAAAGCAAGCAAAGCAAACAATACGTTGTTTAGGGATACATTCAGGGTATTGTAAATATTTTTAAAGCAAGGAAGCGATAAACATAAAATTCAGGATAATGGTTGCTTCGGGGGTCAGAATGGGATGGGGAGCAGCATGGTAATTGGAACTCTGAGGTTGGGAGGTGGGTTGGGGATGATTATTTTGTTGCTCTGCCTCATAGCTTTCATATATGTCCGTGTATTATTTTTTTATATACAACTGCTGCAAGATACTTTAAAAGATTAGATGGAGAGGGTCCCAGACTCCATCTTATTACCTCCTTCCCATTCTGGTTTAGGAAACTGTGTCTTCTGGGTGCCATGGCTCCACTCTACCGCCCCAACCCCTCGCCGTCCTCACCTTCACAGCCAAATGACCTGAAAGAATGCTCTACCCTCATCCTCATTTCCTTCCCTACCACACTCTGGCTCAGTCCCCTAAATTCTGATCCCTGTCTCATCACACCACTCTCTCACTAGCAGCTCAGACAGTGCCCGGCCCCCTACTCAGCTGGCGGTAAAAATTGCAGAAAGAGCCCTGACTGGTTTGGCTCGGTGGATGGAGTGTTGGCCTGCGGACTGGAAGGTCCCAGGTTCGATTCCGGTCAAGGGCATGTACCTTGGTTGCGGGCACATCCCCAGTGGGGGGTGTGCAGGAGGCGGCTGATCGATGTTTCTCTCTCATCGATGTTTCTGGCTCTCTGTCTCTCTCCCTTCCTCTCTGTAGAAAATCAATAAAATACATATTTAAAAAAAAAATTGCAGAAAGAAAGAATGCATAAATGAATGGCAGGCACTGTGGTTTGCATATGTTGTCTCATTTAATTCTTATAAAATCCTTAATCCTTTAAGGGAGGTACTAGTTGTCTCATTTTATAGATGAGAAAAGGGACGTAACTTACCCCAAATCACACAGCTAGCAAATAGAAAACAGAAGTTGGACCCCGGTTTAACACTAAAGACCACCCCAGCAACCACCCCTCCCCACCTCAGGCCACATACCCCCGCCTCATCCCCCACGAGGCCAAGGCTGGGAACTCCCAGCTGGGAACTAGGGTTGGTTACCTGAAAGCATGTGGGCCCCGGCCTCCCTGCAGGGATGTCCGACTGGTAGAAAACTTTGAGCTCAGGAGTCAGGGCAATGACGGTCTTAATCACCAAGGAGATGATATCAGACCAGACCTTCTTGATGTCAACGCCTTTGGAAGACAATCTACAAAGAATGCTAGAAAAAGTCCTTTTGCTGCCTGTGCTAGTGCTGTCCGAGTGGACAAAGTTACCGCTATGGATGTTCAGGGAGTAGTTGGTTAAGTGCATAAAGATGTGGTGCAGGTTTTTGGGAGTGGGCTCCTGGTATGGCTCTGTACAAAATCTGGAGAGTCCATCTTTGGCTATGTAAATCTCTAAGGGGTCTAAGGACTTCAGTAAGACATACAGGCGAATGTCAAACTTGAGCTTGTCGATAAGGAGAGGTTTGCAGATGTATTCCTGGACCACCGCCGGCCTGCGCTGCAGGGTCCCTGCCAGGCGGATGTCACTGGGGTCTTTAATGAGGTAGATTCCGTCACCCTGACAACCACCATCAGGTTTCACAATAAAAGTGGGCTTCCAGGAGGGGTCACCGTCTTTCACCATTTGAACCTGGGGAGAGAAAAGAAAGGTTAGCGTGATGTTCTTCTCCTCTCTGGACCCCCAAGACAGAGCAGGATATTGGCAAATGTTTAGTAAATGAGTGACAAAGTGAGTCCTGCCTATGTGACACTCACTGAGCACCTGCCAGGGAGATAACACTGTGCTAGGTGCCAACACAGTAACCCAAGGCTGCCCACTAATCTTGTCCTCCAGGAGGGAGATCGAGAGCACAGAGGATTTGCTCTCACAAGACCTGGGTTCGAATCCCAGATCTTTGCCGGTTATTAGCTATAACCCTGAGCAAGTCATGTAATTGATGATGATGATTGTTTAAGAGTGCCTACTATGTGCCAGGCACTATATTAGGCACTTTACATACGTTATCTAAGAAAGTATGATGGCTCTCCTCTTATGATACAGAAAATAGGAGATGGTACATCAGTTGTTAAGAGTCTGGGCGTCGCATCAGGCTGCCTGGTCTAGAATCCTGGCCCTGCTACTTACTGTGTGACCTTGGGCAAGTTACTTAAGTTATCTGTGCCTTCCTCATTTGTAAAAGAGGAGAAAGAGTGTTCGGAGGATGAATGAGATAATAAATGCAAAGGGTTAAGCCCACAGGCTGTGACACATCCAAGGCAGCCATCAAGCCTAGCTGAGGCTGTTTTTCAAAGATGGAGTAACTTGCCGGCTAACAGAGGGGCAGAACTGGGATTGAAATCCAGATCAAAGACTCTAATATGCTCGTACCTCCCTCTGTACTGCCATGTCTCGAGTTCCTCGTCTTAAAAATGGGAATATAAAACATGGACCACTGTAAAGAAGAAATAAACTAAAATGTGCAAAGGGCTAAGCACAATACTAAACACAGAGCCAGTGTACAGAAATGCTAGTTTCATCATTTATATCTCTTATGAGGCTCACCTAGTAGACGTAGCCAATCCTTCAGTCTATTGAGACTTTTATGAAACTAGATTCTGCCATCCATAATATTTGCTGTCCTAACAGCTCCAGGTCAGCAAGACATTCACATAATTATCCAGGCCACTTGACCAGTCCAGTCAGTCTGGATCCAGGTCTGCATAATTCATATGCAGCCAATTCCCCCGGACCCTTGTCATATCCTTCATGCAGCTATGGGGAATGTATGGGCTGAACGCCACGAGAGGAGGTTTTCACAGGGGGCGGGGTGAAGGGGCTGGAGGAAATTGAAGGGTGGGCTTTAAAGCCACTCTCTCTGCCACATCTGGTGAGAAAGAGCCCAAGAACAGGCGCTCCTTCCATTCTGAAGTGTGTAACTCAGAGTGCAGCGGCATGCCCCAGTGCTGGGCGCGCCTTGGCCTCCACCTTTGCTGTGTAAGCCCAACCCAGGACACGTGCACTCTGGGTTTTACTTCTCTCTCTGACCAGCCTATATTTCTAAGTGAAGCTTCTGCCAATTCCTTGGGCACTATCAGTTACTCCAGGCTTGTAAGAGATCGCTAACAATGGAGAAACACTTAAAGCCTTAATAATGGCCCACATCAATTTTTTCCCCTTGTCAGCAGGATTCGAGAATGGAACCTCACCAGAGATCAATGCAAGCCTCCCTGGGCCCTCCACCAAGCCTTTCTTGCAACTGTGACCTTGACGTTGATGTGTAGTTATTTAATATTCATCCAAAGCATTCATACGTTTGGCCCTTTACAGTAAATAGAAGTGTGCTGGAGAAATGGCAGTTATGGATCAGGAAGTGAAAAATGTCAGGCTTGCAATGATGGGTAATTCCTCCCTCTGGAAAGCTTCTGCAATGCTGAAGATGCTAATAGTTTAATATATTATCAGGAGCAATATTTTCTCTTTTGAATCCAGTATATGCCTTATATAAATTAAACTACATGGTCAATAGTCTCTGCCATTCATTGCATTACTGGATATTTCTTTTGCTCTTTGCCAGAGTAGTACCATACAAATCAGGATTATTAATACTAACAGAATCACTGAATTTTTAGAACTGGAATGATCCTTGGAGATCAGCACAGCCCGGTCCTCTATAATTTAAAATGCCGAAGCTGAGGCTCTGAGAGGTGACATGACTTGCTTGGATCTCACAACTGGCTAGGCAGTGATGGCGAACCTATGACATGAGTGTCAGAGGTGACACGCGAACTCATTTTTTTGGTTGATTTTTCTTTGCTAAATGGCATTTAAATATATAAAATAAATATCAAAAATATAATTTTGTTTTACTATGGTTGCAAATATAAAAAAATTTCTATATGTGACATGGCACCAGAGTTAAGTCAGGGTTTTTCAAAATGCTGGCACACTGAGCTCAAAAGGTTCGCCATCACTGGGCAAGGGGGATGGTTAGGTTGAAAGCTGAGGTCTTCTCACCCCACTGCACATTCCCTGTGCCATTTTTATCTCTGATAAGATAAAATCAAAGGTTCTTTTTCCCCCGAATACTATAGGAAAGATTCTCTTAATGTAGCAGACACGATTGTTCTCTGTCCTCACATTAAAGAGGGTAGCCCTGAGCATTGCCTCCTTGGAACTGGAAGCACAGATCCCGAGCTTGCCAGGACCTCTGTCTGGGTTCCTGGCACAGTCAATGGGAAAGCCAGGTAGGTGTGCTGAATGTGGTTCCCCCAGCCCTCAGACCTTTCAGCAACTGCTATTTTAAAAAAGGAAAGAGATTTTCCAAAATTTCAAATCCATTCTCCTCTGAGGTTTTACTCAAGAGTGACCCTTTCCCCCCAGCTATTTAAAGTTATTAATGTTAAGAACTAATGCATTGGTTCTTAGCAAGAAGTCATGGACCAGAATCTAAATATAATCTATATAACTAGGCCCCAACCCCCCAAATTCTGATGTAATAGATATGGGAAAAGACCTGGGCAGGCTTATTTTGGAAAAAGCATGGTGGGTGATTCTGATGTTCACTCAGTTTGAGAGTCACTGGACTAATGTGACTTAACTAAAAAGATAATCTGGTATTAACATACTAAATGAAGTTTTCTGCATCGATGTCAGCCTGAACATGAGGAAGACCTGCACTTAGGCTAAAGCTGATGGTATCTCCATTTTTACCCAAACCTGCTGTTGGCTGTGAAATCCATTATCTTGTAACTGTATGTACTGATGGCTGAAAGAGATACCACGAGGATGTGGTGGCCTGATTGCTTGGCAGTCATCGGGCCTGTTAAAAAATTTATGTGTCTTTTACCGCCCCCTAGTGGATATTTAAGAAATATAACTGGGACAACCCCCCCATTCCCCCCATTCAAAATTCCGACTCTTCTTAGCATTAAGGCACTATTAAGATGTTAAAATTGTCTCAAAGCACCACCACTAAAAAGCTGTGGTACCGTTACGGTAAGATTATACTTTGGGATGGACTCATCTCTAAAATGCCAGGGATAGCCAAGGTCAATTCATTTTCATACTCTGTCTTAACTATTTTCAGGGGTCTTCCCTACTACACAGATTGACCTACCTATTTAAATTCTCTCAGCCTATATAAACTTTTAAAATTTGGGTAACATGAGTATGAAATTCTGGAAATACATGCCATAAAAAATCAGTAATTTGTATATTCCTCATTGAGCTTTTTTTGTATTTTCTAAACTTTCCATTAGAAAAAAAAATAGCAATATCAGGCAGCAGTGAGTGCCTCTAAATATAAAGATTTTCATAAGGAATAGCTTTTGGTGAACTGATAGTTGTACCTCCCTGTTCATAGCAGTATTGCTCACAATGGCCAAAGGTGGAAACAACCCAAATGTCCATCAGCAGAAGAAGGATAAAAAAAAAGTGGTGTGTGCACACAATGGAATATTATTCAGTCATAAAAAGGAAGGAAATTCTGACACCTGCTACAACATGGATGAACCTTGAGGACACTATGTTAAGTGAAGTAGTAAGCCAGACATAAGAGGACAAATACTGCATGCTTCCACTTATGAGGTACCCAGTGTAGTCAAATTCATAAAGACAGAAAGTAGAATGATGGTCACCAGTGACTAGGGGAGGGAGTTAGTGTTTGATGGGTAGAGTTTCAGTTCAGGAAGATGAAAAAAGTTCTGGAGATGGGTGTGGTGATGGTTGGACAACAATGTGAATGTACTTAATGTCACTGAACTGGACATTTAAAAATGATTAAGATGGTAGTTTTATGTTATGCATATTTTCCCACAATTTTTATAAAGTTGAAAGATGTTTAAAAATAAAAAAGAAATAGCTTTTGGTGTAATAGAAAGACTACTGAAGCGAAAGACAGAAAATCTAGCTCCTACGCCCACTTTAGTCAGGTGTCCTTGAGAGAGTGACCTTTGAAAGAGTCACCTGACCTCCTGGCCTCTGTTGTACTCACCTATAAAATAAAGAGACCACACTAAGGTCCCTGGCTTCTGCCAGCACACAAGTTCTAACAATGATTTATCTTGACATCACCACAGTTGAAAGCTGTGTTATAAACACGTACGTGACATTAGTCAGTGGAGAGTTCATACTGAGTTGCTGTGAACAGCACCTCGGGATAATCTACCAGCGCGGATCTGGATGGGAGATTTACGATGCACTTGAGGAAGTTGGCTGGGCATCTGGGGGAAGCAAGCTAAAATATTTTGAGAGAAATTCAGCAACAGGAATACGAAGCCATAAAGCACTATTAGTAGTGAGGGGCAGGTAGGAGGATGATTTCTTAAGAAACTGTATCTGCAATACCCGGGAAGTCAAAGCCAGTTAGAGTAGTCCTCTGTCACTCAGATGGATGTATATCCCATCTTAGTAACCCAGGCCCTTCATGGCACAGGCACAGGCAGAGCTTAAGTAAAAACAAGCCTCTGGGGAGACAAACATGTCACAAAGCACATGCTGGACATGGTGCAGGGACCAGCCCTTTCCCCTTCCAGCTTCAGCAGACTGAGCCTCACACTCAGGGCAAATCCCTGTTCCCAGCATCAGGCAATTCCTGAGTCAGCTGAAAATTAGGCTACCCAGGGCCAGACTGTGAGGCAGCAGTTGAGGCGAAGAGGAAGAACTGAGCAGGAAGATGCTGTCACATGGGTTTGATGAAGGCAGGAGAGCGTGGCATATGTCTGGGGAACTGCAAAGAGCCCCGATGGCTGGAGAGCAGAGAGTGGGTGGAGTGGGGAGAGCACTGGAAATCTGACTGCTGAGACCTGCCGGGCAGATCACTGCAACAACAATCACAGCAGCCCATACCCACCGGGCACGCACTCAGGGTCAGGTGCTGTTGGAAGCACTTCACGGGCACTATCTCATTCAATCCTCAACAATCCTATTTACAGATGAGGAAGTGGGGACCCAAGGACATGAAAAAATCTGCCAGAGGCACACAGCCAGCAGGACTGGGTCAATATCCGAGCACAGGCATCAGGCTCCAGCAACCATGTGTAGAATGAATGAGGGTATGTGAGGAAGGGGAATGGAAGATCAAACCTGGGTATGAGAGGGGGCCTGGCAGGGAACGGCCCTGAATATCATTTTGGAAAGTTTGGACAATGTCCTGAAGTGATGAGGAGTCAGTGAAGGTTGTGAGGAGGAAGCAACATAATTAGCCGTGTACTTAGAAATATCATTCTGGCTGCTGCGTAGAAAATCTGGGGGGTGGGTATGCGATCAGGGACAGAGGGGAAATGCCTGAGGGGAAACGCCTGAGCCGAGGCTCACAGTGGGGTTAGGGAAAGGAGTCTGGTTTGAGGAATATTTTGGAGGTAAGATCGACAGAACTGGGTGACTAGGTGAGGGAGACAGGAGCATGTGGGACTAATTCCGAATGTCTAGATGGATATTGCTATATTGACAGGGCATATAAGAGGAGTGACAGGGGTTTAGGGAATGCTGGGAAGAGGATGAGCCAGATAGAGGGACCTACAGGGCACCCAGCTGGGGAGGTGCTATAATTGTATGGAAATATGGGCCTGGAGCTTGGGGGAGAAATCCGGGTCCTCCGGTCCTCGGATGATGGGTAAACCTTCTATAATGGGCCAGGCTACTTGAGGAAAGTATGGGCAGGGAGAAGAGGACACCTGGGAACAAGAGGTGGGGCGGGCAGAAAAGATCACAAAATACCTTGTATTTGTACTTGAACTGTAGGCAATGGGTAGATTTGCAACAGGTGGGTAACATGGCACCCATATCACTCTGGCAGGATGGTTTGGAAAGAATAAGGGAGATTTGGGGCCTATCAAAGTCCCGAAGAACTGGGCAGTGGCTGGGATGGGATATGGCACAGGGAGGCTCAGAGGCACCTGGTGACTGGATGGAGGTGGAAGGTAAGGGAGAGGGATTCAGTAGTGCTGGGGAGGGTACCATCTACAGATTTAGGGAATACAGGAAAAGGAGCAGTTCTGGACAGGTGAGGGGCGGGGGGTGGGGGGTGGGGGAAGAGTTCACCTCATTGACTGAATATCAATTGAGCGCCTATAGCAATGGAGCCAATTTAGGACTTCATAACCTCATTCCTCAAGCACCTTACTGGTCATCAAAACCTGACTGTGTTGCCCAGCATATCTCATACAGATGATTAATTTTGATATAGCAACTCTCCCAGTGTTAGCAGAAATAAGAACTGCTGTCTGGCAGCAGTAAGGCTCAGATTTTAAACTCAGACGTGGAATATCTGGAACATGATGGTTAGAGTAGGGCAGCCACAGGCCCCAGGGCAAACTGTCCTCCCACTGTGTGGACAAATATTCTCAGCACTCCCTGGCTTTCAGGAATTCCAGTTAAAAAAACAAACCTAAGTTGCAAAACAAAGCCTTTGCTCTTTTAATCACTGATGCATACCCTGGATTTACTTGAACAGTTTAAAGAAACTAACGAGAATTGTTCCCAAGGACCACTCACGTGCAACTCCTTGGCATGGCTGAGGGGGTCCTCCTTCCTGGAAGCTAGCTCTCTCTCCACAGCCTATTTCCTGCCTTCCCGCCCCGCCCTCTTCCATGCCTCTGTGCTGCACATGTGCTTCCCCTCGGCCTCCACTGGCCTCTTTCCCACTTCTTTGCCTACAGAACTCCTGCTCATCATCCAGGGCCCAGCCCACAGGTTCCCTCTGAGAATCCTTTCCTGGCTCACAACCCTCCAGGCAGAACAGCCACTCTCGTCCTCTGTGCTACCACGGTGGTGGCATCTAATCTTTCTCAGCACACCTCTATCACACTGTCATGTAACTACATGTGTGACTTTGAATTTAGAGCTTTACTATATTATAGCTACATATTTAAGTACATTATGAAAGCTAAGAATATGGGTGCTGAAGCTAGACTCCCTCCAGTGCTAGAGAGCCCAGCCCTATTGCCACTTAGTAGCTACATAAGCCTCAAATATTTCCTTACCTCTCCGGCCTCAGTTTGTCAACCTGGAAAACAGAAGTCATAGTAGTGCCTCTGCCATAGGGTTGGTGTGAAGATTACAAAAGGTAAAGAATGTGAAGTGCCGGGGCTAACAAATGGTGAGCTATTATTGCTATTGATTGTCTCTCCCATTTGAGGATGTGCTCGCTGAGGATGAAGACCAAGTCTTATTTTACTCACGATTCCCAGTATATAGCAGAGTGAGTGCTTAATAAATGTCCAAAATGAAGTGATAAGAAAGCTAGATTGCCATAGCATTTATGAACCAGGAACATTAGTTAATATATATCTAGTTGACAGATTGCCAGATAAACTAACTTCTTCTATAGAAACAAAAGTATTTTAATGATAAGAAAGCGGAAAGGGAAAACTACCACCCGTGGAACACATCTCCTGCGTTATGTGCTGTGCGGCCACCATCCAGAGAATCCTCACAACAGCCCTGCAAGGAGGGTGGATCCCAGGGCCAAGGTCACACAGCCAACGGGCAGTAAAGTTATAATAAAATCAAGTTGATCAGAGTCAAAAGTCTGTCATCTTTCCATAACAACTATGTTCTTTGGGAAAGCTCAAAGCAGTTGAGATGTAGGAACTTCTGTTATTACAGTAGGAGGGAAATCACTGTGGGAACACAGTTATAGCCAAGCCAACCTGCTCATCTTGCCTGAGTTGGGGCCAGCAGGGTAAGAAGAGGGACTCCACATAGCCACAGAGCTAGTTGCCTATATCTTCACACCAGCCAGGAAGGAATTATCACACACACACACACACACACACACACACACACACACACACACACTTTATAAACAAAGAAATGGAAGACTTGCCGAAGACCACACAACTAGTGGCAGAGCCAGAACGAAAGCATAAAATTTCCAAATTTCCAACCCCAGGTTCTTTCTACCATAAGTGTTGCGCGCACTGACGTGGTCTTTCAGACAAGACCGTAGGAATAAGCACTCTCTCCTCGTTCTCAATAACAACATCGCGTTTGGTATTACAATAAATTTCAGTGCTTTTCAGAGCTGTCGCCTTATTTAATGATCAATTCTCCATTCTAGGGAGAATGAGGACCTTGAGGTCCAGAGAATAAAGTAAGAAGCCTGCAGTCCCCCGGCCAGAAGTCCTGGGGCCAAGGTGCCCTTCCCTTTGAAGGTGCTCTCAAATTTACCTGGGAGGTGACAGAGAATCACAAGGCAGCTTGGGGAAGCTGGTCTTTCTGATCATGACAACCAAATAGCAAAGAGGAGCCACTCTGCGCACTTTCCAAATCCAGGTGTTTTCAAGGCAATGTAATGGATCCCACTTTCAGTCAATAGCAACTTTATGTGGCCATAATCCACCCATCATTAGTGAACAAAGAGCCACTCTAGAACACAATAAATCCTGCTTAACAGGAAGGGACCAGTTGTGAGACTGTCCATGTTCCTTTCAGGTCGCCCCATAACGCCTGAACCCTTATTATTGGAGACTCATGAGGGGAGTGAGAACCCAAGGACAGTTGGTTCACTGGCCAGGCCAGTCATCCCTGCCTGGCCTGTCCCGCCCTCCTCCTCTCCCCTGAGTTTCCCTAGCACAGGGGCTCAGACCAGGCCTGATGGGCCTGAGGCTGCTTCCTAAGGGCCTTGGGGCATCCCTGAGGGGATGAAGGGGGCCCCTAGGCTGCTGCTCCCCTTCACCTCCACCGGGGCCACATATCTGTGTCCATGGGGAGCAGCCGAGTGCAGGGCACGGGCTTTGGAGACAGACCTGGGTTCAAATTTCAGATCAGCTGCCTCACAGCAGTGGGCCCTGGCTGAGCTACCTGACCTGTGTTCAGTATCCTCCCCGTCACAGGAAGAACAGTGCCCAGCTCCCATGTTGCTGTAAGGATAAAATAATACCTCGCATTTGGACTTAGCACAGCACTATAGTTGGTATTAGTTCATTCTACTGTATCACTCTGCCTTGGTTTTCTGATCATCCTCCAGATTCCCTACTGAGGCTCATCTCAGACCAGCTTGGTTCCCTGGTGGCTGGGCCTGTCTCAGCTGTTTCCTGGTCCCCTTGGATGGCAGCCTCACCTTTCCTCTACTCCTTTGGGCTACCCAGCAGAGTCCAGCCCACAGCCTGGTTTGCCGCCCTGGCCTCACAGACCTCACTCCCTTCCTTTCTTCCCCACAGACTCCTACTGAGGTCCCAGAAGGCATCGCGGCTGATTCCATCCGAACACAACACTCGATTGCTGAGTAAGCTCCCCTTCCAGCTAAAATCGTTTTTCCGATACTGAGGCTTTCCTGCTAATGAACTGGCGAAATAATCTTTAGCTCACCTCCAAATGTATATGACTCCATTACAATCAAAAGCTCTAGCTTTCCTCCTTCCCAGCACCAGAGTCCCTCATTTGCCTCTTACATTCTTGCCATACTTTACACAGTGCCCTTTAACAACTATGAGACTATCCGTGTCCTACTTTGCAACGCTCCCAATGCCCTTCCACCCTCTGAGGAATGGTGCCAGTCCTGTCACCATGTACACAGGAGATCTAATCTACAAGATAAGTAACAGCGTTTTCGTTTTGGGATTTTGTAAGTAGAGGTTTTCCTCTACTGCATGGAAACCCACAAGCCAAGACACCAATCTACTCGAGAACCAGGCTGGGCAGCCAAGTGCCTGCCGGGGACCAGACAATCATTAGCCTGATTGTTGACACCAGGAGAGTAAGGACAGGGTCTCCACAAGAGCTGGATTCCAGCTGCTGGTTTAAATGTCAGGGAGAAGCGGGAAGGTGTTGACATGGAAGGAATTACTTCGACATGCCTTTGATCACCGATGCTCTGTGGTGTTCTAAATGAGCGCGCTGGTTGGAAGCCAAGCGGGGCAGAGTTTTACAAAGAAACTCCTCCTGTGCCATGGAAGGCCAGCTCTGTACGCCACTTTTCCTTAAATAAACACTGCGTTCCCTCCCCTTTCACTTCAATGGGAGCAGGTGACCAAGGAATGAGAACTTGGGCTCAGCTCTCCATGGGCTCACAGGGAATGTCAGCCCAGCAGTCCCTTCCTACCTCTGGCCATCACTTAACTTCAGAGTCACCTGTGGGAAAACTTCCCTGTTTCCTTAATAAATCTGAGAGGGAGTGGAGGACGTCTCTCCATGTGGAAACAGGCTCCACTGTCTCTTCCCCCAAATCCACTTCCCTTGGGGGATATCTCACTAGTCACTGTCCCACAACAATGAACTTGGACAGGAGGGGAGTTTGACCCCCTTTAGTGCTCGGACCAAGCATGGACTCCAACACTTTCCTTAGTTCCTCCCGTCCCAGGTGCAAAGCTTTAAAGGCTTTACCAATGACCCGAGGGGAACAGAAGAGAGATAAACAGAGGAGAGACTGCAACTACATAGTTTTGTTTAGAGACTCTCATCTCAGTGCCAGGGCTCTTCAGTGTGCCCCCAGGTGGTGGCAGGCAGTGTCTTCCAGGCCCTAGGAGCGCATCAGGTCCCGGAGGCTCGGCTCTGAGACCCTCACCTATGACCCATAAAGACAGGGCAGCTGTGCTACAACCTTAACAGGACAGCATTTCAGGGTATCAGGATACGATCCCATAAACTAACAGTCATAGAGAAATGTGCACAAGAAATAGTAGGCTATTTGTTACCCTACAGCAACACTAACCTCATCCATGTAAAAAACGGGATTACGATAAACCTCTCTGGCCCAGCATTTCCAGCCATGCATGCCCAGGAACACTTGTAAAACTGTAATGTACCTGGAGAACACCGACAGGAGCTCACCTACATTCTCATTAATAATGTGGACCGATTATCATTTCAGTGTATAAGACATGGTGACACGGTGACATTAGTCAACGGTGACATTAGTCAATATGTATTATAACACTAAATATACAACAATTAATCTGAGGGACCATTTATACCTTTGCCTTCACCTTGAATCCAAATAGGATTGATCTCCTTGTTAGTGGTTCGCCTAGATACTTTTTAAAGCATTCCCGGTTATCTAACAAAGGGGGAGTCCACACACAGCAGAGATAAGTCTGAGTGCTTTTACTCTGATAAATCTTTCTACCCCGAGCTGTAAGCGCTTCCTAAATATCTAGAAGTTGCTTTAAATGTGTCACACTGAGGTGAGGAAAGGAGCAAGAGAAAGAAAAGGCCATTCATTGAGCATCGTGGTGGGTGGTCTACAGTGATCTTATTTAATACTCATCCCATGAGCATCTGCCAACAGCCCATGAGGCAGAGTCCTTGCTGAGTTTTAAAGAGGAGGAACCAGCTATTTTTTAAGATGATCATGTAGAGGCTGGAGCCTGGTCACCTGTCCGGGTGTGGAAGGGATTCCCCAGGGGGGAATGGCCTGGATGGCTTCTCAGGTTCTTTCCAATCCCGAACATTTGTTTATTCTTTGGTCTCTAGGCCTCAGGAGTATCTCTGACTTGCTGTGTGACTGGGCCAAGCCTCTTTCCTTCTCTGGGTCTCAGTTTCCTCATCCATACAATGGAGGCATTTCTCTGCTCAGGATTCTCTCTAGAAGCTCTCTGGAGAACAAGGGTTATGACAAGACTGCCTACAGGATAGCATTGTGCTATGAGAGGTCACAACCTTGCTCCCCCGTGGGGATGCCCACCCTGTGTGCAGTGAGACCGAGGCTGCCTCCCTCCCTAGGCAGGGACACAGAGCGGGGTCATCCTTATTCTCAAAGTAAGGTGGAAATCAGGGAAACCTGCAGTGTTGGACACAAATCTGGAAAGTGTTAAAAATTAAATGCCTTTAAGCAATATACAGGTATTTGTGTTTCTTAAAGGAAAAAAAAATGCTCTTGCTCCACAGAGATCAATCAGTGCTTCTCAGTGGGACCGATACTGCCACCTAGGGAGGGTTTTGGAAATTTTGGGGAGTGCTTTTGGTTGTCCCAGTGAATGGAGAGTATTATTGGCATTTGATGGGCAGGGGTCTGAATGCCAGATGGCCATGCACTGGGCAGCCCCGCCGCACCTTCATAAAGTGAAAGACCTATTTGTGTATGACGTAGAGATAGCCTAGACCAGTGGTCGGCAAACTCATTAGTCAAGAGCCAAATATCAACAGTACGACAATTGAAATTTCTTTTGAGAGCCAAATTTTTTAAACTTAAACTATATAGGTAGGTACATTGTTATTAACTTAATTAGGGTACTCCTAAGGCTTAGGAAGAGCCACACTCAAGGGGCCAAAGAGCCGTATGTGGCTCGCGAGCCGCAGTTTGCCGACCACGGGCTGAGACCCCTACCCACTGTCACGTGTAAACAAAAAGAATTTCCCACATGACTTAAGTTTAGCACCACTATTTTCTAGGAATGCAACAACCATGTAAATACAGGAAAAATTATACTTCACCTCCCCCGCCCTGGAATTTTATCAAATATTTCAGAAGCACTGCATCGCTGAAGCACATACATGGCTTATGGTATCTGAGTTACCCACATAACACAATGTGATTATATGTAAAGAACAGTTTAAAATGCCAAATATTTAGCCCAGCCAGTGATGCTCAGTGGTTGAACGTCAACCTATGAACCAGGAGGTCACAGTTCAATTCCAGGTTGTGGACTTGATCCCCAGTTGGGGGTGTGCCGGAGGAGGCAGCCAATCATTCTCTCTCTCTCTCTCTCTCTCTCTCTCTCTCTCTCTCTCTCTCTCTCATCATTGATGTTTCTCTCTCTCTCCCTCTCCCTTCTTCTCTGAAATCAATAAAAATATATTTTAAAAAAGGAAAAAGCCAAATATTTAAAAATATTATATTTATATCATGTATAATATGTAGACATATGAGAGAGAATCTGAATAATGTTAATCAAATTGTCCTACTTTCCTTTTATCCAAACTCATTCATGACAGGTAGGTGCAAGGATCAGGCCACTTCATTACATATTCTTATGTAACTGTGCCCCCAGAGCAGTTACTTATTGAAATTTTGTTATAATTTTGTTATAAAATAAAATTTTGTTATAAAGAACTTTTTCTTTTTAAAATAACATTTTGGTGTTGTTGTCTTTTAAAGAACTATGTGTGAAGGTTGATTATATTTCATTCAGGATGGTAAAGAGAATGTCACAAAATATGTTTATAAAAGGGAAGGGCACTGGACTGACACCCCTATAGCAGTGAGCACACTCAGCACCAGCACAAAAACACTAGGGCTTCTTGGAAATCTGGCTGATTCCCAGGTTGGTGCAGGGAAAACACGACAAAGCCTGGGGCCTCTTGTTGTGGCAGAACAGAGCGCTCGGAGAATAATAGGGGCTGCTGAGAGGACACCAGGCTCCACTGGACAAATCTAGGAGCATCTGAGCTTCAAAATAAATAAAAGAGGAGTATAACTCATCGAATGACATAAGAATCCATGAGTCCACACTAATGAGCATGCACATTCACATAGATAAATAAATTAAAAGGCAAAGTTCTTCCTTGCAGTAGAAACTCAACTAACAAATGCAGAAGGAATGGTGGTTAATCACCATTTGGCAAACATCACAATAATAACTGATTTAGGCAAGAATCATTAACTGAGGTTAAAACTAGATGTAAAAGTTTGAGGAGTAACAAGATATTACATAGTCTTAAATACTTAATCATTAGAAAGGGGGAAATGGCAACTCCTCAGTGGAAACCTGGCAGACACCAACTTAACCAAATGATTAAAGGTAACGCCACCAGTAATGAGACATGTTGACATCATGTGCCCCCCTGAGAAAAACACAACACAGCTTCTGTGCTATTCCTGCCAAAAATGTATTTCCTGAACCTAATGAGGAAACCCCAGACAAACCCAAATTGAGGGGCAGTCTGCTAAATGCCCTGTGCTCATAAAAAATACCTATGGCATGAAAACAAAAAAAGACTGAGAAATTTTTCCAGATTAAAGGAGACTAAAGGGGCAACTGTCAAAATCTGAATAAATTCTGAACATGATTAAATCATAAAATAGTGTTGATCAATGTTAATTTCATGATTTCAATAATTATATCGTGGCTATAAAAGAAAATACTCTTTTATTTAGGAAACTAGAGACCTGATGCACGAAATTCGTGCAAGGGGCTCAGCCCTCACAGCCCTCGCAGTCCTGGCTTCATTCAGAAGGTTATCTGGAAGGATGTCTGGAAGGATGTCTGGTCTAATTAGCATATTACACTTTTATTGTTATAGATATGCACAGTATGCTTAGGAGTAAAAGGGCATCATGTATGCAAATTATTCTCAAAAAGGAGGGGGGAGCGCAAATGTAGCAAAATATTAACATTTGGGGTTGAGTGAAGGGTGTACAGAAAGTTTTTTATTATTCTTACAACTTTTCAGTAAGTCTGAAATTATGAAAAAACGAAAAGTTAAAAGAAAATGGAAGAGAGCCATTAGTTCCAAAATAATAGAAAAGCACTTATTAGATCTATTCTAATCAAACAAGTCCTTTTATCCTACTCTTCTAAGACTTCTAGAAAATGTATGGGGTTAATTTCAGGAGGAGGCAAGGAGGGAGACAGTGCAAGTTTGGGTGTGAGGGAAGGACAGAGAATCATTCATTAATGAGGCCAGAGAATTCAATTATAGCATCTTTCTAAATTCAAATCTCGACTTCACGTCGCCTTTCATTAGAACTCCTCCAAGAAGCAATTACACAGAAAAGAAGTTGAACAAGAAACAGAGTAGGAGAGACTTCTTCATTTCTTTGGAGATCAGGAAAGAAGGTACAGGCAGAGCAATTTTGATAATTTCCCTTTGAAATAGGCACTGATCTCAAGATTGGTTCCACTATTTTCTTACAGAAAATTAGGCATCTCTACTCAAGTGACTAAGGCGACATCACGAAGAACTTTTGCAAAATGAAATGAAAGGACAAAAATTGAAGGGTGAAAGATGACCTTTTCTTCACTTTAGAAAGCAGGGTTTTCTTGACCTTTAAAACAGTCTCCCAGAAAAATGTTTACCTCTCTCACTTTTTCACTGCTTGCCTTTCTTTAGAGGGGAGTGGGGGACACGTTAAAGCAGCAGCCCTCTAATGATAGTACTTACCTCAAAATTCCTCATACAAAATCAGGACTGCAACACAGCAAGATGATAATAGATGTCATTTAAAGCGCTAACTGTATTTGGGACCAAATTGACATGTAGGAATTAAACAATAGAGTTTCTACTTTTAAAAGTATTATTGTACTAGGCTGCTTATGGGGGGAGGGGGAACCTTAGTAGGAAAATGTTTAAGCCACGCTTGATGCCATTCGGTCAAAGAGAAGTCTTAGCTCTTTTCCCTCCTAAAGGATCTATCATCAAATAATAAGATGACTAGTCTCAAGATCAGTTTTTTTATTAAAAATTAAAATAAAGCCATTTCCAATAAGCTAGAAACACCCATAATACTTTGTGTAAACAGTCTTAGAGCTAGCTTAAATTTCCATCTCAGACCACAAAACTTCTTTCCATATTCATTCATTTCACACACATATGCCTGAGTATCCCCAGATGGAAATGACTCTCTAAGCTCCCTGGGAGCCCCCAGTTTCACAGGGACAGAAGATAAGTAACTGTCCATTCACTGAGGGGATAGAGTCTGATTCTCATAACATCCCTGTGGTGTTACAGGTTTTGAGGAAACTGAGGCTCAGGATAATTAAGTAATTTATCCAGGTACACACACTTTAAAAGTGATGAAGGAAGGATTTTAACCCAGGTCTCAATGACCCGAGCCCTTGCCTCACTATCTCTCAACCAGAAGCACTACCACAAAATAGTGTGTTGGGGGCCCTATAATTGAGGGAGAGTCCAGAAGGGGTCCCAGAGGAACTGTCCATGGGTCTGGGAGGCAGGAGAGTGGGAGGTGGAGCAGGAGAGGGGGTATCAGAAAAGGCCTTCATAGATTTGGTGGCATCAACTCTGACACAGGAAAGCTCAGAAAGTTTGTCAGGTGGACAAGCACAGAAGAAACAGTCAGAGGTGCAAGAACTTGGGCAGATATGAATCTTTCTGAAAGGGCTTTAGAGGGAACCAACAGGAAGAATATCTTGGCTTAGCCAATATTTGCTGGCCTCAGCCAACCACTTCACAGGGCTTGGGACGGAATGTGCAGATACAGCTTCAGTGACCCTCCTGGTGGGGTGAGGTGGAGGTGAGGAGCCAGCCAGCCCCCGTGGGGTTCCAGAAGCAGCTGCAGGGCAGCCTTCACCATCAGCGCTTCCCTACGCCCAAGACTGCACTGACCCAGCATTTGCAAGACGATGATTGATTACATAAGGCCCTTTGTGCTCCAGCTAAAACCTTGGCAGCAGAAATTTGTGAAGAATTTTAACTCCAGCAGGGAGTTTTATGGAAGTCCAGAAAGCCAAACTCACAGAATCAAAAGGTTAGAAGTGGAAGGAACCTTAGTTATGTTCTGCAATCTTTTCTTCTTGCAGAGGAAGCACGGAAGCCTGGGGATGGGGGTATAGATGACTTGGCCAGGGTCCCATACCCAGCTAAGAGGCGGCAGCAGGGCATAACACCAAAAGCACAAGCAACAAAAGCCAACATCAACAAGTGGGACTACATCAAACTGAAAAGCTTCTGCACAGCAAAGGAAACTATAAACAAAATGAAAAGTCAATCTACAGAATGACAGAAGATATTTGCAAACCATATATCTGGTAAGGGATTAATATCCAAATTATGTAAGGAACTCATACAATTTAATAGCAAATAACAATAACAATTTCATTTAAAAATGGGCAGTGGGCCCGAACAGAGAAAACGTACAAATGGCCAACAGGTACGTGAAAAGATGCTCAAAATCACCAATCATCAGGGAAATGCAAATCAAAACCACAATGAGATGTCACCTCCCACTGACTGGTATGAATGTAAATTAGTAGTCACTATGTAGAACAGTATAGAGCTTCCTCAAAAAATTTAAAACTAGAACTTCCATATGATCCAGAATCCCCCTTCTGGGTAAGGAAATGGAATCACTATGTCTAAGATGTAGCTGCATTCTCAGATTCATTGCAGCACTGTTCACCATAACCAACACATGGAAACAACCTAAGTGCCCATTAACAGATGAATGGATAAAGAAAATCTCTCTTCTCTCTCTCTCTCTCTCTCTCTCTCTCTCTCTCTCTCTCTCTCACACACACACACACACAGAGAGAGAGAGAGAGAGAGAGAGAGAGAGAGAGAGAGAGAGAGAGAGAGAGAGAGAGAGAGAGAGAATATTATTGAGCCATAAAAAAGGAAATCCTGCCATTTGCTTTTTTAAAATATAGTTTTTATTGATTTCAGAGAGGAAGAGAGAGAGAGAAAAATCAATGATCAGCTGCTTCCTGCACATCTCCTGCTGGTGATCAAGCCCGAAACCTGGGCATGTGCCCTGAATGGGAATCAAACTCTGACCTCCTGGTTCATAGGTCAATGTTCAACCACTGAGCAACAATGGCCAGGCAATCCTGCCATTTGCAACACATGGCAAACTCATAGAAACAGAGAGTAGAATTGTGGTTGTCAGGGATGAGGGATGAGGGAAATGGGGAGATATTGGACAAACTTTCAGTTATAAGATAAATAGTTCTGGGAATCTCATAGCATGGTGACTATAGTTCACAATACTTGAAACTTGTTTATATACTTGAAAGTTGCTAAGAAAGTAGATCTTAAATGTTCTTATCACAAAAATATTGTAATTTATGTGAGATGATGAATGTGTTTACTAACCATATTGTGATGATCATTTTGCTATATATATGTGCATCCAATCATCACGATGTAAAAATATACAATCTTATGTCTCAATTATATCTCAATAAAACCGGGGGGGGGGGGGAAGGAGGTGGAGCCAGAAGTGGAGCAGATCTCCTGACCCTGGTTCAGTGTTTCATTTCATATTAAATGATTGCAGAGGGCAAGGATACACTGAACCTGTACCCCTAGCACTTGGCACTTAGTAGGTCTCAGGAAATGTTTGAACTGTACTGAGTCAGAGGTCTGAGTGCACTAGCTATTGTAGAGTCATGCATAACCATGAGCAAGAACCCTTGATTATGAACCTCTGTCTTCTCATCTGTAAATTAGAGATAATGATAATTCCCCAAATCGAGGGAGGATAACCGAGGCCATGCATATAAAAAGTACATGGTGAACTGTGGAGCACCACATAGATGCCAGTGTCACTCAGACTAATTAAAAGGATGTCCTAATGAATAGAACCTAAGCATGCTTTTCCAGAGATGAGCACCATCTTGAGTTTTGGATGATATTTTTCCAGTAAACAAATTGAGCTGTTAAGCAAGGGACACAAGAACAGCATGATATATCTAAGCAGGCGGTGAAGTTCTATTTTTGGCAACAAAGGCAATAAAACTTGAAGCAGCCAGGGAGGTGAAACCATGGCTCCTACAGCGTCTCTGCCAGCAGCTTTGAATCATCTGCCTGCTTCTGACAGCTGGAACCCCGTCACTTCTGTCTTGTCTTCTACCGGTTATGCACCAGAACCCTGGCCTCCCGGGCTACCAGGCTGCATAAGCAGAAGGCATTCTGGTCTCCCTGACGGCTCCCAAGCTTGCTGCCCATCTGCAGAGCTCTGTGTGGGGTAGAGTTTGGGCATCATTGAGAAAGGTCAGCAGCCCAACCACCATCTCACTGGATGGCATTATTTTGGTAAATTCCTCATGGCCCAGGTGTGGCCTACACCCTTTTAAAGTGACAGATTGGGTCAGGCTAATACCCTTGGCCTTGGAGAAGCTAACTTTTGATGGCTAAACTCACAAGAGAAATTATTTTAAACCATACGTATTAATTTGCAATTCAATTTGGCAAATATACTTGACTTCCCACTACAGCCAGACACTGTGACAAGCACTAGGGATACAATGATGAGTAAGACTGATCCAGTCACTCTCTGTCCTCGTGGAACTTAGAGCAGGAGAGAAAGATAACTAAGCATGTAGTCACTAAACAGTGTGATAAACATGAGTACAGTGTACATTGAAGAAAGAAAACCAAAATGCCTCCCAAGGGAGCTGGACAGAGTAGGCTTTACAGAGAAAGTAAAAGATAAGCAGGGGTCTGAATTATTAGCAAAATTGGTCAGGTGACAGAAGGCTGCTCTGGAGTTGGGAGAGGGGCAGGAAGGATAATGACCAGTGCTCCAGGCAAAAGGAGAGGCGTGTGCAGAGGCACAGCTGAGTACTTAAAGCAGTTGAATATGGAAGGATCTCAGAGGAAGAGGTGGGAAACTGGATGCTGAGGCTGCAGAGGTGGGCAGTGGCTCTGCAAGGCATGTGTAGGAGTTTAAACTTCATCCTGTAGGTGAACTTCAACTATCGGGTGCCCCGAAGGTCAGTCAGATCAGCATGCTGTCCACATGAAGAAAAATGATGCAAATAAGCAACTCACCAGAAGTTTGATAAGTGTGGGATGAGGACAAGGAACATATGCTTCATATTGCAGCTTTTCTTTCTGCCTGGACTCTGACCCACTTATAAGCAAGCCCACATTTTCCTAGTTCTAAAGCCAGTGGAGAACACTGTTCCCTGGGGGTTTTGCAAATAATGTGCTTCATTCAGACTCGAGGAGCTGAATCAATCAAAGCTAACTAAGGAGGGTAACTGGAGAGGATAGTGGAAGGACCCCATGCTCACTGGTTCCCTCCAAGAAACTTGAAAGCATTATTGCACAGCTTTTTGGCTTTATTCACTGAAAAATTCTGCTGCTGCGAAATACAAACTCCTTCACCATAATAAATACTGTTTTGATAACAAAACTGTACTTTTCTCAAATACCCAGATGGGAGACCATATGCAAAATAAACTCCAAGGAATTTTTTTATTGGCCATCTGCTAAAATTGGAAAGGAAGCCTGCATTCTCCTCTAGTTTTCACAGAAATTTCTACTGAGAATCTTACTTGCTTCCTCCTGGTGCCACCTGCTGATCATATTTGGGAACCAGTTTTGCAAATGGTTATAGCAGAGGAGTGTGGATCTTCCCCTTTCTTTAATGAAGCAAATTTAATCCTAATTAATGTCAGAAATAAAATACCCACAGTGTCAGTTTTTAGAATGTTTCACAGCTACTCAGACCTCTTCCTGTTCCTACCAAGAATCACAAAGCAAAGCCCACATACTGCTCCGAGAGCTCATTGCCATGGCCCTGGCAAGACAACTTACTCTCATAATTAAATGCACCATTTCTAATGATGCCTTTGGTTTAGCTTTATCAGTCAAAATGTAAATGCACAACTCTTTAATACTGTAATTCCACTTTGAGATGTCCACCTAAAGGAAATGCTGGCACAGGTGTAGAAAGATAAGTATCTGAGAGAATGCCCAACAGCATTACTTATTAAACCAAGGAATTTGAGAGCTACCTACATGTCTATCAACAGAGAAGTAATTTTAAAAGTTATGGTGCATTCATATAATTGATTACTAACTAGCACTGACATGGAAAGATGCCTAAAACATATTCAGTGGGGAAAAGAGCTAAAAAAGAGAATGTATGGTAAAATCCCATTTTTAAAGAAAAAAAGCTATGTGTGTTACAGTGCATATTTGTTTATAAATAGGAAATAGCTGGAAAAATACACACTAAAGTGTCCAGTAATTTCTGAGGAGTGGGAATATTTTTTCACTTTTTACATTATACATTCCTATATTTGAATTCTTAAACTGAATGTATAATTTTGTATTAAAACAAAGGTGATATTAAAAATTAGAATGCCACATGTGTTCTTTTTTAATTCAGATTTGCAGCTAATGAAGCACTGATACATGGGCAATCTTTTGGTTTGAGTATTTGCATCAAATACTCACTGGATGCTCACAATCACTCCAAGGTTACAATCATTTCCCCATTTAACAGCTGAAGAAATGGGCTGAGAGGAGAAGAGACTTACTTGAGATCCCATGAGGAATAAGTGATGGAACCAGGGTTTTCCAGTATGATCAGGTTTTCATAGTCTTGTTCTGCATGTGCCAAACCCTGAATTAGCAGATTCTAGATTATTGTCCTTTAAGAGACAAAGAATTCCTCTTTTATATTAGGGAACTATCCATTCTAAGTACCTTCAGCATTAGTCAAATGGTCTGTGACACTTAAGAGTTTAGAATGCTACAACAGAAAGAGACAGAGCAATTGCCAACCCCCACACCCTCATTTTACCAATGATAAAGAGTCTATCTGAATGGCTAAGCTCAAAAAGCTGACAGGTAAGCAACAAGCACTTGCTCAGCTTCCCATCTTTCCCACTAAACCTCCTCCTCCTCTGGGGCTTCCCATCTTGGCAACTGCATCCCCACCAGATTCCTGAAAGCATCAACTGTACCTTCCTCTGCATACCCCTGATCTGTCTCCAAGACCTATAGATTCCACCTTCGAAATATCCCTCACATCTGTCCTTCCCTACATAAGACATAATGTCTTAATACAACCATCAGCATCTCTTTTGCTTTTATAACAGAGTTGGGGATTCTAGCCAGGACAATAAGACAAGAAAAATAAATAAAGGGCTGATTGGAAAGCAAGACATAAAACCATCCGATTCTCAGAGAACATGATAGTCTGTATAAAAAATCCCATCAAACCTTCAAAATAAGCTACTGGAACTATTAGGAGAGTTTAGCAAGGTTGTAGAATACAAGATTAATAAATAAAAATGAATTGTATTTCTAAATACTCACATGAAGTTGAAAACCAAAAGATTGCCCATGTACCAAAAATTTGAAATACTTAGGGATAAATTTTAAAAAAAGATATGAAAGAGCTGTACATTAAAAACAAAACAAAAAAATCACTGTTCAAAGAGATTAAAGAAGATCTGGGTTCCAGTGAAGATGGCAGTGTAGGTAAATGTGATACTCAAATCCTCCCACAACTACATCAAAATTACAACTAAACTAGAGAAAACTCATCACTCAGAACCGCCTGAAATCTAGCTAAACAGAACTCCTATAACTAAGGATATAAAGGATATAAAGAAGAAGCCACACCAGACTGGTAGGAGGGGTGGAAACACCAATGTGCTGGTCCTATACCCACAGTGGTGGATAAAAATCAGGAGGTATATCTCTTTGTAATTATTAAGGAATGAAGAATTCTGAAAATGTAAATGTATGGGTGAGTATAAATGACAAATATACTCATTTTTCAATTTCTTTATAAGATAACTAGAGGCCCGGTGCAAGAAATTTGTGCACAGGTGGGGTCCCTAGGCCTAACCGGCGATCAGGGCCTATTGGGGCCATCTCGCCCAGTCCCGATTGGGGCTGGGCCAGCCAGGGCCTGCCAGGGCCAGCCAAGGCCTGTTGGACAGGGCCTGCCGGACAAGGGGAGGGATCGCAGGAGGTTTGTGGCCATGGGAGGTTGGCTATGGGAGTGCACTGACCACCAGGGGGCAGCTCCTGCATTGAGCATCTGCCCCCTGATGTTCAGTGCACATCATAGGGACTGGTCAACTGGTCGTTCTGGTCATTCCAGTCATTTGGTTGTAACAATCACTGAGGCTTTTATATATATAGATGGACTTTTCAAAGCAAAAATAATAATGTATTATTAGGTTTATAACACAGAAGTAAAATATATGATAATAGCACAAAGAAAAAGAGTGGAAGTAGAAATATAATGTTGTAAGGTGTTTATATTTTACTTGAAGTAGGAAATACTTAAAAGTAAATGTGATAAGTTGAAGATTCATTGTAAACCCTAGATTCTAGGGGCAGAGACAAAAACTAAAAACACTTTTAAAAGAAGTATAACTGAGAAGCTTAAAGAGAAGATAAAACAAAACACTAAAAATATTCAATTAATCCAAACATATAGTATAAATAGAAAAGAAACAGAAAGAGGGCACACTTGAATCCAACCATATCGGTGATTACATTAAGTATGAATGGGCTAGATACACCAATTAAAGGGCAGGGGTTGTTAACCTGGATAAAAGACCATACCCCAATAACACACTGTCAAAAAGAAGCACTCTTTAAAATATATAGACAGGTTAACAGTAAAACACTGGTAAAAAGATATACCATGAAAATTCTAAGCCAAAGAAAGCCAGAGGTGCTATATTAATATCGAGTAGTCTTCAGGACAAGGCAAATTTCCTTATAAAAGAGTCAAATCATCAAACTAAGAACAGAACTTTAAAATACGTAAAGCAAAAACTGACATAACTAAAATGAGGAGACAGTCCACAATGTGAGTTGGAAATTTCAACATACTCTCTCAATGACTGACAGAACAAGTAGGCAGTAAATAAGGGATACATGAACAGTACCAAGTCCCAATTTGACCTAATTGACATTTGTAGAATGCTATCCCAACAACTCCAGAGTACATTTTATTTTTAAATGCACATGAAACATTCACCAATATAGACAATGGGTCATAAGACAACTTTGTAAATGGGTCATTAAGACAACTTTCAATAAAGTTAAAATGAGCAAGGTAATACTGAATACATGTTCTTATGTCAACAATTAAATTAGAAATCAATAACAAAAGATACTGGTAAAATTCCAAAATTATTTAAAAGTTAAACAACACATTTCTAAATAACCCAGGGGTCAAAGAAATCTCAAGGGAAATTATATAACATTTTGAACTTAACGGTAATGAAAATGTAACATACA
The DNA here is from genome assembly GCF_014108235.1 of Myotis myotis. Lineage (NCBI taxonomy): Eukaryota > Metazoa > Chordata > Mammalia > Chiroptera > Vespertilionidae > Myotis > Myotis myotis. The sequence goes on from NW_023416316.1 coordinate 14,515,478, forward strand.
AAAATTTCCAAGATGTATCTAAAGCAGTGCTTAGAGGAAAACATTGCTTTAATGTTTAAAATCAATGAACTTAGGTTCCTCTTTAAAATAGCTTTTTATTTTAACTTTAAATAATAAAGAATTAAAATTAAAAAATAATAATAAAAAAATAGCTTTTTTATATTAGAAAGAAGAGACAAGTAAACCCAAAAGAAGTAGACAGAAATAATAAAAATTAGAAATCAATGATACAGAAAATGGACAAACAAGAGAGAGAATAATAAAATCATAAATTGGTTCTTTGAAAAGAACAAAAATATTAATAAGCCTTTAGCTAGACTGATCATAAAAAAAACATAAACACAAATTACCAATTTCAGCAATGAAATAGGGGAGGATCACTACATATCTCATAGATGTTAAAAAATAATAAGGAAATACTATTTTTAAAAATGTTATGTCAATTGATTTTATAATTTAGATGAAATGGACTAGTCCCTTGAAATAAAAATTACCTATATGTATTTTTTAAAAATAAAGAAACATATTCCCAGAAAGAAAGCTCCATGCCCAAATACCTCCAATAGTGAATTCCATCAAACATATAAGAAATGATACTAGTACAGTGGGGCCTTGACTTACGAGTGTCCCGACTGACGAGTTTTTCGAGATATGAGCTGTCTCTTGGCCGATTTTTTGCTTTGAGTTGTGAGCTAAAATTCAGGTTACGAGCCAGCTTCAGATACCCCACCGCTAGTTGGTGCAGCGAACGTCACAGTGAACGCCACAACATCAGCCCAGCATCACGTGTCTCACTCGTTCACTTTTTGATTTGACATACGAGTAATTTGAGTTACCAGCTCTGTCACGGAACAAATTAAACTCGTAAGTCAAGGCCCCACTGTATTATATAAAATCTTCAAAAAACAGAAGAAACATTTGCCAAATCACTTAATGAAGATTGCCGGATACCAAACCAAACAAAGACATCAAATGCCAGCATTTCTCATGAACAAAGACACAGAAAATCCTAACAAAATGTCAGCAAGTAGAGGTTAGCAGTATATAAAAAGAATAATATATTAGAACCAAGTAGGACTTATGTCAGGTTAGTTTAACATTTAAAAAATTAATCAGTGCGATTCATCATATTAACAAAATAAAGAAAAAAACCATGTCATCTTCATAGATACATAAAGGCATTTGACAAAATTAAGCACCCATTCATGATGAAAAACTTTCTGTAAACTATAGAAGACATCGTCATCAAGTTAATAAAGGGCATCTATGAACAACCTCTAGTTAACATTAACATCATATGTAACAGTGAAAGGCTATATGTTTCCCCCAAAGATGGGAACAAGGCAAGGATGTCCACTCTAATCACTTCGGTTCAACATTGTACAGAGGTCCTAGCCAAGTGCAGTTTAACAAGAAAAAGAAATAAAAGGCACATAGATTACAAAGGAAGAAATAACATTTGTTCACAGATGAATTAATTGTATACATAGAAAATCCTAATAAATCTACAAAAAGGGACTTCTAGAATTAATAAGGGAATCAAGCAAAGTCATATGATACAAGTTCAAAATTAAAAAGCCACTTGGATGTTTATAACTAGCAACAAACAATTGGAAAATGAAATTCAAAAATATCATTTACAATAGCATAAAAAATAAAAACTTGTAGGGAAAGCTATAAAACCCTGCTGAGATAAATGAAGGAAGATATAAATAAAGGAAGGGGGAGTGGGAAGAGAGTAGGTAAAGAACTTGTATGCATATATGTATAACCCATGGACAGACAATAGATTGGTGAAGGCCTGGGGAGGGAGTGGGAAGAGGGTACAGGGGGTCAATGGGTTTGGCTGGTTTGGCTCGCTGGAGAGTGTTGGCCTGCAGACTGATTCCAGTTAAGGGCTCATGCCCAGGTTTCAGGCTCGACCCCCAGCAGGGGGCAGGCAGGAGGCAGCAGATCAATGATTCTCTCTCATCATTGATGTTTCTAACTTTCCCTCCCTCTCCCTTCCGCTCTGAAATCAAAAATATATTTACATTTTTTAAAAATAAAAACTCATGTATCTAACTCAGCATTGTTAATATGTCCACTGTCTCCAAACGGAGCTGTAGATTCAAAGTCGTTGCAGGCGTCTTTGTAGAAATAGGACAAACTGATTATAAAATTGACCCAGAGACGCAAAAGTAGCCAAAACTACTCTGAAGATAAGCCAAGTGGGAAGACTGGCACTACCTGATAAGACTGACTATAAAGCCATAGCTTTCCTAGCTAAGAGTAAACACACAGATGAATGGAACAAAGTAGAGTCCAGAAACAGACCAAAACATATATGGCTGATTGGTTTTCAATGAAATATTTCATGCTCAAACATACTGCTTCAATATGGAATGGGTGATTTGAAAACTGATTCTGGAACAAATTGACACTTAAAAGGTTTCCCCCGCCCCTCAGTTTGTCAGACCTACTCCCTGGCCTTGAAGCGGAGCCTGACCTCCCACATTTCATACCCTGGGACCACACCTCCAGGATTCACTCAAATAGTCTCAGTCCTCGTATGGGCTCAGCCATCTGCTCCAGCTCTGTTGCTCTGTCTCCCTGGCTCCCCAAACACTGACCTCCTGATGCAGCTCCAAATATCAGTATCAGGACTGTCTCCTCATGTCAGGACCCACTTCTTCAGTTTACCTACCTGTCACCCTACCTGTTCAACTCTGCAATCTGCCATGGTCGCTGCCAACACCAACTGTGTACTGTTAGACACTCCCTTGGCCAGTCTCAGCTTCCTGGGGACCTCTGGCCCCAGCTCCCAGCACACAGAACCCAGGACACGGTCGCAACCACAGTATGATTCAAGGCCATGGGACGGAGTGCCATCTACCTGAGCAGTAAAGAGCTGGAACTCGTCAGGCAGAATCCAAGAGCGAGGGTAGAAGTTGTACTCCTCAGGAAAGAGATTCTGCATAATTCTCACTGCTCTGCTCAGAGTAATTTTACGCACCATCTCCGTCATGCCTGGGGAGGAGAGAAGCTGTGAGGTTTTAACAATAGTGGGCCACTAGCTATAAAACAGCCATTGTTTGGGACTTTTAAAACCACCCACCCGACAAAGTCACTTTTCAGACTGGATAAAAAAAAGGTATGAGTTGTTCCCCACGGCGGTGACTCCTGGTTTGTTAAGACCTACCAAATTAATGAAAAATTTGAGGTGATAGGTGAATTTTTTTCCTTATAAAAATGAAACATCAATTCAAAGGAATGAGTTTCCACCTAGCTTATTACTCCATTCTTTGTCAGCCACCTAGATAATGAATAAAGAGAAGCAGTTATAGCTTACATTTAAAACTTAATATCTTTTTAAAATTTGGGGCCACCATACATATTTCTGGGATTCCTTGCATCTTATACCCTAGAGAATAGTGTCTAGTAGACTGTGCTTACATCATGAGAAGCTTAATTAAATTGTTTGTTTTAATCTTTTATGAGTATTAAATGTATAAAATAAAAGTATATATACCTTTCAGCATAAAATCTATCTCCCTAAAATAAGGACAGGGACTGGAGAAGATACCACAGTATAATTATAGTTTAAGGGGAAAATGGAATCCATAGGAGTTCTTCAGTTCTCAGTACTGATGCGAACATTGACCAGATCTCAATAATTTATCAGGAGGGAACTGAAATACCTCACTTATAAAACATTTGAAAAGAATGGCGGACTTCCCCCCCCCCCCCTCTCCCACACACACACACATCTTTAGTAACACTGACAAGAGAAGTGTTTATCCTGGCAAATTTTAAGCAAATTGTTTTATATTTTGGCATGCTTATTTCTCAAAGCAATATTGCCGCTAAAAATGGCCTTCACACCCTAGCCTGTTTGGCTCAGTGGATAGAGTGTCGGCCCGAAGGGTCCTGGGTTCGATTCCCATCAAGGATACATACCTCTGTTGCAGGCTTGATCCTGGCCCTGGTAGGGCACGTATAGGAGGCAACCAATCGACATGTCTCTCTTACATTGATGTGTCTCTCCCCCTCCCTTCCACTCTCTTTAAAAATCAATGGGAAAATACCCTCGGGTGAGGATTAACAGCAACAACAAAAAAAATGGCCTTCACCCTGAGAGAGCTACATAGTCCCATTGCTGACACTAGAAAATTGCTGAGAGAAGTATTTTTTTGTTTTTTGTTTTTAATCCTTGACTGGAATTGAACCCAGGACCCTTTAGTCAGCAGGCCAACACTCTATCCACTGTGCCAAACCAGCTAGGGCTGAGCGAAGTTATTTTTAATAGAAAGTACCAAGCTTCATGTTAGCTCGGCATGTCCGAATTATCACACCTTCCAAGAGGGCACGATCAGATTGAACGAGGTTTCTCTAAACTGCCATGTGCAGGAAGCAAAGGGTAAACACTTGAGAATGGAGGTTTTAATGACCTACTTCTTGATTCCCTCAGCATATTAAAAAGAGCGATACACCTAAAAATTGCAGCTTCAACATGTCAATGCCCAGGTTCTTAGTTCTTGTTTAGAAGGATATGGAGAAGGATTAAGCAAGAAATAAAGGGCTTAAAAAGTTCTAATAAACTATGCTCTAATGTGGACTCTTCGATATATATAAAAAATAAATAAACAAACTCACTGAGGACACTGTCCTAAGCTTCCCAAGAAACATGCATGAGTTTGGAAAATCAAACCTCTTCCTCTTTATTCCCCTATGAAATTTTGAGTTATAAACACTGGAGCTGAACATAGGGGACACAAAAACAAATTGTCCATTTTCTTGGGAACTCTTCACTCGTGTCTGACAAAGGTTTCCGTTAGTATTAAACTAAACCCTCGGAACGCACTGGGGCGCAGCACCTTACATCACACAGATGCTGCCTCCTGACCAGAATGTGGTGGTATGCTCCGCATCAGGGCGCCGTAAGCGGGAAAGGCTCAGAAACCCCTCAGCAGGTCAGAAGGACACACATAACAGACAGAAGTGCTGTGAGTACAGGAGCGCCACTTGAATGTTCCAGAAAAATTTTATGAAAATTGAGGTCCAGCAAGTGAAGTAAATATTCATTTTCAATCTGCAGTAACTCCTTCTGTGCTGAGGATCAGAGGTCCCTACACCAGTTAAGGTTCTGTTTCCGAGTTTACCTTTGTGTCTGTCTCCAGGTAGTTCTTTCCTGAAGACAGTCAACTTCAGAGGCAGTCCTGCCAACCAATGGCTACTTTTCCCAGACCCTGCCGGCCTGCTGGCTGTAGGCAGCTGAGCCCTAATCCCGCCAGTACACCTGTCTCCAGCAGGAACCTGTGTAGACCTCCCTCAGTCCACTGACCACCAAAGCCTTTGTTCCCCTACCATATCTTGGCTGTGATGCCACCCAGTGCTGCCAGGAAGAAGGTCTCCACCCTTCACTTGAGCCCATGAGGATGCTGCTGGCATCCCTACCCTCTGGCAGTGGCTCAGAAACAGATGTGAGGCGGCCATCTTCTCTCAATAAGATGCTGGCAAGAGCAGCTGGCCTTCTAGCTGAGCCAGAGCCCATGTTCCCAGAGTAAATGTGTGAGTAGGGAGGTCACTGCCAGAATCTGTCTCCCTTCTGTAAGCAGCTACAGTGCCTGACCCTATCTGTGACCCCTGCCCTAGGCTTTGGGACCCATTCTGACCTGAGGTGGAGCCTAGGTCTAACCATCAGTTCCCAAGACTAGGAACAAGGCACTCTTTGACCCCAACTTTGTAGTCCAATTAAATAAGGAGGAGTTCAACTGCTTTTCTGGGGTTCCATTGCTTTGTCCCCAATTTTTAGAAACGTCTTTTGTTCCTGGTACCTTAACAATGCCTTTGCCTTGTTCTCTCCAATGTTCTTCCTCTGTCCCCCCTAGCCTACTCTGCAAGGGCTGGGGTCCTCTTGTCTGTGGCTTCAGGACCTACTAACAGGTTCTTTTGAGGCTGACTGGGTACCTGGGTTTCTCATCGAGGTTTCTCCCAAGATGTCCCTGTCTCGGCAGTTCCCCTATCGACTGGGAAACCCGCTAATGCAGGTTGAAGCTTCTCACACCAAGATCTTGCCTCCTGCCATTCTCATCCCGCACTCCCCCCCCCTCCCCCCCCCCCTCCCTGGCCCTCGCCTGCACCGGGCCTGGATTCTTCTTTTTGCAGCAAAGTCCCAAGACCTGGTGGGTCTCTTCCCGTATGGAGTTACCCAAGAGTGTAACAACTTTGCCCAATTTAAAAAACAAAAACAAGAAATAAGAACAAAATAAAATCTGAGCTGCTCTGGAAGCATTATTCAATCCAAATATCATTTATAACAGAAACACAAACAGCTGTCAAACAACGAACAGTCCATTCAGATCCATCTGCTTCCCTCCATTCCCATCCCCACTGGTAAGTTCACTTTGGATGCCGCAGCAGCCTCTTAGCTCTCTCTCCATTTCCTCTCTCAGCTCCCACCCACCTCCAATGCACCTCTTGGGATGATCTTTCTGAAATCCAAAATGCCACTCTGCGGTTTAAAATTCCTCAGCGGCTTCCCATGCCCTTTTGTCCCTGCCTAGCATCACTCCACTGCCCCTATTACACGTGACCCTTTCTAACCGTCATGGGCCACTTCCCCTGGCTGAGTGAGCAGTGAGTTCTAAGCAGTCTGTCTTTGCACCAGCTCTGCTCCCTTGCTTTCCGTGAGGTTCAGGCCCATCCATCCCTGGAGGCTCAGCTCACACATCAATCCTCCTCTCCGGGATCTCTCACTCCACCTATCCCAAGCAAATCTGGGTAAGGGCGAGTGTCCTCACTCCAAGCCCCCACAGCATCCCAAGTTTCCTCTAACACAGCACATATTTGGTATCACACTTCCCTCTCCACATGCCTCTCTCCTTGTCCTTGAGTCCCCAGCCCAGCCCAGTGCTTGCCAGACAGCTGCCCCCATGGATTCCTCAGTGGAGCCCCTTTCCTAGTCCCCTCCTCAGAGTGGGCTCTCAGGCACCACCGCCATGTGCTGTCAACATCTCAGACCCTGAAACTCATCAAAAGACTTGTTTGTAAGCTAAGAATTGAGAGTTTCAGGCTTTCTTAAAGCAGATTATTTTTATAGAAAGTCTTAATTTATCAGTTAAGATATAATAACAAACCTTGAGGGAAATTGCCCATAGGAAAGTGGCTAAAATCTAACGTGCTGACACAAACAAAATAAATTACTCCCATATGCGTGTCCAAAAGTTTTGCTTTTCAGTGTGGGAAGTATTTATACTTGCCAGGAACGTCCACTAGGACTTACTATAAGTAACATACAATGCATACAAAGTGCATTTGTTAAATAATGGGATATATCGGAGACAGAAGATAAGCTTCGACACAAACTGGAGCCAAAGGACAGACTGCTCGGTGATCACCCACTGCTGAGGACTGCATCTTCCTCAGAGCGGAGGGTGTGGCCATACTGTCACTCTGCCTAGAGGTTCAAGATCCTACTTTGTCATTAGAGCTAATTAATTGCTATTAGTAAAGTGGAAAACTATATGTGTTAATCACTGGCAGTTGGAATATAGGATGGGACAAACTTGCTTCTTTGAGATAAATATCCTTTTATCACCTTTAATGAAACCAGGCCTTTGGCGGTATTTTTCTCTGTATTTCTAATTTGTGTTCTGAATGGAGGGTCACAGCTCCTACCTTTTTCCTTCTCTCTAGATAAGGCATGACAGGTCAGAAATGTAAATGAAGCCTCACTTATGATTCAGGTCTTAGGAACTCTGTCCTCATTCAAAGTTGTTCTCTTTCAGATTATACTCTCCTGATATCCCAATAGGTCCTTTAGTAGCACCAAAAAGTCACCTTTTTTGCCCTCGCCAGTTTGGCTCAGTGGATAGAGAGTTGGCCTGCAGACTGAAGGTCCTGGGTTTGATTCTAGTCAAGGTCATGTACCTTGGTCCCCGGTCTTGGTCAGGGCTCGTGGGGGAGGCAATCAGTTGATGTGTCTCTCTCATATCCATGTTTCTCTCTCTCTCTCTCTCTCCCACCCTCCCTCCCTCCCTCCCTTCCACTCTCTCTAAAAGATCAATGGAAACATATCCTCAGGTGAGGATTAACAACAACAACAAAAGTCACTTTTTTTGCGCAGTAAGACAGAAAGCAATAACTATTCCATTAGACCGTGTGCAAGAACCCTGAATGCAAGCATCATTCTTGTTCTGTAACAGAATCCTCTCTCCTTCTCTAAGGACAAATTTGACCTCAGGTTAATTTTCTAACTCTGTTCCCCTGGAAACCAATAAAAGTGGAGAGTTAGCTGTGTTACTAGACAACAAAGGATATGGTTAAAATGGCCCTGATTGGCAAATTGCATAGAGAGCAGGTAGGAAGTCAGGACTCCAGGCTTTCCTGAGAGTGGTGATGCTTGTCACTTAGCATGACGCTGGCAGGAACCCTGGAAGCTATGCTGTGGAGTAGCTACATGAGATCTTGGGTCCTATGAGTCATCTAAGCCAAGACAGATTCCCATCCACCAGTGTAGGTCTTGTTTCTTTGCACCTGAGCTTTCACTCGAGGGACCAGACACTAGCCCCTGGAACCCTTGCAAAGACTCTGCTGGAGAGACATGCTGGGTACTGACCCGCTGGCAAGCTGTGTGTCCTGACCTACATCCTTCTACGTGAATCTGAGCCACCTGTGGCGTGGGGCAGTTTGTATGCTCAGTTGAAGAGCCCCTAGTGGACAAGGTACAACCAGCCAGTATATAATGTATGGATACTAGGTTTTCTGAGAGGTGTTGTCCTACAGATGTGGCATGTACTGCCAAAGGGAAAAAACAAATTGATTCTCCTTTTCAAAATGAGCATAGCCCAGCCGGTGTGGCTCAGTGGTTAACCATCGACCTATGAACCAGGAAGTCTTGGTTCGATTCCCATCAGGACACATGCCTGGGTTGTGGGCTCGATCCCAGGAGGGGAAGTGCAGGAGACAGCCAAGCAATGATTCTCTCTAATCATTTATGCTTCTCTCTCTCTCTCTCTCTCTCTCTCTCTCTCTCTCTCTCTCTCTCCTCTCACCCCCTCTCCCTTCCTCTCTGAAATCAATTAAAAATATATTTAAAGCAGAGAATTTATTTAATAAAAAATAAGTAAATAAATAAATAAAATAGGCATAAATAATATAACACTGAGAGAAAACACCTTATATTCAGGCAACTACACTCTGGTGAAAGGACACTCATGTCCTTCCACCAGTGGAATCAGACCAGGAGAGCAATTATGTCAAAATGATACATAAACATGGTTAAGGTTTGGGAGGAAATACAGAAATATCCACATTGTGGTTTTGTTAAAGGAGGTGATGATCTTTTTAAAAACAATTTTTATTATTATATTATAACATGCTTTGGAACCATCTGTTAAAATTTCTGAAAATCAGTTGAAGACGCTTTGGCTATGATCAGACCCAGCTCAACAATGTTCCTTTCCCCCAAGCACCTCCACTCACTGTAACTACCCTCTTCACTTAGCCATTAAAAATAATGAATAGCAATCACAGCAGAAGAGGGCGGTAGAGGCACAGAGGGTGGTGGAGAGTGGACTGAGGGGGTATCTTAAAATGTTGGCTAGGCCACTTTCCTGGCACAAGTCCCCTCGCAGGTAAGTCTCACTGGGATAATGGCTTTGGGTAAAAGCAGAGGTTCTGCCACCTCTTATTCCCAGACAGGTGCATTTGATTTTTAAAATGGTACCTCCAAATGTGATACTTAAAGAAAATGAAAATTGCTAACCCCATTTCTGTGACATATTCCTAGAATTTTAGTACTTCTGTTTCCTGAAAATTATTTAAGTAAAATGGTCTATTTTTTTTTCATTTTGAGAATATAATCCCCTCACCACACCCCCATGTTATATCTATAACTGAAAAAGTGAAAATCATGTCCTTCCACCAGTGGAATCGACCAGGAGAGCCTGTCTTCTGATGTTTTTGAGCCTCCAATCTTCAACCCCCTGGTGGGTTAAGTCCAGATTCCTCTGCATTAGCATCCCTCCCAAGGTGATGGTGCCCAGGCAGAGTGCAGGCAGCAATTCCAATGAAGAGGTCTCGAGTTTGATCTCAAAGCACTGTCATGTTATTGAGGACAAGTGTACCCTGAGACCCAGCCTGGAAACATTCGTAAATGCCAGCAACAAAAACAACAGTGGATACCTGGAAACTTGTTCACTTGACCGGAGAATATGTTGTTGTCGTGAAATGAAACACCATGCCAATAGATGTCACAGGGCGAGCGGCGGCCAAAAGGGAACTAGAAGAAAGAGAAAAAAAATGTGACTAATCATCACAAGAGCAAGAGGAACAGCGACCACACTGATATCTACCGTGTACAAACTCCAGGCACCCGGCACACATCACATGATTCAGTCCTCATAATAAGCATGTGCTGTCGCTGATATTCTTTCCCATTTTACAGGTGAGGAGACAGACTCAGGCAGGTTAAGTAACTTGCTCAGGGTCACAACCAGGAGGGTGGAGTTCTGATTCCATGTGGCAGGCACTACACTCATGACTTTACAGGTACCTTTTCATTTTAATCCTCATAACTACCTACCAAGGATTATTCCCATTTTGCCAATGAGAAAATTGGGGCTGCGAATGGGATTCTAATATGCCCAAGGTCACACACAGCTGGTAACGGGAAGAATCAAGATCTAAAGCCAGGTCTATCTGGATCCCAAGCCATTCTTCTCTTTCTCTGAAAACTACAACTCTTAACCCAGTCCCCAAAGAATGAGCTTTCACAATCTCAATCTCTCTCTCTCTCTCTCTCTCACACACACACACACACACACACACACACACACACACACACACGGTCCATAGGGTAGGATGCATCCCCAGTGCCTAAAAACAGTTCCTGGCATTCAGTAAGAGTTTTTAAATAAATAAATGAACAAACCAGGAGTGGTCATCTGACTCAAGATGAGATAACCAGATTCTCCCAGGAATTTGGAAATCAGAGATGCTGGGCAGCCTCGGCTGGCCCTTGAACTGGAAGTAATAAAAAGCCAGAGCCAGGCAGCTGTGCTTGGCTGTGTGCACAGAGAAGCCAAGGCAGCCAATCTGCTGAGAGAGAGAGAAAAGGAGCAGGTGCAGAGATAAAAGTAGAGGTGAGACGCTGTGGCCCTGGAGACACATATTGAGGGACCCCAGTTCCTAGGGCTTCCAGGTCCTGGACCCAGAACATCCTGAGCCTGGCTGTCCTTCCTGTCCTTGGGTCCTATAAGATAGTCTTGTATCCTTAAAACACACCTGCTTTTTGCACAAGCTATAGGGTTTCCCTCACTGAGACAAAGGGCCTGCTCTTTCCACCACTGCCTAAATTATCAAATTTGATCTAATTCTGAATTTACAGAATTGTTATCAAAGTTACCAAATTCTGCATTTACAGAATGTATTTTTAAATCTGTAACTCAGATGATCCTCGTTAAAGGAAAAAGTGAAGACATGTTAGTCCATATTTAGAACCTGCTTGTTTAAAGTCCAGATGAGGAGAAATACCAACACATTTAATAAAATCATTTGATTTTCCCATTCTAAGACTACAGTTAATCAGAATTTTTATCTGCTCCAAGTTGAGAGGGCCACATTCCAATGGAAGAACACAGCATTACTAATGAAATGGTGGTGACTCGAAGCTTTCCAACTATTCCCAATTAGAATGAAGGCCAACAGCCTCACGCACTTTAAATCATTCACATTATTTCTAAACTGTGCCAAACTGAAGCATATGTTACACACTCTATTAGCATTAACAAGTTCCATCTATATGTACAGCATTTCACTCATTTTCTTTGCATCCAATGGACTGAAGTTATTAATTCGGTACTCATAAATACAAAGAGATACAACATACATTATTTTCTTCCAGCTGCTGGGTGCTAATATGGAGAAAGGGAATTAACTTAACCAGGGAGGTATCTCTAAAAGAAGACTTTCCAAGGAAAGTTTCTATGATGCAAAATGATTTTGCTGCTCAAAATGTGGGGCCAACACCTGCTCTATGTTGGGGGACAACTGTTGACTCCTTATCACCCATATGGTCACACCTCAATCCTTGCTACCTTCTCCCCAATCAACCCTTCATTCAGAAGTGCCTCTAACTCATTTTGTTTTGAGAAACTGCCTTTTTAAAAAATCCATTCATTCAATAATTACCATGCCAGGCACTGTGCTAGATACTGAGAACACAGAGAAACACAATTTTAAATAGGTCAAAGGCTTCATAATCCCATCTCTTTTAAAGATCTTTTTCAGCCGAAACCGGTTTGGCTCAGTGGAAAGAGCGTCAGCCTGCGGACTGAAGGGTCCTAGGTTCGATTCCGGTCAAGGGCATGTACCTGGGTTGCGGGCATATCCCCAGTGGGGGATGTGCAGGAGGCAGCTGATCGATGTTTCTCTCTCATCGATGTTTCTGGCTCTCTGTCTCTCTCCCTTCCTCTCTGTGAAAAATCAATAAAATATATTAAAAAAAAAAAAAAAAGATCTTTTTCAATACTGCCCATTTTCACTACCTCTGGCCAACATGCTACTGGAAGTTCTAGCCAAAGCAATAGGCAAGAGAAAAAAATACAAGCTATCCAAATTGGGAACAAATAAGTAATATATCTGTTTGCATATGATATTATTTTATATGTAAGAAACATTAAAGATCACTCATACACACAACTGTTAGAAATAAACAAATTCATCAAAGTTGCAGATACAAAATCAATACACAAAAATCATTGTTTTTCTATACGTTAACCATGAACAATCCCAAAAGGAAATTAAGAAAACAATTACATTTACAGTAGCATCAAAAAGAATACAATACTGCCCTGGCCAGTTTTCTCAATGGTTAGAGCATCAGCCCTCGGAACAAAGGATTGTTGACTCAATTTCTGGTCAAGGGCAATTTTCTAGGTTGCAGGTTCAATTCCCGGCCCCAATTGGGGTACAAGCAGGAGGCAAATAATCGATGTGTCTCTCAAGTCAGTGTTTTTCTCCTCTCTCTTTCTTCCCCCCTCTCCCTCCCTTCCACTCTCTCTAAAAATCAATGGAAAAAATATCCTCACTCCTTGGGTGAGCATAAAAATAATAATAATATAATACATAGGAAATCACCAATGAGGCAAAAAACTTGTACACTGAAAACTACGAAATGTTATGAAAAAAAAAAAATGAAGACACACATAAGTAAAAAGACATCCCAAGTTCATGGATTAGATGATTTAATATTGTTGAAATGTCAATTGTTGTTATAAACAATTGATATAAAATCCAAATGAGTTGAAAACTTATTTCCACATAAAAACCTACACACAGATGTTTATAGCAGCTTTATTCATAATTGCCAAAACTTGGAAGCCACCAAGATGCCCTTAGTGGGTGAATAGATAAATAAACTGTGATATATCCTGACAAAATTATTCAGCACTAAAAAGAAATGAGCTCTCAAGTCATGAAAAGACATGTTGGGAGGTATTAAGTATGTACTTTTAAGTGAAAGAAGCCCATTTGAAAAGGCTACATACTGTATGATTCCAGCTATTTGACATTCTGGAAAAGGCAAAACTATAAAGATAGTAAAGGGATCAGGGGCTAGGGGGAAGGAAAGGATGATAGGTGGAGCACAGAAGATGTTTAGGGCAGTGAAACTACTCTATAGGATACTGTAATGCTGGATACATGTCATTATACATTTGTTCAAACCCACAGAATGTACCCTACCAAGGGTGAACCCTAATATAAACTATGGGCTTTGGGTAATAATGATGTATCAATGTAGGCTCATCAATTGTAATGAATGTACTATTCTGGTATGGGATTTTGATAGTGGGAGAGGCTGTGCATATGTGGGGACAGTGAATATAAAGGAAATCTCTGTTCCTTCTACTCAATTTTGTTGTGAACCTATTATAGCCCTAAATAAAAATAATGGAAATAAAATTTGAAAAAACATCATGGTACTAGCACAAAGACAGACATATAGATCAATAGGATAGGATAGAGAACCCAGAAATAAACCCTTGCATTTATGGTCAAATGATTTTTGATAAGGATGACAAAACTATTCAATGGGGATGGGAAAACTGGATGTTCACATGCAAAAAGAATAATGTTGGATCCTTAACTTACACCATACACAAAAATTAACTCAAAATGAGCCAAAGACCTAATCATAAGAGCTAGGAAAAATATGGGGGACAAACTTTATGACATTGGATTTGGCAATGATTTCTTGGATATGACACCAAAGCACAGGGAATAAATAAATAAATAAATAAATAAATAAGTGAATAAATAAAACTTCATCAAAATTAAAACTTTTTGCATGAAAGGACACTATCAACAGAATGAAAGAGCAACCCATGGAATAGGAGAAAATATTTTAAAATGATATCTCTGACAAAGAATTAATATTCAGAATATATTTTAAACTGCCTACAACTCAACAACAAAAAGCAACCCAATTAAAAAACAGGCAAAGGATTTGAATAGACATTTCTCCAAAAAAAGATATGCAGATGGTTAGTATGCACATGAAAAGATGCTCAACAATGCTAGGCATTAGGGAAATGGAAATTGAAATCACAATGAGACACCACTTCACACCCATTAGGAGGGCTATTATAAAAAATAGTAATAAAAATAAGTGTTGATAAGGATGTAGAGAAATTGGAACCCTTGCACATTGGGAATTCAAAAAAGCTTCTGTGGGGAACATAATTCCACTTCTGGGTATATACCCAAAGAATTCAGGGACTCGAATAAATATTGATACACCAATGTTCACAGCAGCATTATTCACAACCACCAAAAAGTGGAAACAGTCCAAGTGTTCATCAACTGTCCATCAATGAATAAACAAAATGTGGTACACATATACTACTACTCAGCCTTAAGAAGGAATGAAATTTTGACACCTGCTATAATACAGATGACCCCTGAGGACATTATGCTAAGTGAAATAAAACAGACACAAAAGGACAAACATTGTATGGTTCCACTTATATGAGACAGCTAGAGTAGTCAGATTCCTAGGAAAAGTAAATGGTGGTTTCTAGGGGTAGGGGAGGGAACAACAAGGAATTATTTGTTTAATGGGTACAGAGTTTCAGTTTGGGAACATGCAATAAGTTCTGGAGATGGATGGTGGTGATGATTGAAAAACAATGTGAATGTATTTAATGCCACTGAATTGTACACCTAATGATGGTTAAGATGGTATGTCTATTTTACCATAATAAAACAACATCAAAAACTGTTTGCTTACACCCTGTGACACTAAGGGGCCATTTGAGGCTCTACTCTGAGCTCTCTGTAGCCTGGAATGGTGCATGGATTTTCATAGGGCAACTGAAAATTGACAAATGCTTCCCAGACTCCCCACTCCCCATTTTTCTCAAGGTCACATCATCACATTTACTCCAGGAGATTCAGAGACTCCCTGAAGCCTCTAGCTCTTAAGAGACACCATGTTAGAATGAATATGTGAAGTTATGAATAGTAGCTACACAAATACATCATCATGATCATCATTATCATTAAAGTTAACGTTTAGGTAATGCTATGTGTAATTGTTAAACAACTTATCTCATTTAATCCTCACAACAACCTTATGAGGAAGGTGCTACTATTAATCCTATTTACAGTTGAAGAAACCAAAGCTTTGAGATATTAACTAACTTTCCCCAGGTAAAAGCTAGTAAGGGCAGAGCCAGGATTAAATCCAGGTCTGCCTGACTCCAAGGCCCATGTACTTAACCAGCTACACACAACTAATCTTGAACTGATCACTGTAGTGGAATTTATCAGTCACACATGAACCATAGTAACTAACCTACCCTCACACTACATGCTACCATCTTTTCCACAAAGGAAGTGGCTCTTTCAGCAAATACACCTGAAGGGACCCAAAATCCCTTTCCCTCTTGCCCAGAAGGACTAAAACACACTTGCAAAATAGCCAGGCTCAGACAAAAATTGAAGTCAGTAAATGTCCTTTGAGCATATTTGTGCTTAAGGAACTGATATTCAGGTCCCTCTTCTAATGACCCAGAGAGCAAGTTTGAACCCCCCAAGGGCTTTTGCAAAAAGAAATTTCACAGTGCATGCTGATGAAAGCACAATTCACATTTCTGTACTTTGTGAATGATTTTCTTCATGAACAGAAAATCTTTCAAGTGATTGGGCATAAAAGTGGCAAATAAGCTTTGATATGGGCAAGCATATGTGTAATGCATCTACAGAGGGAACTGACCCAAATTGCTGCTTTAAAATGAGGGGCCAGAAGTACTCAGGGGAAACACAAAGAAAGTGTAGCATCCAGAGCACCATGCTTGGACTGGGAAGACCCTGGCTCAGGCCCCGACCCACCACACCCACCCGGAGGCCTTGACATGTGGACCCTGCCCCTCTAAGCCTCAGCAGCTCATCTACAGAAGAGGAAAACAACAGCAATAAAACCTAACTACCTCACAGGGTTGTTATGTGGACAGAGACAATGCATGGAAAAGCATTTTATAAATAGCAAATTGCTGTTATAAAGGACAGGTTATTGTTTTTAATGTCCAAGGAAATCACCTTAATAGTAACTTCAATGTAAAAAGATGCCATGAAAATATCAAGCACCATTAGGATACCTCTGGAATAAAAACACCGTGGTAACCTGCACTTGGGGGCTTTCCAAGGTGTCCCCAGGCAGAGTTAATAGAGTCCCCTCCAATGCCCCCTCTGTACTCTGTTGATGTGCGAGATGCAGCCACCACTTTGGGGGGGAGGGGTGGTTTCTGTTTACATGACTGCCTCCCCACCAGACAGAAGGCTACCCTCCCCACCTACCCATCTGTTGTAGGGAGCTTCCAATCATCCCTGTTTCCTGGAACTCATACCCTGTGTAGTCTTCACCTACACTGTTACAGACTTGGTCTATGTGACCAATAGCTACAGCACAAGTGACATTCCGATATTAGGAAACTTCCAATATGCTAATATCTTTATAAAAAGACTGAAGCACCTCCTCTCTCTCTCTCTCTCTCTCTCTCTCTCTCTCTCTCTCTCTCTCTCTCATCATCATCATCATCATCATCATTATCATCACCATCACCCATTTTGGGGAAGCCTAGGAAGAGGTAAGAAATCAAAGCCTCCTGCCCACAGCCATGAGAGTGAAGGACTTGGATCCTTTGGCCCCAGGCAAGTCTTTAGAGACTGTGACCCTGTCCCGCAGCTTAACTGCAGCCTTGAGAGGGACCCTGAGCCACAACCCCCAGATCAGACTCCTAACCCGCAGAGATAATAAATGTGTGTTGTTTCAAGCTGCTAAGTTTGGGGAAAATTTGTCACACAGCGATAGATACTGAATACACCATTCCAGTTTCAGAGCATGGGTCATGGAGAAGGAAAGCATTCTGAAAATGAAGGAATCTAGACTAATATAGCTTTATAATGAATATAATAATAACTATTTATTGAGTACTAATTATGTGCTAGGTATCTTACATACATGCCTTCATTTTGCACATAAAATAATACAATATTGTCTGGCTGGTGTGGTTCAGTTGGTTGAGCACTGTCCCATGTACCAGGAGGTCACGGTTCGATTCCTGGTCAGGACACATGCCAAGGTTGCGGGCTTGATCCCCAGTATGGGGCATGCAGGAGGCAGCCAATCAATGATTCTCTCTCTTCATTGATGTTTCTCTCTCTCCCTCTCCCTCTCCCTTCCTCTCTGAAATCAATAAAAATATATTTTTTTAAAAAATGCAATCCTACTGCTAATAAGTGGCAAACCACAACTTGAAGTCATGCTGGTCCATCTCCAAAGACTGTGCTCTTTGGACTGTTCCAAGATAGATGGGTGGATAGATGGATTAGTCTGCGACCAAAAACCTGAACAAATATATCTATAAAAAATTGAGTTGTGATTAACACTTCAAGAAAGATTGTGGCACGCCATCAGCAGATGAGTGGATAAAAAAGCTGTGGTACATTTATATGATAGAATACTACCCAGCAGTAAAAAAAAAAAAAGAGTCTCTTACCTTTGAGACAGCATGGAAGGACCTGGAGGGTATCATGCTAAGTGAAATTAGTCAGTCAGAGAAAGACAAGTATCATATGATCGCACTCATATGTGGAATCTAAGTAACAAAATAAACTGATGAATGG
This sequence comes from Myotis myotis, assembly GCF_014108235.1. NCBI lineage: Eukaryota > Metazoa > Chordata > Mammalia > Chiroptera > Vespertilionidae > Myotis > Myotis myotis. The sequence continues at coordinate 14,533,649 of NW_023416316.1, forward strand.
AGTAGATGACGAGACGTGGAAGCATGAAACAGACTGCAGAATCTCAGAGGGAAGGTGGGGAGGGTGAACGGGTGGGAAGTAATTAACCAAAGACCTTGTATGCATATATGCATAACCCATGAACAGACAATAGAGTGCTGAAGGCCTGTGGGAGGAGGAAGGGGGGACATATGTAATACTTTCAACAATAAAGAATTACTTTTTAAAAAAAGAAGAAAGAAAGAAAGAATGTGGCACAGAAATGCCAGAGAAGGCCAGTTAGAAAGGGAAAAGGCTGAGCAATTGCCCTTCAAGAATGGACTAAAAACTTAACACTTTTCTTCAATCAAGAAAGCAAAGAGACAGACCTAGCCTCTTTGGCTCAATGAATAGAGCATCGGCCTGCGGACTGAAGGGTCCGGTTCGATTCTGGTCAAAGGCACATGCCCGGGTTGCAGGCTTGATCCCCAGTAGGGGGCGTGCAAGAGGCAGCCAATCAATGATTCTCATCATTGATGTTTCAATCTCTCTCTCCTCCCTTCCTCTTTCTGAAATCAATAAAAATATATTAAATAGAAAGAAAGAAAGAAGACAAAGAAAATACTGGTGGAAATCCATCCAGTCCTGAAGGGTGTGCCCAGATGGGGCTTGGTTCTCTATGCCAAATGTGAGCATATCAAAGGAAGGTGAGCCCCCTTCAAGCCTAGGAGAGGGAGGGCGGCTCACTCTATTACTCAGCTCTCAGCAATGGCATCGCTATCCTCTCAGACAGGTGAGAAACGCCAACCAACCACCCCACTGAGGGGCCAGGCTCCTTCCTGCCTGTGGAAAGTGGGGCTGATGAGAAAAGGCCTCCCCGTGTGGTAAGGGACGGGCTGGCTTCATGACCCCAGTGTCTCTGGATGGGGCTGGGGGAAAAGCCCACACATAGGTCAAGCCTGTTACCTGAGAGGGACAATAATGGCAATGTGATTGGTTATTAGATGGATTAATAATGTGTCTGATCACCTGGCACCGTGCCTGGCACACAATGCCTGGTGTGCAGGAGGTGTTCAAACAGTGCTGCTTACCTCCCTCGCTTCTGCTCCTTCCCAGCACCCTTCACCCAAATCTATTGGCTGGTAAGATGTTACCCAGAGGAGCTTCTGGGCAGGGTGTTTTCTAGGACCAGCCTCAAGAAAAACGTGCACAAGCTACACCAGGGGGTTTGCAGCATGTAGTCTCCAAGTGGGCACCAACCTCTGCAGAAAACCCGTGCTTGCAGGAAAGCTCCTTGACTTGAGGTCAAGAGCCTGGATTCAAATCTCAGCCCTGCCAATGACTAAGGCCCCCAGTTTCATCATCTGAGAAAGGAGACTAGCAAAGCCTTCCACACAGGGGGTGCGGTGAAGATTAAAAACAATTATGCAAGTAAAAGAGCATTTGTGACCGGCCTGGCACATTGTAAGAGTCCAATAACAGAATATTGAGAGTGAGCCTCCCAGATTGCTCCTCACCTAACTGAGTCTCATGGTGAGAAAGGAGAGAAGCAGAGTCCCCAGACATCCTCCCTGTAGAGAGCAGAGGCTGGTCCTCAACTAATCCACCTTCTGGAGAACAGCAGTGAATCACAGCCCCAGGGATTCTGGAGCCAGCTTGGGGTAGAGACAGGCGTTAACAGATAGCACGTTCTGTGTGACAAAGTGCTGGGTGAGCCCAGGAGGAGCAATGTTTCCAGGCAAGGCGCAAGGCGAGGAAAGTTTAACCAAGGAGAGGCCACTGGAGCTAGTGTGAAGGAGGCATTTGCCAGGCAGAGATGAAGAGAAAGGGGTGACTGCAGGGCAGGGAATCTAGGAGAGCAAGAGAGCTTCCGTGTGCCTGGGGCCAAAGTTGGAGCAGTCCCTGGGCCAAGACAGATCACGAAGGGCTCCTGGGTAAGCTGAGGAATTGGAACGGGATTCTGCAGGTGGAAGAGAGCCAAGGGAAGTGCTCAAGCAGGGCAAGGCTGGCCGGGCGAGAGTGGAGGGTGGAGGGGAGGCAGAGAGAGACTGAGGAAAGAGACTGAGGATGAGGAAGCCAGCCAAGGCTGAGAGAAAGGGGATAGGGCAGGGCGATGGCTGGGCAAAGAGAGAAAGAATGCTCTGGGAAGAAGCATGGGAAAGCATGGTTCAGTGTGTAAGAATTACTCTGCCACTCCATGCACTTCTGTGCCCTTCCTCTGTGCCTCTTCTGTGCCCATGGGCACATGCCTGGCCCATCTCCTCCAGGTTCCTCGTCATTGGGGATGGAGAGGACCCCACAGGGATAAGTGGCACTGAGGAGCCTTCCAGTTTAATACAGCGTGTCTGGCTCCAGTGGGTTTCCCAGGAAGACAATAATTACTCATCCTCTAATAGAGCCAATAAATACAGCAGGAGAATAAGTAATTAACAACCTTTTGCTGGAAAGTAGCAATTCTCATGATCTATGAAGTTTCCCTTTCCTGTTCACCACTTCCTCCTTACTGCAAGTATGATACTCTGGGTAACTATGCCATTCCCTGTTCACTGAATTAATACAAAGCAGGTTGTATTTTTTATTAAATCCATTCATTATAAATGACGCATATGAATTGAAGCTGGAAGAGCTGTGGTAAGGCCTGTCCTCTGCCTTGCTTCTGCTTCTGATCACAAGACTTTTAATGAGATCAAATTGTTACCAAACAATTTAACTACAGAAAAAAAAAGCCCATGTTGGAAGCAGAGGAAGATAACGTTGCCCCCTTCATAATTTCAGTGTCCTGCAGCAATCTTCCCCAGTTATTTATTCTGATGTCTAATTTCCTGCCCGTAAAGAATCTATATTAGTAGTAATTATATTAGGCAAGAGAAAAAGAAACACTTCACAAAATTCTGAAGTGATTTACCTCTCAGCTTGCAGTTTTAATTAAAATTCCAGTTTATTTAGCAAATAGTCTGAAAAGATTAGATACCAATTTAGCACTATGTGCTTTTTCCACTTTCCAATTCATAAGGGTGACACAAACAACAAAATAACCACATTAAATGATTCTCCATTCCATCATAATTCAGCCTATGGAAAAGCACTCCAATATCAATTATAAATTAACTCCATTACGCTCTGCAAAATTATCAACAGTATCTCTCTGCTCTCTACTCCCTTACTGTGGGTAAATTATATCAATCCACCACGAGGCCTCCAATTACTAAGTCTCTTCCACATCAAAATTTTAAATGTGTTTATTAACTGAAATGGAACAAAGCAAATCAGGTTTCCCATTTCAGCAGCACTTTTCTCCCAGCCAGGATATCAAACAACTTTTCCTGAAGTCACTCCTGACACCTCTTGGGACAGCTCATCCCCAGCTAACCAGATTCCCATGACATTTCAGTACTTTCCACAGTGGCAACTCCCACTGAAAGCTGGTCTAAAGGCACCCTGGCTCGGCCAGGCCATCAATTAATTCATTCAACACACAAGCAAGTTGTGCCTTGGAGGCAGGCAGCGCTCAGGGAATGCCGAGAGGCTCCACCTACGGGAGCAGAGGGTTAGTGGTAGGATTTGGGGCTGGAGAGGTGAAAATAGGATGAATGAAAGAGTCCTGACCTTCCAGGAGCTCAGAGTGCAGCAGCTGAGCCAGACACATAAGCAAATTTTTGTAATGCCTGTAGCCACTATCTTACTGAGCATTACTACACACCTGCCTCACCCACACTGTCACCTTTAATTGCTACACCACCTTATGACTAGCCATCCTATCCCCATTTTATAAAGGAAACAAACGAGGCTCAGAGAGGTAGGGGACAGTTGAGCTGACTCTCGATGAGGAGAGAAGTTGCCAGACTAAAGAGGGAAAGGGGTTCCCACGGGAGGAAACAAAAGCATGTGTAAAGACCAAGCAAAGAGCAAGCAAGAGCCTGGAGATCCAGGCCTCCTCTGTCTCTGGCCACGAACACCCAAGTTGCCTTCAGGCCTGTTTCCCCGTTTGCCACACACAGGTATTTCCCATTCTGCAAATCTACAAGGGTCTGCTCTTCTTTTCCAACAACTGATTATGATTTGTGCTGACCCTGAAGCATCCAGTGCTGTCTTAATAATGTTCCCCAGGGACCAAAAAAAGTGGTTTCCTGGGGGACTTACTAGGTAAAGGAGGATACACTCTGCCCCCCTGAACTCCTTTGTGCCTCCTGGCCCTAAAACCAGCCTGTAATCTCCCAGAGACAGGCCACTGACTCATCATACCATCACATATTATTAAAAACGTAATTGTACTAATAGTATCTATAATTGTTTAAATTGTGGCTACTATTTATTGAGTTCATATTACATGCTGCATGCTTTACAGCACTATCTCAATCAGCCCTCACAACAACACTGTCAGATAGGTAGACATATCACCATTCCATTTTACAGCTGAAGAAACAGGCACAGAGCAATTAGATAACTTGGTCCCTGGTAGTGTATCCAGTAAGTGGTAGAGCAAGGAACAGAACTCAGGCCATTATGTCCTCAGTCCCCAGAGAACTAATCCTAGGAGAAATGAATGAGGTTCTGTTAATAACCATAAAATTCCAGAGACAAGGAGGTGTATAGTAAGGCTGACGTGTGCGGGGAAGGGAAAGAGGAGTCCAGAGTAGGGAACGGGCCGCTGGGAGCTCTCCAGAGTGCTGAACCACCTCTGCCAAAGTACTCTGACTCAGAGTGCCTGCTTCTTCCTGGCACCTCAGCCAAACCTAACCCTCACCTTCCGATTCCCGTGCTCAGCAGAGCCACTAATGGAATAGAGTGAATAGAAATGGGAGTACATCTGGGAGACAAACAGTTATCTTTTACAAGTACCGAGCTCAAGGAGACAACAGGACATCTAATTAGAACGAGCTTACAAGGGATTAGAAATACGGGAATGGGAGTGAAGAGAAATCAAAGCAAGAAGTGCAAATTCATGAATCACAGAGAGAACTGGAGAAAGGAAAGGGTGAGTGCATTTTTTTGAGTGGTTACTGAGAGAGAAAACCAAAGGGCAAGGGTCAGAAAGGGAAGGGGACTCCTTCCTAGCTGTCCTAGACAGTGGGTACCAGGAACAAACAACTAAACTCCAATGTTACATCCAAACGGTGTTCCGAGTGGACAGAACGCTGTTGTCTATAACTGTGAACCTGTGAATAACCACCACAACTCCTCAACCTCCCCCCCAAAGAAGAACAGGAAATGACAACATATTTAAGGGAAAGATAGAAATTAGCCTGCCATAAGGTGACATGATTCAGGCCAATCAAGGTCATACCTACTTTACTTGAAGTAATCATTATAAATTTGAGATGGCACTCAGAAAGACCCTGTGCCTATCTTGGGCCTTTCAGACCATAGAACCTCAAGGCTGACATCATGGGACATTTATGAATACATCTCTCCCCCTGCTGGTAACAGAAATATTAGAAAAGCACCTTTATTCTCCAGCTCCATCCCCACCTCTGCGCTCCTACACTCCTTACATAACAGTTATACTCTTCTATTAATCAGTCTTTCACTCAGAAACGTTATTATGCATCAACTCAACGGCAGGCACTGGGGACTCAGAGAAGAATAAGGCACAGTCCCTGTCTTTAGGAAGTGAACTTGTAAATAAGTCACAATGCAAAGTGGCAAATGCTCCAGCACATGAGGGTCAAAAGGCAATGGGGGCATGAAGCAGGATGTGAATTACTCCTCTCGGGGGAAAGATGTGATTTGGTAAAAACTTGTTGAGCTGGAATTTGCCAAGCCCAGAGCCAGGAAGATAGTCTCTGGTGGAGGAGTCAGCCCAGGAGTAAAGGCATGGGAGCATGTGGGAACATGATTAGAGGTCTCTCCAGGGCAGGAACAACATCTTAATTCTCTTTGTATTCCAGGTACCTTGCCAAGAGCAGAGGGGTATGGTGGGTGTTGGCAAGTAATAGATACTGGAAGAATGAATGGCATGTGGTTTGGTGTGGAGGGAATAAAGCAAGACTATGGGGTCTTATAACAGAAAGTAACCAAATGGAACCAGAATCTATAAGCCTCACAACAAATCTTAATGTGAAACTGCTCAGGCATACAGCAGATATGTGCAGGCTCTGGTCATCCATTTCTCCAGCCCAGGGCTTAATGACTCTGCAGGTGAGTGAGGCAGCTCTTACAAAGGAACTGCACACCCCTCAATGTGGGCCAGTTCAAGGGCGATGGACTAGTTCACAGCTAGAGCTACCCCTTCTGTTCACAATTTTAAAAGAAATTACTTTAAAAGCAAAAACAACCAAATAAGGTGGAGCAGGGGTGAGAATATGTGCATCCTTATCAAACTTGGGAGTCTCCTTTTGTTTCCCATGTTGAACTACATTGTCAAGTTCCAAATATCCTCATTTTTCACAGCTTAACACAGCCAACAGCTGTGGCAAAAGTCACTGCTTTCCCTTGCTCCTTGTGATGGGGTATGTTATGTCTCTACTAAGTATTTAAATAATACCTTTTAATTTACTTAGTGACCTCAGAACAAACTGATTGATGGCCCAGCTCAGTGGGCAATGACAGCTGGCATTTCCCTGATGGCCACATACTTGGGCAATTGCATTAAGTGTATATCACCCTTTAGATCAGCTAATGTGGTCTATTAAGGCAAAGCCAGCCCACTCATGGCTTGCAGTCAGCTTCCACAGCCCACAGGTTTTTAAGCACTCTGGTACCAGTTTAATGCCTTTGTATTTTCACAGTGTTATAAACCTGGTGCTTTCCTGGTGCATCCTGAAGAAATTGAACCAGCAGAGTTAGACTGGAAAAACCTGTATCCTGTTGCAAATAATGTAAGTACAAATATTATGGAATTAAAAATCAGGAGACCTAAGATTCTAGTCCTAATTAATTAGTTCACCTACTCAACAAACATTAATTGAATGCCTATTATGTGCTGGCTACTAGACTAGGTGTTGAGATATAACAAAACCACCACCATCCCACTTGCCAAGTACTTACTATGTGCCAGCCTCAGTTCTAAGCACTTCAAAGGTATACAATCACTTAAAACGCTAACGACCTTAGGGGTAAGTACAATTCTCATACCCATTTTATAGAGGAGGAAATAGAGGCACAGAGAAGTAAAGCAACTTGCTTCAGTTTTTAGCCTCATAAGGGGCACTGGCAGCTCCACTGGCCAGGTGTGGGAGGAAAGACCTCATAAGGGCAAGTCCTCCTATACTTTAAATCTGAATGGCAGTTATACATCCAAAAGTTACTCCTAACTGGTTAGGAAAACAAGATAAGATTCTGAATTTGGTTCAGCTAATATCAGCCTGGATTTCACAGTCAAAGGATTAGAAGAAATCTTCACAAGTCAAGGTTCTTATTCTCTTCTAAAGAATTCTAGGAAAAGATATACCATAAAGCTACCTTTGAAACCCATTCTACCATGCGTGATCTTTTTAAAATACTACGTTAATATAATTATGCCATTTTCATTCCCAGCACCAAACTGAATAAAGAAAAGTTAAAGAAATGCTAGCCAAAGGTAAAATTATTGGAGACCTCAAAATGATTCACCAGAATAAAGTTAAAAGACTAGTGGAAGACAGTCTTTGGGCTTGGGAGGAAAAAATACTAACCTCTAAAACTTTAAAAATATTAGGGACTTTTTAGAATAGTGTGTCAAGCAAACAGCCTTAAAGCCTCAGTTTTAACCTATCAGCTATCCAGGACAATAATCATAAGTGGGTTCTCCAAAGGAAGGCAAAAACTAACACTTATTACATGCCTATTGTATGTCAGTGGCTTCCATGCTCACTATTTCATTTAATCTCCTGGTACCCCAGTGGATAGATTGTATTTATCCATTTTTACATGAGGAGAACAAAGCCCAGAGTTCATTCACACTGCATTGTGCTAAGTGTTGGTTGTGCAACAATGAACACAAGAAGCATAATACTAAAATAATAAACATTACAGTAACAAGTAATAAACATGAGAGTCATGGTTCCTGCTTTCATGGGACTTAGAGTCTAGTTGGGAGTGATGGACACTTCAAAACTTATTACAAAAATAATCATGAGTGACCCAGCTTGAGGGGCCTTGGGGGATGCAGCCCTGAGAGCTGAAGAATAAGGAGACAGAGGAGGAGAGGGGAGGTGGTGAGAGAAAGGAAGACCATGTCCTTTCTGCAGGCGGGGGAGATGCAGCAGAGGCGGAGGACGTTCGGTTATGTGCCCGTGATAACACCATCTTAAGTGATCAGGTGGGGGGTTTGGATCCCATGCTTTCTGAGTGCAGAATTCATGTTCTCATCTCTGCCATATAAAGTGACCAGCTGTGCTTCAAATCTAAGTTGGCCACTCCACAAAGAGGGTCTGATTCCCCAAGATGATGCTCAATGTTTCCCAATATCATCTGCTCATAAGAATAGCCCAAGGAAGCTTGTTAAAAAAAAAAAAATAAGAGTTTCCAGGTCCCACCACTACTGAGACATCAAATTTTAGCAAATGCCCTAGGTGACTCTTGTGATAAGGCAAGTTTGGGAGATGCTAAGTTAAGGCTTCAGGAAACGTAAAACCCAATACACAGGAGCTTACTTTTAACTGCCAGCTCCTGGATATTTTTAAGAAAGAGGCAGAGCTCCTTGAAGTAACGTAGCTTTCCAAGAAGAAAAGGAATGGGGGAGGGGGGGCAGACAAAAATCCTCTATCGATCAATCAGCCAGTCAGTCAAATTAAAATGCTCCCTTCCTTTCTTCCAGGTTTCCTATGGATTTTTACTGTCTCTTATTTTGGATTAAGTAATGTCTTCTCAGTATGGATTATGTGACTGCTGTCAAAACAAAACCCATTCCCACACCTGAAGGCTCAGAACATGCTACTGATTTGGAGTCATTGCTAATTAAGGAGCTGAGTAGAGTAACAAAGCAGCAAGATAATAAGAAACTACAAGCCGCGGCTTTCATCTGGGAGAGGTTACGGATTTATTAGAGTCCAAACACTTAGGTTCAAATCCCAGACCTACCACTCACTAGATGAAACATGGACAAGTTAATGAACCTCTCTGAGCCTCGCTTTCCCCAACGGCAAAGGGGACTAATAATACCCCCTCTGCAGAGTTATTTCTGAGCCGTAAGTGAGATAACAGAGGTGGTGGCCTGATGCTATCAGGCCTTTAACAAATGTGTGTTAATAAATAAAACAAGAGTGAATTTATAGCCCAACAAGAGGAGTGTGCTAACATGGAACCAACAGCTAATAAGATATATGAAATTAATAAAAAAGATTCACAGGCACAAAGCACTGATTCTACGCCATGTTATGGAAAACTGGCCCTCCCCAGGATATGATGGATGCGGTTCTCTTGATATGATGTTTGAAAATGTGGGAATGGGAGGGAGTTTAATGTGCCAATTTTTGTTCATAGGCAGTAGATCTCCTGGGAGCTAGAAGAACTGAACCCAGGATCCAAAAAAGTGAGATTGAGTGTCAAGGTGACATCAGCTCAAAGGCTGGGGAACAAGGAGAGCAGAGTGGTGGTGTGGGGGTGTGGTGAGTCATTAATAATAATAATGGCATACAATTCAAAAAGTGCTTTAAATGGAGAAGTTTGATAAAGGGTGTGGGGAAGACATCAGGGAAGGACACAAATCACCTAGCCAGAGTTCAGGGTCATGCAGAGAGCAATATTGAACTGAGAGGCAGAGGCCATCCAAAGATGCAGATTGGACTAGCCACCTGAGAGTTGCTAGATGAATGAGGTCAGGCCTAAGGGTGTCAGATACCTAGCTTGCAGCCATAACAGGTCCTCCTCTATTACACTCTGAAAGGCCACAAAATCTTTAAGAGGCGCTGCTAATTATCAGATATTCATACAATAGGTAAACCTTGACAATCAGCGAAGTTCTACTGATTTCCTCATTAAGAATAAGAGAGGCCCACTGAGTAGTATCATCATCAAGACTTGAGTTCAGACCTTGGTTTTGCATGACCCTGAGCAAGTTCCTTTCTTCGTCTGGAAAACAGGAATAATATTTTTCACTTCAAAGGTCTGCAAGGATTCAATGAGATAATGTGTGAAAAATAGCTAATATAGAGAATGCACTGGATGCTGTTTGCATCTGCCACTCAAAAACAAACAAAAACATAGATTTTTGTTTTTATTGTGGTCAATCCAACTCCTTTGTTGGGTGTAGAACTTAGAAAGCTGGTTGACAATTTGTTTATGTGGGAAAATAAACTCTGAAGCTAAAGGCCGATTTGCATTTGCATTGGTTTATAAATCTGCCAAATATTCCTGCTGCGGAATCGGGAATCGAGGCATCATGGGAAGAGGCAATAAAGGTTTATGTTAGTAATGGCTTTAAATGTAAAAAAACAAGGTACTTTATCCCTCACCTTCTCCTGACAGGCCAAGTCTCTAATTCCCAATCCTTTCTCTCCACAACAGCTTTCAGAGAGAAGCATTCCAGATTTTAAATCCTATTTTTGAAGAGAATTAAATGCACAGTATGAGTCCTAGGTTTTTTATCCTATGGATGTTTTCACACAAGTGAACAGAGAAATATCCAAGGACACGGTCACTGCAGCTTTATAGAGTGGCAAAACACTATAAACAGTTCAATGCTGTCAATGGGTCCCTAGTTAAGTAAGTGATGCTATACACTTACTACGGAATGTTACACAGCTCTAAAGAAAGGATTCAGTAAGTCACAACACACCGATAAAACAATAGCTAAGCTACATTGTTAAATGAAATCAAAGGTGCAGAGTAGAGTGTATCACCTGAAAGCATTAGGTAAATAAAAGGGCTGTGTACACTAGTTCACTTATGTAGATGTAGCTCTGGAAACACACCAAGAGACTGCTCATCGTGGTTGCCTCTGAGGAAGTGAAGTGAAGGTGGGATGAGTGAGATACATATTATTCAGTGTTTATACTTTCATTATGTAGATTTTTATCATGTGCATGTTAATAAATTTCCAGTCAAGTAAAATTGAAATACATGATAATAACAAAGAGAATAGTGCCTAGAGTAATAATAACAGTCACAATGTATTGGATAACTATTACGTACGTACTACTTATCTCTCCATCATCGTCTAGGGCAGGGGTCACTATCCGCTATTATTCAGCTGAGGAAACTGAGGCTCAAAGTTTGGACGAGTTCTTTAATTTAATTTAAATCCACGCAGCTAGCAAGGAGCAGAGCCTGGATTTGAACCCAGTTTTGACAAACTCCAAATCCTTTTTCCACACTTCACTGTGGCAGAACATGAGCTGTTCCCCAAAATCCTTCTCCTCCTCTTCCTGGACACGACACTAGATTACATTTCCCAGTCCCCCTTGCAGTGATAAAGACTCTTTATTTGACCAAATTCCAATCAGGCTCCTCTAAACCCTCTTCCCCTAAGTCTCAACCTTTGCACTTCCATATTGGTCTCTGTATTGCCCAGTTTTAGCAAGAATCCTGCTTAAGTTTAGAAAGAACACCCCCCCCCCATATCTAATCCACCTCGATATGTAATCAGACCCTCATCTCCCACCCTGCTTATCACCCCCTGGCCTGTCTCCAGCAAGAACCCTATCAAACTGGTTTAGCCAGGGCTCCCCTTCACCCCTATGTTTCCTCTAGGAATTTTCCACCCACTGACCCACCCTGCTCCCTGGCTCTAAATCCCCACTTGTTCTTGGAGTGGAGCCCACTTTCATACCCAGGTCTCTCTCTCCTATTATAATAGCCCCTGAATAAAATGCGTTTGCCACTCCTTCCAGTCTGGTTTCCTCTGTGCCATGTGTCTGGGCTCCCCCCAGTGGAACGTGGGCAGAAGTGCTCTGTGCCGCAAGCAGGACACAGAGAAACCTCCTGTGCGTACTCCTCACTCCTTCCTCGCCTGCTGCCTGGCTGCTGATGCAGAGACTCTGAGAATGGTAGAGCCACAAGTGGAAAGACCCCAAGTCCCCAAATGACACCCCACCAAACTGCATAACTCCACCCAGGCTGTTCACAGGGCAAGTAGGAGCCTGCCATTATGTTGAGACCTCACATGTTGGGTCTCCTTGTCACACACTTCAGCCTAGTTTAACAAATACACACAGTGAACAAAGAAAACAGATCCTGAGAAGCACAAAATCCCCTGGTGTTCAACAGCATCACTGAGTGCCAGCCCCGGGCTTGGGGATACAGCGAGGACTAAGAGAGTCCCTCTCTGCGCCTTGGGAAACTGCCTGAGTATCTAAGCCCTGTCTCTGTGGTCACATCAGACACATTCCAGAGCAAGTCTGTTCACTATTGGTCAGCAAGGGTGTCAGGACAGAAGTCAGGCGAGGCTGGGGTGGGGAGTGTGTGTGTGGGGGGGGGTGGTCACTCTCCCAGGTGAGGGCAGGTGAGGCCAGCACAGGCACCTATTCTCCATTCTTCCAGGTCCCTGCATGAGCACCTGCTCTAGCCAGGCACTAGACACAGACACAGACACAGACACAGACACAGACACAGACACACACACAGACACACACAGACACACACACATACACACATACACACACACGGAACCCCATCACGGTCCTCAAACTGCTCAGGGTTTGGTACCCCTACAAATCAGTGACCCCCATGAAAAGCAATGTGTGTAGAGGGATGGACCAAGTGCCATGACGACAGAGAGGGAGAAGCCGCTGCTTCTGTTGGGAGGGTGAGGCTTCATGGTGAGGCTCATAACTGACTGGATATTGAAGGGGGGCTCCAAGTTCAGTGCGCAGGGAGTGGAGGGAACAAAAGCTATTCCAGGCTGAGAGATGGGTGTGAGCAAAGGATGGAGGCACCAAACTAGCCTGGCTGTTAGGACAGAGTATAACCGGGGGGTGCGAGGGTGTGAGGAAGCCTGGCAGGAGTGAGGCTAACTGGGGAGAGTCTACGGGCCTTCAATGCTTTGCTGGGATGTGACCAAGGATTGTGAATGTAAGCCCATAACCCAGTCTGTCCCCCCAGCAGAGGCACCTTGTCCCTTTGGCTCTTGCAGACAAGGCTGTCGTCCAACACCTCCTACTAGTAAATGTGACACCAAGGAGGAATCACAACTAATTCTCCATCACCTCGCTCATTACTGTCGAGGAGGGCAGACAAGGTCTCTGAGGGGCAGAGAAGCAGAGGAGAGGGAAGGCCAACAAGAAGGAAAGGATTGAGAGGGTGAAGGTCAGCGTCACTCGCTGTTCAGAGTAGTAAGAACATGTCAGCCTCCGCTAAAGACTGCCCTGTAGCGTGTGCAGCACCACACCAGGACCAGGGGCAGACAGATGAGTTCCTGCCTTCGGGGAGTGTTCACTCTACACTGGCACAGGCTGCTGACCTCCACACCATTCATCCTTTGCACAACAATTAATCATGGTTTGTCTCCGAGAGAGAACAGAGTGCACAGGGGAGGCAGCGTGGTGCAGGGAAGGAGCAGGCACTGCGAGGGCAGACCCAGGGTTGAGATGCTAGTTCCACCTCAAGGGCCAGTGTCACGGGCACTCGGCTTCCTCACCTACAGGACGCACAGCACCTTCTCTATAAGCACTAAGTAAGAAAATAAAAAATGCAAAAGCTCCCAACCTGTGTGCCTGGCTCAGCTGGGACCCCATGACGGTTTGTTCCCTTCCCTCCCCCTTGGAGGAGGGCCATGCATGTGAGTGGCTTCTTTATGCTTTTGTTTCCACACTGTCTGAATATGATTTAACTCTGCATCTTCCTCCTCAACGAAGTTGAAATATATCATTGGTTACGTAATGGCCCATCAAGCCATGAGGCCTTTATTAAATAGCAGTGTGATACCCAGGCAATGAGAATGCCAATTGGCCCACAAATCTCTCCCCACTGCTTTGGTGAGGACAGCTTTCGGCTGCCTCCTGGGCCTCCATCTCTTTCTGCCTGGAAGGAGGCTAAGGGAAGGGGGCGCCATGACCTGAAGGGACACATTATGTGGCCCTCCGTGGCTGGAAGACAGAGTCCCCTCCCTCATCAGAAAGTAGGAGAGCGATCCTGGGGAGAAGAGACACCAGGAGCCAATTCTCTCCCCAGCACTGCCAACCTGCCTGGCAGCATGGGACAAGGAGACTGCACTTGACTTGGCATTGCCAAAGTCCTGGGTTTGAGTCCTTCGGTCAGTCCCGGCCCTGGTTACCTCATCTGTAAGGTAGAGCTAATGATATAAACACCACTTGCATCAGAGGGGTGCTGGAAGGTTCCCCTGCCAGAAGCTGGAAATTGACCAGGAACCCACTGTCTTTGCCCTCAGAGTTTTCTCCACTTCCAGTTAACCACCCAAACCCTAAACACACCTTCCACACCACAGCCAGAGTGTTCTGTCCAATACACAAATGTATTTTTGTTACACACACCGATTCAAAACCTTCCAATGGCTCCCCGACCTATCAGCCTTGGCTGCTGCCTACCTCTTAGGTCCAATCATTCACCACTCTCCCTTCCTCAAATTCTGTATTCCAGCCACATAAATGTTTGCCATCCCCCCAATTTCTTGTGCTCTAGCATGCCAACAAGTTATCGTGCATGCTGACCCCTGTCTGAATACTTGTCTTACTTCCACCCCGGGAAACCTTGCTCGCCCCTCTCTTCCATCCAGACTCAGCTGAGAGGCCCCTGCGACAGGAGGCCCTCACTAAGCCTGAATCTGAGCCAGCTGTTCTCCATCTCTCTTTAACACTGCTCTTCCTCCACTAGAGCGTGATAACTAGACAGTGAGCTCCCCGATTCACTCTTGGGGTCATGCCTTTGTTTGCCCTATGCTCAGTGGAGTCCATGGCACAAAATGAGAGTTCAGGAAATGTTTGAGGAATGAATAAAAAAATCATTCAGCCAATACCTGTCAAAAGCTTATTATATAAGATGCCAGGCATTGTGCACTGGAGTGTAAGGATTCAATAATAAACAAGACATATGTGGCTCTTGCACTAGTTGAATTTAAAATTTGATGGGAAAGAGGCCGGCTGGGGTGGCTCAGTGGTTGAGCGAGGACCTATGAACCAGTTTGTTGCAGTTCGATTCCTAGTCAGGGCACAAGCCTGGGTTGTGGGTTTGATCCCCAGTGTGGGGTGTGCAGGAGGCAGCTGTTCAATGATTCTCTCTCATCATTGATATTCCTATCTCTCTCTCCCTCTCCCTTCCTCTCTGAAATCAATAAAAAAAAAAATTTAATAAAATAAAGAAAAAAATGTAAACTATAACAGGGAAAGAAAATTAAACAAGCTATAACAATAAAGCTGATTCATGCTATGATATCAGAGCCCTGAAGACAGAAGAAGGTGTAGGCAAGAGGAGAGAGCATCACAGTCTTATTAAAAGTATAAATACCTCCCCAGTCTGGAACTCAGCTACCTCACTTACTTAGAGTAGCAGGAATCTAGAAAGAAGGTTTAGAGGCTACTTGACAGCCAAATATGTCAAAAGACTATGCTCCTTACTCAGTTCTCACACACACATAAGCCTTTGGCCTTGTCTTGCCTACCTCTGTCTCCCAACACATTGCATACACACTGCTAGTAGAACTCGGCTTCTCACATTAGAATCACCAGCTATGTCTACCCACCTAGCCTGGGGCCTGTAAGGCCACCACGTCTGGCTTTTTAGGTCATGCAGAAGGGTGCCATGATGCTGTCCACAGACAGACATCTTTAATGTTTTGAACACTTTTCATATTTTATAATTATATTTTTTTACTCTACTACAAATGGATTATTCATAACAAATATTAGTAATATGTAATTTTACATATTATCATAATAAAAGTACTTATTGATTTAAGCAGGGAATTCAGAAATATTCTGGTTGGGTAAACATACATCAGATGATTTGGGCAATTTTGTATTTACGATGAGAATTTTCTGGCACATGAGAGTCAAGTGTCTTATTTTGACAAGACAATATATATTGTTCTCCTTTGACAAACTGGATTATCAAAAGACTTTGTTGGTCCAGTAACATCTAAAATAGACTATGTTTCTAAATAAGATCTGCTTTTACATCTGATGTATAATTGGTGAGTTCTTTTAACTTTTTCTTAAAAATCTTTCATTGGTATTAGTACACTAGATAAATGTGAAGTTTCATATTGGGGTTCAATCATCTGATGTTTACTATGCCAGAATATTTCTGAATTCCAAGTTTAACATCAATAAGAACTTCATTCTACCATGTAAATATCATTCGATAGGTAATATTCATTTCTCACTAATAATCCATTTGCTATAACAAATTTGTTTTGAGGTATAAATGATATATTGACTAATTTAGTATTTTTCTCCTTAAGGAGCAGGGGCACCTTTTTCTAATCCACACAAAAGGACAGTATGAGACAGAAGTGGCCCTGGTTCAGGACAGTGTCTTTACTAACAGTGCCTTGCACAGGGCTGGGGGCACAGCAGACATTCAGCATATATTTGTTGAATAATGAAGACCTTTCAAGGCCTCAGAACTTAAGATCATATCTGCATGTTTTAGTCACCATACTTTCCGGAAATACTTCTGCACATTCTAATGGAATAGTACTGCATAAACTCCTCAAACAACAATCCTTAGTGACCAGCTGACACTTATTAAACTGTCACCCAAGAGGAACCATTTGCCTCCCACTTTGTTCCCTGCACACAGCCCTTTTTCCAAGAAGAATGTCTTAGGAGTAAGAAGTTTTCACAGTTATAAATACAATTAGAGGAACATAGTTGCAACCTACCTAGAGAGTCATAAAGTTTCATAATTTCAAAGAAAATGTCATAAAAATCCAGGAAGAGGAAAGGATTTGTGTAGGTAGTTTCACACAGAGCCTAAGATTCCTTAAGAAAGGAATGAGTGTACAGGCTAAAGAAAGCTATGTTATCATGGAAAGTAAAACCGGCCAAAACCCAAAGATTACAAACAGATGGCTCTCTATTTCTGGCTTGAACTCTGCCATGCCAAAGATAGGATGAGTTTGCTGCCTGGAATATATGAAGTAAGTCTAAAGAAGCTTAGGGCCAGATGCTAATAAAAAAAAAATCCAATCAAGTCTTTATGTACCAGGACTTTACATGATAATATCTTTTCAGGCTGGCAACAAACAACTCCATGAGGTCTGATTATATGATGCCCATTTATATCTAGACTAATAAAAGAGAAACAAGCAAATTGGTGTCACTCCGCTACGCCCACCAGCCAATCACAGCTACTATGCAAATTAACCCAACAAAGATGGCGGTTAATTTGCATATGCAGGCACAGAGTGAAGACTGAAGGCTCCAGCCAGAGTGAAGACTGAAGAGGCTTGGCTTCTCCACTGCGGCCGCAGCGGAGAAGCCAAGCCTTGCTGCGGCCGGACCAAAGGTCTGGGTCCTGGGTGCCAGAGGAAAACCGGTGCCAGCAGCCAGGGGAAGGAAGGCCTATTGCGCGAATCTTCGTGCAACGGGCTTCTAGTCCTATCTAATAAAAGACAAAAAGGGTAATTAACCGTACCTCCGCTATGCTTCCCATTGGCTAATCAGCGAGATATGCAAATTAACTGCCAACAAAGATGGCAGCTGGCACCCACGCAGCTGAAGAGAACATGAGGCTTGCTTGCTCCAGTGATAGAGGAAGCCAAAGTTCCCGGCCTGCCGTGGCCCGGCTCTGAGCTCCGAAAGCAACAGCTCCGAAAGCAACAATGTTTCGATTATAGAAACTAAACAAACCCCAGATACCTGCTTTCCGCCAGCCGTGGCCTCAGAGCTGGGAGTGCCAGTGACGGCAACAATGTTTCAATTATAGAAGTTAAATAAATCTCAGAGTAAAAAAAAGAAAAAAAGGAGAGGCTGGGAGCTTCAGTCGCTGGCCAGCCTGAAAACGGCCCTCAGCCCCTCACCCAAACTGGCCAGGCACCCCAGTGGGGACCCCCACCCTAAAGGGGGTGTGGCCAGCCTGAAAACAGCCATCAGCCCCTCATCCAGGCTGGCCAGGCACCCCAGTGGGGACCCCCACCCTGAAGGGGGTGTGACCAGCTGCAAACAGCCATCAGCCCCTCACCCAGGCTGGCCAGGCACCCCAGCAGGACCCCCATCCTGATCCGGGACACCCTTCAGGGCAAACCAGCTGGCCCCCACCCATGCACCAGGCCTCTATCCTATATAGTAAAAGGGTAATATGCAAACTGACCCTAACAGCAGAAAGACTGGGAATGACTGGTCACTATGACACACACTGACCACCAGGGGGCAGACACTCAATGCAGGAGCTGCCCTCTGGTGGTCAGTGTGCTCCCACATGGGGGAGCTCTGCTCAGCCACAAGCCAGGCTGACGGCTGCCAGTACAGCAGTGGTGATGGGAGCCTCTCCTGCCTCCTCAGCAGCGCTAAGGATGTCTGACTGCAGCTTAGGCCTGCTCCCTGCTGGCAAGTGGACATCCCCCAAGGGTTGCCGGGCTGCCAGAGAGATTTCTGATTGCCATCTTAGGCCCAATCCCCCGGGGAGCAGGCCCAAGCCAGCAGGTGGTCATCCCCCGAGGGGTCCCAGACTGCGAGAGGGCATAGGCTGGGCTGAGGGACCCCCCCACCCCCGAGTGCACAAATTTTTGTGCACCGGGCCTCTAGTCCTATCTAATAAAAGAGAAACATGGTAATTGGCGTACGACCACTACCCTTCCCATTGGCTAATCAGCAAGATATGCAAATTAACTGCCAGCCAAGATGGCGGCCGGCAGCCAGGCAGCTTGAAACTAACATGAGGCTTGCTTGCTTCAGTGACGGAGGAAACCAATGCTCCCTGCCTGCTTTGCCGGCCTCTGAGCCTGCAGTTTAAGAAACATTGTAACAAATATAGAAGCTAAACAAAACCCCAGAAACCTGCTTTCAGCGAGCCCGGGATCTCAGAGCTGGAGTTGATACAGAGTTTCGATTATAGAATGCAAACAAACCAGATACCTGCTTTCAGAGCTGGAGCCAGAGCTAAAGCTGGAAGCCTCAGAGCTGGAGCCAGAGCTAAAGCTGGCCCAGGATAAAAAAAAAAAGAAAAGAAAAAAAGGAGCAGTTGGGAGCTTCAGTCAGCCTGAAAACAGCCCTTAGCCCCTCACCCAGACTGGCCAGGCACCCCAGTGGGGACCCCCACCCTGTAGGGTGTGTGACCAGCTGCAAACAGCCATCATCCCCTCACCCAAGCTGGCCAGGCACCCCAGTGGGGACCCCCACCCTGATCCAGGACACCCTTCAGGGCAAACCAGCCAGCCCCACCCATACACCAGGCCTCTATCCTATATAGTAAAAGGGTAATATGCCTCCCAGCACTGGGATCAGCGGAGCCGCGAGGCCTCCCAGCACCGGGATCAGTGTGACAGGGGGCAGCGCCCAAACCCCCTGATCGCCCTGCGGCTCTGTGTGTGACAGGGGGTGGGGCCACAACCTCCCTATCCGCCCTGCTCTGTTCTTGACAGGGGAAGGCGCCCCAACCCCCTGACCAGCCCTGCTCTGTGCCTAATAGGGGGAGCTCCCCAACCCCCTGATCGGCCCTGCTCTGTGTGTGACAGGGTGCAGCACCCCAAGGCCTCCCCCCCCCACGGGCCCTGCTCTGTGTGTGACGGGGTAGAGCCATAACCTCCCCATCGGCCCTGCCCTGAGTGTGAGAGTGGCGGTGCCCCAACCCCCTGATCGGCCCTGCTCTGTGGGTTATAGAGGGCGGCGCCCCAACCCCCACCCCTCCACGGGCCCTGCTCTGTGTGTGATGGGGTAGAGCCATAACCTCCCCATCGGCCCTGTCCTGAGTGTGACAGTGGCGGCACCCCAACTCCCTGATCGGCCCTGCTCTGTGGGTGATAGAGGGCGGCGCCACACCCCCCCCCCCACCCCGGGCCCTGCTCTGTGTGTGATAGGGTAGAGCCATAACCTCCTCATCGGCCCTGTCCTGAGTGTGACAGTGGCAGCGCCCCAACCCCCTGATCGGCCCTGCTCTGTTGGTGATAGAGCGCGGCGCCACAACCCCTTGATCCGCCCTGCCCTGAGTGTGACAGGGGGCGGTGCCCCAACTCCCCAATCGGCCCTGCTCTGTGCATGACAGTGGGGAGCTCCCCAACCCCCTGATTGACCCTGCTCTGTGCGTGACAGGGTATGGAGCCCCAACCCCCCTGATGGGCCCTGCTCTGTGCGTGACAGGGGGCAGCGCCCCAACTCCCTAATCGGCCCTGCTTTGAGCCCGACCAGGGGCTGCACCTAGGGATTGGGCCTGCCCTCTGCCACCCGGGAGCAGGCCTAAGCCAGCAGGTCATTATCTCCCGAGGGGTCCCAGACTGCGAGAGGGCACAGGCCAGGCTGAGGGACCCCCCTCCCCCCCGAGTGCACAAATTTTTGTGCACCGGGCCTCTAGTATATATATAAAAGCCTAAGCGACTGTCTGGCCATTTGACTGGTGGCTATGACATGCACTGACCACCAAAGGGGCAGATGCTCAACGCACAGGCACAGAAACATGGAACAGACTGATGAATCTCAGAGGGAAGGGGGAAAGGGGGACGACGGGAAGAGATTAACCAAAGATCTTATATGCATACTAGAGGCCCAGTGCATGAATTCGTGCACCGGTGGGGTTCCTCGGCCTGGCCTGTGGGGATCAGGCCAAAACCAGCAGTCCAAGATCCCCAAAGAGGTCCCAGATTGTGAGAGGGTGCAGGTCAGGCTGAGAGACCCCTAGTTATATAGATAAAGAAACTAAGGCTCAGAATAAAATTGGCCTAATGTTAAATTGGCTACAAATCCCAAGCTTTTATCTACCATGCTATACTGCATCTCAGGTGGCAGAAAAAATTATATGGAGTCCTCATAAGAAGCATAAATTTTACTCTTTAAGTAAATATTCAAGTTAACCCTCACAAAAACAAAATAAGTAGCTGTTACAGTTGCCACTACTTTATGCCACCAGGACAAGATTCCATTAGACACAGGTAACCAAGGAGCCCATCTATAATAATAAAAGGGTAATATGCTAATTAGACCGGATGTCTTCTGGACGTCATTCCAGACATCCTTCCTGACGAAGCCGGGGCATGATGGGGGAAGCCAGCCTGGGTCCCGGGTGCCTGCGGGTGGCCGGAGGGA
Organism: Myotis myotis; assembly: GCF_014108235.1. NCBI lineage: Eukaryota > Metazoa > Chordata > Mammalia > Chiroptera > Vespertilionidae > Myotis > Myotis myotis. Next base: position 14,554,657 of record NW_023416316.1, read on the forward strand.
AGCCAGTCCGGGTCCCAGGGGCTAGAGGAAAGCCGGTGCTGGCAGCTGGGGGAAGGAAGGCCTACTCTTTTTTTTTTTCTTTTTAATATATTTTATTGATTTTTTACAGAGAGGAAGGGAGAAGGACCGAGAGTCAGAAACATCGATGAGAGAGAAACATCGATCAGCTGCCTCCTGCACACCCCTTCCCGAGGATGTGCCCGCAACCAAGGTACATGCCCTTGACCAGAATCGAACCTGAGACCTCTCAGTCCACAGGCCAACACTCCATCCACTGAGCCAAACCCGCCAGGGCAGGAAGGCCTACTCTTGCATGAATTTCGTGCATCGGGCCTCTAGTATACCAATAACAGGCAATATTGCAATGCAGAATTAACAACAGGGTGCACTGGACTAATTTGAGTTTCTAAAGCATATTTCCAATTACAACCTAGGAGACAAGCATTCTTCAATGACGAGAACTGGGTACGCTCATAGCATTTCTTCAACAGCTTTATTGAAATACTCTAGAGGCCCAGTGCATGAAAATTCATGCACTGGAGGGGGGGTCCCTCAGCCCAGCCTGCCCCCTCTCACAGCCTGGGAGCTCTCAGGGACAGAAGGCGGCCCGGCGATCCGGGGAAAGCGATGCCCCATCACACCTATGCTGCTACCACTGCCAGCAGCACAAGCCTCAGCTGGCCCTGGTTACCTAAGCCTCAGGCAGCCCTGGGCGGCTAGGTAGCCACCATCTGAGGCTTACCTATGCCTCGGGCCAGCCCTGGTGGCTGGGGGGCTGAGGGGACTGGGGGACTCCAGAGGCAGGCACCCCAGCAGGGCTGAGGGGACTGGGCGCCACCATCTTGTGGCTGTGGGCACCGCCATCTTTGAGGGCTGGCAGTCAATTAGCATAATCCCTCCTTATTGGCTGTGGGCGACGCATCTTTTGCAACGGCGTGAGGGTCAATTAGCATATTCCCTCTTTATTAGATAGGATAATTTATATACCATACAATTCACCTATTGAAAGTGTATAGTTCAATGGTTTTTAGTATAGCCATAGAGTAGTCCTTGGTACAGATATTCAGATTCTCCTCTTATACCCTCAGGGGAGGACAGCACAGCCCAGCCCCCCTAAAGTCAGCCATGCTTTGGTGAATAAGATGTGAGCAGTCACTTCTGGAGAGAAGTCTTAAAAGCCACACTTTGCCATGTTCCCTTCCCTCAGGACTTATTGTGATGAGCTGGAAGCATGGGTCTCTGAATAACCAAGATGGATGAGGACCCCACCTCCCCCCACCACTCCCACCAACCCACACCGAACCCTTAAGTGTGAGCAAGAAATAAACTTTTGTTGTTAAGCCACTAATATTTTGTGGTTGCTTGTTACCCTAGCCCAGTGGTCTGCAAACTGCGGCCCCTTGAATGTGGCTCTTCCACAAAATACCACGTGCGGGTGCGCACGTACAGTGTGATTAAAACTTCGTGGCAACATTCAAGGGGCCGAAGAGCTGCATGTGGCTCGCAAGCCGCAGTTTGCCAACCACTGCCCTAGCCCAATTTAGTTATGCTGATGCATACAGGAATTAGAAAAAAATCTGAAAAGAAACATACCAAACTGTAATCCGGGTGTTGCCTCCAAGGAGAAATGGTGGGGAAGAAGGGAGGGGAATGGAGAGTGGGGATGTTTTTATAAGCACATATTGTTTTGGGAAATTTAACAAAGGAATTTGGAATTTGTAAATAACCTCAGACATCCAGAAAGTTTTCCACTGTTGCTTTCTTAAATTCCAATAATTCATAGTTCCAACACAAAGAGAAATAAAATCTCCCTACCAGCATAAAGAGCAAATATGGAAGCTGGCCTTCATAAGAGTCCAAGGCGGGGCAGCATTGGACTCCCAGCTCCATTAAGGATGAGAAGGCTTTATTCAGATGACACAGAAGCAGATGGGAGAAGAGAAGGCGCCATCAGAAATGCCTGCTAAGGGCTTAAGAGGCATTTATAAAATTTACTAGACAATGGTTCAAACACAGGGAACAAATGTGTACACAAACAGCAGCTGAGGCAGCAAGGCACGAGGTGATGTGATGCAGAAGGAGAAGTATCAGCCCATCTGGAATAGAGAAACATGGTCACTGTCCTCATGGTTTGGAGTCTCTGAAACAAAGAGCTCACACGGTAATAGATCTTGGGACAAGGCTTGGGCAAACTATTACAACAAAGGTCCCTCTATCAAATCTCTCATCCACATTAGCCGGTGTCCATGGCACCACTGTGCGCATATACACAACCTACATCTCCAGGGAGGGCAGCTCACGACAACAGTGGCATCTATTCTCTGAGGTGCCTTCTCCCTAAGGTTTTCTTTAATGAGTGTGTGGAAACCACGAAAGAATATACAGGAGATGAAGAGAGAGGCTCACGTGACTGGAAGTAGACCATACAATTTTGTAAATATTTCTTGATCATCTACCATGAGCCAGAAACCATCCCTCTCTTTCATGTTGTAACTTCAGTAGTGACCCTGTAAACATGATTTTCCTATTCTACAATAAACTTACATCTTATCTCCAAGTTCACAGAGCTAACATATGTGATTTTTCTTTTCAAACAAATTTTAAGGCTATGGGCACAGTTGAATTAGACCTGGCCAGAGTGGACATGACTGAAATGGAATCATCACTTGGCGTGGTTCACTTGGGACTGAGAGTGGGCAAGGGAAGCCCAGGCTGTATGTGGAAAGAACCTGTGATCACATCCAGGCAGAAGCGCGAGCTTCTTGATACAGCCTTTCAGCATCCTCTGTGATCGGCTCCTTCTCCCTCCCTCGCCACTCTCCCACATGCTCCCTAAGCTGCCAGCATCCCATCCTACATATAAAACCTGATCTGTACTCCTTGCTTTTGTTCCTACCCTGTATGAAATGCCCTTTACCCACTCAACTCCCAGACTAGATTGTAATAGTCTGTGGGTATGTCTGTCCCTGGACTAGATTGCCCTGGGCACTGCTGGAGGGCAAGGAATGAATCCCAGTCACATCTGTATCTGCAACCCCTAAGCCAGGTCTGCAGACAGAGAGCCAGAAGGGAGCAGGGGGAAAAGAGAACTGACGGCTGGCTTCAAATGAAATACCTGTTTCAAATGCTGGCTCTGCCACTTACCAGCTATGTGACTTTAGATAAGTTAACCTCTGTGCACTTCAACTTCCTCCTCTGTAAGAGGGAGACAATCGGGTGTTTACAATATTGGGGTGTTGGGAGAATGAAATCATTGTATGCATGTAAAACACTCAGAAAAGTGCCTGACAGAGTGAGAGGTATACAAGGGTTTGTTACAGTTGTTGTTGTTGTTAAATGAACGTGGAATGAAGAAAAGTAAAGGAGGAAGAGAGATTGTGCCCTGTAGCTGAGCAAATGTGGGAATTCACATGCTGACTGGGTGCTGCCCTGCTAAGGGGACTGTGTCATGTAGCCCCTCACTATGCACTCAAAAGAGGAGACAGAACTTTCACCTGGTTGGTATTTATGACCTTATTTCTTGCCTGGGATACCCACTCACTACCTGCCAAAGCTGGCCAGCTGGGCACCCTCAATCCTGCAGCAGTAGCACAGTATGTCATGCAAGGAACACTGGCTCAGTTCCTTGCACGGCAGCCCCCCCGTAGATGTTCCTGCTGCTAGAATGTCAGTGCTGAGTGTGAGAGATGATCTTGTCCAACATCACCCTGGAACAGATGGGACACCGAGGCCTGGAGAGCTCGTGTGCTGGCACCTTGTTAGGACCTGGTTTACATACGGGCTACTTGTCATGAAGTCAACTTTGTAGCTGGTACTAAGAATGCCATAATCAGGGTTTAAAGCTGGAAGAAACTTTAAAGCTTACCTAGTCTGGCACTTTTCAAACTCTACATTCTAGGTTCAGATGAGATATGGGTTCCTTTGCAAGTATTTCATTCAGTCATTTGGTGAGTATTCACTGAAAACCCTCACTGTGCTGGGCACTAGGGACACGAGTCAGATACCACCCGTCCTCAGAATCTCACTGACTAATAGGAGACAATGGCATGACCTAATTAATCTTACATCTAATAGTAAAGTCCTATTATAAGTGAATTATGGTGTAAAATATACTAGAATGAGCATCCCTACTCACACGAGGGGGACAGGGCGGTTACCAGTAGTGCCCTGGAAACTGCCCACCCCACTGACTTCGCCAGTGCAAGGGTCTCAGGTAGCGTAACACCACCATTATGTGGTTGCAGCAGAAGAAAGACTAGAAACCACTGAACCAGCGCAACCCGCCTCCATCCGACTGACAGGCAAACTGAGGCCTAAAACATTTAATGCCAAGACATCACAGCCAATTCATGGAAGAAATGTAAAATTCTGTAGTGCTCACATAGCCTTCCAAAAAAAAAGACCACATCCCACATCTCAAGCCTCATCTCGCACTACTGTGCCACCCACTCAATGATCGAGCCATACAGCACCTCAAATACACCTCTGCTTTGCCCAAATACTCCCTCTACCAGGGATCAGAGTCCATAGTCCCTAAATAACGCCTACTCCTTTTCAGCACTCAGAACTCAGCTCCCATCTCTCCCCGCCAGAAAGCCCTCCTTGAGTGGCCCTCCTCCACCTCCCACAACACATACAACTTTACATAAAGAGAGAGAAACACTCATCACATGACGTATTCATTCATTCAATAAAGATTTATTGAGCACCTTCTATGTGCCAAGCAGCTGAGGTAAATAAAATAAAACCCCTGCCCTCATGGAGCTTACATTCTAATGAGGGAAACAGACAATAAACAAACAGTACATAATACAGTGTGAGGTAGAGTTTAGTGCAATCGGGGGGGCAGAATAAAGAGCATGGGTCAACAGAGGGATCAGCACGCAAGGCCTGTCAGAGGAAGTGGCATTTGATCAGAGATCTGAAGTGACAGAGTCAGACATACACCTAATTGGGAAAAGAGGGTTGCAGGAAGCAGAAGCAAAGACCCTGTGATTACTGCAGTGTTTCTTCACTTGTGTTTATCCCTTGAACTTTAAGTCCTGGAGGGCAAGAATATCTTACATCTGAAGCATCTTTGATCCGCAGGGCCCAGCATCCACCGTGCACACTTATGGAATGAGTGAACGAACCTGGGCCAGCATGTATGCCTGCAGATTTCTGAGTCCATCTGGCTCTGGCTCTCAAGATCTAGCCAGCTTCACATCTCTCCTCCCACGGGGCTAAGCTATGCGCAGGCCCTGCTTGGGCCAATCAGCTTGCCTGGCACTGTGGCCTGGTTTCAGTCCCTGGATTCTCTCTTCATCAGGACTCTGGCACTGATGAGTTCTACAATTTTATCTTGTTCCGGTCCTCAGATCTCTGGTGTGAACCTGGGACCCAGTCCAGAACCGGGGGTCCTCCCTCACTTTCTCCAGGTGTCCCAGGCTTGAAGGTCCTCCCCTCAATCCCAAGCCCCAAGGCTGAGGACCCTGCCACCTGGCGTTATTCCCCAATGGCTAACCTCTACTTACCTGGAAGTCAGCCCTGCCTGATTCTTAACTTCCCTCCAAATCACACGACTCCTTCCTGCTGGGACATCAAACCTGTGACCTCATCCATCCTTTCTGTGGCCATCTCTATGCATGTTCCAACTTCATAACTGCTCCTGGACATCTACCACAGCCACAGCTCAGGGCTAAGTCCCCGAGTCCTCAAGTTGCCTGTGGCAGATCCTGTCCCATCAGCAGACCATGTGGGCCTATGTCTCCAGACTCGACTACCCTAAATCACAATCCTCACACACATGAAAGCAAGTTAAATATTCTTAGAAGCTGCAAATAAAGTCAGATGACTTTATCCACTAAGCCAGTGGTCAGCAAACTCATTAGTCAACAGAGCCAAATATCAACAGTACAACGATTGAAATTTCTTTTGAGAGCTAAAATTTTTAAACTGAAACTATATAGATGGGTACATTGTTATTAACTTAATTAGGGTACTCCTAAGGCTTAGGAAGAGCCACACTCAAGGGGCCAAAGAGCCGCAGTTTGCCGACCACGGCCTAAGCCAACTGCAACAGACATGACTGGATGTCATTGGTGCTTCATTCCAGCCTCCACGGGGTCAAAAACGGGTTCAGGAACAAATAACCCATTCCTTCCTTCACCCTTTCATCCACCACTGACTAACACCTGCTGCATGCCAAGCCCTGGGACATAAAATACGGTGCCTACACTGAGGATGATGATGATGGCGGCGGCGATGGGGGGGGGGGGGGTCATCATGGTGATGGAGGAAGTGAGTATGGTATTCATTGCACACTTGTGCTATGCTACAATAATAGAATACTTACAAAACTGTGAGATAGGTATTATTAGCCTCACTTTACAGAGGACGAAATACGCTTAAAAGGCAAAGCAACTTGCTCAAGGTCACATGGCTAAGCGGCGGGGCACGGTGAGAACCCGGGTCTGTCTGCCTACAAAGTACAAACTGTTCCACTGCGCAAAAGTCACACGCGAAGGGCCACAGAAATATAACTTGGATGAAAAAGCGGAAGAGAGGGGGTTCTAGGCCTCCGGGACTCACAAGCTAGTGGAGGAGCCAGACATATAAACAAATGTCTCCAAAGTGGGGGGACCGGTGCTGAGCGCCTGGGACCAGAGCTGTAGGGGAGCCAGCGGCAGTGGCAGCTCACCGGGCGGGGGCTGACAGCCTCTGGGGGTGACTGGAGAGCGCGCCCACCCCGGGCCCGGGCCGCCGGCTCCCGCGGGCTCGTCCCACCCACCCACCCCGCGCCCCGGCCCCCGCGCCCCGGCCCCGCCCCGGCCCCCGCGCGCGGCCGCCTCACCTCCTTCCACTGCAGCTGGCGGATGCTGATCTTCAGGGCGTCCAGCGAGGTCCTGGCCTTGGAGCTGTCCACGGTGACTGGCCGCACGGAGTAGTACTCGTCCGACCGGCGGCCCGGGCTCCGCTTGCCGCCTCGGCCCTTGCCCCGGGGCTTTCCGAGCGGCCCGAGGCCCCGCGCGGGCGCCGGCTTCATCCTGAACCCGGGCGGCGTGGACGGCGGCCGCTGGAGGAGACGGGCGTCGCCCTCCTCGGCCGCGCGGGGCTGCGCCGGGGCCCGGGCCGCGGCCCCCTCCTCCCTCGCCTTGCGCTCCGGTTCCCCGGACGCGCCAGGGTCCACGCGGACTGGCCCCGCCGCCGCCGTCGCCTCCGCCGCCAGCTCCCTCTCGGAGCTGCCCCGCTGCATGGCGCTCAGGGCCGGTGCCAGCGCCACTGCCACCGCCGCCGCCGCTGCTCCGCCGCCGCGGGCCGCGACCGAACTGCCGCCGCCGCTGCCACGCGCTCCCGGCCCGAGCCCGTTGCCATGATCGCTCAGGCTCCGGATGACAAGGGCAGTCGACGCCTCTGGACGGCGCGTGGGGAGGGACAATCGCCGCCGTCCAAGCCTCTGCGACCTCACAGGCGGCGGCACCACGTGACCAGGCCGGTCACAGAGGCGGCGGCGGCCATATTGGAAGAGGGCAAAGCGGAGAATTGGGTGCGTGGGTTAGGGGAAGGGAGGAGCTGCGCCCGCAAGCCGGCCCAGGGCGCAGAGCTCCGAGCCGCTGGAGGCGACATGCAGCGTAGAAAAGTGTTGGGCACCACTGCGGCTCCCGAGCCTGGGCCTGGGGAGCAGAGACAAAGCGCTCCACCAAGAGGCCCCCCGCCCCGCCACTCCCTGGGACGACAGCCAGTCTGAAGGACGAGGCATAGCCTCTCCCATTGTGAGGAACTGCACCATCAGCCCGACGAGGGACGTGACAAGTCCAGGCCCTGAGGGAGCAGCTTTCCGGTGAAGAAGCACCTGCTGCTCCTGGGAGAGCCCCCACCCAGAGCGGGGAGCCCCCTTCCCAGGGTCGGGGAGCTCCCTATGGGTGGGGAAGCCATGGAGAAGCCCTGCAGATTCCCTCTCAAGTTGAGGGCATTAACCACTACTTTTCCTATTATGTCAGGTTTTGTGGTAAAATAAACAACAAAAAGGTTATCATTTGAACCGATTTTAGGTGTACAGTTCAATAGCATTAAGTACATTCTCATCGCTGTGCACCAGCCATCACCAACATCCATTTCCAGAACTTTTTCTTCTTTTTAAAAAAATATATTTCTTTATTGATTTCAGAGAGAAAGGGAGGAGAGATAGAAACATCAATGATGAGAGAGAATCATTGATCGGCTGCCTCCTGCCTGCCCCACTGGGGATCGAGCCCACCACCCAGGCATGTGCCCTTGGCCGGAATCGAACCCGGGACCCTTCAGTCCGCAGGCTGACGCTTTATCCACTGAGCCAAGCTGGCTAGGGCATCCAGAACTTTTTCTTCTTAAATTGAAACCCTATACCCATTAAACCATAACTCCTCATTCTCCACCCCCCAGCCCCTGGCAGCCGCTGCTCTGCTCTCTGTCTATGCACTTGACCCCTGGAGGTACCTCATAGAAGTGGAATCATACAGTGTCTGTCCTTCTGTGACCAGCCTATTTCACCCAGCACAATGCCTTCACGGTCCATCCATGCTGTAGCACGTCTCACAGTTTCTTCCCATTTTAAAGTTGAATAATGTCCGTTGTATCTATCCACCACATTGTCTCCGTCCATCGTCAAAAGATATTTGGTTTGTTTCCACCTGTTGGCTATTGTGACTAATGCTGCTATAAACACGGGCGCACAAGTATCTTCCCAGGCCCCTGCTTTCAATTCTTTTAGGTTGTCAGGTGTTTTTAAAGCCAATCCAAAGGGAGGGCTTTATCTCAGTGTTTAAGTACAGTCAGCTCATCACCTACCTGCACCTGGGTTACTGAGAGTGCTTATTTAGAATGCAGGCCCCTGCACGCCAGGAGCACCAGAGACGCTGAGGAAGAACATCTGTGTGGGCCGGGACGCCTGCATGTTAAATTAGCTCCTCTGCTGATTTTAAGGCAGCCAGAGTCCAAAACCACTGCCCTGCATGCTGTACTCAAGGCTTCTGGAGAACCTTGGCGCTGTCCATGGTACCAAAGAGGAGCTCTCACAGTCCCCCAGTCTCTCTCCACCAACCTACCCCCCAAAATCCTATCTCTCCTCCTAGTATTTCTGGTCTCAGCAAAGGGGCACCACCTTCATTCAGTCATCCATGTTTGAAAGTTGCAAAGTTTTAACTCACCCTCTCCCCTTCCAAAAACCAGTCCATTTCCAAGCCTTATAGATTTTACATGAAAATGTCTTTTGCATCTGTCCTCTCTTATGCATTCTTATCATCATTGTCCCAATTCAAGCGTTTACCCTGGGTCATTGTACCAGACTCCTCATGGGTCTCCCTGACTCCACACTCCTATGCATTCTCCACACTGCAGCCAGACCAGCCACTCTCCTGCTTAGGAACCTCCCCTATTCCACTATCTACAGATGAAGTCTGAGCATGTTCATTTTCCGAACCCTTCCTGGTTGGCACGCTCTGAAATCACTCTCCTGCCTCCATCCCTTTGAGCACTCCCTGGACTTCCTCTCCCTTTGTGTCTCTGCCTGGGAAACTCCTATGTCAGACTCCACTTGGATGTCTCCTTGATCAAGCTTCCCTCAGTCCCCAAAGGCAGAAATAGTTACTCTCTCTACCCTTCTACTGACATGCATCATAACCTCCCACCAGGGTCTGTCTACTGAAATCGTCTTAGCCTCCTCCATTAGTCTGGAAAGGAATATGTCTGGTTCGATTAATCTCTGTAGCCTCATTTCCAGGGGCTAGATCAAAGGTTGCCTCATAAAGTAGTATGAATTCATAACTTAGTAAGTTGTCTTCCACTTCATTTGTCAAACCTTCATAGGCCATTTCAGGTAAAGATATTCATTTTGGCCTTATATCTAATACATCTTCTGCATCGAGGTCTTTGCACTCGCCCTTCCTCTGCCTGGGACACTCTTTCGATAGATCTCTACCCACTTCTTCAGCATTCCGTGTAAATAACATATCTATAGAGAATACCTCTGATTTCTCAATCTAAATCAGACCTTTTCAGATGAAATAATGATACAAGAGGAATCAGAAGGCAGTACACAATTAAGTGCCAAATAAAGCAAAGAGTCAAAAAATCAGGGCTTCAAGGAATGAAGGATTTACTGTGAATTAGAATGCTAGATAAGACTTCACATAAGAGATAGAACATAAACTGATGGAGTAAGACTCAGGAAGACAGAAGGTAGGCGAGGAGGTCATTCCGGAGGCTGTGGGCAGGGCTGCCCTATAGAGTCATGCAAGTGAACCACAAGGCCTCACAAGAGCGGATATCCAACTTGTGCTCTGCCCTACAAGGCTCACCCATCAAGGCGTTGTCTGCCCAAAGTGGGCACCTTTGCTGATTGGCTCAAAGGATCCTAGGGCTAGTGGTGGCCCTGTGTTGAGGGAAGGTGAGGAAAAGGCTCAGTGCACATAGATTTAAGATGATGATAATCATAAGCCTTGGGGGGGGGGGATGGGGGATGGGGAGCAGGCTGGACTGTTTGAAACACAAGCCTTGGAGGAAGGAAGAACAGGAAACAAGGCCTATTTGAGCTCAGTGTCAGGGGTTTGAAAGCTCTGGCTTATCAGGAAGCTCTAATATATGTTAGTGGAAAATTCAACCCCATATGGGATTCCCCAAAGAGAAGCCTCAGTTATGGCTGCTGAGGAGCAAGAGCAGATTAGAGTTAGGGACTAGGACTACTTCCGAAATATATACAAATGTTTTAAAAATAGGTCTCACCAGTAGGTGTCTCCTTTTCATTCACAGCACACACCACTGCTGATAGAGTTTTACTAGTCTATCTATATAAATACAGGCCTAAGTGACCGAACGACCAAACGACCAGTTGACCAGTCGCTATGACACCCACTGATCACCAGGGGGCAGACTCTCAATGCAGGAGCTTCCCCCTGGTGGTCAGTCCACTCCCACAGCCAACCTCCAGCGGCAGGCCAACTTCCCGTGGTTCCTCCCTCCACCAGCCAACCTTCAGTGGCCCAATTGGCCCTGATTGCCAGCCAGGCCGAAGGACCCCACCTGTGCACAAATTCATGCACTGAGCCTCTAGTTTACTTATAATGGTTTGTCTCACTGGCCAGAATCCAAATGCCAAAAGCAAGGCGTGTACTCTTCTTAGTGATCCCATTTTCCAGTGCCTAGTTCAGTGCCTGGCAGAGAGTAGGCATTCAATATAGCAAATGTATGAATGAATGAGTGAATGAATGAATGAAAAATTAAACTGCTCAGATATTCAGCAGTAAGGAAATAGTTAAGCAAATTATGGCAAATGCCAATGACAGCTTTAGCCCCCAGGAAAATGTTGACAATGTAATATTAAGCAAACTGTGCAAGCATTATAATTACAATGCTTAAAAATTGTTCTGCGTAAACAGGGCCTGGAAGAATATAGAGCCACATGAGAACAGCTGTGGTGCTGGGGATCTTGGTGAAATCTTCCTCTCAATTTTGACAAACTGTATCATCGTTGAGGCCCTTGAACCCAGAAACTCATCCTATTTCTAGAGATTTCTGCTACGAATCAGAAAGGCAGACTAAGCTTTACATAGTCATTTATTATCAGTGAGAAATCTCTCTGTCCTGGGGAACTGTATAAAGCATTTTGCATATATTGTGTCATTACCTTCCCAACAGCCTGGGATAAGTCCCATTATTAACCACATTTTACAGATGGTGAAGGAAATTGCTACTCAGGGAAGTCACTTGCCCAAGTCACACAGCTAGTAAGGGCAAAGACAGGATTCAAACTCAGGGTGGTCTGACACTAGCACCTGGCTCCCAACACCCACACTAACTCCCACACCAAGACTTTGTTTACAAAAACATACAACATATGTTTAAATATAATTGAGTCCATATATATGAATGTGTATTTATACATAAACATATGTATACACTAATCCTCAGCTATGTGAAAAGTACATACAGAAAAAAGGCTTGGATTCTAATATGCCAACGTACAGTCCGGCTGGCATGGATCAGTGGTTGAACATTGATCTATGAACCAGGAAATCACGGTATATGCCTGGGTTGCAGGCTCCATACCCTAGTGTGGAGCGCGCAGGAGGCAGCCAATCAATGATTCTCTCTCATCATTGATGGTTCTATCTCTCTCTACCTCTCCATTACTCTCTGAAATCAATAAAAATATTGAAAAAATGTTAATCAATTGTTGTTCTATCACGTTTACAGCAAGTCCATATCCAGGGAAACAAACAGTTCAGGGGAGAGGGGTGTGGGCCGCTTTTACTCCAGCTGGGTTTTTCTGCCATGTTAGAACCAAAGGCTGCCACCAGGTGGCGCCTTCGGTCCGGTTTTGTAAGAGGCTGAAGAAGGATGAGGTGCAGAGAAATTCCCATCAAGCATCTGAATAAAATGGAACAGTTCCCACCTGGTTTTATATGCAAACATATATTTTTTGTTTTTAAAGCTTGACTCGGAAGTGATGCATGACAGTTCTGTTTACTTAGCATTGATCAGAGCAAGTAGTATAACCTCTGAGTTAGAGAAGCTAGGGCTAGGCAGTTCCACCACGTGCAGAAGGAGGAAGCCAGAAGTGGTTAGTGAACTCCCTCGTAACAACCACAATGCATCTCAAATAGGGACCAGGGTAATGGGCCCCAGTCTCGGAACCACACCTTAAAGGAAGGAGAGTAGTGTGGCCCTCAGGGAGCTTAGTGGCTTCTGGCAGCTTCCAGGGTGAGGGCAGGTAAAATGCTCAGAACATGCCTGGAACATGGCCGGCACTCAATAAATACAGAGTCACCTGGCCCTCAAAGGATGATGGCAGAGTATCAACATGGGATGTTGGAAGGGATCTTGAAGGTCATTTAGCCGGAGTCCCTGTGTCAGAAATGAGAACAGAGAAAGGGAAACGAGAGAGGGAGGGTGAATGGGGAAGTGCAGAAAAGATTCTTCTTGCCTGCAGCCTCCAAGCCAAAGCCCCACCACCCAGGGGACCCCCTGCTGCTCTCAATCTTGGCAGGAAGCAGTACCCCCCTCTATTGCCTATAGTAACAGGTGTCCCTTGGGAGGGGACATGTAAGCTGGACCTTAGCAGATGAGCAGGAGTTTATCAGCTGGAGGAGGGCTGTCCATGCAGAAGGAGTGGGGTGTGCAAAGGCTTAGAGATGAAAATATGATCAGTGCTTTGGGGGCCTCACCATGGGGAGGTAAGTGAAGGAATGGGTGTTTCAGGCAGGGGGAGGTGTCCCTTAACCTCTGTGGCTTCATTGAGTTAAGGAAGAAACCTGAAGAGACCTGAGGAAATCGGGCAGGAGGAGGAAAACTGGAATTGAGAAGGAGAGCTAGGATCCAGCGCTGGGGCTGCGGCTGGGGAAGGGGACCAGCTGCCAGCAATTGAGGCCTGTTGTTGGCTCCTCCATTCATTCCAAGTCTCTCTCTTGGAAGCTGATTAGCGATTGTTCCTCCAGCTTCTTAAGAGGCCAGGGGATTGCAGGGAGGGAGAGAGGGAGGTGTGCCTGGAGAAGCTGCCAGGCTTCCGTGGAAGAATCCAGAGGCAATTTGGGAGGCAGAAGAGACCTCTCTGACAGCAACCTCAGCCCTCTCCATGCTCCCTCCTTTTGCAACCAAACCTGGGAGGTGGGGGGGGGGGGGGACTCCTAAAAATACTGAGACAAACTGAAACACATTCCGAAGCAGAGGCACTTAAAAACCATGGGATTGGAGGATGAATGGGGCAATGGAAAAAAGTCCTTGGATCACCAGACACACAGGCCTGAGTCTGAATTGTATCTCAGTACATACTTACTGTGTGACCTCGGGCCAGCAGCCTAACCTCTCTGCGCCTCAGGTTCCTCGTAATGTTTGTGGAGAGGGTTTTAGGAGGAAATGCTGGCACAGTGGTTGGCAAAGAGTAGGTGCTCAGTAAATTGCGATGGAGGAGACTTGAGGAACTCGATGGCTCTCTCCATCTTCAAATTTCAGGAGTGCTGTCCTAGAGCAGAGAGTCCTAATGAGGAAGTGGCATCAGCGCTACACAGAGAGGAGAGGGCAGCCTCCAACACCACCTCCCCCCGCCCCTAAGTACTGAGATGCAAAGGCCCCGAGACTTGTCCTTGCCAGGGTTCACATCCTGGGTGTGATTCACATCTCAGCTGGGGTAGTGACCCGACAGCAGCCAATCCTCTGCCTCTCTCCATGGTGGCTCCCCCAGCTGGCCTGCTGCACAATCCCAATCCCTCTGGCTTATTTCCTGGCCTGTCTCCCATGAGTTCCTAGTTTCTGGGGCTGCACAGAGGGGCTCAGTGCCTGACAGATGAGCCCACCAGACCCTCTAGCCCCTCCTGTGAATATACAAAAATACTGACTAGTGTACTTTAAAATGGTGCATTTATGGTAGGTGAATTATATCTCAATTTTTTAAAATTCCAAAGGAATTATCAATGTGACTTGGTATGAGGTTTGATAAGGATTGAATGAGCAAAGCACCAGGCCCCAAGTGGGGGTCCAGAACTCTCTGGAACCCAGCAACAGCTAGCTTGGCTCTCTTCTAAGAGCTGGGGAAGCTTCTGGCCTGCCTGCGTTCCTCCCCTCTTAGCCCCCTCTGTGGCCAGGATCTGCCTGGTACCCTTATACCTCAGAGGCCAATGCCACAGCCAGTCCTGGCTCGTCCAAGGACTATCTGCAGGGCAGGGCTGGGTAGCTTCCCTACAGGGCACAGCTGCCCGGGTGTCCCCAGAAGACTCCAGGTCCATGGCAAGCTCAGTCATCCTTAATTGTTCCTGTCCCCACTGTGCCTGGCCTGGGTCTGTTTGTTGCCTGTATGGGTGGCTGGGGCCCTGTAACCCTTACCCCAGGGCATGATGTGGCTTCTGTCATCTCTCTGCCAAGGCCAAAGCCACCAAAGGATGGGCACTTGTCCTTAATGCTACAGGACTGGGTCCATAGGTCTGGGGGCCCCTCAGCTCAGCCTCAGCCCCTGGGTGCTGGAAACGCATGGGGCCTGGTGGCTTCAGCTGTAGGTCATGCCTGGCACCTCACCCTCCGCCAGAATCTCCACGACTTCCTGGACCCAAAGACATTCCCAACATTACCCAAGACGGGGCCCAAGACACCTTCCATGTCTTCCATTCCAAGAAGAAGTTGAAGTTCCCTCCCCCATCTGCCAAGGGGTGGGGCATGTCTGCTCTGGATGCAGGGAGGCCTGGAGGTGTGCTCTAAGGAAGGCACATCTCCCTGTTTGTCTGCTTGTTTCTGTAAATGTGCCCATGAGCATGTGTCAGTGTGTGCCTCAGCTTGTGTGTACATGTGCATATATGCATATGCATGCTAATGACACAGGACCTATGCACATTTGCAAGCCTGTGTTTCTCCCTATGAAATGAAGGGGATCCCCAACATGTTCCAGGACATGATGATGCCCAATTGCCACACTTTACAGGGAAAGAAATTGATACCCAGGGAGCCCAAGATCACACAGCAGGACCTGGAAATATAGTCCTTAGAATATAGATGGAAGAATGCTGGGCCAAGACATGACCTGTTCTTATGCTGCCCTCTTGTGGTAAAGAAAGGACTGCCCAGCTGCTCCCCTGAAGTACTACTGTAGGTCCATAGATGTTCTGGTTGGTCTGCTTTTCTCCGTCCCAGGCCAGCTTCCCTCAACCCCTGCCCTGGGGTCCGATCCCCTCCAGTTTCTCAGTCTGGAGGACCTCAAGGTCAAAGCACCCAGGTTTCCCCACCTAAGCCTGGTCCCGTTAGGCAGGGACACCTACCGGAGGGGGGACCAGCTTTGTGTTACTGAGCTAGTGTCTGTATCAGGGCCCCCTGGCCGCCCCACTGCCACATCCTCAGACCTCACCTCTTTATCCTCTCTGGCTTTTCTGTGACTGATCACACTCTTTTTCTTAACATTCTCTCTTTCCTTGGCCCCAACAAAGTGACACTCCCCAACTGTTCCCTGTCAGACTGTGACACTTGCTCCCCTCTGACCCTGGCAGTTGATGTTTCTGGGGCCTCTGACCTTGCTGCTCTTGCCTGGATTGGCAGCTGGATCACCTAGCAGGCAGGCAGCTAGCCTCAGAGCGCCATCAGACCAGGAAGAGGGGGAGGAAAATGTCAGTTTCTATGAACCCACCATTTGGTGATAATGGCATTTTTATAATCCATGAAATGTTATAGTCTACAATTTAGCATCCTTCTTCTTGACTAGTGAAGGTAGGGTGAACACCATCAACTTTTCAGTGCTTAGGGCTTCTAAGGGCCCTGCCTGTATAACCTCACCTATTCATTGCTATCAACCAATAACCTTCCAACTCCCATGGGAATGCCACCAGACCTGACTTCACCCGCCTACTGCCCCCTCCTCCCCTCATGATGTGCCCTTGGCTCTCAGGCACAACAGATTCAAATCGTTCCCATCATCTCTCCCCTAACACCCATCCAGCACTGATATCCCCGGAGGTCACTTCACTGTCATGCTCCCCTCCTCCCACTCCCTCCCACCACAGGCCAATCCCTCACCAAAGCCTGTGAGTCAATCTCCTTAATAGCTCTGGAATCTGCATCCTTTTCACCACCCACGCCAAACCCCTGCCCTGGCCAGGCCACTGCTGTCACCCAGCTGGCCCTCCTGCCCTCATCCTCGTCTCATTAGCGGGCTTTTACATGCCCATCTGACCATGTCACTTCCCTGGCTGAGCCTGTCCCCAGGTCCCTGTTACCCCCAAATAAAGTCTATGCTTCTAAGACTGGCCTTGAAAGTCCCTGAGATATGGCTTTGCCACCCTTGGTGACCGCATCGCCCACCACCCATCCCACACTGATGCTCCAGGTGCTGAGAAGCTCTCAAATTTGATGGTTAATGAACAAACTGAACCGGAGGGTATCTGGACTGGGTGGGGTATGATGAGGCTGGATATATCATCCACGCTGGTGATGGCTTTCAAGGTTGTCAGCTCTGCCACTAAAGGCCAACAGTCTGCAGGTGGCTCCAGCTCAGCTTGTATACCTCCCAGGATGGGGAGATCCCTCCCTCTCACCATCCCTGGATGGTCCTCCTGTTAGTGAGATCTGCTCCTGGGGTACATGGAAATAGGGGCAGGGAACTGAAACTCATCTTCAGGGACACCTGCATGCCCTTTCCTCCCTGGGAGTCCCAGTTCTCTGGGTCTGGGTGCCCCCATTATGGCTTAGCTGTGACTCTAGGAAGCCAGTCCGGGCCTGACAAAGAGAGTACCAGAACAGCCACCAGATGGCAGTGCTGTCCCATACGCAGCCCCTGGGACCAGCCTCAGATGGTGTGGGTCTTTCAGGGAGGTGTGTGTGTGTGTGTGTGTGTGTGTGTGTGTGTGTGTGTTATTTTGTGTGTCTCTGATATGGACGTTTGTCTAGAACAGTTGGTGTACATGGCAGTCCACTTTTGTGCACATCTGAGTTCCTCAATTCCACCCCAAGAAGAAGTATCTCGGTCATTCCAGGAGGCCCCAGGGAGGAGCACAACCTCACCCTCTGAAAAGCCCCCATTACCATCAGCGCCACCAGGAGATCTGTTGGTCACACCTGGGCCGCAGGCACCTGTCGACTAGGGCAACGACTCCAATGAGAAGAGGCAGACATGTTTGTTGAGGCTTGAGGCCCAAGGCTTGGAGGCACAGCTGATCCCGACCTGTGGGGCCCATGTGGGCTGGGAGCCATCAGGCCCACCTCCCAGCCTCTCATCTGCTCCTGCCCACCAACACCCTGCAACAAGGATGGGATGACTGTGTCCCCATATCACAGAGGAGGTATTAGTTTGGGTACCAGGTTGACTTGGCCCCAGTCCCCAGGCGTCACAGGTCAAGCCCCTGGAGAAAGATGTGTGTGTGCCCCTGCCCATTGTTTTAACGGAAGGACTCGCCTGGAAACAAGGGTGCTCAGGGGAGGGAGCTGTCCTGCTGCTGCTTAGAAGGGTCTTGGAGGGCAGGAGGGTTGCCTGCAAGAGAAAGACAGCCCTGTGCAAAGGCACCAGGTGGGAGAGAGCATAGCCTGGCCAGGCCAGATGCCTGGGCTGCAGGATGTGCTGGGGGATGCCTGGGGGAGACAGGAGATACAGCCACAGGGAAGAACCTTTCTCCCAAGCAGTCTGGCTTGGGGGACTGGCCCAGCCACCTCACCCTCAAGGCCAAGGTGGTGGTGGCACCCACCTCCTATCTCCACGGCCTCCACAGAACAGACAGGCCCCCATCCCCGCTCCCCAGGGACCCAGAAGCCTGGAGAATTTCTGCAGCTGGAGCCGGGAGGGGAGAAGGAGCTGAAAGTCCCTGTGCTTGAGGCCCCAGACCTGAGAGGGGAACGCAGGGCGATAGAGATCTAGAGAGAGTCCGAGAGCGTGTGTCAGACACACGGAGAAACGGGAGAGAAAAGAGGGAGAGACGCGGGCGAGAAATAGAGCCGGGAAGAGAGAAAGGGGGAGAGTCAGAGTCAGGCGACTGAGGAAGGCAGAGAGAGGACGGCGAGAAGGGGCGCAAGGAGAAGGGGGAGGGCGAACTTTCGGGGCCGCCCTCCTTGCGCCTCCGGGCCGCGCCGGTGCCCGCAATCAGGCTGGCAGGAGGCAGGTGGCGGGACAGACAATGGCGCGGAGGACTGCGGAACCTGGGAGTAAATCTGGCGTTGCCTTTGCAGGGCGCGGGGCCGCCCGTTCATCTCGATGCAAAGGAGAGACGAAATGAATATGCAGCGCGGGCTGTAATTGGGCCGCCGCGGCCGCGCCGCCGCCGCCGCACTATAATTTTCCAAACAGGATCTTGCAATCAGGGCCTTATTCATTAGCGCATAAACAATTTTGTTTCTCGGCACTCGAGCCTGTCAATCACGCCGAGAGGGAACATCTTGGCCGGAGGCGCGGGCCCCCGCGCGCGCTCCCACGCGCGCCCCCTCGAGCGCCGCCAAGTGGCTTTGTGCCTGAGGCCCTTGGGTGCTGGGGAGGAGGGGCACGGAGCACGCGGCGGGGCCCCCAGCCCAGCATTTGGGAAGAAGGGGTGGGGGGCGAGCGCGGGTTGGCGGGCTCACCACCCCACGTTGGAATCCTGCCTCTGCCATCTCCTGCCTATGTCCTTGGGCACTCCCGCCGCCTCCTCCCTAGCCTGTTGGCCCCTCGGTGAG
The DNA here is from genome assembly GCF_014108235.1 of Myotis myotis. Classification (NCBI taxonomy): domain Eukaryota; kingdom Metazoa; phylum Chordata; class Mammalia; order Chiroptera; family Vespertilionidae; genus Myotis; species Myotis myotis. The sequence goes on from NW_023416316.1 coordinate 14,573,776, forward strand.
GCGCGCTCGCTGCATTTCCCCCCAAGAACTAGAGGAAGCATCCGCTGAGAGAAAGGATACCTAGTGCTCTGGATTCTGATGGGGGAGGGGGAGAGGCATCTAGCCCCTTTTATTAAAGAGGGGATCAGGGTCCCACAGAAGGCTCCTCATGGCCCAGGCCCACCCAGAGCAGGCCCGGTGACACTGAATGTCTATGAGGTTTCACCCTGGTTCTCCAAAGACCTGGGCACAGGGTGGCTGCCCCCAAAGGGGGCACACATGCCTGTGTGGGCTTCATGCTTGCTGGCAGCAGGGTCTGTGTGCCCCAGGGCACCTAGGATTCTGCAAGTCATCGTGTGACTATACAAAGGGCTTTGTGCCTGTGTGGTTGTGACCATGTGTCCTGTAACTCTGTGTGTGTGTGTGTGTGTGTGTGTGTGTGTGTGTGTGTGTGTGATAGTGTGTGTGGTTGCTTGGCTCCCTCTCTGGGAGACCATGGAGCTGAGTAGCAGGACTGAGTGTGGCTGTGTGTGTGAGGGAAGGCTGTGTGAGACAGGTTAGGTGACTGTGTGTGTGTGTGTGGGGGGGGGTGTCCTTTAGAGCCAGGTGACCTGGCAGGACCATGTCTGAGGTTGGCTCAGCGCTGCTGGGGGGTAGTTTCTTTCAGGACAGATGACAGCTTCTGCCCTCCCCACCTCCTCCCTGGCCGCCCCTCCCTCAGCCCCACTGCCCTGCAGTCAGCCAGGATGCCCAGGCTGGATAGAGGAGCTTTGGCCCTACTGACAGGCCCTGTGCGGCCGGGGGATTCACCTCCCCAGCTGTGAGACCCAGCCCTGCTGCTCCCTTCATTGAGAGAACCCCAAGAATTTCAGGGCCAAGTGTTCTAACCAGCCCAGCTTTACATAGGGAACAGCAAATGGGAAAGAGAGCTGCCTGAGGTTCCCCAGCAAGCGTGGAGCAGAGCCAGAATTTGAGCTCCTGTCTGTCTGGCCCCCAAACAGGGGTCTGGGGCCTGACTTCCTCAGACACAAACACACATGTGTGCACACACACACACATGCATGTACGTACACATACACACAACACAGACCAAGCCTAAGGACTAGCCGAGAGCAGAGACTGCAGGCTATGGAGATATCCCACTTCCTTCCACTTGACACCCCCCCTCTTCTGCAGTGTCCCACCCTCAACCCCCCTGCATAGTCCCTGCTCTGCAGAGACAAAGAATTTGAGGATGTGCTGGCAGCCAACTGACAGGCCATCAGTCTCTGCCCAGACACCCTCTTCACAGCTCGAGCCCCAGCCCGGATGCCACTCCACCCGCTGGTCACCCCCAGCACCGGGCCAGGAAGGGAGGCGGTCAGGGAAGGGGCTGTGGGGGAAGGCACGGAGACCGGAAGCCCAGAGGAACAGTCTTCAACCTGTGAATCCGGCCACGCTTGGCCCCACACGAGTGTCTTGCTGCATGGCTAACCCCAGCCCTCAAGGGACCCAGGCTATCTGTGAGGCAGCTGCTGGGAGCGACTCCTGGGGGACAGTCCTTGGCACCTTGGTGTGCTGGACAGAGGCCAGAGGCAATGGCTTTGGACCAGGAGGCCAAGGCTTAAAGCCCAGCTCCACTACTTCCTGGCTGGGTGTCCTTGGGCAATTTGCCAAACTTTCCGGTGCCTCAGTTTCCTCATCTGTAAAGAAGAGTTATTTAATTCATTTGGTGTCCGCTTGGCACCAGGTTCTTAGTAAATGATAGGATGAAGGAGAGCTCAAAGGAAGGGACCCCTTGAGCCAGATTTATCCCCAGAGCCCAGAGGCCAGGCACATGTTTCAGAGCTTTTTCTCCTAAGGAACTCTCCCTCCAGGCCTCCAGCTGCCGAAGGTCACTGAGTCAGGGTATCTAATGGTCTCGTTCCAAGCCCTGTGGGACCCCTCATATGAACACTGTGATTTGGGGGCCATCACGTGGCCTCATCCTGAGGGGCAGGCTACTCTGCTCATGTGGAAGCAGAACCCAACACCTGAGGGTCAAAGTCTCTTCCCCAAGGTCACCAACAGGTAAAGAAGGCATCAGGACTTGAACCCTCACCTTTGAACACTAAGAACAGTGCTCTCAGGTTGGGGACATCCAGGCTGGTGCCAGTCCAGCCCCTGTCACCAGGTCAGCAAAAGTCACCAATCACTGTCTCTTCTGGGGGTTGCTGGACTGAGTGTGATCCAGGATGGAGATGGCTTAAACCCAGGTTAATCAGGAAATACTAGTTCTGAGGCCTGGGCATGAAAGCCAGGCAGTAGGGTGGAGGAATGTTGAGGAGGGAGGAGAGGAAGCATGTCTGCAGGGAGGTGTAGAGCCTAGAGGCATGCATTTCATTGGGAAAGATCTCTGTAGACCACCTGTATCCCAGCCTCCTCCTTCCTGGGGGCTTTACTTTCTAGGTGATCCATGAAATATGGGGCAGGGGAAAGAGTTCAGAGGGTTTACTAGCTGTGTGACCTCCAGAAAGACACTCAACTTCTCTGGGCATTGCTTCCTCATCTAGGTGATAGGAAGAGCTTTGTAATAAGAATTGCTATTCCATGCCCAATGCACTATTCTAGCACCTAGCCCAATGCCTCACACATAGTAATTGCTCGTTAAAAGTGTGTTGCATGATTGACTGATGGAGTGAGAAGGGCGGAACCAAAAGAAAGCAGCAGAAAAAGTCTGGGCATAGACCCATGTTGTTCCCCTTCCCCAACCTTATCCCGAATCAGCTGGTGTCCCCAAGCCACCTCTACCGACTCAGCCCCACCCAGGACCTCATTACTGATATGTCTAATGCAGTAGTCACATGTGGCTATTGAGCACTTGTCATGTGACTAGTCCAAAATGAGGTGTGCTCTAAATGTGGAAGAGATACCTGTTCAATATATCAATAGATATATTGATAACCTATTGAAATGATAATATTGTGGACATATTGGGTTAAGTAAAATGTGCTCTTCAACTAACTTCACCTGTCTCTTTTTAGTTTTGTATTGTGTTACTAGAACATTTAAAATGACATGTATGACTCTCATTTGTGCCCAGTGTTGTTTCTGTTGGACAGCATCTAGAAGAGGCTAAAGACTGCAAACCCCAGAGGACTCAGGGGAAAACTCTGGATGTTTAGTGACGGTGACCCTAAGGCTCTTTCCCAGTGCCCTCAGGCCCAGCACACAGCACATGGAGCCTACCTCAGTTTCCCTATCTGGCCTTCCAGTTCATTGTGGCCCCAGTATCCTGCATCCCACAACCTCAACCTGAATCAAAAGAGCACCTGGTAGGGCCACCCCCACCAACTCAGAAGTGCCTTAGGCACACATCTACTAATAACCAACTCAACCTTCACCCAACCAACCATTTTACCTGGTACATCTCTCTCTCTCTCTCTCTCTCTCTCTCTCTCTCTCTCTCTCTCTCTCTCTCTCTGTCCTTATACTTCTCTCGATCCCTTCTGCACACCTCTTGTCCAGGCCTCATTCATTCATTCATTCATTTGGCAAATATTTATTGAGTACCTATGTGCCAGACACTCTTCTTGGTGCTTGATATGCATCAATGAATGAAGCAGACCCCTCTGCTCTTGTGAGCTGGCATCCAAGTGGGGAAGATAGAAAATAAACAACATACACTATCAGTGGTTCTCAACCTTCTGGCCCTTTAAATACAGTTCCTCATGTTGTGACCCAACCATAAAATTATTTTCGTTGCTACTTCATAACTGTAATGTTGCTACTGTTATGAATCGTAATGTAAATATCTGATATGTAGGATGGTCTCAGGCGACCCCTGTGAAAGGGTCGTTCGACCGCCAAAGGGGTCGCGACCCACAGGTTGAGAACCGCTGCACTATAAATAAGGAAATGGTATGTGTTAGATAGATGCTAATTAAAAACAAAATAGAGCCAGATAAGAAGGATCAGTGCCCACACTAGTCTACCTGCCTTCATTCTCTCCCCTTTCATTCACCCTCCTTAGGGGGCTTGTGGGATCTTGGGTCTAACCATGCTACTGCCCTGCCTGGAAGCCTCTCGGGCTCCCCAGTGCCTCCAGGTGAAGGTCCAAGCTCCTTAGACTGGCATGCAAAGCCCCGCATGATCTGGCCCTGCCAACTTCATCCTCCAGCCAGCCGCTCCCTGTACTGCTCTCTAGCGCCGCCTGCCGCCCCCTCTGCCATGAACACCCTTCCTGGATTCCTCTGTTCCTTCGCTTGTTGTCATCCCTAGAGTCTCCGCTCACTGTCAGGGTTTACGCAGGTCATGCATGGATCCCTGTATCCTAGGCATGAGCGTGTGCTTCAGCCCCACGCCCGCTGCTGCCCCAGCTCACGCACATGTGCACGGACTCTATATGAGTAGGCATGCCACGTTCCCATGTGCCCGCCCCCTCACAGAGGCCCAGCCAGGCGCAAGGGCTGCCCAGGTTGTCTCGACTTCCCAGAGCCTCAGCGGGAGCAGGCACTGCAATTCAGGAAGTCGCCATGGCAACCGCTGGGCCTTCCTGACATCTGCTGTAATCATCGCTGGGACCTGGCCACCCCGCTGGGCTTCCTGGAGATTTGTTCCCTATGATGGGAGGCTTGGGGGTAGAGGGGTCCTAACCTCCAACCCTCCTCTCTTCTCCTGTACCCCCTCCCCCACCCTCAGGATGGCACCATTGCCAGGCTGGGACGGTGTAGTGTTGGGGAGGGGGCTCCCCTGGAAGTAGAGACGGAGTTCTGGTCTCAAATAAGCCGTAACCAAAATTAAAGGTCTAAAACAACCCCTCATCTTTACAGGGTTTCAAGGTGTCTGTTTAACAGAAGAGGAGCTTGAGGTCAGAGAGGTGGAGAGAAGGGCCAAAATCACCTACCCCAGCTGGATGGGCCAGGTCAGGGACACAGGGGAGCCCCAGAAAAAAGGCTGACTGGGAAGGATGGGGCTCAGGAGCATCCTTCCTCTACCAGCACAGCCGAGCCTGCCTCCCTTCCATTTCCAGCCAAGAGTCTGTTCTAGAGCCGAGGAGTTAAGGGAACCTCTTAGACCCCCGGGCCCTCCGCAGTGCTAAGAGCCTGGGACTGGGAGGCTAGAGGCCTGGGTTCCAGTCCTGACTGGCTCTGTGACCTCGGGGGAGGGAGTTTTTGCCATCTCTCAGCCTCACTTAACTGTGTTCTAGATTAGAAGATGAACCAGATGACCCTCAAGGGCATGTCCCAATCCTACAGGCTATGTTTTCTGTTCTATAGCAAGACAAGCTCAGGGGACATCGCAACCCTGGGCAACAGTGAGCTGTGATCTTGGGAAATGCCAGACGCAGACCTCTCCCATTGACTGATGGGCCATGCTTCACACACACTCTTAGAGAGTCAGGAAACAGAACAGTGTCTGTTCTCCCTGTGCCCCCCGAGCTTTGAGTTTCTTAATTCGGATATTGCAGTGTCTATTTCTCCATCTCAGTCCAGTTCCTGCCAGAAAAGTCACTGAAGTGAGGAAAAGGGCACCATGTTCTTGCCACATGCCTCATGCCCCGTTTATGCCCAGGGATGGCCCCATTTAATTCCCACAACCACTCTGCCAACTAGGTCTTACTGTTTGCATTTTATGAGTGAGGACACAAAGGTTCAGAGAGGTGGTGTAACTTGCTCAAGGTCACACAGTCAGTAAATGGTAGAACTGGAATTTGAACCCAGAGCCTATCTGATTCCAGAGCCCAGGAGAAAGACCATTCCCAATTTCTGCTTTATGCAGTTGCCTCATCCCACCCGCAATGACAGCTCTGCTCCCTGGAACTCCTCTTTCTTGGGTCCTAGATGCTGCCCATGACACTTCCTCCTCCTCATCCAGGCAGGAAAGCTCTTAGACTCAGAATTCCAGAGCATCAGAGGTGAAAGAGCCCTTTGAGTTGATCCAGACCAGCCCTACCTGCTCGGTTCTGCTTCCGCACAGATGGGGAAACTGAGGCCCTGTGAGGAAGAGCCAGAGCTGGAGCCAGAATGAAAGGTGCAGCCAGGGAGCATGGTGAAAGGGGAGTTCCACGGAACAGGACTTGAGGGGCTATAGGCCTTCACCAAGAGGGGCGCCAACGGGGCTCTGGTGATGGCTCCTAGGGCAGACAGGTCTGCTGGTCAGGGCTTGAAGGGTTTGGATTTGGACCGGCAGAGGAGACACAAGGGTGGGGGATGGCTGGCCTGGCTGAGCTGAGGGGTCAGGCGGCCTTGGCTGGTCTCCCATCTCTAGCCCCAGGACAAGCGCGTGAGGTGGAGCTGAAACATTCAAGCAGCTTCCTCTCCTTTGTTGGGAGTGATGTCGCCTATTTCCTGGATGTCCAAGAACAGGCTTCAAACAATAGCGCTGTCAGGAAGCCAGGAAGGGGCTGCTGCCCTGGGCCTGGGCCTGCCCCATCCCTCCCACCTCCTGAGACCTGGCCAGGCCATCCTTTTTGCTTATCTCTTTGCGTCTGATGCCTCACTCTGTCCCCAGCCGGCTGTGTTTCTGGGAGCAGCCCACCTAACTTCTCTGGGCCTCAGCTCCCCCGCTAAAACCTGGGAATTTATCCTTACCTAGAGGAACTGGCACACTGAGCCAAGTGGGTAATCACAATAGTAGTAGCAGAAACAGTAATTGACACCCCAGACATAGATAATGCATGTGGGAGTGCTGGGCACTGAGTAGTCATTTGGAAAACGTGAGTTTGACTGAATCATGGAAATTGTCAACTCACCTTTTTTCAAGCCTACTAAGTGCCCAGCATTTCCACATGCATGATCTATATCTGGGGTGTTAAGACTGGTTAAGAGTTTATAGTGCAGCCAGTATGGAAGGTCTTTAAAAAAAATTAAGAATAGAACTACCATATGATCCAGCAATTCTTCTTCTGGATATTTACCTGAAATGTATGAAAACACTATTGGTCAAGATATATGCACACCTATGTTCATTGCAGCACTATTTACAATAGCCAAGACATGGAAACAACCTAAGTGTCCGTCGACAGATGAATGGATAAAGAAGATGTGGTATATACACAAGGTAATACTACTCAGCCATAAAAAAGATGAAATATTGTCATTACTACAACATGGATAGATCTTAATAGTGTAATGCTAAGTGAGATAAGTCAGACGGAAGAAGAACTAAAGCCATGATATCACTCGTGTGTGGAATAGAAAACAAAAAAAGGAACAAGCTAACAAAACAAACTCATAAATACAGGCAGCGGAACGGTGGTTACCAGAGGGCACGGGGAAACACTGGGTAAAGGAGGTCAAATGTATGGAGACTGGTGGAAACTAGATTTTTGGTGGTGAGCACGCCATAGTGTTTACAGATATCAAATTCCAATATTGTATACTTGAAAATTATACAATGTTATTAGCCAATGTTACCTCAGCAAATTTAATAAAAATTTTTAGAAAGACTTATAATTTTGGAGTCAGACGAAATTGGGTTTAAATCCCAGTTCTGCCATTTTCGAGCTGTGTGACCTGGGACAAAGCCATAACTTTCTGAGCTCCAGTTTCTTTTGAAACAGAGCAAAATAGGAACAACAAGAATACCTATTTTGAAGAATAAATGGGCCAATAAATGTCAAACATTTAGCACAGGGCTCAGCAAAGAGTAGGCCCCAAATGTTAGCTGTGCTTCTTACTGTTTCCATGATGGGCCTCCCACTTTCCGACGTAGGCTCATGCTGTTCCCCCTGCAGGCAAGTCCTTCCTGTCTATTGTCCACACATCCAGCTCAGCACAACTTTCTAATTCTGATTGCAGCCCCACAGGCAGTCCAAAGTAGGAAGATGAAGTCAAAGCTCAGTCCTAGTATTGCTGCTATCCGACCCTGTCCCATGTGTCGGCTTTACTTTCCCTATATGTGAAGTAAAAGGAATTTATTGGTCTCTAAGGTCCTCCCCCTTCTGATGCCCTGTGAGGTAGTCCAGTCTCCCACGAGATTCCTGGCCCTGGGTTTGCCAACAAGTGGGAGGCCAGACGCAGCACAAGAGGGCCTCTGCATGTTCATCCACAGGCTGGAATCCTCCCCAAAGATGAGAGCTATCCACTGAGTCAAGCTGTCTCCAGGCTTGGGGGCTGGGTGGGTGCTTTTGTTGGGGAACATGGCCTTTTCATTAGCATCATTGTCGGCCAATTAGCCCAAAGCTGACTCACAGGGAACGCTGGGGTGGTGGTGGGGGGGATGCCTTTCGGGGGCATTGTGTTCCATCAGCCTTCCTCCCCTTTCTCTAGAAAACCTGGACTCCCCTGCCTGTCCAGCTTGTCAATCAACCGCACTGCTGGGTGCACCTGTCAGCTTGAGGGGGTCACATTTACTGTGCATCGATGTGGTGCCAGGCACTGTACAATCATCTTGTTACCAAATCAACAGAGACACACTTGTTACCCTCATTTCTCAGAGGAGGAAGCCAAACTTCAGAGAAGTGAAGTCGTCTCCAGTCCAGCAGAGGACTGAACCATCTCATTAGTCACCAGACAGAGCAGCCATTTGGATCCTGCTTGCCAAGTGAGTGAAGAGAGCTGTGTGGCCTTGGGCAAGCCACTTCTCTCCAGTCTCTCCTCCTACCCCCATTTCCAAGCTCTCCCATTCACCAACTCAAGCCAACAGCTCAGCCTGGAGTAAAGCAATGACCCCAAGTTTTGGAGGTAATCAGGTCTCAGTTTAAATTCTGCTTCTGCCAGAATTTATATACACACAGTTCCTGTGTTTGAGACACTCAAGTCAAGAAAGAGAGTTAGACCTGTGGACAAATGATCACTGTGTAATTGGATAACAAGAGAGCCATATCTCATAGACATCTCTCACGGGAATAGAAAGTCACTCCAGCCGAAACCGGTTTGGCTCAGTGGATAGAGCGTCAGCCTGCGGACTGAGAGGTCCCGGGTTCGATTCCGGTCAAGGGCATGTACCTGGATTGCGGGCACATCCCCGGTGGGGGATGTGCAAGAGGCAGCTGATCGATGTTTCTCTCTCATCGATGTTTCTAACTCTCTCTATCTCTCTCCCTTCCTCTCTGTGAAAAATCAATAAAATATATTTAAAAAAAAAAAAGTCACTCCTGTTTTTTCACTGGCTGCTCAGGACTGCATCGCATTGTCTGACTGTTGCAACTCATTCAACTGCTCTGCTACGACCAAATGACCTTTAGGTTGTTTCCTCCTATGTGTCCGTTTTTACAAGCAATGTGCAATGAATATCCTTGTACACATCTTAAAATACTTGAATCACCACTTCTGTAGTATAAATTTTTACAGGTGTGGAATTGGCCTCCAAACATAATGTATCCGTTTATACTCCTCCCAGCAAGGTAAGAGAATACCCATTTCCCCATATCTGGATCAATACTTGATATTATGAACTTTTTATGGTTTTCCTGAACTAATAAAATGGCACCTCGTTGTGGCTTTAGTTTGCATTGTTCTACTCATGAGGTTAAACATCTTTTCATATGTTTATTGGCCATTCTGATTTTCTCTTCCGAAAACTGCCAGTACACAGCCTTTGCAGATGTTTCCATTAAGATCCTTGTCTCCCAACCACTCCCTGACTCAGTTTACCTCACTCCAGCCTCCTTGGTTCACCTCCCCTCTGTTATTCCCAGTGCTTGCTGTCTGATTCCATGGGGGAGGCGGGGCGGGGAGGACCTTCCCATTCCAGCACCACCCTGCGGTCTCAGCCAGCGGAACCTACAAGGGCTGAGGGCTTCAGACCGGACTTGGCCCAATCAGAAGGTGGTTCAATTAGCTATGATCTCCAAAGGGCTTCTGTCCTTTGACTTTTAAGATCAAAGCCTTCATAATAATCCTCTGAACAAACTTAGGCTCAAATAACAAGAAAGTTACACGAAATGATTCCTAATGAGGGAGATGGATGACAAAATCCCTGAACCTCTTCCATGTCATGCCTTTAAATATCAGCGTGGGAGACTTTTAAAAAACAACAACAAGGGCCCAAAATGCTCTTCTCATTTTAATAAAATTTCCAAAATGAACTGCCCAAGTGATTAGATCTATCTCAAGAAGATCATCAAAACTCTACCATCTCCCGCAATGAGTTGGCCAGTAGAGAAACTGTGTTTGTGTAACCCTTGGCATGGAAAAGAGCCTAGATACCATCTTGGCTCAATACTTGGTTTTACTGCTAAAGAAAGTGGCTCAGAGGTGAAAGTGCTTGGCCAAGGTCATATAACAAGGTCAGAGATGGAGCCAGAAACAGGAACCCATCTTTCTCCTCCAGCAGTTCCTGCTGCCCGTCACACTGACACGGAAGAAAGGCTGCTCAAGAATTTTCTTGCAAGTTCTTTGGTTTGAGTTCACCATTGGGAACCTCAGATCCCTGGGAACGACCCCAGCAACACAAAGGTGCTACACGTCCCACAATCCAAACAAACAAACAAACAAATAAATAAATAAAGCCTGTACATCAAACCACGGTCACATCACGTGACACCTTAGTTTGCAGGTGAAAGAAACATTCCTATCATTTTCTTTTCAGCTCCAACTCCTCCAACAGAGGAGCAGAATTGATTAAAACGAGGCTTCCAGAAAGGGCATATCTGCCTAATTTGCATTCAATCCTCAAATTAAAGGAATACCAGCATGCAATTATATTTCCTATTACCATAGCTGAACCTGACCTTTTCTGCTCCTCCCTTCAGTTCACAGACACCATTTTTACTGAAACCGTGGTGGGGATTTGGGAGGCTCTTTCGGAAAAAATGGAAACAAACATTTTAAAAACCCTGAGAGGTTCCCCCCCCCCACTCGCCCCCCTGCAGATTTTAGGGGAAATCTGAGCCTCTCTTTGAATAGAAAACACCCTCGTGTTTATTCTGCACAGAGGGATACACATTTAATGCTTAACTAGGCTACTCCCTTTGGGAAGGCCAATGGCTGGGTGACATTCACTCAACAAGTGGTGACCAAGTGCCCACTATCTCCTAGCCACTGTTGTGTGAAGAGGTAGATGCCACGGAAAACAAAATGCGGTTCTTGCTCATAATGCATCCAAATGGCCAGAATGCACAATGCGCGTGAACACGGAGGAAGGCGCCATTTACCTTGGGGGGTGTTGAGGGACTTTGAGCTGCATCTTGAGAGAAGGGTTCACCAAGAAGCAGTGGGAAGGAAGACTCTTTGGGCCGAGGACACAGCACAAGGAAAGGGGAGTTGTGTGAAATGGCACAGAGGAGAGCTCATTTGGATCGAGTATGGGGGAGACACGCAGGAGATGAAGCTGCAGGGCTCTGAGTCAGACTCTGGCGAGACTGACTGTCGCACTGAGCAGTGTGGGCATTATCCAGAACGTTGTGGCGACACCTGTCAGGAAATGTCCCTGTCAGATTAAAGACAAGGGGAAGTAAGCCACAACTGCACTGGGCTTAAACCCACCAAACCACACTGCAGCCAGACTTTCTGAAGCACCGAGTCCTATGCTGCCTCAGGATTTTGCTTCTGCTGTCCCCTCAGACTGGGACACTCTTCCTTGAGCTGGCTGGCTCCTTTTCACCCTTCGGGAGGAAGGCAAACAGTGCTTCCTCTGAGAGCTACCATGGCCTCTCTTCCTATACACCCCCTCCTGCATCCCTGAGCTCCTGGCTTTTATATGAACCTGTTTGGTTCCTTCGCAGGACTATCACATCTGAAACCACCGTGTTTCTGTATTTACCTAGTCATTGCCTCCACCACTGGCTGGATGCCCACAAGAGCAGGGCCCTGCCTGTCTTGCTCATCACCCATGTCTGACACACTAACTAGCACCATGCAGGCTGTAAAATATTTGCTCAGTGAATTAATCAATGGATTTCCAGGGTTCTAGCTGCAACTATATCTCCTTTTCTCCCACTGAAGAAAGACTATTTGAGTATAAATGAGCAAGAGTCATATTCGTTATTACAAAATCTGTATGTCCAGGCCACACCACAGACCAATTAAACCAGGAAACCTGGGGGTGGGAACCAGACATCAGTATTTGAAGGTTTCCAGGTGATCCCAGTGTGCACTGAAGGCTGAGATCCAATGACTGTGAAGGCCATTGGAAGTAGACAACCTCCATTTGCTTCTCAGACAGACCACTTCTCAGATGTGACACCTGGGGCTTCTTCCTGGCCCTCTCCCTAATCTCTTGAATCTGTTCTAATTTATTTTTGCAAAGTAAATAGATTTGTAAATGTCAGTATCTTATTAAAACAAATAGCACGGGACACACATTACAAATGACACACAAAGACATCACAACCCCCAAACTGAGGCAGCTGGTACTTTTTAAAACTCAAGTATATCATGATCCATTTCAGGGCGTAAGAATGTATGTTATTATACCCAAAGCATTTCAGTTAGGATTTGATACTTACAAAATGGCAGTTTAATCTCAAAGAATTACTCCTATTTCTACATAATTAGTTTGTTGTTTCATGGCAAGGAGAGGGTTTGGATGTTCTATGGAAAGATAGCCCTTGCTGGTTTGGCTCAGTGTATAGAGCATCGGCCTGTGGACTGAAGGCTCCCGGGTTCAATTCCGGTCAAGGGCACATGCCTCGGTTGCAAGCTCAGTCCCCAGTGGGGGACATGCAGGAGGCAATCGGTCAATGATTCTCTCTCATCATTGATGTTTCTATTTCTCGTTCCCTCTCCTTTCCTCTCTGAAATAAATAAAAACATATTGGAGGAAAAAGATAAATCTGGTGTATAGTTGATCATATCCTGCATGCCTGGCATGTGCTGGGCACTAAAATGTAGACATATAAATAAGACCTGGACTGAGACCCAGTGCCATGACCAGTGCTACTCAAATAGGCTGTTATAATAATCACTGTCATTTATCAACACTATACTATGCATTTCATGTATATAACTCATTAAATCCTCAAAGGCATCCCAGGAGGTAGGTACTATTATTGTTCCCCATTTTACAGATGAAGAGAATAAAGTACAGAAAGGTTAAGTAACTTGCCTAGGATCACACAGCTATTAAATGACAGAGCCTGCATTCAGATCCAGACAGCCCACTCCAGAGCCCTTGTGCTCAACCCTCAGGCTATACTGTGTCAAGGGAACAAAGGAGCAGGAAAGACCACTCTGGCTGTAGGAAGGGGATGCTTCCTGGGGAAGACAGCACTCGTGTTTGCCTTGAGAGATGGGTAGACTTTCAAGAGGCAGAGATGGGAAAAGAATTGCTTCCTGGCAAGTGGATGGCAGCTTTATTGAAGACTTGGAGTTTGGAAAACACTCTTGAAAAACGACATTTGGGAGACTAGTGGACATGATAAGGAGAAGGAAGATAACAGTGGGGAAAATGAACTAGGCAAAGGCCAGATTGTGGGACGTCCACGTGCCAGTAAGGATTTGGCTGTAGTTAATAGCCTTTCTAAAGGTTTCTGAGCAGCAGAGGCAACACGCAGCAAGTGGAGGAGGAACTAGAGGGTGAGATGAAGGCAGGAGACTACATCAGAAATAGTGTCAGAAATCCCGGCAAGGGGACAAAAACAGGCTAGGACAGTGACCATGAGATAAAAGAGGAAGTCCCAATGTGAGAGATAATCGTAGGAACTCACCAGGGCCTGGTACTGGAGTGAGCAGGAGTCAAAGGTGCATCTCATGTTTTGACACTGGAAGGATGGAGACACCATTAACTCAGGGAAGACAGGAACAGGCTTGGCTGAGGAAAAGGGGCAGATAAAATTCCTTTGGGAATGTAAGGAATCAGTCTCATTATTCTCAAGCAGGAAGATTTTTCTATTATCTGGAGCCCTGCTCAGGGATCCTTTACTTCCAAATTGTCCTGTGACCTTTTGCCTACTGAAATTGCAAGATGCATTTGTTCTGAGAGATTTTAGGAATTTTATCTTTACTTAGACTCTTCGGTCCTAGAAGGCTATGATGTGGTATAATTCTATCAAGAATACAGGAAAGCCAAAAGTTAGTTTCTTTGTTCAAGGAATTCAAAGCAAGGTGGGGAGAGGGGAGGGCGGGGCGGGGGGGGGGGGGCGGAGGCAAGAACTGCTGTCCAACTTGGGCAAAAGTTAAAACATCCTAGAATTGAATTTAAAGACATTAACAGTTCAGGACCTGCTGCTCTGATTCTGAAGAGGTGAACCAACACTCGGGGAGTGCCCAGGGCTGGACACTGAAGCAGGACACTCATAGATTCTGTTCTCAGAAACAGTATGGCTTATCCCCTCTGAATCAGCATCTTCCTGTTCCTAAGAGCCCCAGGTGATTCATAAGCAGAGGCATATATTTGAAGTATGGGCTTTGGAATCAGATGAATCTGAGTTTCTATCTCAGCATAGCCACTTTGCCTCCTGGACCTGCTTCATGTATAACATCATTCAGTGGCCCTATACCTTGGTTTCACCTTACAATAACCTGGGGAGCTTTCAAAAACTCCATGCCCGGACCACAAGGCAGACAAATTAAATCCGGATCTCTAGGGGTGGGATCCAGATTATCAGTAATTAAAGGTCTCCAGGTGATTGTAGCCCACATCCAAGGCTGAAAGCCACTGATGACTCTGAAGGACACGAGTGTGGCCACTGGAACCAGACAATCTTCATTTGCATCCCATGTAAGACTGGGGCTTACCCTCTCCCTAAGCTTTAGTGCCTTGATCTGTGAAATGGGCATGACATATAACAGAATCGTTTTCAAAGGGCTCGAAGCATTGAAGGTGACATATGTAAAGCACTTGGCACAAGGCACACAATGCAAGTCCTAGGAAGCAACACATAGCTTAAGGTATCATGTAAATGCCAACTTGGAGCCATCCTCAAACTTTCACATCAGAGGTGACTTCCAATTACTTGGCCACCAAGAGGTTAATGGATGTTGCCGTAGCTGTTTTATAAATGTAAGAACCTATTATTTTTCTTCATTAAATTGGAGAATGAGGCAAAGGCAGCTGGCAAGGAATGTTTTCAGAATAGGAGGGAGAAGGGTCACCTAAAATGATCCCAACTGTGAGGTCAAACAGGGTGAGGATGGAGGAAAGCAGACCATGCAGTGCTCTCTCTCTTTAGTGTCCGAACACTTGGGGCAACAGGTCCTGCACCTCATCCGCCCAAGGCCTCCCAGCAATCTTCCCACTTAGACCATCTAGAAGGGGAGTTGGAAAGGTCTTCAGAAAGACTCTTATGCGATGACTTCACATTTTTGAACTCAGCACATTGGAAACCCACGCCCTGGGAGTTGAAATGACACGCAGGGTCATATGCAATTTCAAGCCTCAACCAGGTGTAAAGTGACCCAGTCAGATGGAGAGGAAATAGCCTACTAGTGAAAAAGAAACTGAATGAAAGGGGAAAATAAAGACATAATAGGGCTTTGAACCAGAGCTTTATAAATACTTGTGGCTTTAACCTGCTCAGGAGGTAGATAAGCATGTTCCCTTTAGTTTGTCCTCAAATTCAACCTCTCACAAGAGGTTAAGGAACACACCCAAGGTTGGAATTGACACTCAGACCTCCCGACTTCCTGGCTTTGGAGCTGAGAGCTCAGCGTCCACCTCCCTGGCCTATCAGGAAAAACATCTGGGTTATAATGCTTGAGGATGGGATATCAAGGGGAAGTGGTGGGAGTTTGGTTCTTTAAGAAACCCTGAGCAAAACTGCCTAGGACTCAGCCCGGAGGCCCCTCCCGTGGCCTGAGTCACAGGCTCAAACATTTCCTTGCTTCTCCTATGCTGGACGCTCCCCTTGTATGGCCTTTAAGAAAATCTATTTCAGAGGTCAGATGGGAAAGAGAGTCGGCTCCAAAATGTGTGAACATCTTCTCCTCCCTTCCCCAAGCAGCTGTCTCAGGTAACAAAGCCTTTCCATCATCATTTCTCTACCAACAAACTGCCACATTGGCAAATGCCTACTTAAAGCCAAGAGAGGAACAGGCAGGACCACAAGAAGAAAACACAAGGGGAAGTCATCTTTAAAGGCCAAAAGGTTATATAAAACATAATAAAATACAACTGTTTCCTTTAAATTTTTTAATGGCCAGGAAATGGTATAGAATAACTGCCAAGTCACATAAATTAACTTTTTGTTAATGTTTGTGATCCCGGAAAGAACTCTATCAGTCGACGCTAACTGCATGTGAGTTTTCATCCACTGTCTGGGTGTGTGGCTGAGTGTGGGCCATGGACCCATCTTTACATGGTCCAGAAATAAAAGCGGCTGCCGTGTTTGGCAGGCTTCAGATCTCCTTCTACTGGAGGGTTGGGCTCTGGTCTCGTTCTTGAGTGATAGGGATTCTCCGGTAAAGGTCGATCTGTTTTCACTTTGGTGACCTGCGAGGGGTGAAGAGGAAAGACGCAAAGGTGAAAGTCAGGTGGAGTGGTCTGTGACCCCAGACGCCTCCCATTGTTTCCTCTCTGCTTCTCTGCCCCAACTATTCCTCTTCTCTGAGCGCCAGCAAATCACATTTAGACTCATTCAACCCTTGAGTAAACATTTAAGACAGTTCACTTTGTGTCACTCCACATGGCAGAAGTTTGGGACACAGAAGGGAACAAGATATACCCTGTTATCAAGGGGCGCAGTCTAGTGAGGGAGCCAGACAAGAAAATCAACTGCGACTTCCTCACCGAATTACGGTAACCGTGACACAAACCGAGTGCTAGGAGAGCAAGGACTCCACACACCTAACCTGTCCTGAGGGTTAGGGGCCTGGACTATTTCGGGGGGAAGTGGGGTGGGGAGCAACACTTAGCTTAATCTTGAAGGATGACCAGGAGCCAACAGGAAGATTAGGAAGATTCCCAGTGAACAGTCCATATGTAGGCAGAGAGGCATGTCTTTAGAATGGCCAAAGCAAAGGCTGCATGGAGAGTGGAGGAAAACGGTGCACCCACCTCACCACTACCCAGTGCTGTCAGAAGAGATGCTGGGCACATTGTTCCACCACCCTGGGGGCAGGGGTCCTCAAACTACAGCCCACGGGCCACACGCAGCCCGCCGAAAACGTTTATCCGGCCCGCCGGGTGTTTTTGCCGCCGCTGCCTGTTGCTGAATTTGTTCATAGTTTTTTTTTAAACTATAGTCCGGCCCTCCAACGGTCTGAGGGACAGTGAACTGGCCCCCCGTTTAAAAAGCTTGAGGACCCCTGCCCTGGGGTATTTTGCAGAGTTCACTGTGGCTACCTAGCTAATTCTCAAAGCCAGGTCTGTGTCCAAAGCCTGTGCTTTTCCATAGCACGCTACACTGGTAGGCAGGGGCCAGCGGATGAAGGGTAGGATATGCCAAGGTGTTTGAATTTTAACCTGACGGAAACCCGAAGCAGGGAAGTAACTCAATCACATCTTAAGGCTGAAAGGTGTAGAAGCTAAACTGGACAGAAGCGGAGAGCTGAGCTCACAGGCCAGGCAAGAGGGTGGAGCACTTAACTGTAGAATAGGGAGAGAGATGGAAAGTGTTTACACCCACATTATCCCCTCAGATGGCCACAAAAATCTCTATTGGAAACCCAGCAGAAACTGCTCTCATTTTAAAGATGAGGAAATAGGCCCAGAGAAGACAGATAACTGTCCGGTTATCTAGAGGTCTGAACTCTTAAGTCACTCCAGGTAACATGACCAGATTAGTCTTCCTATATCATGAACAGAGCTTTCATGTACACAATTAGTAATTATTACCATAACCACCCTACAAAGCATTATTCTCTCTAGTTCACAGATGAGGACAGGGAGGCTGACTTGCCTAAGATAAAGGTACACGGTAAATGTCAGAGCTGGTGCCAGAACCCAAATCTTCTGACTACAAGTCCAGAGTAGTCTTTTGTTTGTTTTTAAAACAGTGTTCTCATCTCTGTGCTGTAATTAGAGATCAATAATGGTTCTTTACTGCTGGACAGAGTAATTCCAAATGCCCAGCTGGCATTTGAAGCTCCTTTAAGGAAATTCAAGATATCTCTGAAATAAATTGAGAAAAATCTTTCTCAAACTGAAGGCAATAAAGGAACTCTTTAAAAGACAAATGATTGTGGAAAGAACAATAACAACTTTCTCTTCTGCACCACACTCAAAAGAAAAAAGGTGCAGAAGTATGTGGTTAAATGAATTCCTAGGTAAATGACCTTGAGCAGCCTACTTAACCTTCAATTTCTTATCTCTAAAATGGGGCCACGAGCTCCCAAGGTTATTAGGATCATATACAAAAAGTGCCTGATGTATAAACAGCAGGTGCTCCATAATTCCTTTTCAGTATTACTATTGCCAGGATGATAGAATCACGGGTGAAAGAGCAATTCTGACTAGGAGAGTCAGAAACTTCAAAGGACATGACATGAGAGCTGAGACTAGACAAGTGGGTAGGAATCACTAGGGGAACAGGTTCGATTCCGGTCAAAGGCATGTGCCTAGGTTGCAGGCTCCTCCCTTGCCTGGGCCCTGGTCAGGGTGCGTGCAGGAGGCAAGCAACCAATGTGTTTCTCTCACATCGATATTTCTCTCTGTCTTTCCCTCTCTCTTGCCCTCTCTCTGGAAAAATATCCTCAGGTAAGGATTAAAAAGAAAAGTGGATGAAGCTAAAAGTCAGGTTTTGTCCAACTGACAGAAGGAGACTGGATACTGATTTCAGCATAACTAAAACTGATAATCCCCTTAAAGAAATAACTTTTGAAAAAAGGAAACAAAATTTTTTTTTTTAGGGTTTTAAAAGTGTTAACACACAGACTCCTAAATAAATATGCTTTCTTAACAGCATGAGTTGTTAATTCTCTCTTCATGAAAGACAGAAATGAGAAAAGGTAGTTTTCATTATTAAATATGCAAGTTCCACTTCTTTCCAACTTAGAATTATCAACTATTAAAAATTTGTTCAGTGCAGCAAAAGAAGGTATCTGAAGTAAAATAATCAAGCCAGATACTAAAAACAAACTGCTAAGCCATCCATCTTCTTGTGACACTGAGCTTAAGACCACAGACAATATACACCCACAGAAGGAAATGGACAGTAACTGGTGGTCTGTGTGCCCAGCACGAGGCTGGAGATTCACGTGGGCTCTCTAGCTTAATCTTCACAGAAAACTGGGATTAACACAGGTGCCAGACCTGATATGATAACAAATTTTAAGCAATCTGCTTGGGATCCCATAGCAATTAAGAAGTGGAACCAAGATTCAAATCTACTATCTGTCTCCACTAAAACCTGAGTTTTCCCTCCATGCCTTGGTACGTATGCTGTCCCAGAGGTAATGCAGGGTGATGAGGCTCAAGAAGCAGGGATGGGTCACGAAGGGCTTTTTATGCCAGGATATAGAGAGGACACTTTATCTGGCAGGCACAGGGAGCCCCTAAAAAGTTTTTTAAAAGAAAGTGACACTTATTTTCCACACAGATCATGCCTATCATGAAGATATAATTATTTCCTAAATTCTTCAATGTCAGAGGATGCACTGTCTTCTAAAATCCGAATTGATCTACCTCCCTTCCCAGAAATACACATAGCCCAGGTTAGAAACTCCTGTCCAAGAAGCGGGGACACTGAGAGGATTCAACAATTCTTCCTGCTGATCTATAGGAATGATGACTGTAGAAGAAGGGAGAAAGAGTGGGAAGTGAAGAAAAAAGACATTCAGGTTTCCAGCTCTGATGTTTCAACATGTGGTGGTATCACAACTGAGGTAGGAAATACAGGAGAAAGGGTAGGAAAACTTAACTACAGGCATGTACTCTGTTTACCTTAGTTATGTTCCTGAAAAATCTGGCATAACCCCGATCCTATTTCCCTACCGAATTCCACCATAACCTCAATGTTTTCAACCAACAATGTGTCTGTCCCCTAACACTTTGTTTATCCTCATCTACTCCCTTCTGTTCTTCAATTAGTTAATTACTCACAAACAAATCTGCACATGCTGGAAGATCTATTTAAAGGAGCATCTCTGTTAAACTCCCTTCGGGACTGTGCATAATCACTCCCTAATTAACCTGTTAGGTAAATTTGGATTTCTCACATCATACCTGTACTCGCAGAGAACCCTATTCTGACCACCTCCAGCCTTAACCTCCCCTTAGTGGGAAAGTGAGCAGAGTGAGACGCCAGCAGGACACTCTTTTTACCTTGGACAGCTCTCCCAGGTCAGGGCGCACCCAGCCCAGCTTGTCTAGCACACACTCGTCAAACTTTGCCTGCTGTTTGCGACAGCGACGGAATAGCTGCAGGCCACTATAATCAATGCAGGTCCAGTATTCTGTAAAAGGTTCTGCACAGTGACGCTTTATCTGCCTGGAAAAGAAGGGTAGGTTAGGGGGGCTCTTTGCAAAACAATGAAAAACAGAAATGTGGGGGGAAATAGGAACAAATCTCCTCACTTGGAGCCTATTTATTCTTTAGATCCAATTCTAAAGATTATCAACTTAGCAAGTTTAGAAGAGACAGAGGCATAAGCAGAGATGGGCATGCGGATAGAAGTCAGAGGGGACAGATAATGGCAAAGGAGACAGATTATAAAAAGCAAATACACAAACTACCAAGCAGAAGATCCTGGGAGCATTCAGGTTAGAGGCAAAATGCCCTACACTCCTCAAAAGCTCAAGGTCCTCATTCTATTAATGCACAGAACAAAAAACAGAGATTACTGTTGTCAGTAATAAAGTTAAATTATATTTGGTGCTCTTTACGAAGAAGCAAAGTAGCATATTAATTATTTTGCAGAATTCTCCTTCTCTTACCGTTCAACTTTCCTAGTAATCAAGTAAATGCAAACTAAAGCATAAATAAAATACCGTTATTTTATGTAAAAGCTGTATTTGAGGCCATGGAAGAAATGCAGAACATCTCTTGTCCCAAAAGAATAATTTTGAACTACTTGCTTGTCATATTCCAAGACTCTAGCTACATTCAACATAGGAATCTTATTTATCATGGCTCAGAAACAACCTCAGAGATGGTCTACGGAAACAGAAAAATCTGCTTTGTATTTCTGCTTGGTTCCATTGGTATCCGTTTCTTATGTACCCTTTGCAGGTATTCTGAGTATAACAAGTATAACCTTGGGGGTGATGGGGTGTGCAACAGGAAGGAAGAAGGACTATGAAAGCCCTAGGGAACTATTCTGATTTACCTCTAGCCACACCTGGCTGGATTTCCATGGTGCACAAAAGTGATTCGCAAGTGATACTGCAAATCACTGTCAGTGAGCTACTGTTTCCAATGGGAGTTTTGTAGAAGAAGGTCTGCAAACCACTACTCTAGTACTTAGTCTCTGCTCTGGGCTCTGGCACCCTGGCACCCGTATCCAACAGTCATCTACCAATACCTACAACAAGCAAGTTCAGCAGTGAGAAATTCCTCTCCTGGAGGCAATTAGACACCTCAGGAACTCGTGAAATTCAAATATTTCCCACTTAAAAAAGAAAAAAACACACACAAATATTTGCTTTGCCAAAGTTCTCTCAGAAAATAAAAAAATCTGGAAGTATTTAAGATCTTGCTTCCTGGCAATGTTGTCAATTTTGGCTCAAATAAACTCTTAATTAAAAAAAATTAAAGAAAGATTAAAAAATAAGCAATGTTAGAAATCAAATCAATGCAAATTCAAGCAAGAATACCATTTTGGCCCTGACCAGTCTGGCTCAGTGGATAGAGCGTTGGCCTGCGGACTGAAAGGTCCCAGGTTAGATTCTGGTCAAGGGCATGTACCTTGGTTGCGGGCACATTCCCAGTAGGGGGTGTGAAGGAGGCAGCTGGTCGATGTTTCTCTCTCATTGATGTTTCTAACTCTCTATCCCTCTCCCTTCCTCTCTGTAAAAATCAATAAAATATATTAAAAAAAAAAAAGAATACCATTTTGTACCTACCAAATATTTAAATATGTAATGCTGGTGAGGTATACCAAGATTCAGTGCTGAGGATGTAAAAATGTTTAAAGCCTTTTATAAAATAATCTCACTGTTGGGAAATTTATGTCAAGGAATTAATTTAAAAATGAAAAAGATCTACACACAAAGGTAATCACTGCAGATTTGTCCAAAACAATCAAAGCTGGAATCAACAATGATGTTTAATAATAGGATTTGGTCAAGTACATTATGGTTGGTTTATCCACCAATAGAATATTATATAGTCAGTAAAAATGATGACCATGAAGAGAATATAACAACCTGAAAGAACGTTCCCAACAGTTTCAAGTGAAAAATCAATTTTAAAATGTAGACACACTATTTTAACCACAAAAATATCTTTGCATGTGGACAAAGACAGCAGAAACAAAAAAAGAAAACCAGCCATTATGTGACAAAATTTGATTTTTTCCTCTAACGTCATTTAGCAGACATCTGTGGGTTTTGCCTAGCCAGCAGTCATTCCCCATTCTTCTGTAACATCCTTCTAATTTTCCTTTGGGAAACAACCCTTCCTATCTCCCAGCAATGTGGTTTAGATGAAGCTAAGTCTACTCCCACTTCAGGCCAGACCAACCATAGCATTTATCTCCTGCAACACAACTAATTCAAAGATAAGCATATGAAGTCAACCAGCCAGGCCAATCAGAGTCAGTCCAGGGACCTCTGCTCATATTACTGAAAAATTGGCACTCTGTGTCTACATCTGCTAAGCAAGAGGCATAGCAGCTTGGAGAAGCTGGTGCCCATTTTTGCTATAGCAAGGAAAGGGTCTCTTTGAAAATAAGTTTGACAGAGAAAAGCAGAACTAAGAGATCGGGGGAGGAGAGGAAAAAACATCACGTTGTTGTGAAATTATTTAAGGCCTTGAATCCAGCCCTGCCCAATGCCAGTCCTATTTCTGGACTTAACAGTTGCATGAGCCAAATCCCTTGGAGTTAAATTCCAATCCCTTTTAACAGAAATCTGATTAATATGGCTGTTAAACCATTTTTCTACAACTACAATTTGGATTTTTTTACTTATAGTATCAAGCACAGTGGCCTACCCAAAACTTGACTCTGAACACACTTTTCTTTCCATCCTGTGTGCTCTGTAGTAATGGCCATGATAACAATCTAGGGATACCAGCTAGCGAGCACTGAGCTGAGTTGTTCTTCTGTGCCTTTTCAAATTTTTCCTAACAATTCTGTATAAGATAGGTAGTATTCTATAATTTGGAAATTGAGATTCATGAAGATTAAAAACTTGCCAAATAATAAAAACAAATAACAAAAATAACTATCAGTTATTGTGTGCTTACTTTGGTCTCTCTGATTTCGAAGACTCGCTCTGCCTACTAACATTAGTCACTAAAATGATCCTTTCCTTTAATTAGCTGATGTTCACCGAGATACATGTACCTGGATGGTTCAATCAACTAGGCACTGATGTGCAAAGATTTTTACCTGAAGAACTTCAGAGCACACTGGTTGACAAGCTTGCCTTCCTCTAAACACCGCCGCGGGTCTTTCTCTTCCCAGCGGCACAGCATGAACTCCTTGTTGGGTTTGTCGCACTGAGCTCCATAGTGATGGGCCGCAGCTTTAAGCACAGCTGAACTGACTTTCACCTGGGGAAAGGAGCAATGGGAGAAAGAGCACAGATTTGTGACTAGGACATGGATTCCTCAACTTCACCTCAGGCTTCAAAACAGAGGGGACACAAAGATAGCTGTTATGACTTTGCCCAAAAAAGTAAAGACAAGGGGACTGCCCTAATGACCCTCGATGATCTTATCTACACTGCTTTGGAGATCACAAAGCTCTTTCACATCCATGGCTTTATACACCGTCAGGACCCTCTCATATCCCCATTTAGACATGGAAATGGCAGCCCTAACAGAACCCTTAGTCTGTATAACAAAGAAGGGAGCTCTGAAGAAAGATGGAGGCTTCTGGGTGTAATGGGAGAAATCAACCCTGGAGAGCTTTTATGAGTCTCCTCTCCAGGATCAGAAGTGATAGAATATCAGAGTGTACAAGAATATTAGCTAATACCTAACTAATACAGGTGCCAGAATAGTAGAGTATATCTAATAGTAGAAAGATATCTAAAACCCCCAGAAGATTGCACAATCACAGAAGATGAGAGACTAGAAAGCATGAGTACGATCATGTCATCCACCAAGTTATTACTAATAATAAAGTACTAAAAAATGTGAATTTTTAAAAATTATTGAGTATATCCCAGGTAGCATCCCTACAACTGTCAGTCTCACTTGATTCCAGTACTTTTTTGAGGCACCAGGGCAGCTTACAGTGGCTCACAGGAACTGAGCCGCACCTGGCTATCTACCAGCTGCTGCAGGCACGGCCCTGCTGGCCTTTTTGTACCTTTTCTTGGGCCAGTACCACAATGTTTTAATTACTATAACTTATCAGAACACTTTGTTGTCTGGGAGGACCATCCTTCCCATTATTCTTTCTTCTCAAAATTGTCTTGGCTATTCTTCCAGACAAACACCGCCCTCCACAAAAAAAAAAAAAAAAAAAAAAAAAAAAAAAATTGCAATGGAACTGCATTAAATTTAGTTATATATTAAATTAAAAGAGCATTTTTACATTATTGAGTCTCTGTTCAAATTTTCCACCTCAGAGTCTTTCTCTAATCATCTCATGTAAGCTTGCATCAGTGGTCACCCTATGTGTGACTGCTAGAAATGTAAGGTCCAAGAGGATATGGATTTTTCAACACAGATCCAATAAAGATGTCAAACTATAGTGAAATTTTAACATTTACTTTGGTTCACCAAGCACCCAAAATAGTGTCTAGCAGAAGTAACTGTTGAATATTCACTTCTGGGCCAGGTATTGGGGATACAATAGCTACAAATAAGGTAAGAATACATGAATCATGCCTTCTTATCCAGAATGCAGTATGCCACTACGCTTATTCAGGTCATTCTTGTGTCCCTTGGTTAGTTTCCTTCACATAGGAACCCCGCACATTTCTTGTTCATTCCTCAGTACTTTAACAAGGATCTTTTTTCTATTAGATTTTCAAATTGGTTACTGCTTATGTGTACACTGCATCTTCTCTCTAGCTATACCTTACTGGACTCTTGTCAATTCTGATGCAAAACTCAAGAGAATTAATGAAAAAAATTCTACTTACAAATAGAAACTGCTTCCTCTCTTTTCTGATATTTACCCTTCCTTTCTTGTTCTCTTTCCCATCTTATTGCTCGGACCCAGACCTCCAGGATAGCACAGATGAACAGTGATGGTGGCAGCACCCATGCCTTTTTCTTAACTTCAAAGTTTGGAATGACATTTGCTGCTAGTGTCTGCGATATTGTTGTTTAGATTTTCCTCATTAATAACGTTTCTTTCTGATCCTAATTGGTTTTGTTTTACTGATGTTTTCTCCATGAGGAAAGACTGAAATGTTCAGGTTTCCTTTTCATTAATCTATAAATGTAAGGCAGAGCATTAATAGATTTTCTAAAACTGACCCATTGTATCTAGAATAAAATCTAGCCTGTCACAGTATATTATGTTTTATGATACCACTGGATTTTATTTGCAAATATTTTATTAAGGAGTTTTATGTGAAAATTTTATAATTATTATTTCTATAATAAAAATTATATAATTTATTTTATGAATTTCACCCAGCTTAGCTTAAATTATTACTAAACTAAAAGGCAAAGAAAGATGAAGAGAGTAATTCATCTATATACTACAGAAAGAGGAAAATAAAGTTATGACTATGTCTATTAATATTACAATTGTTACAATTATCAAAGCAATTACTTACTTATGATATAAGTGAAATTTGCCATGGCAATGCTAGTAAATTTGTTTAAAAATCTGTAAAATTTTGTATTAATAAGTGTTTATTTAGGTTAATTAAGTGGTACACACTTGTTTTGCTATATCACCTATAAAGAACTGGAAAAATAAAAATCAAGACACAAACTTTTTTTAAAAACTTAATATATTTTAAAAATTAAGCTAGCTATATTTATTTCTTTGTCAAATGCCTTAAAATATCTTTAAATGGCTGATTTAATAACTCAAATGCCTTCATAGCTATCATGCCCCAAAAGACAACGGAATTCTTTGCTTTACTTTCCTATAAAAGTCGAGGTCCTACCAAAATCTAGATACACCCATGTTGCTGAGCATGTAACATATGCTATCACAGGGAAATAAAGAATGAGAGCCACACACTGACTCTATCCTGAGGAAAAAGAGATGTGCTCAAGCTGACATAGCAGGTCAGTGGAAACCACAGAACTGGAATCCAGAGAATGACCTCCAACCAGGCCTCTTCCCATGACATCACTATCACTGAGGTGGCACAGAACTTCAGAATGTCATCATCTCCCCTCACCTGCTTCTTCACTGAGACTGAGGAATTCCAACAGAAACAACATCCTTTCACAGCTGCTCACTGTGAATACCCTCTCAAATTCATTCAGCTCCCTTTGTCTCAAAGAACACAGAACTTCAACCCCCTTCCTCATTTATCCTCACCACAGCCTCACTGCACAGGTTTATGTTCTCTGCAGGTGTGGAAAAGAGGCAGAAAAAGTCTTACAATCTACAACCAATCATCTAGTCCTGTTCTCTCTTCCTTAAATCACGTCAGCGCCTCTTTTTATAGTACTTAATTTATACTATGACTTATATTTTACTTAATTTCTGTAAAATGAAGGATAATAGTACCTATTTGATAGAACTGTTATGATTAATATATTGAGAACAGTGCCTAGCACACAGAAAGCACATTATAAGTATTAGTTTGTGTTTTTTACGGAAAATTGCCAATGTGTACAAGGATCTTCCAGCCCAAGCTGCTGACTACCTTCTCCATAGGGTGTACCATCACTCAAGTCAGTGAGGTCCAAAATGTGTTTAACTTGCCTCTCAACCTCATCCTCCTTCTGGCTTCCTCGGTCCCAATGTCAGGCTGCAAATCTGACATTGATTCCTCAACCTTTCCTGCTCTGATACCTAAGTTTTGGCTAAGTCTGATCAATTCTAAACAAATCTGTTCTTTCCTCTCTGTGCACAGTCACCAATTATGTTGGGGTCAACAGCCACCAAGACTAGTCTCCCTCTTTTTCTTGTCCTCTCTCCAATCCACTCCTCACAGAGCTGTTGCGGTGATCTTCCTAAAAGACAATTCTTAGTTTACTCTGCTACTGAAACAAATTAACAAAACCCTGGAAGGATTCGGGTTTAACAGAAGCATAAAGCCTAAACTTCCTATGGGTACTCAAGCCTCTGGATCCAAATCACCCATGACACTTCAAACGGGAACTTCTTGCTGTTCTCTCAGAACACGGAACTCCCTGGTCCCAGAACCCATTTTTGGTCCCCTGCCTTTTCCCATCTCCTTACCTTTGCTCAGATCCTACCCTCACTTAGAAAGCTCTTCACTCCATCTCTGCTTATAATTCTTACATTATGCCCAAGAAGTGTTTGCTCTGCTCCCTTTATAGCCTCAGGAAATTAATTCTACAGCTGGAATCACTTCATCGTACAAATAAAATAACGGTGTCTGCAAATGCTAAAAGTGACTAATCAAGGTAACTGAGCAGTTAGGACTAGAATTTAGCGACAACTGCAAATCATACTCTCTTAAACCACGTCTGCCCCTCTTCCATAGCATTTAATTACACTGTCTTTTATTTTAGTTATTTATGTGATTACCTGTTTCTCAATTTAACTGTGTGAAGCCTAAAGGCAAATGTATTCTAGATATAGAATACTTGCAGAAAGTGAAACCTCAGATGTTTGTGGTACCAAATTAAAGTTCCAATGAAAAATACACCAAGTTGAGAGCAAGCCAGCTTCACAGTGGGGCAAGAAACAAAAGATTGACTGTTGGCAGCACTCACCCCCACCCAACCCCCTCCTCCACCTTTTAGCAAATTTCACTTTATGATAACGTCCCTGAACACAACTAAAAATTTCTTCATCTGAGAAAAAAAACAGTTGCCATTGTCACAGCCATAGAAGATTAAATGGGGTAAAAACACTTAATACAGTGCCTGGGATATAATTTCTGGCACATTAATTTTAGTCTTGCTGTTCTCTCCTTCATTGTGGCCTGATCTTTTCTTCTGCCTGATCCTGTCACTCCTCTGCCTTAAAACCTTCCACCTCCCCCCCATCGCCTCACTTACAGGATAAGGTCCAAAATTCTTAGTCTGGCCTTGTGCAGGTTGCTTCCCAGTCCTGCCTCAGCCCAGCGACCTCTTCCGGCTCAGCGGCTGCTGCTTCCCACCAACACTAGAGACGCGTCAAATAGCACTTGTCTCCCTAAATAGAAAAGGGTCTGCCCCAGAGAGTCACTTAAAAGCATGGCTTTTACAATCAGAGCCGGGTTCCTATTCCAGCTCGTCCACTAACTAGCCAGGTGACCTTGGGCAAAGCACGTCCTCCCTCATGACCTGTTCCTAACTTACAACATGGCGAGACCAACCATATCCCTCCTGGGTGTCGCTGGAAGGATGCTCGGAAATCCCACCTGGCGTCTGGGAAAGGCTTCTCGGGTTTGCTATCCTGGTATTATACGGTCTTCACTTCCAGCGCTAGCTACACTGTGCTGTCATTGCTCCTCGAACGCCTCCTTATTAGATTATAAGCTCTATGAGGGCAGGGACATTGCCTGTTGTTTTCCAGTGTATGCTCATACGGCAATTATTCAAACTGTACCTCTTGAATAACTGAGTGCTTTAAATGGCCTATTGCCGAACACCTCCCCAGGGCTGTTAGCAACTTCACTCTCCAATACCATCTCCTTTTCCTGCGGGTTTCCACCTCCATTCTAATGCACTCTGCACCGACGACGCTACTGTGAGCAGCTGGGGCTGCATACTTACTTCGCAGGGAGGTCTGAGTATTAAGTGACATGAAGTAAGTAAAGTGCCCCTGGTCGGTGCTTAATAAAAAGTACCCACTGTAACTCACAGTAAGAAGCAGGTCGCTGTGGGGGAGGGGGGCGAGTTCACCAGCCACAGCGGGCTGGAGTGGCGACTCCCGGAGCTGAGGAAGGGGCGTCCGGGGGGTTGACCTGTTTGTGTTGGGGGGCTGGGGGTAAAGGGGCCTGGGCCCAGGGTCCGCTGAATTAAAGCAGGGCTGGGCCCAGGACCGGGAAACTTCAGCCACATGCCCCGCTTGCCTGCCTCCCGGACAAGTCTCACCTCCTCCACTTTCAGATCCTCCAGAGTAGGGAGCTCCACTATCCCCGGCATGATGTCGGTAACCCCGACCCGGACGAGGCAGCCGCAGCCGCGTCGCCCCCGTCTCCTTGAACTCCCCTTCCGACCGCGGAAGGCCGCCTACAGCCTGCGCATGCGCAGCCGGCGGCACGCAGGCGCACTGCTCTGCGCTCCTGCGAGCCAGGGAGCGTGCGCAAAGCAGGAAGTTGAGCGACCGCGTTGGCTCCGCCCACCCCTCCTGGTTGTCATAGTGAGGCGGTATACACTGAGGCTCCGGGGTCCCAAGGCCTGGAAACGAAGCTAAGCTGGCGGGCGCCATGCAGTACACGGGGAGCCAATATATTGGAGAATTTGTAGATGGGAGGTAAGGGCCTCATTTCATTATGTCTTGAACATCTGTGCCTTTTAAAGGGACCTTGTAGTAGACACTTTCACAAACTTTATCTCTTTTAACCTTCAGAACAACAATTTCAGGTAGGATTGTTTATTCCCATTTTACAGTTCCGTAAAATGCGACCCAGAGAAGTGAAGTAACTTGCTCAAGCGTCAAAGCTGAGATACATTCATTCCATATATATTTGGGCTGAGGCAGAGGCAGTGGGTCTGCAGGAAATAGAAACATGTAACAGTTTGGGGATTTCATTGCCAGGACTTGGCAGTTGATTGGCTCCTAGTCCTACTCACAGACTGCTTCCAGTCCCAGCCCAGTGCCCAGCTCCAAACTTTGAACTGGAGAATTCTGATACCATTTGATGAAAATTGAGAACTCTGAGGAGGGGCTGCTTTGAAAAAGAAGAGGGTGAGTTCCATTTTGGATGAGCTGGAGATGTCTGTAGAAGGTTTATAGAAGGACAATGATGTCCAATTTGCAGTAATAAAAAGGGGAGCTAATCTCAGAGAAGGATTAGATGGAAACTATGCTTAGAAATGATGTGATGGGACTAAGCAAAGAAGAGAAAAGGATCCATGTCTATTAATTTTTCCTGATCACAAGCCAAGTATAAGAGCAAGAATTAAAGGAAATATAAACCTAAAAAAAAAAAGAAATTATATGATCTCAAGCAAAGTGGTAGTAGAAGAAGAAAGATTTCTTTCTCTTTTTACTTCTTGCAATAGAATAAAGGCAAAACAGTTTTTGAGCTCTTAGTATATGCTGGGCATTCTGCTACAGTTTTGTAGCCATCATTTAATTACCGCAACACCTTTAGGGGGTTGTAGTCATTATCCCCATTTTGCAGATGAGAAACTGGCTCAGAGAGGTGAAGAAGCTTGTGTAAGGTCACACAGGCACAGAGAGGTGAAGCCAGGCTTGGACTCCAGGTCTGCATGGCTCAGAAACTGTGCTTTAACCACAGTGCTTTCGCGATTTGGGCCTGGGTCTCAGTGGCATCTGTCATCCATTCAGTCATCTCACTGACCTTTCTGTTTCCTTCATTTCTTACTCAGTAGATGTTTGTAGAGCATCTGTTTAAGAAGAAACATGGCCGAAACCGGTTTGGTTCAGTGGATAGAGCGTAGGCCTGCAGACTGAAAGGTCCCAGGTTCGATTCCAGTCAAGGGCATGTACCTGGGTTGCGGGCACATCACCAGTGGGAGATGTGCAGGAGGCAGCTGATCGATGTTTCCCTCTCATCGATGTTTCTAACTCTCTATCCCTCTCCCTTCCTCTCTGTAAAAAATCAATGAAATATATTTTAAAAAAAAGAAGAAGAAGAAGAAGAAACATGATTCTAAGAGTTGAGGATACCAAGGCCTTCCTCCTAGATCAGTGGTTCTCAACCTTCTGGCCCTTTAAATACAGTTCCTCATGTTGTGACCCAACCATGAAATTATTTTCGTTGCTACTTCATAACTGTAATGTTGCTACTGTTATGAATCGTAATGTAAATATCTGATATGCAGGATGGTCTTAGGTGACCCCTGTGAAAGGGTCGTTCAACCACCAAAGGGGTCGCGACCCACAGGTTGAGAACCGCTGTCCTAGATGCTTTGATTAAATAGGGGAGATGAAATATACAATTACTAGACAAGAGTCCAACAGAAGTACTAAACAAAAGCCTAAAGAAGTTCAGAGTTAGGAGCAGTGACTTCCAGCTAGTGAAGAAGAATGGAGAATGAGTAAAGGAATGAATGAATGAAAGCATTCCTTAAGCAGACCCATGTAACCCGTCCAAATTGTATACTTTTCCAAATATCCCACTTGTGGTGCAATGGGTAGGGTTGGGCTGGTCTTAGCAGGAAAGACACAGAGCCAGCTGCCAGGAAACCTGGCCCTAGTCTCTCCTTCACAGTGCTTACTGTGTGGCTTGGGCACACCCCTCCCCTCTCTGGGCCTACCCAGGGATGTTCCCAGGAATGAGGGATATTTCAGGACAGCCTCCCTGTGAGGAAGAGGAGGAACAGCTCACACTCTCCTCCCTTCATCAGCTCCTCTTATTTTTGAGCTTTTGAAGGAAACAAAACAAAACTTTTGGTTTTAAGCAGAATATTGCTGGGACGATAACATCTGAGGACCGGGGTTAGGTTCCTCCTTGTCTCCTGTGCCTGCTGGCTCAGATCCTCCCGCTGACACGCAGGGCTCAACGATTTCCCTTTGTCGTTACAGGATGGAGGGTGAAGCCGAATACATCCTCCCTACTGAAACAAGATACGTTGGGTATATGAAGGACGGCATGTTTCACGGCGAAGGAACCCTGTACTTCCCCAATGGGAGCCGATACGATGCCCTTTGGGAAAAGGGATTGGCTGTTCAGGTGATTAGCCTGGGAGGGCGACTGCAGAGGAGAAAGCCTCAGACAGGAGGACTCCCACCACACACACACACACACACATGCACGCATACACATGCACACACACCACCCTGCCTTCCCTATCCGGTGCCTCCTCTTGACATCCAGGGATCTGGGGTCTTCTCCCTCTGGATCCAGAAGGGCCCCTGGAGAGGCCCTGATGGTAGGCCATGATGAGTTTGAATCCTGTTAAGCTACTGACTGTGTGACCTTGAGCCCATGACTTCCCCTTTGAGACCCATGTTCCTTATCCAATAAATTGGGGATGAGTTCTTTTAATTTTCTATTGCTGCTGTTATAAATCATTACAAAGTCACTGCCTAAAACAACAGAAACATGTATCTTACAGTTCTGGAAGTCACAAGTCTGAAAAAGGTGAGCAGCCCAGCATTCCTCCTGAAGGTTCTGTGGGAGGATTCATTTTCTTACCTTCTCCAGCTTCTAAAAGCTGCCTGCATCCCTTGGCTCATGGCCACCCATCACTCTGACCTCTGCTTCCATCATTCCATCTCCTCTCCCTCTGCTTTTGTCATCACCTCATCTTCTATCACTCTGACTCTCTTGCCTCCCTCTTATAAGGACCCTGGTGATTACATTGGGCCCCCCACCCAGATAACCCAGGATAATCTTGACACTTCAAGATCCTTAATTTAAGGACATCTGCAAAGTCCCCTTCCCACGTATGCTCCGCATATTCACAGGTTCCAGAGATTAGATGTGAGTATCTTCGGGGACCATTATTCAGCCTGCCACAATAGTATCAGGCACTTCCTGGGATGGCTGTGAGAGTAAATGAAGCAGTATATGTGAGCACTTAGCTCAGTCTGGCACACAGTCGGCACTCAATAAGTATTAGCCGTTACTGCCACTGATGCTATCGTGTTAAGCCATCTAATCCAAGGATTCTTAACCTGGAATTTGTGGGTCACAAACAGAATTCAGGGAGCCAGCAAAAAGCTCCTGATCTATATAGAAAAGTTTTGTGTGTATGGGACTATATTTTTCTCTGGGTAAAGGATCTATAACTTTCATCAGTCTCACCAAGGGTGTGTATGGGGCTGGCTCATGACCTGAAAAAGATTTAGAAACACTCCTTGTCTTAGAGCTTAAAGACTCTAAGCCCCAGGAAGGGGATGTGACTTACCCAAGGTCACACAGTGAGTTAATAGTATTGGAATTTCCACCCGTGTTTCCTGATGCTCAGGCCAATGCGATGCCTGCATCCTGGGGCTCCCTTTAGCACTAAGGCAGCAAAAGCAGAATGGACGTGTTTGCACAAAGGACCGTGACAGATGGCTCTGACCTTTTGAGCTTTGATAACAATAAAAGAGTGGTAATAACTTTAAACATCTATTGAGTGCTTACTACAGGCTAGGCACTGTGCTAAATGCTTTGCATCTACTGTTTCCTTGAATTTCACTGAATCAACCCTATTAAATATGTACTATTGTTATCCTAATTGTACAAAGGAAGACACCAAGGGCTAGAGAGGGTAGGTCATCTGCCCAAGGTCACATTTCGTCATATTTTGAGTGCCAGGCACAGCTCAGCATTGAACATCCATTTCTTCTCATCATCTGTGAACGTTACCACTTCTTTTCTGTGGCAGTTCGGGCAGTCACCTCTTTCCTTGGCGTCTGTCCTTCTTGGTTAAAGAAGGGCTTCCTCAGATCCCCTGTGTGCTCCTTGTCGTCCAGGGCACCTACACCTTCTCCGACGGACTGCAGTATGACGCAAAGAACTGGCATTACTGTGACGGCTACGACCGGAGGTTTTACACCGAGATCTGCCACGGCCTGAAGCCTACAGGTACCCAGGCTCCTTCACTCCCAAACTGAGAGGGAGACAAAAGGCAGTTTTTAATAAGTGGGCCGTGGCCTATTGAAGTAACCCGAAGGAGAAGAGGAAATGAGCAGAGGACACAGAACACGAAAGAGCCAGGTTCTGGAGCCACTTGAGAAACTTATAAATGGCTCCTCCTGGATTAGTGATGACGGGGCCTGGACTTTGTCATGCGCTCTTCACCTGAACAGAGGTCTAGAGGCAAAGAGCTCCCCGGCCACAGGCCCCCACCTCTCACTCAGCGGCTGGTTTGGCCAAAGCTGGGCCTCTTCAGACCTGAAGGCAGTGCGATGACCTTCCCTGCACCCTGCCCTCTCCTCCTGTGACTCCCAGCAGAGCAGCTTGATCCTAAGCACCTACTTCCTTCCCAAGTCACTCAGCACTCTGCAGACCTCTCCAACAGCCCCCTTCAGTGCCAGGGCAGACATTGTTAGGGCAGGGAGAGGGTTCGGGCTGCCCCTTCACCTCTCTGAGCATCTGGGAGATGGTCATGTGCAACAGGCTTCAGGAGAGAATGCTAGAAAGTGCTTGGCATGGAGAATGCGCTCAGTAATTGTTAGTCAATGGTGTACCTAGTGGTCATCATTAACCAACATAGGAGAGCCTACAGTGTGCAGGACCCTGAGCTATGAGCATGGGGCCATGTTCACTGAGCTTCCAGGCCTCAGTCCAGAGGACAGGGAATTACAAGAACCACAAATTCTATGAAACCCAGGAAGTTATTCATCCCAACCCTGTCCCCTCTGCTCAGGCCTCCGTATTCCAAGATATACAACATGACCTAAAAGATGCACCAGCTCCTCTTGCCCTCGTGGTGGTTGCCATGTCCCCAGTCGTGGGCATGGTACCTAGGCCCTCTCCTCCCCTGATAGCAGAAACTTCATATACAGGTTACAAACTGGATATCTACCCGCTTCCTAGCTGGATAACTTTCCTAGCAAGTCACTTGACCTCTTGGAGCCTCAGTTTTCTTATCTGCAAAACAGGGCCACAGGATTGCTGTGAGAATTAAGTGAAATAGTAGGAGTCATGCGCTTAGCCAAATACCTGGCACATAATAAGCGATAAATGGCGGCTATGATGCTAATTTGGGTGAGAGTCAAGGTTCTCTATTACCTGATCCCTGTCCACCTGGCCCATTTCTTTCCTTCTGTTCTTCCTTATACGTGCCTGACTCCACGGGCTTCTGAGTGAGGTGTAAGCACCTGCTCTGGCCTCTGCCAGCACCTTGAATGCCATTCCTCTCCTTACATGCCTTCGATCCACATGGCCAACTCGGAGGCATCCTCAGGGTCTCACTGACTCCAGAAATGTGTCCTTATCATGGTGTCCCTAGAAATGGAAGATGGGGTCAAAGAAAAGAGATGGGGGTCAGTTCCTAAGACGCCCCCTCACTGAGCCATTTCTGGGACACTGCTCTGGGGCACTGCTCCTGCTGCTTTTGCTCCTGGCCCTCAATGGGGAGTGTTTAGTCCAACAGCGGAACCAACATTCACATGCCAAAGTGGACTTTGGCAGAGGCTAGGTTTGAATTTGGCCTTGGTGGTGAGTTAATTATCCATTATTTATCCTTTCAAGGTATCTCTCAACTCTCCAATATGGACCCACCTAGAAAAATCCCTCCAGGCTATTATGACTGTGGAGATGGCTTCTACAACCCGAAAACGAGGGTCGTCAGGGACTATACGAATCACTTTCTGCGAAATGCCGGTATGTTTATTCTGACACCCTGTGGCACATGTTTTCTCTTCTCTCATCCACACGCAGGTTTGTGCATGTGTGTGCACACACATGCATTGGATGAGAAAGAAAATTTTGCCGATAAAAGACAAAAACTGATGAGCTGAATGTTTCACTAATTGAAAATCTTAAACTATCAACTCTATACACAGTCACAGAGTGAGGGAAAGGACATTAGTGGTCTGACTGTGACAGCACATGTGCTATCACTGAAAGGCTTAAGGTACTTTTTTAAAAAATATTTTTTATTGATTCAGAGAGGAAAGGGGAGGGAAAGAAAGAAAAGTCAGTGATGAAAGAGAATCATTGATTGGCTGCCTCCTGCATGCCCCACACTGGGGATCAAGCCCATAACCTGGGCATGTCCCCGGCCTGGGAATCGAACAGCCACCTCCCAGTTCACACGTCCAGTGCTCAATCACTTAGCCACACCAGCCAGGCTAAGGTACTTATTTTTGCATGGTCCCCTTCAACTAGTATTTAATGGACACCTACTGTATGCTAAACACTATGCTTGGTGTGGGCAGCAAAACATGGAAAAGCTAGACACAAACCCCCTTCCTTCATGGAGTTTACAGTTGGACAGAGAGCAGACAATTCCTATAAACAGTTGACTACATCATGGAATAAGCATGACAAAAGGGGAAAACATGGCCCTAGAAAGGGGTGGGGCCGGAGAGGTGGAAATGCTTCTGTGGGAACACAAAGAAGGGGCACCTAATCCAGAATTGGAAATTTGAAGAGGGTCTCAAGAAGGAAATGACAGCTAAGCTGAGACCCAAAGAATAATTGAGAGCTGATCACAAGGCACAGGGAGAGGTTTTCCAGCCAAAGGAGACATCACAGCTAAAGGCCCAGATGTGAGTGATACCATGTGGTCAAAGAGGACCGGTGGCCCCTCAGCCAGGGACGTACCTTGGAGGTTCCAGAACCTCAATTTGGTAAGTGAACACTAGCTGATCAGACTGAGAAGGACTGACTGACAGTGACCAGACTAGCAGGAAGCTAATACACAGTGTAACCCAAAATAAAATGTACACACACTTTGAGTAATTATAAAGGCAGTATTTATTAAAATACATTTGTTTTCAAAAGGTAATGGAAATCATCAGCTGTTAAAGTATGTATATGTTTTTGGGACACCCTGTACAAGTAAGAGCATGAGCATTTTCCTTTAACACAGTGATTCCTAACCTTTCTCTCGTCTAGAGTCAGACTCACTAGGAATAACAACTATGGACCTCCTCCTAGAAAAATGTATAGACATGCACACACACGCATACATGTGTACACACACACACACACATACACGTATTTTGTCTGTAACCTTAAGGGGTTACAAGATCCAGATCAAGAAACTCGGCTCTATATTGAGAAAGAAACTGCTAGGTAGACCAGAAGGCCTGTCCTGGTTGCTGCGAGCAGCCTCTCCCATAGGGAAATTTGCACAGTGTCCCCTCTACTACACTGTATAAATTAGCTGGGAGCATTTTTATAGAACTAGGGTTCCATAGACATATTTTGGGAACTGTGTGTTGGTATAATCGTTCTTCAGTTGTGGTACAGTGCGACTGACTCATTTTCAGGTTTTTAGGTTTGAACTATATCCTAGTCTTATCTCACTGAGTGACATCCTGGTCCCAAGGAGACTCACAGTCCAGTGGGGCAGATAGACACAGAAACACACAATCACAATAGAATGAGATATGGGCCCTGGTCAGGGGAAGCCCTAGAGGATGAAAGGGTGTTGAGGAGGGAGAACTAATCACCTGGCTGAGGTGATGGAGGGTGTCAGTCAGAAAAAATGGTGCCAGAAGTGATGGGTCTTAAAGATGAGTAAGGAGTTCATAAATAAGAATGTTGTGGAAGGATATTTCGGGCAAAGGGAACAGCATGTAAAAAGACACAGAGTCATGTAAAAATGTGGTGTGGTTGGGGAATCAGAAATTGTGTTCCCAGAATCCTGTGGGCAAAAGCTATGCTCAATGATAAACTTCAAAAAGCATTTAGGGGGATGAATAGGCAGAGCACAGGGATTTTTAGGACACTGAAAATACTCTATATGCTACAATGATGGGTGCATGCCATTGTATATTTGTACCCATAGACTGTACAACACCAAGAGTGAACCCTAATATAAACTATGGACTTTGGGTAGTTGTGATCTGCCAACATAGGCCCATCAGTTGTAACAAATGTACAGCTCTGGTGGGGGATGTTGGTCATGGGGAGACTATGCATGTGTGAGGCAGGAGGTATATGGAAAATCTCTGCACCTTCGTCTCAATTTTATTGTGAACCTAAAATTGCTCTAAAAAAATTAAGTCTTAAAAATACATCATGGGAAGGGAAGGCCATTCTTAGGACGTTTGGAGAAGGACAGACATTGATGATTGTCTGGTCAACAAATACTTACTGAACAGTTGCTATGGACCTGGCTTTGTATTCTGCATGAAGGTGATAGCAGCATCATGGCCTCTTCTGTCAGGGAGCAGGAGAAACTGACAGTCAAATGGATCATAACACCAAGTTGCTGCAAGAGAACCTAGCAAGGATACTTAACCCAGGGTGTCAGCAGGCTAGGGAGGTTTCCTGGGAAAAGCAAGATCTAATGTGCAACCTAAATAAGAGCAGACAAGTGCAGCAGGGTTGGGAAGAGTGTTCAAGGCAGAGGGAACAGCACATGAAAGGATTAGAGATGGGGGAGAACCCTGCTCATCTAGGGGCACATCTCACCTGGAGGTGAGACAGCAATATGCCAGGAAGAGGAGCAAGGGAGGGAGCCTGAGACGTGGGAAGGGTAAGGGCAGTAGGAAGGATCGTGGGTGTCTTTGCATTTGAAGGGCAGTGGGGAGCAAGGGGAGGTTTCAGGCAGGTAGGAAGTAACTGATTTATCTTTTAGAAAGATTTCTGTGGTTACATATAGAGAAGGGATCAAAGGGGATAAAATCAGAGAGGAGATCCTTCTGGCAAGATGTCAAGAGAGGGACATCTAAAGGACCCCATGACCCTGGTGGTGGCATAGAGACCTGGGTTTGAGGTCCTGCCCCTCCTCCCCCACCTCGCTCTCAAGCTGCCTGCTGGCTGACCCTGGGCCAATGCCTTCCCTCTTTCTGTAAAATGAGAGCATTGGGGTAATTTCTAGGGTCCTCCCAACCTGAAGAGTCTATGATGGAGGAGAAAGGCAGCCAAGAGGTATTTTGGTCCTGATATTATAGGACAAATCAAGGTTGGAGTGTCCTGAAAAACCACTAAAAGGAAGTCTCTGTGAGTGGCCACCTAGTCATTACCCTTGACTCACCCTGCCAGGGACTGATTCGGGCTTCTGTCCATCTTCTATTTCCCCCAGGGCCTTTCTCCCCTGCATTCCGGTCTGTCCCCATAAACAGTTCTTCCTCTTGGCATCCTGGAGGCACAGGGGGTGCGGGCCCTGCAGGCCTGAGGTGGGTGACTGAGGCCACCCCAGAGTAAACACAGGGGCCTGAAGCACATGCCACCTGGATGGGGCACCAAGAAGGGTTGCTTGCCTGTGGAGCCTCTCGGAACTGCCTCAGCTTCTTCCCCAGGCAGAGAAGCTGGTTTTAGGCCTGACTGGAAAGCCCAGGACTGCTAAGCTGCAAACTGCAAGCACGCCTGACCAGTCTGGGTTTGCTAGGTCTGGGTTCTCAAGAATGCCTTTCTTACTGGGGAAGATGGTTCCTGCTTGCTGGATTGCTGCGAGGATTTAAATCCATCCCTCCACTCATCAAAGCGTCTGTGAGTGCCTACAATGTGCCAGACTTTGGCGATCGTGCAGGCAAGAATTCTCTGGGACTGGGACTCTCAAACTTTTAGACCCTGGCTGGCAGTGGGGAAAGATTTATATCATGGCTCAGTACACACACAAACACATGCACACATATGTATGTATTCTTTCTACATGTGATATACTATGATATTTTCTATTTTTTTTTTTTATTTTTTAAAGTGCTGGTTGCTATCTGCAAAATTGATTTCACAGCCCCCTAAGGGCCAGGGCCAGCCATTGATAGGCCATTGTTCTAGGCAGCCTTCCCTAACCAATCTGTCCCTCCCTCCCTCGCCCCCTCCACCTTTCTGTCTGGGTTAAGTGTGTCTTCTTTGTGCCCCACAAGCCTCACTAATGGCACTTAGTCTGTGACAGAAGTAGCTTTATTTGCCAATCTCCCCACTTGAGTGGGAGCTTCCTGAGGGCAGGGATTATATGACTATGTCTGATTCATCACTGGGTCCCTGGCACCTCACACAGGTCCCATGACTCAGAGCTGATTATGAAAGCAGGCAGGCGGGCAGAGGACCTGCCCACAAGTCCCTCATATTTTTCAACAAATTATATAAAATTCAGCCCCTGGCACATAATAAGCAACGCATTATTTTGAGTAATAAAAACAACCCATTATCGTCATGTGCCATTTAACAATAGGGAATACATTCCGAGAAATGCATTGTTAGGTGATTTCATCGTTGTGCCAACATTGCAGAGTGCACTTAACGTATACGGAGATGGTCTAGCCCACCACACACCTACGCTGTAGAGTATAACCTACTGCTCCCAGGCTACAAGCCTGCACAGCATATTACTGTACAAAACAATGCAGACTGAATCAGTCACAGGAGAAAATAATGCAATCAAGAGACATGGTAAGCATGAGGTGTATGAATACACTCTAAAATAAAGATAAAAAGTACAGTAAATACATAAGCCAGTAACACAGTCATTATTATCATTATCAAGAATTACATACCATACATAATTGCATCTGCTATACTTTTATACAATCAGCGCAGTGGGTTTGTTTCCACCAGCATCACCACAAACACATGAGCAATGTGTTGCGTGGTGACCTTTTACACGGGCGATGATGTCACTAAATGATGGGAATTTTTCAGCCCCATTATAATCTTACTAGAGGCCCGAT
Organism: Myotis myotis; assembly: GCF_014108235.1. Classification (NCBI taxonomy): domain Eukaryota; kingdom Metazoa; phylum Chordata; class Mammalia; order Chiroptera; family Vespertilionidae; genus Myotis; species Myotis myotis. The sequence goes on from NW_023416316.1 coordinate 14,614,110, forward strand.
GCATGAAATTTGTGCAAGTGGCTCAGGCCTCGCAGCCCTGTGGCCCTGCCCACTGGTTGTTCTGCTGTCCGGTCTAATTAGCATATTAGCTCTTTATTATATAGGATAGGACAACAGTCCATGGTTGACCGAAACATTGTTATGCAGAACATGACTGTATATTTCTCTGCACATCAAAAAGCTTGAAAGCTTAAGCATCAGAGTTCTCAAACCAGCGGCTCTCATCCACAGCTCAGGGAAATGAAGCAGGGAAAGGAATGGTCCTTGTGGGGGATCCTTGCATGGCCTTACCTGCTTATCTCTGCTTTTTCTACCATACCAGTGGGTCGTTTGCACTGGACACCTGGTCTCAGAGAGGTTAATAACCTGCTCCTCGTCACATGGCTGGTGACAGTCAGAGTCAAACCCAACTTGGTCCCAACTCTGTTCTTAGCATTCTCCTTGTCAGCTGTGTTCTGTAATTTATTTTTTCCTCAGCTACCTCCGCTCCTAAACATGACTCATTCACAGTTGGTCCTTCAACAAACACAGATCCTGGCACCCAGTGGGACCACAGCAATGTTCCTAAATGAATGCAACGGGCCATTTTAGAGTCATAAGATAAAAACAGTTCCCAAACCGGAAGGCTACCTTATTTTATAAAGGGTCCTTTACACGCTGCAGGCCAATAAGGAAGAGCTTAGGGTATTTGGGATAATTACTTTTAATATGGTGGGAAATTGAGAGATGGACTCTGCCCCTTTCCTCTTTACCCCTCTCCCCCCCCCCCCCTGCACCACCACCTTTATTCCTCCCGGGAAGGCTAAGCCAGAGCTGTTGGCAGCTTGCACACACATCTCTTCGTGTAGCTGTTGCTTGCCTCAATGCTACTAGCAGAAATCACTTACAGAATAACTGCACCACTAATCCTTACTCCCTCCCCGCAATTAATGACACCCCAGGCGAGTGTCTCAGCTGAAAGGCACATTATTAATATTCAAAGGAAAAAACCCTCATAACCATTTTAACATATACAACTAACAATGAACTAAATTTGCTTTGTGGAAGACAGAGAGTGAGCATCCCAAATTAGTTTATGTAAAAGCTGAAATTCTTTCCCGAAAGGTCTCAGTACCAGCCTCAAAGAATATCCTGATCATCAGAAATGCCGTTAAGATTCCCGCCAACATTATCCCCTTTGTTGTCTGAAATGTCGAATCAAGCACATCTGGCAAATGTCCTAGAGCTCACAAATCTTTCAAACAGCGTGTAATTCGATGGTTAAAGAGATAACGCCACCGCTTAATCTTAATCGTGCTGCTCTTCAAAAAAAGCACCAACTTTCCTTCAATCAGAAACAATGGATTTGGCTTCTTAAAAATATCACATACGAGTGATTATTTGAAGAGAGGGCCCCTCTGCGCTTGAACCTGTGGGTTCCAGACAGAATTTAAAATCAAATCGCAAGCCTCCTTTGAATGTGGGCTCAGTTAAATGGACAATGGGAAGAAAGGGTGTGAATTGGGGTCCCAAGAGTGACCCCCATGGCCTGTGGGGTTTGCTGTCTTTGGGAGGTAACTCCAGCTTCACCAGGTGAGGACAGACGGAGGAGGATGAAGATCATGATGTGGTGAGAGTCGACACTGAGCATTTGCCATGCACAGGACACTCAGCTGAGGGGGAGGGGGATATTGGCATGATCCCTGTCTGACCAAGGAGGAAACAGGCTCTGTGGGGTTAAAGAATTTCCCCAGGAAATTTGGCAGGAAGCGGGATCCCCACTCAGGCTCCCCTGCTCTGAGAGGTTTTCCTCTTTCCACTTGGCCAGGCTAGCTCCAGGATCGCCTGTCTACAGAGGCAGGGCATGGTGCTCCCAGTGGCGTCTCTCTACTCCCACCCAGCTGGAGAGAAACTGCAGAGTGAACCCCCAGAAATGAAAGAGCATGTGGTCCTCTGAAGTTTCTCTGAGATTATTTAAACAGTTGAAAACCAAAAACATCCCAAATGCCCAATAGGAGGGAACTGATTGAATAATAGATGGTATGTTCTTAGCATCAAATGCAATGCAGCCATTAGCATGGGAGTGAAGACATGGATCTACTGATACTCAAAGGCACCCATAGTTTATGGCCAGTGACAAAGCAGGGCAGTTTAACCACCAGCATTACTGAGTACTTACTATGTCCCAGGCCCTGGCTTGAGCACTTCCCATATTGTATTGTATTTTGTCTCACCTAGTCCTCACAGCAATGCTGTGAAATAGTGGTCTTGATTACAGCGTTTCCACTGTCCAGACGACAAAATGGAGGTGGGGTGAAATGCATCACCCAGGGTCACACAGGTTATAGGCGGCAGAGCTGGACTTGGAACCCAGGTCCAGTTGACTCAAAGCTGAAGATGACGTTTAGCTGGTTCTGAATGAGAAGCTGGAGCTTACTAATGAAAGACAGACCAGAGCGAGCGCCTTCCTTACAGCCAGACATACAACAAGAGCCCAGGACTGGAAGATGGCCTCAGGGCACTCTTTCTCTCCAGAGTTCTCTGCCTACTTTATTGCTCGAACTGACCCAAGAAAAAGGTCTCTCCATGCCACCGACAAACCCAGACTCCTTTCATCTTGAAGCCACTGCCTTCACCCGGTAGGTGAGACACTGGAGACCCAGAGAGGACAAAACCTGCCTGACCTTACACAGCCTGCCTGCGGGACAGCCGGGCTGGGCCCCGCTTTCCCACTGCCAGCCAGGCCTCCTCCTGCAAACCTGTCTGTCTCCGGGCTTCCCTGGTGGGTTCCGGAAAAAAGGCCCAGCGAGTCTCCCGCACAGCCCCTCCCGCTGTCCTCTCTCAGCAAGACAAAAGGCAATTTACCTAAATGTATAATCACCTGGAGGCTGGCAGGCTGGAGCGTCCCTGCCTTATCTGTGGTATTGTTAGCAGCGCCATAATGAAGGCTTTATGAGAGATAATATCCCACTTGTAACTGCCAAGTAAAATGCCCGCACAGATCACACCTCCCGCCAGCACACTTGGGCATCGGAGACAAGCAAAGGGGGTACAAAGGAAGAGGATGAGCACCTCCACAGTGCCAGGGACTCCATCCCTTCCCAGTCCTCTCAGGAATCTATCACTATCCCTCAAACTGAGGGGAAACTGAAGATCGGAAAGTAAGTTATTTACTGACGGGCGGGCGCAGCTACTGAAAGGAGGAATTGGCATTTGAACCAGGTCTCTCTGACACCAGAGGCCACGCTCTGAACCAACAAGGTGTGCTGTGGCCTTTTCTGGGTCATGAACCTCTTTGAGAATCCAGGCAGAGCTATGGCCCTCCCCAGAGAAGTGCACTTGACCCCAGGGAGAGAATTTTGCCCACAGAGGGTGGCATCAGCCTGTCCAGGATCTTTGCTCCAGGAATAACCGCCCGCCCCCACTTGCTGCTTCTCTCTGCCTGACCTGCGGGAATTGCCCCTTGCCCTCCTGGAAATTCCCCTTCCAGCCTGTGCCCATCCGATTCTGGTAACAGCCCGTGCCCCGCCCCCTACGGCAGCCTCCTCGAGGCATCCAGAGGACACAGCTTCCCCTTCCGTGGCTGAAGTCAACCCAGGCCAGCACTGCAGTGGTGTTTTGTCTCCTTTCACAGAAGTGAATGCCAGGCCAGAGTGCAGGGGCAGAAGTCACACCTCTCTTCCTCAGCCTCCTCAGCCAAAGCTCTGGGAGTCAAGGCAGTTGGCTGAGAGCCCTGCTAGACCTCGGGGAAAGAGAGGCAGGCGTGGTCAGAGGCCGGCTTTAGAGACAGCCAGATCTGCCACCAGATCCCAGCTCTGCCATTTGCCAGCTGTGTGACCTTGAGCGAGTCTCTTAACTTCTCTGAGCCTCAGTTTCCTCATCTGAAAAATGGGGGTGGAACTAGGACCTTCCTAGTTGTGGTAAGCACCATTGAGATGATGCAGGGGGCACAGTGAGAGCTATGCCTGGTCCATGAGGAGCTTAATGCACACCAGCGATCACAGTTGCCATCATTTACACCTGGTGTGGGGGTGCTGGTTGAGAAGGGGCTTCCTGAACTCCGTGCTCCAAAGGGAGGAACCAGTGTCACCTTGACAAACTGCCCCCTGACCTCCACCCACCTGCTTTTGATTCAAAGACTGGACTGGAGGCCTGTAGGCCACTCTCTCTCCAACCCTCAGCATTGTTCTGGATCTCCCCAGACACAGACCTTCACTGAGCCCCCATGTCTCACTGCCCCAGCCTTATTTCAGCCTGCAGCTTCTGCCAGCAGGAAGACAGAGGTCCCAACAGCCAGGCCTCTGCCCTTCGGGCCATCATCCACACCCAGCTGGAAAGCAGGGGCAGAAGGGAGCAGAGGTCAGAGTCAGGCCAAGCGAGTGACCTTGGCCTCGGCACATTGCTCCCAGAGCTGCCTGTGTGCAGTGCCATCATGAGTGTATTTACGGCCTGAAAACTCCGTTATGAGTGCTTGAAAAATAACAGTGGTGACTGGGGAAGCAAGCAGAATAGCAACAGCGGTGCTGATGTTGGTGACTTGATCTCTTCCCCCACCCCCCGCCCCCGCCTCCCTCGCTCAGCACACACTCGCTCTGGAGTGAGTGTGGGGAGACGTGGTTCCATTGGTCTTGGGCCCGCTATGCCTCCTGTCACGTGAGCACCTTGCCACACTCAAGATGACTCTAGAATTTGAGGATATGTATGTTTTACCAACGTGGTCTGCATCTGGACCTCAATCGCAGAAATAACTGTTCCAACAATGTCAGAATACTGACTGCGGATTCAATGAGATGACTGCACACTTCCTAAGAGACTCCCAAGGGTCGTCATGACGATGCACACTTTTCCCTTTACCCACCAACTAAAGGACCTAAACTCTCGTCTGGGACAACCCGAGCTGTGCCTGTGAGGGAGGTGTTTATGAGGATTGCATGAGGTCAGACCTGCCGAGTGCAGGGCATGGCACCTGGACCTGGAAGTGCTTCCTACTACCTGGTAGCCATAATCCTTGCCCAGACTCAGCCCTCCCCAGCCACAGCCCTAATCCAGCCCTGGGTCTGACCTTGGAGGCCACACCCCAATCGTGTCAGCATTTTTAAACCAAACATATCCGCACTACCACATTCAATGTGATTTTCTGCTTTCATACTTCGAAAGGATTTTTTAAACTTTGCTTGGCAAATGGTGTGACCACCAGACTTTAACAACCGGCTGCAATTTCTGAAGAGCCATGTGCACACTGGAGAATTCTTGAAAAACGAGGAAACCAAGCCTCCAAATTGGTTTCAAGTGTGATAAAATTGTTTTGATTTCTAACTTTAATAATTAATTAAGCCTGAATGCATTAATTATAACATTTAGTAAGTTCAGCTTTACAGATTCCCTTTTTATTTTAGAGCCAATCATTTTCCAAGCCTCTTATATTTTCCCAGGCCTTGAAAAACTTGTGGGCGCTGCACCCTGCACCTCTGGTTCCCAGTGGGCGAAGCAGCCGGGGCTAATCCACCTTTTGCCCACCACACCCAGACAATGCTCCTTTGCAGGGGAAGGCAAGAGCAGTCCTAAGTGCCCCCCCGCCCCCAGCTTTTGGGGGGCAGGCTGTGCCCAGACAGCAAACCCAGTCAATATTGGTGATGCTGTGGTCTTGGCCTCTGGCCACCACCACTGCCATCAAAGTTCAAAGCTTCTTTCTTGTCAGGAGTCGTGACGAGGGTGTGGCCACCCTCACTTCAGGCCCTGGTCCCCGCTCAGGGCCTGACCTCGCCCCACCAGCTCACCTAGCCCTGCATTTGCACAGAGGGTGTGGCTGCGCTTTTGGGACGGGCGCCTGTCCACAGGCCCGGGCGCTGGATTTGTGTACCTCCCATGCTGGCTTGGAGCCACGGTTCACACAGAGGTCTTGACCCCAGGACAGGAGTGCAGCCCCCACGCCAGAGCCTCCTTCCCCAGAGCCTGTCCCGCCTGGCAGTTTGGATGAGCACTGAGCTATCTCTGAGGGTTGGATGTGCCTCCTCTCTCGGCCTCTGATCACACACACACTCAGACTTCAGGCACTCACACACTGCCCGGCCAGCCACACGCCTCGTGTCACACACGCTGACCATTCCCATGCGCGCACTTTCTCCGCTTCACCTCAGAACCACCGCTTGCACACTCACAGGACACACCTATTTGAGCTTGCACACACACCACCCTTAGGTTCTCACACGCGTTCACCCATTTGGAAACATGCTCGTTTGTGCCCATGCACAGAGTCACTGAGTGTGAATTGTGCGCCAGCACACTTTCTGCCCTGGTGGAATGAGGTGGGTGAATTGATCCACCCTCTAAGCCTCAGTTTCCTCATCTTAAATGGGGACAACCCCATCTCACTCGCTGAGAGGACAGACATGACCCTCTGCCCACAGAGCTGGGCACCTCCTAGGTGCTTGGCCGGAGTGAGCCCTGCCCTTCCCCCAAAGCTAGATGCCTTGTTTCATGCAGGTGTCCTCCCTTTCCCGCCCTACCCCACACCCCCAGGGTGGGAGCTGCATGGCCCTGGTGACCGCAGGTGTGCTTGGCTCAAAGGTGTGCCAAGAGGTAGCAGAATCAGCTTGTGGGTCCCAGGCACTTGAATCTGCCCGTTTGCCCTCTCTGGGCTTGCCTGCCCCGGCCTGCCCACCTCGCTTTGAACAAAAACCATTAGCCGAGCTGCCGCTCTTCATCCTTAGGATGATGATCCTTGTGTAAAGGCCTCCTCCTTCCCCACAGGGAACCAGAAGTCCCAGGGGTGCTCTGATGAGTCCCTCAAGATCTCGCCCTTGAAGGCATCCAGTGTGGGAATCAAAGACCCGTCAAAGTGATGACCCTAGCTCCCACTTTCTGAGTGCCCCCCTCGTGCTATTCATCCTGACCAGTCCTCACCCTGCCCTCTGCGGGTGGGCTGGTTAAAGCCGCTGTAGAGACAGGGAGCCCGGCTCAGTGAGGGGAGGGATTTGTCCAAGGTCGCCAAGAAAATTGGCGACAGGGCTCGGTAGGACCCAGAACTCCCAGACCGTGCTGTGCTGTCACGCGGGCCCTGACATCCACGTTGCAGAGACAACTGTTGCCTTTCCTTCTGGTCTGGAGCATTTCCTGTACACCAAGCACTGTGCTGGGCACTTTTGAGGAATGATCTCACTTGCTTCTCCCAAGAAACCTTCCAGGCAGGCTCCTTCAGAGATGAGGAAGAGACCCAGAGAGGTGCTCCAAGCTCATGCCCCAAGCCTGGGCTCTTATCCATCATGCCACACTGCCTCCCTGCCAACCAGATAGGGGCTGATATTGCCTTGCATCTGTTGTGAGATTTTCAGACTCTTTCCTCCCCCACCGGCCCGCTGACCTGCAGACTGCACTAATGACACCCTGGGTGACCTGGGCCCCACGCAGGGGCCTGTGCAGGCCTGCCCCTCCCACCCTCACTGTGAGGCAGGCCCCAGGCCCGCCAGGGCTTTGAGCTTTCTGAGTGTGGTTGGCGCCCAGGTATGAGCCCAGACAACCCATCCTCTTGGTGCGGTTGGGCTGCTCAATCCGTGGCCTCAAGTCAAAAAAGGAAACAGCAGCTGTCGGCCCTGGCATGTGCTCTGCCCTCAGAAGCTCCATTTGCTGAGGGAGGGGAAGAAATTCTTCCCCATTTGTCCAAATCCCACAGGGTAATAAACCTATTACTTTTATGTCCCCAGATGTACATTACTTTATCCATTCATTCATCATATGTTTATTGGATACATTTTAAGTACCGGACCTGTGCTGGGGCCTGAGGACCTGAAGTGAATCAGATGTGGCTGCCCCGGGCTGGTGGCGGTGGCTGTGATTGGGTCAGGGAGGGTGACATCCAAGCAGGGCCCATGGGGGCGGAGAACAGCCAGGAGGGCAGGGCCCCAGCCACACACATTCATGAGGGTCCTTCAGTTTGGATTGTGACAGGACTGAAAGAAAAACCTGTTCATCAGGCAACTCTAAATTCACACCCCCTTTCCTGGTCACACGGCCTCTAGGGCACTGTGGATTTATACTTCTTTGAAAGAAATACTGAAATAACACTCTTATATTACATTTGGTTGCTTATGTTAAAAGCATTAATTTGTACATGTGTAAAACATACTGCAATTGCTATACTCTCGCTTAGATTTTTCTTTACTTACATATACACTAAGACCCAGAAAAGGGAGGCCTTGCACCTGAACCAGGTCCTGAAAGGAAGGGTGTTCCCCAGTGAGGAACAGCATGTACAAAGGCCCAGAGGCGCTGGTGAGCATGTACCCAGGGGGACTACAGGACCTTAGGGTGGCTGCATTTCACAGTGAGAGGCGAGTGGGGGAGGGTGGCAGGCTCGGAAGCAAGATGATCTGGAGGGCCTTGAAGTCCAGGCGAAGGAGCAGAGAGCCTTTTCAGGGAAGGCTTCTCAGAGGGGAGCCCGTGGTCAGATCTGGGGTCTCTCTTGCAGCAGGTTCCTTTTCTTCTCTATAAGAAGCCCAATTCTCCTAATGACTGGTGAGGCCCATTGGGTGGGAGATAGGAGGTGGGTATATGCAGGTGGCAGCAAGGTCACTTCTAAAGCTGCAGAAGGAGACAGAGAAATAGTTCTGCCCCCAAAGCAGTCAGATCCAAACTTGAAGAATGCCTGAGTCAAGCCTAGGACAAGAGCGATAATGTGCCGTTTGCATCACATCATATCAAGGCTACACACTGTCCATAGGGCTGATCACTGTTGGTGTTGACCTTGACCACCTGGCTGAGGTGTGCTTGTCAGGTTTCTCCACTGTAATTTTTTTTTTACTCCCTTTCTAGATTGTCCTCTTTGGGAGGAAGTCGCTATGCAGCCCACACTTAAGAAGTGGGGTTATGTTCCATCTCCTTGAAGGTAGCATATTCCCATAAGTTACTTGGACTTCTTCTACAGGAGATTTGCCTAGTCTCCGATTTTATGCATTGTTATCAACATCTTTATGCTGGGTCTTTTTACTGTTTAGAGGTTCAAGCACCCTATTGGCATTTTGAGGAACCTACAAATATTTTATTTCAATTACTAAAAATGCACGAAATTACCAAGGCATTAAATTGGAGGGTAGGAAAAAAGCCAATAATTACTTTTATTTTTTCCTATTGTCGAAACACTTTAATAAGAGACTTGGAAATACCAAAAATAGAAGAACCTTTCTAGTCCTACTGCTCAAAGCTTACACTTATTCACACTCAGCTTATTATTTTTAATTTTTCTCCTGTGCACAGTTTTTACTAGTACACAGATTATACTATGTAATTTTGTGTCTTGCCTCTTCCCACCTTACTTTTTCACTTATCATATAAAAAAAAATTCTCCTATGTTGCAATACAGACTTCATAGCCATATATTTTCTTTTTTTTTTCCATGTCTTTAGCATTTTATTTTTTTAATTAAATCTTTATTGTTCAGATTATTACATTTGTTCCTCTTTTTTCCCCCCATAACTCCCCTCCTCCCAGTTCCCACCCCACCCTCCACCCTCACTCCCCACCCACTGTCCTCATCCATAGGTGCACGATTTTTGTCCAGTCTCTTCCCGCATCTCCCACACCCCTTTCCCCCCCAAGAATAGTCAGTCCATTCCCTTTCTATGTCCCTGATTCTATTATGATCACCAGATTATTTGTTCACTTGATTCTTAGATTCACTTATTGATAGATGCATATTTGTTGTTCATAATTTGTATCTTTACCTTTTTCTTCTTCCTCTTCTTAAAGGATACCTTTCAGCATTTCATATAATACTGGTTTGGTGGTGATGAACTCCTTTAGCTTTTCCTTATCTGTGAAGCTCTTTATCTGACCTTCAGTTCTGAATGATAGCTTTGCTGGATAAAGTAATCTTGGTTGTAGGTTCTTGGTATTCATCACTTTGAATATTTCTTGCCATTCCCTTCTGGCCTGCAAAGTTTCTGTTGAGAAATCAGCTGACAGTCGTATGGGTATTCCCTTGTAGGTAACTGAGTTTCTTTCTCTTGCTGCTTTTAGGATTTTCTCTTTGTCTTTTGCTCTTGGCATTTTAATTATGATGTGTCTTGGTGTGGTCCTCTTTGGATTCCTTTTGTTTGGGGTTCTCTGCGCTTCCTGGACCTGTAAGTCTATTTCTTTCACCAGGTGGGGGAAGTTTTCTGTCATTATTTCTTCAAATATGTTTTCAATATCTTTCTCTCTCTCATCTTCTGGCACCCCTATAATTCTGATGTTGGTACGCTTGAAGCTGTCCCAGAGGCTCCTTACACTATCTTCATATTTTCGGATTCTTTTTTCATTTTGCTTTTCCAGTTGGGTGTTTTTTGCTTCTTCGCATTTCAAATCTTTGACTTGATTCTTGCGCTCCTCTGGTCTGCTGTTGGGAGTCTGTATAGTATTCGTTATTTCAGTACGTGTATGCTTAATTTCTAGTTGGTTCTTTATCATAACATCGAGGGTCTCATTAGATTTCTTGAGGATCTCATTAAGTTTATCGGCAGCTTCTAGACAGTTCTTGAGAGACCTTAAAAGTGTGGTTCTGAACTCTATATCTTCCATTGACAATTTTGTCCTGTTTCTTTGTCTCCGCATTTTTTATGCTTTCTTGGTGCACCCCCTAGTGGTCTTTGTGTGCAGTCTTGTAGTTAAGCCTTGATTGTTGTAGTTAATACTGGGGGGATTTGACCTCCAGGCCAACTGGCTGTGAGAGTCAGCTGTGTCTGCAGTGGGAAAACTTCTGTCCTGTAGAGAGGTGCTAATCTAGCCTTTGCCTGAGGCTATCTGAATAGCCATATATTTTCAATTGCTGCTAAATATCCCCTCACGTGACTCAGTGTCCCCCTCCTCAACCCTGCTCCCCAATTTAACTCAATGCCTAGCACATAGTGTTTGGAAATAATTTGTTAAATGAGTGAATATATAACAAAGTAATCACTCGGCTGTTTTTAGAAATGTAGCTTATTTCAGTTTTCTTGGTTCTAAATAGATTATTCCCTCAGGATAGCATCCCATAGTGGAATTACTGGGCCAATGGGGGGGGGGGGGCGGCACAAAACTTTTCAAAATAAATGCACCGAACCAGAAATCTCCCTCCTCCTCCCTCTGAACCACCAGCAATTGTACCAAGGGTAATAATTTACAATTGATTAAAGAGTTTGTGGGGTGTTTTCCCCCATCATTTTCCCCCTCTTCTCCCCCCTCCTGCCCAAAAGGGGAGAAATTATCTGAGAAGGTGAAGATGTTCTCAGACAATCATATTAACATATTCCAACAATTGCAATTTGCAAAATAGTAATCACAACTCCCGGGATCTGGGAGGCGTTAATCAAAGCGGCAGGTTTAATTCCATTTTAAATATTGATGAAATGTGCTTGGTATGCCTCACCCTGGCGTGGCAGGGCCTGGAGCCTCTGCAGGCCAGGGAGGTGGAGGGAGGGTTGGTGAGCAGCTGCCGGGAGGGGCGGCATCTGCGATTCAAATTGGTGGCTGTACAGCCAGGTAGAGAGTGAAAGGGGTAGTGAAGAGGGCTGTTAAGTCCATTGCTGTCAATTTGTAACGATCAGGGAGGGGCCGAGGACCGGTTCGCACAATACTCCGGGTTTGTCTGGTTTCAGGGGTTACCACTGAAGAGGTTGCAGCTGCACTGATTCGAATAGCCTGGAGACTTCAGAACTGTAATTACCAACCAGGCTGCTCCGTGTGGTGGCAAAAGTGGGCTTCACCAGCGCTTAACTCCTTGTGTGCCGCCACTCTCCCCCCACCCCCACCCCGCGGTTGGCAGCCACACTCAGATTCCCAGGCAGCCTCCCCAGGGGAAACCGAGGCCCACTAGCTGCTTAGGGCAGTCTTCCAAGCATGCCGGACAGCCAGCCTTTTCGTTAGCCCACCTATGAAGAAATAGTGGGGGTGGGGAGGCAGCCTCACCCTCCAGCACCATCACTTCTGCCTTGGAGTGGAAGTCAGGCTTTGGGGTCTGATGAGCCTTGGTCTGAATTCCAGTGGATACAGACCTGGAACAAGGCTCATCCCCTCTATAAAACGGGGGGGGGGGGGGGGATCTCCCCTGCCCTATTGGGCGATCACAGAATCAGTGAGATCTGGTGTTTGTAAAGCACAAAGCACACAGAAGGCTGTCAGTATGCCTCCTTCTCCCTGATCTTGGACATGGTGCTTCCACAGCAGAGGACGGTGGGCAGGGGGATCTGATTCAGAGGGCAGGATTTTTGTTTTAGCTCTCGGGGAGTCCCCTGGTTCTCCAGCTACCGCCATTTGTCACTCAAGGAGGATAGGTCGTCCTATCCTCCCTTCTCTTAGGCAAAAGCTGTAGCCCTGACAACTGCTTGAGGGCAGGGGTTTGGGTAGTTCTCTTTGTCCCCAGGGCCAGGCACAGGGGGAACTAGGGATGAGGGAGGGACAGCAGGCAGACAGCTTGGTGCTACCAGGGCTTAGTTGGGAGTCTGATGAATGAAGCATGTGTACGATTCGACGATACTTCTCATGGACTGTAACCCAGAGAAGTTCTCCCACATGTCCATGAAGGGATGTGCCCAAGAACATTTATCCCAACATTATTCCTGGTAACGGAATCTGGGGGCAACTTGCATGTCCAACACTGGGAGGATGGATAGTAAAACGTGATGGAAGCCCACTGTGGAATATTAGGCAGAAGTTTTAAAAAAATAAAAAGCAGCCATGCAATGGAAGAATTAAGAAAGATCACCAAGAGCAAAGATGTGTCATTAGAGACAAAGGCTAGGATCATCCACCCCCTCACATTCCCAATTACTATGTTCAGAAGCAAAAGATGGACAGTGAAGAAGACTGACAGGAAAAAAAAGGATTCATTTGAAATACAGTATTGTAGGGGAGCGCTGGGGAGCAGCGGGTTCTAAGGCAAATTAAGCCTAAAACATCACTGGAGGCAAAAATGGCCAACCTGAAGCTGTCCTGTGTCAGGCACATCGTGAGCAGGCAGGGTTCTTTGGAAAAGACAATAATCCTGGGAAAAACAGAAGGCAGCAGGAAAAGAGGAAGACCAAATACGAGATGGATTGGCTCCATGAAAGAAGCCACGGGCGTGAGTCTACAGGAGCTGAGCAGGGCTACTAAGGACGAGGCTGTGGCCCTCACTCATTCACAGGGTCGCCAGGAGTCAGAGCCAACTCAGCAGCATAAACACAAGAAGCAACGAACTAGATGTATGTGTAGCTACAAGAATAGATCTTGAAAATGTACCGCTGAGTGAAAAAAACTAAGACAATGAAATTCACAGCACAATGCCACTCGTGTAAATTAAAACCACATACGCACACAAAACCACCATACATATTTTACAGAGCTGCATGCATGTTTACGGGTACGTATCCCACCATTCGAGTCTCTGTCGCGGTTGGGGAGGGGCTAGGTCTGGTTGGGGGCAGGGGGATATGGGGAAAAATAAAAATCAAGTCAGTCTGCAGAGGGGCCTGGAATAGAGAGATGACGGTGGTGGACTGTGGGCTGAAGAATGTGTTCCGCTCAGCGCTCTCGCAGGTTTAGAAAACAGGTCAGGCCTTGTAGTCAAAGAGCCCGAGGTGGAAATTCGGGCTTTCCACACACTAATGCTGGCTGTGGACACGTGGCTTGACTTTTCTGAGCCTGTTTGTCCATCTGCAGAACAGTGGGATCATTGCGGTCATTTGGTCACAAGGATTAAGTTAAGGGAGATAAACATGTCGGGCCTTCACGCACATCAGATGCTCTCCATTCCCCACTGAAAGGATCTGATTAAACAGAGGGTGTCAGCCCCCTGGAACCACAGGTACTTGGAAGGGTCCAGAACAGAAACTAAGATCCAAAGGCTCTGACTCCCAATACTGCCAGCAGGGCCTGGACCATCCTGGGGTGCTGTTTATGGGTGTCAGACTGGGCAGATGCCGGAGCGAGCTGCCCTGTGAGTACCTGGTAAGCCGCCCAGCCTGGAGTGGCCAGTGTCACTCCTACCTCCATCAGCAGCATCCACCAGCTATAACCCTTTTGTGTTCAATTCCCCCAAGACCAGGCACTCACAGGCAACTGAAGGATCCATTGTTAGTGAAAGGTCTGTTCCTTCCCAACACAGAGCTGGCTAAAGAGACTGGCCACCAAGGCCACCCCGGGGTGCTGGATGGAATTCACCCACATCCCAAGACCCCACCTGGGGGTCTCCTGGGGTAGATAAGGCCCCGTGAGCCCCAACAATGACCAGCTCTTCCTCTTCCCTTGCAGATGACGATGAGCATGAGTGGATTATCCGGACGTGTCGGAAGGGCTGGGACGAGTTTGTGGGTCACAGGCCCACGCTGTGAGCTCTGTAGCCACCTCGGCCAGAGGTTTCCTTCTGCTCTACTGGCATCGGCTGGCCCTGGTGGCAGACTGTAGTTCAAGAACCTGAACTTGACTCGGGAATAAAGGCAATTTGCACTTCCGCGTATTTCCTATGCACATGGGAGTTTGAGAACCATCACCTTACAATAATAGATACATGTAATTGAAAGAGCAACTAATGTGTGCAGGTGATGTGTGTGTGTATTATCTCTGCTCCTCACAACCGCCTTTAAGAGAGGGAATCTGAGGTTCAGAGAGATTGAGTGACTTACCCCAGGTCACACAGCATTTGAATCCAAGTCCTTCTGAAGACAAAGTCCAGAATCTATTTACTATACTGAGTTGCCTGACTTACCAGTCTTGGTCTCACAGGGAATAGAACAGGATGACTGTGCCCAGACTCTCAGCTGGTACCTTTGGGTAGGCCCAGGAATGATTATCCAAGGGCTGTCTCTCCCTCTGGCAGCTGCTCCATTTGAGCCTCATGCCTAAGCCCAGAATCAGTGTGGTGCTATAGAACAAATGCAGCTTTGGCATCATACACACCTATATTTCAATCCCAACTCAACCATAGGTATCATGTAATTTTGGGCCAGTCACTTCACTTCTCTGAGCCTGTTTCATCATCTGTAAAATGGGTATAATGATGCTAAAAACAATAGGGTAGCTGTGTGGATTGAATGAGATAATCCAAGGAGCTGTCACTTAGCAGGTGTTCAATATGTGCTTGCTTTAAAGAAAAATTTGTTAGCTGTGCACAGAGTAATTATTCCTCAAATCACCCCCCCAGAGACCACATGCCAGCTGACAGCCAGAAGAGGAAGCAGGGACATGTTCTAGGGCCACAAGCATCCTGGATCTTTGTATAACTGTCCCTCCTCACAGGCTGCTGGGTCTTGCAGGTTCCTGTGCCTTGTCCCATGGCTCACCAGGAGCTGCCCAAGAGGGAGTCAGGCCTGGGAGGACTCAGTGGAGCCAGGAAACTGGTCCTCAAACTAGGAAGCCAGAGGTGGCGTGCTGGGGCAGAGTCAGAAGTCAGAGGGCAGCCTGGGCCCACGCAGCTACATCACGGAGGGGTCTTGGGAGGTCACCTTTCTCTTCTGGTGCAACAACACCTCAGTAGAGTGATAGGGTGGAGCTCTACTGGGGAGTTCCAAGCTGGGTTTTGAAAACAGAAATTATATCCATTCATGCAAACACACACACAAAACTAAACTATTTTCAAAGATATATAACTAAGTCAACATTTGACAAATAGGTTGGAGGAGGGGGAAGAGGCAGAGATAGGGTCAGGGATGGGAGGTGCAACAACTAATAAAATAAAGGCGGGGGGGGGGGCGTGCAGGGGGCGATGGCCTTGTACACCCTGAGCTGAGGTTTACAGGCAACTGCGCAGGGCCATGGCGCCCAGCATGTGGGAGGGTGCTGGGGAACCCTCCGCACCAGGCAGGCCATGCCTCTCCTCTCCTGCAGAGCTTTGGCTTGAATAAACTGTTCTGCTAATAATAATAATAATTAGTGATGGCAGCCAGCAGAAAGGTACTTTCTCACTCCCAGATTACAGATTACGTGGTGGCTTTGGAACCCAGAGAGGCCAGCATGAGACCCGGACTTGTGCCCAAGTTCAAGCCCTAGCTCCCTTCTCATCAATGTATCAAATTCTCCCCCATCTTCCAAACAGGTTCCTCTGTGCCTCCTTCCCTGGCCCCCCCAACACCTCCTCTTTTGCAGCTATTCTGTGAACTCCTCAG
Organism: Myotis myotis; assembly: GCF_014108235.1. Taxonomy (NCBI): domain Eukaryota; kingdom Metazoa; phylum Chordata; class Mammalia; order Chiroptera; family Vespertilionidae; genus Myotis; species Myotis myotis. Next base: position 14,630,177 of record NW_023416316.1, read on the forward strand.
CCAATTAGATCCCCTTGGCTCTCACACCATGTTGGTGGGATCCGTCCCTTCCCAGCATTTGCCAGATGGAGAGTTCCTCCAGGGCAGAGTCGGCTCGGATTCTCAGGGTCCCATGAGCGAGCCGGCACAGGAGTGGGACAGAGGGCAGCAGCCAGATCTCCTACAAAGCTCATTAGAGAAGAAACCACCATCATGCCTTTATAACACTCAGTTTACTAACTGGGAAACGGGACTCATTTTCCAGGAAGGGGACTGCACAGAGGTCCTGGAACCCGAGCCTTGAAGAGAGCAGGAAAGAAATGGAATCCCATCGCGTTCTGGATTTAAGTGCCAGCACTTCTACTTGCATTAACTTTATTTATTACACAAATAAGACATTTACAAAGCACAACATGAAAGGTATGTAACAAAACAAACATTGGTTTTACAAAAAAGTGCTTACAATATTTTTCCATGTATGTGTGTGTGTGTTTTCCCCTTTTGTATTTAAATAAATAGTCTCGATGCCTGTACATTCCCAGGCTGCTCTAACAGGCTAGTGGAGACATGTCTGAACTGCAACATGCTACGACCACGTGATCCACGCAAGGAACAGACCCTGGGGGAGCCCCAAGGCAGAGTGGGTACTGGGTGACCCTGGGTCGGGTGCAACTGGCCATTGACTACATGGTTGCTCTTGGGGCCTCAGGAGCAAAAATCAAAGTTCCCCAAGACCAGGGATCAGGCCCACACCGCTCCTGTTAGCGTCAGCCCCCAGAACAGGGCCAGGTACACATTATTCACCGGATGAGTTCTGAACTGAGCGGTGCTGACCGCATTCCCAGTGGTGCCTTCTCTTTGCCCTGAGCCAGCTGGAACCATCTTCAGAAGGGAAAGGAAGCAGGTCCCCTTCTCGGGCTGCACCCAGGCCTCACCTTTCTCCAGATCCCAGAGCAAGGATGACATATTGTGTAGGCTTTCATGGTAAGTGCCAACTTCAAACATCTGAATTCTGAAAACCGTTTCCAGACTCAGTAACACAGGATACTGTAATTGACTAGCAATGTCTGCCCTGGGTAAAAGCAGGGACAGTCGATGCATATGTGCCAGGGGCTTGCTTTCCTCGTCCTACAGTCTCCTTCCAAAGGCAACATACCAGGTTCACCAGAGCCGGAAGGAGGACTTGGACTAAGCCAGGATTGCTAGCAGCCTCTAGGGGAAATGCATCAGGACTCCAAGTACTTGTAAAATCACAGGATAAACTTGGGACAAATGGGTGTCCCCCTGAAAACATAAATTATAGTCTTGTGTAGCCCAAGCCCTTTTGTTTGGGGTTGAAGAGTTGCAGCAGGACAGGGTGGGTGTGAGCACAGCTGTGTCTGGCCTCTGTTCTCAGGAGTGGGTGGGGGAGCCCAGAGGGGCCAGCTGGAAGCTTGGGCTTGGCACGCTCACCTAGGCATAGGGCACCCTCTCTCTATTCAGATATGGGCCCAGAGTTAACATTCTGACTGCCATTTCCCTGGGCTCTGTTCCCCAGCCCTCCATGAGAGGTCTCCCCAAAAATGACAGGACCCAAGCACCCCTACTAGGAGTCCATGAGTGGCCAAAAAAGGCCCCCAAACATTTGGAAATGTCATCACATAGTTCAAACACCATGTCTGCTATGTCATCTGAATACATATGTGCTGGATAACTAGGTAGGAAGAGGGTCTCCCACTTATATCCCGAGTTTTCTCTCTCCTCTCCCAGCCCAGCGTGCCACATCCTTCTCCTCAAACTCCAAACCAATGGGTGTCTTTGTGCCTCCCGGCCCCTGCCTATCCCCCACCTCCTGGTCTGGGCAGGCCTCCATCTCTGCCCTTCTGGGCCTCTCAGGGTTGGTCAGTGTTCTCTTTTCTCCCTTTAACTTGACATAAGCAGACAGATGGAAATGATAAAATTAGAACATAAGCTTTCCTTTGGGGACATCCCACAGACACTGTAGAGTTTTCCAGACAAAAGCAACAGAGTGGATAACACTGGGGGTTTTCGGCTTTCAGAATTCAGAGACGGTTCCAAGGAAGTAGTGAGTAAAGGCCAACATGGGAGGAAAGAAAACCTGTAAATTAGAAGGCTGTTGGCGTTGCACAATTCAATCCGGCCTTTTGCTGTTTTAATCAGCTTCAGTTGAAGATGAGTCCTGTCTAAATGGAAAAACTGGGCTGTTGTTCTCGCCCTGGTTCCAACTCTCAGGGAGCTCTGCCTTCCAAGAGGAGGACTCCGCGGTGCTCCTGGCGGTTCTGGTTCTCAGTAGGAGAGGGGGCAGCCAGGCCCACAGGCCCAGCTGGTGGCAGGCGGGACGGCAGATGAGGGGTGGATGCAGAGGTGGGTGGATTCCTGGCAGCGCTCGGACACTGCATTTCAGCGACTGAGGGACAGCTGTGGGGTGCCCATGGACAGATGCGCAAGTGCAGGGAGCGTCAGTACTGGAAAAGGATGACCTGTGGAAGGAGGGTGTGGGAGGTGGCTGAGGTGGGGGCCTGCCCCTCCAGTAGCTCCCCAGAGGTCCTTGAAGGCACAGAGAATGCGGATGGCCCGGGGCCCAGATCTGGGTTCAAATCCTGGCTCTGGTACTTACTTGCTGTGGACCTCGGGCAACTCACTTCACCTCTCTGAGCCTGTTTCCTCATCTGTAAGATGGGGATGACAAGACCTCTCTCTCTCAGAATGGGGAGGATTCAGTGAGATACAAGAACAGCAGCAAAGGTCTGCTGGGCACTGCACCCGGCACCCGGTGCTATGGAAAGTGCCTGACCGGCATTGTGGAGCCTCATCACAATCCCTCGAAGGTGTCCCACCGTTATCTCCATTTTCTAGGGGAGGGCACTGAGGCTCAGGGAGGTGAAAATCAGTGAGCCCACGGATAGGTCGCACAGCTAGGAGGAGGCGGACCCAGCACTGCAGCCCAGGCCTGGCTCCAGAGCCAGCTCTCTTCATTATATCACACCGCCTCTACCTCTCCACGATCACCACGGCAGCTGTCATCATGCTTATGACACACCATGCAACGGGCCAAGCACCTCCTGCAAACTTAGTCTTCACAGAGCCGAGAGGCAGGTGGCTGAGAGAGGCCAGGTACCTGGCACACAGTGAGTGATCAGGGACTGTCTGCCCCTGTCCCTCTTCTCTTCCACCTAAAGCACCTGGCTGACTTCTCACGCTGCTGACACAGCCAGCTCCCTGAAGGTCTGGTCAATGTGATGTCTCAGTAAAGGGTGGACCACAGTTCATTGTTCCCGGGACATCAAGTGGGTACAGCCATGTGGCTGTTCGTTTTCTGATCAGGAAGGTTACTTGCCCAGATCGGTTACCATGAGGAGGAGATGGAGGAAAGCATAGCAATAACCACCATCTATGGCTACTTTCTGTGTACCAGGCACTGTGCTACATTCTTTTTTTAAAATGCTTTTACTGATTTTTAGAGAGAGGAAGCAAGAAGGATAGAGACTTAGAAACATTGATAGGAGAGAATATCATCTATCAGCTGCCACTGCACATCCCACACTGAGGATCCAGCCCAAAACCTGGCCATGTGCCCTGACCGGGAATTGAACTGAAGACCTTTTAGTCCCTGGGTCGATGCTCAACCACTTAGCCACACCGGCTGGGCTGTGCTAGGTTCTTTACATGCATTACTGCATTTGCTTTCAGCAACAAGCTTGGCTGTGGCACCTATTATCTTCTCCATTTTGCGGCTACAGGAACTGAGGCTCAGAGAAGCTAACTGTGTCCCCAGGTCTCAGAGTGAGAAGTGGCAGAGCTGGGATTCTGAGTCTGCCTGACTTAGCTCACACCACATTGCCTCACCCACTCACCCAGCCTCGGGCAGTGCTCTCCTCTGGCCTCTGGGACACCTGGCTCTGGGCTCTTATTAAAGGAAACTCTCTGGTAAGACCCCTCCCCTCTGTGGACCTCGGTCTCTCCATCTTATCAGTGACTGCTCGGCCCTGATTTCTAAGCACCTTCTAAGTTCTGAAATTGTGGGACTGGGGGCCATGATTTGGAAGAAGTGTGGTTCTGGAAACTCACAGGTTTTTGTGGCCAAATGAAGTTGTGGTGGAGTGCAGAGGGTGCTACTCCTGAATGCTCAGGGACCGTTCTCCTGGCCAGGCCAGTGATGCTCTCGATCAGTGGGTTCAGGGGCCTGCCCCAGTGGGGCACTGAGTCTCCTTAGAGCTAGGCTGGCTCAGGCCTGGAGTGACTTGGGAGAAAGCCCATACAGTTCTGCACCGACTGACCACACACAGCCCACCAGCCCCCAGGGATTTGTCAAGATGTGGACAGAAAAGGCCCCCAGGAGCTGGCAGGAAGGCTTGACAGTGAGAGGGAGAAAGATCATGAAGGGAGGGGGGGCGCATTTTTCTGCAGAGCAGCTGGATGTGAAGTTGGGGATGCATCCCAGCAAGAGAGCTCTGGCTCAGCAGCCAAACCTAGGGGCCAGAAACCTTCTACAGCCAAAGCTGCCAGAGCCCAGGCTGGCTCATCCTTCAAGCTGAACCAGACATAACCACAAGCTTAGCTGAGCAACCAGAAGGCCAGGACTCCTCTCCAAGCTCTGAGCACAGCCCTAAATACTCCCAAGGCTAATCCCCTCCAGATAACGCCCAAGCCCCTCACCCAATGGTCCCTGCCCATTATTATGTGACCCCTGTCACCACCCCGCCCCACTTCCCTGGGTCTCAGTCACACTAAACACCCCTTAGTCCCTCAAACCCAGACTCCCCCATGCCTGCCTCTGTTCCTAGCATGTTCTCTGCTCCCAACGTGGAACGCCCTTCTCCTCATCCCCTGCTTCTCCCCTAGAACTTTCACTCCCTCTTCTGGGACCTTGAAGGCCATGTTCGTCCCTCACCTCAAGTGCCCTGTCACCTGCACTGCACTACCCGCCGCCGACTCTAAGCCACACATTCCCAGAGGACAGGGGCCGTGCCAGCTGGCCTCTGCAGTCCTGTACCAGGTCTGATGAGATGAATGCTCTCCTACAGGAGGGGCAGCTCTGAGGCAGGCAGTCCTAGGATGGATGCCAGCCCTATCCACACTCTCTGTGGCCCTGGGCCAGAACTGCTGTCTGAGCCCCAGTGTCTGCAGGTGTGAAACGGAGTCAACAGAGTCAATGTAACTATCCTCCCAGGGGGGCTGTGGAGGCCAAGGTCAGACAGAGCACTGTGTAAACTGTAAAGTGCCCCGTGAAAGGACATGGTTACTGATCTAGATGGACTTCGGAGTCCGACAGACTCGTTGCATCCCTGGACAAGTCGTCACCTCTCTGAGCCTCTGTTTTCTTATCTTTACCATGCAGATGCCATCCTCACACCCACAGAGGGGTTGGGAGGCATCAGACAATGTGTGTAAGTTTCTGTCATGAAGAGAGGAGCAGCTCCTACTGTGAGTATGGCAGTCCCAGAGGAAACCTTCCTGGGACGCGCTCACCCATCACCAAGTACTATGGGATTTTGTCTTGAACACTACCGGTTACTTATAAACCTATCTGTTCAACTAGGTTGTCTATACCTCCATACCATTTACCTTCCCCCATGGTGCCCAGCAGCGAGCCCAGCACACAGTAGGTGCTCAGTCAGGAGGCAGAGTAAGAGGGACTGTCCTGGAGGAGTGCTCCTCACCTCTGGCTGCCTGCCAGAATCACAGGGGCTGGGTATTTATCACACCAGCAGATCCCTGGTCTCTGCCCCAGACCTCACCATCAGCTTTCCAGGGGCTAGGCTGGGAAATCTGTATCTTTACAAACTCCCCAGCTGATGCTGAAAATCACAGCAACAGCAACTACGCTCTGCTGGACTCAAGGGTCCCTGGGGGCCCTTCCAGCCTGAAGGCCCTGGCTCTCTCTCCTTGGCCCACCACCCTGACTCCCAGCACTCCCTCTCTCTGAGGGCCACTACAGTGATATTTCTGACAGGCCTCCAGGGACCACTCCTGCCCCAAGACAAAGTCCACATTCCTCCACCTGGCAGGCCGAGGCCCTCACCCTCACTGTTCTTCCTCCCAAGCCTGTGTGCCAGCAATACTGAGTTGCTCGGTGTTCCCCGAGAGAGCTTCTCATGCCTTCCCCAGGAACTCGGATTCAGCCTTCAGGCCTGGCCTCAGACATTGCCTTCCTCCAGGAAGTCTTCCTTGTGTCTTTCCTGAGCTGCACCCCACCCTCCACTGCCCAGCTCCCGTGGCGCCCCCATCAGGTTGATCACAGTGTTATAACTTTGGACTGTGGCCTCCTCAAGGGCAGGGACCATGCGTTCCTCATCTCTGTGCTCTTGGCAGCTGACGCGGGGCTCCTGGGCACGGTCAGCATATAGCAAATGTCAGCTGAATAAATGAGTAAGTGAATGAGTAAATGCACAGGTTTTCATTCAAGCTCTGTGACCTTGAGCTACCTGAGCCTCAATTTTCCCCTTTCTAGAATGGGGGAGGTGTCTTAGAGCAGTGGCTTTCAGGCTAAGCGCGAGGTGTCTTAGAGCTTGGGGGGGCGGGGGGGGACAGGGACTCCCTCTGCAGTTTCACCCCAAGCAGCTCCATCCACTTGCATCTCCATTATGGGACATGGAAAAGATTTAACACAGGTTTCGAGGGCTTAAGAACAAAACTTTCAAGCCACTGGACTGAGTGCTGTCTAAGCTCCCCTCTGGATATTTAGTCCTAATGCTGGAGACCACCAGAAACCAGGATACCACAAAGGAGACCTTGCCAGTTGACCAAGGTCACTTGTTGACCTGCTATCCCTGGGCCTCACAAGCTGGGGATATTCACTCCCAACAGACAGGAATAAAAAGGAGAAAGGAGGAGGAACCAGAGAGATGGTGGGAGGCAGGGTGGTGTGTGATATGAGCCCCCTCTGGAACCACAAAGTTTGAGCAAAGTAACTAAATTCAGAAATCTGGAAAAGAGGAGGCCAGCTGTCAGTGCAGACCTGCAAGGAGGGCCGTGCACATTGAACACACTGGCACCTGCTGGAGCGACTGCCTGGGTGGCACAGAGTGTGCTGGGCAGAGAGGCATGGTGCCTGCTCAGTGATGAGGAATGCTGCCAGAAACCCATTCCCCGCAGGATGGCTCTGACCCACCAGACCCAACCTGGCTCCATTTACCTTCTCACCCCGGTTGGAGAGCGGCCCATCCATATCGGCTTTGAGGTGGACGGGGGGCGCGGTGTAAGGCAGCCGGCAGTGCACCTGCCCGCACTGTACCTGACCTGTGGATGAGAGGATGCCTTGGAGCCCACACCCAGCCTCCATGCAGGATCCCACCTGGACCACTTTCATCTCTGCTACTTACCAGCTGATTGACCCTGGGGAAAATTTCAATAGGGTTGGTTGCAATGCTCTATGTGAAAGACTTTATAACCTATAAAGTTCTATATAATTGTCCAGCTGACTGATAAACAAATACTCATAAATGAATATGTATTGAACAACTCCTACATGCAAGGCTGTACCCCATCTATTAGGATCCTCCCTTGGTGCCCTACCTCCCTCCCAGGTATCACCTAAGCTTTCCAAACACACCTCTGAGAGGACTCTGCACTCATATGGCACCTTCTTCATGATGCTCTCCCTGGCCGCCCTGTTAATAATTGCAACCCAACACCAACACACACCCACACTCCCTATCTCTGCCAACTAGAATGCAAGCTCTAGTAAGGACAGGAATTTCTGTCTGTTTTCTAGTTTCTAGATTTTTGTGGATTTCCATTACCTAGAGGCATGGCATCCAGTAGGTACTCTTTAAATATTTGTTGAGTAAGTCTCCATACCCTATTCTAACATCTAAAACTGTGAGGGAAAGTCCATCCTAATGTCTGACCCAAACTTCTCATGTGTCAGCCTCTTTACCACTTCAGTAGAAAAGTCCATGGCTTCCTCCTCCCTGCACTGCATCTACTTTGGTAACAAATAAAGAGCCCTAACCAGAGATTCACAATTGGTATGTAACTTGGGACAAGTCCCTGTGCCTTTCTGAGGCAAAGTCCCCTCATCTGTTGTATACGATTGGGAATTCTTAACCTGGGGTGTTCTAGGAGTCCATAAACAGCCGGGGATGACCTGCAAAACTATGTGTGTATGTGCATTTTTCTGGGGTCCGGTTCCAAAGTTTCTTTTTTTTTTAATCAGATTCTAAGCTCTAAGGCTCCAGGAAACTCGGGTCCTATGAATTTAGTTAACTGCAAAGCAAAGTGCCGAGGTGACCTTCAGCCATGCAGCAAGAGGCAGCAGGTCCACATACCCTTGACAGCTCCTGCCCCAAGCTGGGTTCCACCTCAAGGTGGAGAGGGAAGGGCACCTCAGCCCCTTCTCTGGGCAACAAACACAGATCTTTGGTCTACAAAGTGTGAGGGCAGCGTCCTGGCATGACTCTGGAGGCCATGGCCCCCTCCCAAGGGAGTCACTTAGATCCATTACTAACTCGACAGCCAATGCTAGCTGGTAGGGGCAATTCTGGGCACCCAGAGAGCCCCTGGTTCTTGGTGCCTTTAACAGAAGAACTACATCTTCTACCGGCTCTGTGCAGCCTGAACGTAAGTCATTGTTTAAAACAGAAAGGGAGAGAAAGTCCCTCCTACTGAGCGGATGGTTCAGAACCGAAACAGTACAAAGAGACAGTTTCCAACTGGCAGCCTAGGGCAGTAGGCAGGACTCTGCACCCTCAGCTCTGCCAACCAGAACCACCGCCGCCATCACAGAGCAGCTAATACTTATCCAGCAATTACCAAATGCTGAAGACCTAAGTCGATGATCTCACTGAATGCTCACCACACTGCGTTGAGATAGGTATCCTTACTATCTTCACTTTTACAGATGAGGAAACTGGTATTCAGGGAAGCTAAGAAGCCTGCCCAGTGTCACACAGCCAGGAAGTGGCAGGGGTGGGCTCTTCAGCCTAACATCAAAGCCCACACTCAACCATTAAAGAAACTGGTTCCCACTAACTTACTGAGAACCCTTGGTTTCCTCATCTGTATAATGGGATAGTGATCGCTAATGTTTAGAAACATAATTAGCACCTGGCACATGGCAGGGGCTCAGTAAACAGCAGTGTCTCTCTGACCTCTTCCTCTTACTAGAGCCCCAGAAAAGAGGGTTTGAGTTTGTGAGTATATTGTAGCCACTTTTATTTTTCCAGTGGTGCCCAGCTTTGAGGAAGCAAACAATGGAAACACCCTTGAAGGGAAAGAAAATGTGTGGTAAGTACCTGCTCAATAGCAGATTCATTGATGTTTACCCCCCAGAAACGCACGCCACTACACCCTCTCTCCTCCAGGTTCCTGCTCAAAGTTCACTCCACCATGACTGCCCTCCATCTCCCCACAGTGCTCAGTGCCCACTGCCATGCCTGCCCTCCCTCCTATATCAGTTTATTAACTGTCTTTCCACCCATGTCCCGCCCTGGAATGTGAGCCCCAGAAACACACAGGCCTTGGTCTACTGTGTTCTATCTTGTATCCTAGTGCTCAGGATACAAAAGGCACTCCAAAAATAACTACCGAATACACCAGTGGATTTCCACAACCCTGTGAGTTAGGCATTATTAATGTCCCAGCTTACAGATGGGGAAACTGAGGTTTAAGGTGGTTAGGTGATTTTCCCATGGCCTCGAAGCCCTGAGCATTCCCTCCACACTGGCCTTCTGCAACCCCAGAGGCACCCAACGCCACATGCTCCCTGGGTCAGGCTGCAGACCTGCCTACAGTCAGTTCCTCTGACACGGGGCACTCCTAGTTCCCACTCCTTGTGTCTCACTCATCCTACCCATCATTCCCATCTCAGCGTGTTTGAGAGCGCCATCTCCACACTCCCACCCAGCAGCACCTTTCCTATAGGAATCAAGGCAATTAAAACACACGCTCAGCTATCTGGTTATTGTCCCACGTCGTCTCTCCCACCAGAATGCAAGCTCCACCAGAACAAGGACTTGACCCATCCAGCTCTTTCCCTAGTCCCCCGGCCTCGGTACAGAACCAGTGCTTGGAAGGTACTTGAATGGTCGAATGTTTGCGTCTACTGAGGCAGAGCCGGGTAACAACCCCTCTTCCCATCTCCTAGTTACTGCGAAGCCCGCATCTTCACCCAATGCAGCTCCGCCAGGCCTCCCCACGGCTCCGCCGCCCCCGCGCGCTCCTCTCCCGCAGACCTGGCGGCCTGGGTGCCGCAATCACTTACTCTCGATGTAGCCGTGCAGGGTGACCATGCGCGCCCGCTCCGGGCTGCTGAAGGGGGAGTAGTGGATGTCATCGGATAGGGCGGAAGGGAGGCGGGACGGCGGCGCCCCGGAGGGCGGCACAGGATGCTGCGGCGTGTGTTTTTTATGACGCGCCCGGCAGTTTTGAAACCACACCTGGAACGACAGCCTCAGCAGCCTCAACCTCACGGACCAGGGTCGGACGCGCCGCCGGGGGACCCAGTCGGGACTGCCTCGTCGCTTCCAGAAGAAAGCGGCCTTGTGCGCCCAGGACGGCCGCCCTACTAGACGCTGCAGGGCCCACTCCCAGACCCCCTAGGCCCCGCCCCAGACCCGAAGGCCCCGCCCTCCCCCGGCCCCACCTGGATAACCCTCCGGCTGAGGCCGGTGAGGTCCGCCAGCTTCTGCAGCGTCTGTGCGTCGGGGTTGTTGTCCTGCGCGAACTGCGCCTGCATAACCTGCCCAGCGCGGGAAGGGGCGGGGGTGGGTTAGGAACCGGCACTCGGAGGTCTCCAGGGCCCTGGCCCAATCAGAGGCTCCGGCCTGGAGGCCACGCCCCAGACATCTACAGCCCCGCCTCTCCGCCCGGGGGGGCGGGGTCCGGGAGAGGCGCAGCCGGGAGACCCTCGCAGCCCCGCCCACACCGACTCCCCGCCTACAGCCGGCCGGCCGCTCGCGGCCTCCCCGGGTACCTGCAGCTGCTCCGCGGTGAAGGATGTCCGCGCTCTCTTGGCCGGCTTGGGCTGGCTGTCCTGCTCCGAGGGCACTGCCCCCTCCAGCGTGAGGCCGTTCCCTGGGGGCGACAGAAGTGGCTGACCTCGCGTCCGCGTCTCTTCTAGCGGCAGCCTGAAAAGGACGGGGGTGGGGGGAGCTGGTCCCAGGAAGGGGCAGGAGCGGAGTTGGCTGGGGGCGGGGACCCCAGGGTCCTAGTCTCAGAACTCAGTCCTTGGGCAAAGGGCTTTCATTTCTGAGCGTCCGCTTGGTATCAGACGGTGTGCCATTTCCGTCCCACGGCCCTGAGGATGGGTGACATTATCCTTGCTGCAAAGCGGAGGAAACTGAGGCTCAGAGAGAAGAAAGCCCCTGTCCCGACCTCACACTAGTATCCTGGCAGCTGGCTGACTCCAGCGCCCCAAGCTAAACTGGAGAAATCTAAGGCTGATGAAAATAGTAAGCAAGCAGGCTACAAACCTGTGGTCCTCATTTTGTAAAAACTGATAAAAGCAAACAGGTTGGAAGGACATAAAATTTTAAAACGTATGGAAGCAAAAAGGTTGGAAGGTGTTGCAGTGGTTCCTCCAGGGAGTGCAATTATGGAGATTCTACTTTCAATATTTCTGTAACTTTGGAGGTTTTTACAATTATATGTCACTTTACTTCTCTAAAGTTCAATTTTAACTGGACTATATTTAACTATTCTCTTTCCACTTATATTACTTTTACAATCACACTAAATATACTCCCATTTTATTTCTAATATCTCAATTTTCTGAATACAAAGGTAATGCCTGCTCCTTCTCAAAAACTCAGAAAATTTTTTTAAAAATCAGAAAATTCAGTCAAGCACAAAAAAGAAAATTAAAATCACTAGCAGTTCCACTACTGTTCGTAGGAAAAATATACAGTCATAGAAAAAAAATCTGGAAAGATATACACTAAAATATAAGGGGTGGTAGCATTTGGAATGATTTTTATTTTCTTTTTGCTTAACCACTTTTTCTAAATTTTCTATGGGGTGTGTATGTGTGTGTGTGTGTGTGTGTGTGTGTGTGTGTGTGTGTTTAAAAAGTAAAACAGTGGCCAAAACTGCTGGCTAGTCAGTAAAGAAGATCCAAGGTCCCAAGCTTTCACGCTCCTCTGCATGGTAGGAGTCTAAAGCAGTGCCTGCCTGGGAGCGCAGGAATTTAACTGGCAAGGCTGACTAGGGATGGTCCTACTGGGTCCAAGTGTGGAAGGAGCCTGAGGTCACTGATGGACCATGGTGTGGGGAGACCTGTGACTCCTGGGGTTCTATCCTAGCTTCACTACAGGTGGACATAGCACCCAGGTTCACTTAGTCTGAATCCTGGCAGGATACATTGATGGCCTGGTGTGGCCCTGGCCAGGAACACTCTGGGGATCCCTAACTCATCCCCAGAATGGAAATTGAGGCAGAGTAACCCACACCCCTCCCCAGAGGCACTGTGGGTGGGACAGACATTTTGTGGTATTAATGTCTCCTAGGAGAGCAAGCAGGACAACTATTGGTGTGCCTGTTGTTTCCATGGAAAAATTAAACTCATAGAGGGAACCACATCCCAACAGTCTCCCTTGCTTGGAGAAGTCTGATTAAGGGGCCTCGGAGCTTGGGAATGGGGTGGTATGGTATGGTGGTTAAGAACTTGGGCTTTGGAGTCAGGCAGACATGCTAGTCTATAACCTTTGGCCAGTCACATACTGCAGATAACCTCTGCCTGCTTCCTCGCCTGTAAAATGGGGATACCCCAGCTACTTCCTAGGGCTGTAAGGATAACATAGAATAATCACAGAGAAGTGAGCAGCTTTCACAAACCCAGATAAGGGAATTTTGGAAAGGGTTCCTGCCTCCCCCCACAGCCCAGCCTCTGCTCACCCTTTCCAGCCCCCAACCTACCTCTAATCCAGCCACCACAACCCCTGAAAGACCTGGACCCTGTCCCTGGGACCCATGTGCCTTGGGGAATCATAATATAAGAACCAGAAGAGATTTAGGGCTATCTTTCTAGTCCACCAGCTATCTTGCACAGATGTGGAGACTGAAGCCCAGAGAGGAAAGGAAACTTCACAAGTTTCCTTTCACAAGTTTCCTTCAGAAGCAAAACTGGCGCTCCCCTCTCCAGACTCTTCACAATCCAGCATGAAACCCCCACCTTCAAACCTCTGGCTTGGAGCTGATGGCTTGGGAGTTGGGAGAATAGGGTGGGTCATTTCTCCAGGACAGCTGGAGGGGATGAGCCCTCAGGCCAACCAGCACTATCCAAAAGTGGAGTCGGCTGTCCCATGATGAGAATCCTCTCTAGAGTTCATTGACTGCCTCCTGGCTTTGTAACACATCAGCTCATCTCTCTTTGGAAGGTCTTATCATAAGCCCCATTTTACAGATGAGAAAACACAGTTGCAGGGACAGGCAGTGACCTCGGACTCTCAAGCCAATGGTGGGGCCAGAAGTCTGGGCTCCGGGCACAGCCCCCAGGTGATAAGGTGAGCACCTGTCCCTAGAGGAGTGTGGGCAGTACCTGGGGTGCTGGGGTGAGGTAGGGCTGAGGGCAGAGGTGTGGCCAGGTGCTGGGCGGGGCGGGTTGGGTACCGTTCTCTGCGGCCCTCTTGAGATTCTCGATCATGGTGTCGTAGTGGATTCGGCACAGCACCTTCTCCTCAACCAGACCAAATTCCTCGCCCGTGGACAGCTGGCGCTTGCACGAGAAGCAGGCGAAGCAGGCCAGATGGTAGGCGTTGCCGCGGGCCCGCCGCACCCAGTCGCTGGCGTAGATCTGCCGGCCACAGCGTGCGCACTTGGTCCCAAATCGGCTGTGGGACACCGGGGCAGGGAAGGGGAGGGCGAGGCTCAGACAGGCCACCCTTCCTCCCTCCAAACCCAGCAGCCAGCCTGTACCCAAGCTTCTAGCCTCGGAGCTGTCACTGGCGAACAAATATCCCTACGCCTGCATCCACCACTCTCCCCCCTCCCGTAGACAAGATCTACCTAGAAAGTGAGCTGGTGGGTGTTTTTATTTCCTTCTTGGTGTTTTTCTGAATTTTCCAAATTTTCTACAGTGATCACTTACATTTGCATATAACATCAATCTACTCAATACAAATATATCACGTGTTAGGGAAAATAGAATAATAGTAATAATGAGTAGGCAAATCTTTGAGCACTTACCACGTGCCCGGCAAGATTCTAAGTGTTTTATATTGAGCATCCCTGTTAATCTTCATTTTTCAGATGAGGAAAATGGGGAGCAGGGAGTTAAGTCACTTGCACAGGTCACATAGCACGCAAGGATAAGAGCCCGAGATGAATAAACTGTACCCCAGCAGTAGAGAAGCGCAGTTTCTCAGAAGCATAGATGTGCATCACTGGCTTGATGACTCTGAGAGAATTGTTTAACCCCTCTGAGTTCTCATTTCCCTTGCCCCGAGCTGAACTAGATGACAACAGCAATGCCTGCTACTATCTGTTCAGTGCATGGCAGTCTATTAGGTAACCAGCTAGTCACAAACACAGAAAGCCAAGATCAAATGCCTTCTTCCCGCCTTAAGGCTTTCTTGAGTCTGTCTCTTTCCTTTCTCCCTCCCCCTTATAGTGCATTTTGGGTACAGCTGCCTCCACCCCAAACTGGGAGCCCTCAGAAAGCAGCAGTCTGTTTCGCCCTGTGCCAGAAGTCACCCCAAGGCCTGGTCCCTGAGAACCAGGGAATGCTTGCTCCTTAAGTGGATGTGAGCCTTCTGAACTCTCTGAGCCTCAGTTTTCTCTGGTGCACAGTCCATTTCAGGGACTGGAGCCACCACTCCTCCAGCCGCTCAGGCTTGGTAACCTAACTCATACACTCCTCCCTCTCCTTAACCCCACCTCCAACCAACCATGAGACACTGTTGGTTCCTTTCCTAAGTATCTCTGCGACCCATCTCCTCCTCTCCATTGTCCTGTGGCCTCCTAAGTCAGGCTACCACCATGCACCCCTCTCTGCCAGTCTTAGCTCTCATCTCCCTTTCCCCAGGCCCACTCCTGCCAACCCATCCTCCACAGAGTGGCCACAGTAAAGTTTCCAGCATGCATACCGAATCCTGGCCTGCCCTGCTTAAAACCTTTTGGTGGCTCCAATCTACCCTTGGGATCTGGTCCAAGACCCTTGGAGTTTACAAAGCCCAACAAACCACATCCTGTCAGGCTCATCTCCTCCTCCCTAACCTTCCTCAAGATCTCCCACCCCAAACCCAAGTATGAGCCGCAGCCGCAATGGAAGGTCATTCCCAGGTCTTCACGGGCCCCCTCAAGTATTTTCCCACCCCGGCCTTTGTGAGAGCTGATCCCTTTTCCCACACTCCCTCACCCTCCAGGAAAAGTGCCACAGCTCCCCCAGCACCACCCTCTCCGCATTGGTCACACCAGTTTGTAGATGTCTGGTTCTTTGGATCTCCCACCCCAGGCCTTCCTGGGAGAGGACCAAGAAGATGTGCCTCTGTGTCCCCAGGGCCAGCACACTTCCATCCGGAGGAGCCTTCAGAAACGCTGTGAGTGTGCGAGAGAACCAGCCCAGCAAATGGGCTCTGGTTACAACATCCCCACCCCAGGAAGCCCAAAGCTACTGTCTCGGACTAGAAACCAGAAACGGTTAGCTCAGATCCCACTGCAAGACTTTGCCTGGTCAAATGCCCCCCAAACAGAGGCGATTCCCTGGCTCGGAAATTCGGCTTCCCCAGGGGACAGCTCAGCACATCCTGGGTCTCTGTTCACCATCCCTCGGTAGAGGGGAGAAGAACCCGCTTTGCCCACCCCAGCCTATTCCTGCCACAGGCCAGCCCGGTTCTGCTGACAGTCTGGTAGAGGGCTTGCTGCAGTCCCGGGTCCTGGGGTGCAAAGCCTTCAGTGCACACCTTGGCTTCACCGTAACCAAGTGAGGTGGGAGCTCTGGCACCCACTTTGCACTGGTGGCATCGGAGGTTCAGAGCAGGTGAGTGACTAGCTCAAGACCACAGCGAGTAGGGCCCGGGTTGAGGTCCTCTTCAAGGTGCAAAAAGTACCTGGAATCTGCAGAAGCAGCCAGACTGGAGATGAGAAGATCTGGATCCTGGGTGATGAACAGGAAAGGGGATTGGTCTGACTCCGCGGTGTCCCCACTCCAGGCCCTGGATCTTGGAAACTCTGGCACGCAGGGCTTGGGGCCCAGGGGGTTTGGGAAGGCAGAGAGTGCGTTCCCAGTGAATGGGAAGAGCCAGGCGACTTCGCCTCCCCTCTGTGGTCTCCGTGCACCACCGCCGGTGCTCCACGCGGGTGTAGCATCCCGGGTCCTCGTGCTTGGCTGTGCGGGATTCCTCGTCCTCTGCCAGGGGCGCGGGTCCCAGACACGCCGCACACCCCTGATCCTCCCACTCCACGAATCCGAAACGCCCGCGCGGTTCTGCGCCTACAGTGCTGCTCACAGTGTACCCATCCCCTTCATTCCAGGTGGGTGCCGCGGGTGACCCCTTAGCAATTTCCTCAACACCCCCCACACGTGTCACCCCAAATGCCAGGAGCTGTCCCCAGCCCTGGGATCTCCCCGCGCTCTCTGCGGCTCGACCCAGTCAACGAAATCATCCTCGAGTTGGATCCTTGGATGGAGGTGAGGATGGGATCATTACGCAGTTTGGGGTGCGTTGCAGGCCGCTCCGGAAGCGCGTCCTCCATCCGGGCAGGGATCAGCGGCACAAAGAAGGGGAACGAGGACCTACGGATTGAGGCTCTGACAAATTGACAGACTCCTTCCCAGGCGGGCTGTGAGGCCTGAGCCACCGGATTCCGGAAGCAGCGAAATGCGCGGCGGAGAAAACGAAACTTCAAGAAAAGGATGTTTGGGAGCTGCGAACGGAGCGCCAACGGGATTAGGGGGCGCGGCTACCGCCCCCGCCCCTCCGCCCCAGCCCCCAGCGCACCCCTCTCTGTGTTCCTCCGTGCGCCTCCGGGCAAAGGCGCAAAGGACAGAGGCGCCCTGAGGGTGGAGAGTTGCAGGAAACATGCTGCGTATCTGAACTGCTGAGAAGAGTTAGAGTGGGCATCACGCACCTCCTGGCCCTCTCTCCTCCGACAGCTGGTAGCCGCGGGTTGTGCGGAGGGAGCTATGCTCCCTGGACCAAGTGAAGCTCACTCTCCGGCCTACTTCCCCTGGATGCTCAGCAGGCGCTCAGAAATTACTAGCTGGATGAATGAGCCTCAACGAAAGAGCCCATCGGAGTTTCACTAGGACCCGGTCCCCATCATGAAGCCACCCGTTTTCTGCAGGAGGAAACCGGACGCTCAGAGTGGGAAGGCCAATGTTAATTCCGAAGCTGGTGAGCCAGGGTGCCGAAACTCAAACCAGAGTTCACTTATTTACGTTAAGGGTGCTTCCTCGATGGCCTTAGATTCTACAAGGCAAACAAGGGAGATTGCAGGAGGAGCCCTGCCTATCCCCTCTGCTCCTTTTCTTCTAGGCAAAGTCTTAGAAGAAGCCAGAGAAAAACAGAACCAGCAATTAAGAGGTTAAAACACTCCGCACCCCGGAGGTCCCCGGCCCGAGGCACCTCCCCCACCTAACTTCTCTGCTCCCTCAACATCTGTCCCCCAACAGCTGGGCTGCTCTCTGCGAGGGTGGGGGGTCGCTTCCCAGCTCTGAGCCTCCCAGGCACCCTCGCCCTGAAGGAGGGGGCAGGGTTCTCCAGTCGGAGCTTGGGTTCTAGGCAGAAGGCAGGCGAAGGCTGGGGTCTTGCCCTAAGTCAACTGGGCCAGGGGACAGGAACTTCAGGGGGAAGCCTCAGTGGCCCAGCCCAGGGCACTCTCTGAAGTTTGCCCACAAACTCCGGGAGCACACTTAACTCTTTACTCCCCACTCCCATGGTCAGGAGGCAAGTGGGCCAGGGACCATGGGGACCGGATCCTGGCAAAGTCAATCCATTTGGGGCCTCTGAAGGAGGCCACTCCTGCCCCAGTGCTCCCAGAGCCCACCCAGGGAGTCTCACATCACAGCACCCAGCAGGTGCTCCCTGTGTGAAGGCAAATGAACTGGACAAGGACTCTTAGGGTCAGCAGAGAAGGGTCTTTGCTATTCCACAGGCCCCACCTCCTCCTAGAGAGAGGCTGCTGACATATCTGACCAATAGAAGAAGCGAAGTGTATTGAATGTTTAGACACAGGGATGGTGGAGTCAGGCAGCCCTGGGTCTTCTCAAGGGTCCGCCACTGAAGGGCCTCAGTTTCCCCTCCTATAATGTGAGTAATACGAAAGTATCATAATCACAGGGTGGACCTGAGGATCCAATGGGATAACGCATGTAAAGAGTTAGCACAGTTCCTGGCTTCGTGATGAGCTCCATACCTTCCTCCGATGACCAGTGTCCCCACCCATGCCCAGCCCCTTTTCCACTCTGTCTCACTGTATGACCCTGGGTTCTTCACCTGCCACTCTCTCAGGATATCTGTCTCGCCAACTATGCAATGGGCATGATGCCTCAGGAGGCTGAGGGAGCCAGGAGAGCACTGTAGATCAGCCCATGACCCATGTGGGGGGCAGCAGCTACAGGTAGGTGGATCGGAGGAAGCTGCCTGGGCTTGTGGTTGATACGAATGCCCCAGAGAGGAACACTGTTTTTTTCCTTTACTTCTTCAAAGAAAATGGAAGGAAACAAATGTCCTTAACAATAACAACAAAAATTTGAAGAAATTAAAAGCAATATCATATTTCCCTGGTGGTAACTTTTTTCTGCTAGGACTCAGGGAGGGTGGGGAGCTGGGAATCTGCTAGAACCCCCAAGGGCTGTTGAGGTCCCTGTTAAAGAGGGGGTTGGAGAAGCTGGGACAGAGAGGTCCAGCAACCTGTTATCAAGGGCAAACAGCCAGTGGAAAACCAACCCCTCCCAACAACGCAAATGAGCCAGGGACAGCACTAGACCTCCAACCTCCCTCCACCACTTCCCACCTCCCTCTGCAGCTTCTCTTGGTGACTTTGGAGTGCCCTTCTAACTTCTAACTTCCAGTTCTGCTTAAGGAGACTGAAGGAGGGTCTACAAGGAGGGGCGAGATGGGGGATGGAACCTAGAAGACCCTTCAGTGGGGGATAAGACCCCAGTGCTCTCTCCCCCTCCATTCTGATGAGGATATTGACCTCTCTTGGGCAGAGTGCTCCAGTCCACCTTGGGCTTCAGGAAACAGAGGGCTAGAGAATCACAGAGCATGGTCTCTTCCTGAGCCCCAGCTCTTGAGAGGAGCTCTCTGCCTCCCATGCCATCATTCATGCTCTCTCCAGGAAGACCTCCCTTGCAGCAGCCACCCAGCGTCTGGGCTGCTGCTCAGAGCAGGCAATAGTCCCCTCCTGGCACACTGCCGGCTTTTCCTTTCCCTTTTTGTGGGTTTCATTATTTTTCTTACAGGTGGGGCTGCCAGGGAAGGGTTATGCCTGCAGGGAGACCTGGCTGGGGGAGAAATGATCAGAAGAGCCACAATTCTCCCCTCCTCCCAGGGAATGTGAGCTTTTATTCACTCCATTTTCTTAACCAAAATCTGTTTTAGTTTTGCTTTGGGGACTCTTGTCACTGGAAAAGGATTATCGCTCAGAACCTTCAGCCCAGAAATGGCCCAGCCCCATCCCTCCAGGCAGGCCTTGCTCCTCAAACTGCCTGAGGAAACGACATTAGGGGATTGTGCCCAGCATCCAGCCAGCCAGAGTGGCAATGGTAATCATCAAGACACCTACAGCACTTGCCATCTACGGAGCCTCTACTGAGCCTTCCTCCTTTTACTCCCTCTTTGGCAGCTTTCAGAGACAGCCCTGGAAGTAGGACACTGAGGGCAGAGAGATGCAGTGATTTCTCCAAGGTCACACAGTGATTCAATGTTGTCCTGATGGAGCTCAGTCTCTGGTTCACCCCAAAATAGCTGCACATTTCATACTCTAAGTCACCAAAGTAGGAAGGGGGATTCCAGAGCCAGTGGAGGCTCTGAATGGTGGGGTCAGGATCTAAGTTTTGACCAGCCCTAGAAGGTCTAGTAAGCATAGCATTTAAGGAGGCTTGGTCCAGCCTGGGCATGAGCTGGGGCTGGAGAAGCAGCAAGGAAATGTGGGCAGGTGGCTCATAGGGCTTCCAGGTCTGTTATCATCAGGAGAGCCAGGATTAGGGTCCAGCCCTGCCTTGCTCTACAGGAGGAGGCTGAGATATCATCCTGTTGGATTTCCCAAGCTGGAGCTCTGTCCCTGGTTAGCTGATGAGCCCAAGGAGCACCCCCCAACCCCAAAATGGCAGCTGAACTGGAGTCAGGCCTAGAACAAGGAGGTATCTAGACAAGGACTCTAACATTCATTCCCTGCCTTGGCCAGCCAATAGCAGATGGGATAGTGCAGGGAAGCATCACACTCTGGTTGCGTACCACACAATAACCCTGCTCTGCCATACACATACACAGCAGTCCACACCCACAAATCCACATTCATATCCCTTGAGTCCTCAGTGCCTGGGTGAAGGCATCACAGATTTCTGAAGCCTCACCCTCTCACCTCCGGATCCCTGTCCATATGTAACCTTGACCTGACCTTCTTGTGCACTGGCATTCACACATAGACACTCACACATAGACACGCACTCTTACACGTGAACCAAAAGACAAATGCATGTCATAAAGGAACACATATGCTGTCCACATATCCCTCACCTTGCTTAATGACACATTCCCTCAGTGCCACGACACAGATCCAAACAAGACACACACACACACACACACACACACACACACACACACACACACACAGTTTTGCAAGCTGACCCCTAGGCCACCTGCACACTCTGGCTGTACACCCTTTCACACCCATACTTAAAAAAAAGAGTCCAGTTCTTGAGCCATGCTTCCGATGGTTTTTCCAGAGTATCCCAGTCCAAAATGCTGCAAACTTCCCCCTAGATTCAAGGTCCTCTCTTTCCAAGTCCCAGAAGACTCAAAGTGGGGGTGAGGGGGGTTGCATTGACTTCTACCACATTCCCTGACTCCCAAGAAGACTGAAATCATGGCCTCTCCCCGAAGAGAGGACCGAAGGGAGGTCACTGGAGGTGGTGGTGGGGTTTATAGGAGGGTAGTTTTCTCTCCTTCCTGAGAAAGCCCCTGGGAACAGACATCCCCTCCTTGAAACTAATCACACTCCACTGTCTCAGGACTCTCTAGGCCCGGTGGTCCGGCATCAGGCCAGGTTCACGCTTCCCGCGGAGATCCTGCGGGTGGCTGCTGAGCCCTGACCTCGCAGTGAACTTGACCCCATGGCCGGGTCAGGCAGGAGCTTCTAGGTTTGGAGCGAGGCGCGCGCGCCAGCAGCCGGGGACAGAAGGACGAGCTCCGCTGGAGTCGCCAGTCCCCCGGACTCGGCCTGCCTCCAGGAGAGCACACCCCGGGGTAATGCTGCTGGGCTACAGCGCCCTACATTCCCCCTTCCAGTCCGGGCAACCCAAAGTCGGCGTAGACCCGGGACTGGCTGAAGCGATGACGAAGCTGGGACTGGAACAGCCGCCTGGGACCCAATCAGGACCCCAGACATTAGAGCGACGCCAGGGTCTAAGGTGCGGCGGAACTGGAGACCGAGGTTGGGTCTTAGGAAGAGGTGCTTGAATATGGGTTCGATCTGAGACCGGAACCCAGCGCGGAGCCGGGCTCAGAGACAGGCAAGCCTGGAGCCCAGCTCAGGGTCCCGCTCTGGGAGCGACGCCGGCGTGGCTGGAGTCGGAGTAGGGCCAGAGCGCACTGGAGAGGCAGCCAGATCAAGGCTAGGATCCGAGCGGGTTGAGGCCAGAGCCGGGACATCAGAACTCAACCGAGGCGCTGGAGATGGGAACTGGAGCCTGAGATTCAGGCAGGACCGGAGACAGAGCCAGACACGCGACGGAAACCGAGTGGGCCGCAGGAACAGGAGGCGGATCTCGGGCCAGACCGGTGCTGGCACCGGCGCGAAGCCTGGAGCTCCCAGTTCGTGGCGCTGACAGCCGGCGGGGTTTGCCCGGCGCCCCGGGAGTGCACTCCGGGCTCAGGGGCTCCGGAGCCAGACACCACGCGCCGCATAGAAGGCTTCCCTGTGCGCCGGGCCTGCCTGCGGGGACACTGTCAGCCCAGCGGCCGCAGCCTACCTGAAGTAGTCCATCTTGCAGAAGATCTCCTTGTTCTTGATGTAGCAGCTGTTCTGCTGTCGCAGCGACGTGCGGCACACGGAGCACTCGAGGCACCGCACGTGCCAGATGAGGTTGTTGACCTGGGGAGGGGGTAGAGTGGGGGCGGCTCAGCGCGGGCCTCTTTGCACGCCAACCCCCAGCCACCCTGCAGACAGAGACGCTGGGGCTCTGACCGTGCCCGTAACCTCCCCCACTTTCCTTCTGTAACCCAGAGGCTCAGGGAGGTAGAAACAGACTCTTCCCGCGTTTCAGACGGGACCCCGGGGGCGCAGAGAGACACGAAGACCAGCTCAAAGCCCCAGGGTCCGGCAGCGGCTGGGCCAGTACTCGTGATCAAGCGCAGCTTCTGGACTGCACCCCACACCCCGCCGCACACCCGCAACACCCCGCCCTGGTTTCACCTTGAGCAGATACCGGTCCAGGATCTCCAGGCCGCAGCTGGAGCAGATGTTCTTGCCGGCGGACGGCACGGAAGAGGCGGCAGAGGGCGGTGAGCAGACCGACGGCGTGCTGGGTGTACAGGGGGAGGCCCGACCCTCGTCCTTGTCCAGAGCGCCTGCCAGAGCGTCGGCGTCCGACTGAGCCTGCGGTGGGGGGAGAGAGAGCCGATCGCTGAGCCAGGGGCCCAACGCTGCAGTTGCTTCCAGGACACACCTGGGCCCCCAGTGCACCAGGCGACAACGAAATTCCCCTCCAGACGCCGGCCCCGGGCTAGAGAACTGGGATGGAGGAGCCTATTGGAGAGGAAGGGACGGGTTCGGCTATTCACACGCGCGTCCTGGGGGTCGGGAGCGGTCAGAGCCCACATTCTCGGTCGGGAAACTGAGGCTCAGAGAGGGGGCGGCGCCCTCAGGGATTCCCCCCGGCACAAGAGCAGCGGTTTGCGGCCGGAAAGCCGGGCCAGGTCTCGAGGGCAGGACCGCGGACCGAAGGCAGAGCCGAGCTCACTCACCATGGCGGGCGGCGCGGTCCCTTCCAGGCAGCGGGCGGTCGCTTTGCAGCCGGACCCGGGCTGGGCCATCACCTGGGGGAGGAGGAGAGGGAACGCAGGCGGTGGCGGCTGCCGAGCTGGCTCCGCTCCGCCTAAACCCGGCGCCTCCCCGCGCCTGTTATATAAACCAGCGCGGAACAATGAGTCCTAACTTTGTAGTGGGCATTTAAAGCCCTTCCCCACAAAAGCGGTGTCTCTCTAATGAAGCAATTTGAATTTGGATTGGATTTTTTCCCTCTCGCTCCCCCTCTCCCTGCACTTAACCCGTGGCTCTTGAAGTAATCGCTTAGTTCCCTTGCAATCCAAGCCTCCGAGGGGGAAAAAAACCACGCGCACATACACAAACTACCTGCAATTAGAAATTGTCGTGAATGCCCAAGATAAGAGGTAGCCAGAGTGTCAATTCCAACTGTCAATCAGTGAGATCCATCAGGCCGCCCAAAGAATTGCAAATTTGATTTTTTAATGGTAGTAATTAAAAATCGAATTTTTTCTCCCTCTACCCACCCCCCCTTCCCCGCTCCCTTCTCCTCCTCTCGACACGAAATGCAAAAAGGAGAAAAGAGAGAAAGAAAATAAAAAGGAGATTGGAGGGGAGTGTTCGCGGAAAATCAAACGCGGAGCGCGGGAGCATCAGCCCACCGGCCCGCGCGCAGCTAAACTGACGCGGCGATATTGACACGGATTCAGGTGCCCTTCGAGGGCCACTCGGGAGGAAACCCGGAGCAAAATGGGGGCAAGATCGGGGCGAAACGGAACCAAAAAGAGAATACAGAGGAGTCCGAGAGCAGGAAAAGACACCCTCCAGCCCCTCGGCGCGCCCGGGACGACTCCGCGTCCGGATCCTCGGCGTGGAGCCCGCACAAGCCCGGCGCAGGGGCGCTATCGGCGCCTATTCAGATGGACAATACCCGCCTCGCCTCCTCCAGATTCTCCTGTGTCTTGGCTAGATCGCTTCTTGAGAAATTCCTCCAACATTTGAATAATGTGTTCCCGCTTTCCGCGCACCCATCCAGCCCGCGCTCGCGTGCGCTCACACACTCACAGACACACGCTCTCGGGCGCACCCCGCACCCCCGCCACAGCGGCCGCCCGCCACCCGGCCCGCCCCGCCTGGCCCCTGCCTGACCCCAGCCGGGCCGCCCCGCCACTCGCTGGCTGGCTCACCTGGTCGGCGGCGGGGCCGCCCTCGGCCGGCAGCCGGCAGCCCTCGGGCAGCGCCGGGGCGGCGTTCTCATGCTTCCAGTACATGGGCCGGGGAGCCGCGGGCCCCGCGGGCGCGCAGCAGAGGGAGCCGCGCGGAGAGGGGCCCCGGCCACAGAGCGAGCAGAGGCTGCAGCAGGAGCAGGAGGAGAGCCGAGGCGTCCGCTCTGCCGCTCCGGGCCCGGCCCCAGCCCCCGCCCCCGGCCCGCGCGCAGCCCCGGCCTCCTTGGCTGCCGCCGCCGCTGCCTCGGAAGAAGGTCCGGACAAACTTAGAGAGGCCCCCGCCCCCTCCTCCTCCTCCTCCTCCTCCTCCTCCTCCTCCTCCTCCTCTTCCTCCTCCTCCCGGTAGTCCTCCTCCTCTTCCTCCTCCTCCTCCTTCTCCTCCTCCTCCTCCTCCTCCTCCTCCTCCTCCTCCTCCTCCTCCTCCTCCTCCTCCTCCTCCTCCTCCTCCTCCTCCTCCTCCTCCTCCACCTCCTCCAGCTGCGGCGTCGGCCGCCCTGCCGCTGGAGCCCCGCTCGGTTCAGGATGAGTCATGCGTGACCAATCCCCTCCCCGCCGAGGGAGAGCGAGACACACACAGCGAGGCAGCGACCCAGAGACACACACACACAGTCATATAGACACACAGAAACTCAGAGCTGCTGAGAGAGTCTGAAACACGCGGACATACAAAGGCACTGGCAGGCCCACAGCCACACAGCCCTCACACTGCCCCGCCCTCACAGGGCACCCGCCGCCCTCAGGCACAGCCCCCCTCCCAGGGACACACCATGTAAAGTCACACCCGATGCTCTGTTGGGGCAGTCCCACGCCTGGTACCTCTGTGTGCATGCGGAGGCAAGTGACTGCCCTTCACCTCATTTACAGGAGTACAGGCATCCACTGCCCTCACACACCTGCACAGACACCTCGGCTCCATAACGGCCAGAGAGTGCACTCGCTCCTCACTACTGAACGGGATTTGGCCGGGTCGGGAAAGGGTTCTTGGAGGGGAGGTGTTCCCCTGAATTCTCCTGGGAGGGATTGCTTGGGACGTGTCCCTTCCCTTCGGGAGGTGCTGAGCCATCCAGCCTAATGCCCCTCTCGCCTTCTCCATGGTTCTGCTGATGGAGAGGAGGGAAAGGCAGGGGGACCCGGGCTTTGAGAGAGGACACACAGACACCGACTCTCAAAGACAGAACCTCACACAACGAACACCCTACAACATATACACACACAGGTGAACACTCACAGCCTCAGCCCCCTTCTCCACACACAAACTGACCCCAGAGAGACACGTGTAAATATACAGACTCTTCTAAAAACAAACGTGCACACTCAGACTTGGACCCAGCCCTATGGACGCGAGGACGCCGCACCTCCGTGCCACCACTCATACCATTACCTCCTTAGTTACCCTCATTTACAGATGTAAACACCCCACACAAGTGTCCTTACACTTGTACACACATTCATACTCAGGAGAGCACAGACCCACAGTGCTTCAAACACATGTAAAACCTCCTGTCCTCTACTCAGACACCCACAGACACGCACACACATCCCTACAGGTGGCGAAATAACCACTTACAGACAGAAACAGCGCCACACCTCCGCAGACACAGGATTCCCGGTAGTCAGTCTCAGTCATGTACACACACAGGCACTTCCTAATGGACAAGGGCAGACAAGGGTATCTGCACAGCAACAACTCCGAAAGAGACAAATATCTGTTCCTTTCCAGGCACCAAGGTATACAGAAACAGCCCCAATGGCGTCCCCCACCCTCTGTACCCCTGCATTCCAGTCATTTATTGCTCTCAGACAGGAATTCAGAGTTAAAAGTTTCTCTCTAAACCCTAATCTTTTACACGAAGAGCACAATTGCAACGTGAAAGCTGGTGAGGTGTGTGCATTTGCACACCTGTGTGCACACACATACACATGCACCCTCAAACATCCAAATAATCACAAACAACCTAGCCCCCCTCAGATAATCTATTTTGCACATAATAAGCCCAGTTACTGCTCCTGGATACTTTAATCTTCGACAGGCTTGGCATTTTATAATCATGGTTTCATTTTCTTTTAACAATAACCTTATGAGATAGTGTATCTTATTGTACTGATTTTACTGATGCAGAAACTGAGGCTCAGAGAGAGCACGTGATAGGTCCAAAATGGTGTCACATAGCTAATGGCCAGAACTAAGAACTCAACAGCAGATTCGTCTGACATCAGAGCTTATACTAGAATTCCAGGCTGTATACATGACCATGTCCACTCTCTGCATACACACACATACTCGGGTGTGCACTATCACATTAAAAAAACAACAACAGTATTTGTCAGAAGACCTGGATATGACTCCTGGCCTCACCGCTTATGGGCTAAGCTTCTTTTCTCATCTGCAAAATGAGAATAATGATAGGATGACCTTTATCTCCTTCTCTTCCTCCCTTTCTGGGTGGCTGGGGAAAGCGGGAGGTCACTGAACATTATACAGACCTGCACGTCTGCCAGATGTGTGAGTGCAGAAGGACTCCAGGAAAGGAGAAGACCACGAGGATGGTACTGGCTTTGCAAAACTCCTCAGGCAACAGGTGTGGAGGAAGCTTGAGCTAAAACTAGAGGCAGATGAACTATGGGTGGATTCGGGGGAGAAAAAGAAGTATGAAAAGAGAGATGACTGCAAAGACCCAGGGGCTGGACAACAAGCTGTGGCACTTCTATGAGAAGGAATGGGAAGCATGCACCCTCTGAATGGTAATAGTAATAACTACCGTTTGTGGATCATTTATTTATTTATTTTTAAATATATTTTAATTGATTTCAGAGAGGCAGGGAGAGAGAGAAAGAGATAGAAACATCAATGGTGAGAGAGAATCATTGATCGGATGCCTCCAGCATGCCCCACACTGGGGATAGAGCCCGCAACCCAGGCATGTGCCCTGACCAGGAATCGAATCGTGACCTCCTGGTTCATAGGTCAATGCTCAAGCTCTGAGCCACGCCGGTCAGGCTGTTGAGCATTTATGTGCCAAGTACTGTTTTACCCGCATTTCTCTTTCGGGAACCCCAAAGAATGTTATAATATTATACCTATTTGATAGTTGAGAAAACAAGCTTACAGGAGCTTCATTTCAAGCTCTAGCACTCAGACTCCAGAACCTTACTTACTATTCAGTTTTGCCCCTGAATTCTGATTAGATGTTCAGAAAATCAAAACTGGAATAAGAGGCATTAAACTCAGCAGTGAAGCACAAGGACTCTGGAGCCGGACTGCCAGGGTGCCCATCTTGGCACTGCCCCTTATTACTGGGGTAACCCTGGATAAGTGATTCAGCCACCCTTCAGTCTCAGTTTTCTCGTCTGTAAAGTGGGGAATGATAACAGATTTCACTTCTTATGTTTGTGAAAATGAAGCAAATACTGCATGTTTTTTGTTTTTTTTTAAAGGCTTAGAATCATCCCTGGCATGCCGAAAGCAACAAATAAATATTAGTTATCATTACAGTATGGACTAGCTGTGTTGTCCAGTTGTTACTCTACTGGATGCCACTTCAAATATTTTATGGAGGAAGGCAAGGCATAAATCAACCAATGATCAAATATTATCCTGAATAACTTGCCTGAGGAAGCTGCAGAACCATTATTGCAACCCAGGGCTTGCCTGACTTCAAAGAAGATAAAAATGAAATTACTTTGGAAGAGAAAACTCTCTTCCAACAACGCCTGGCTGTAGCAGGAAAGAGAGTCCAGACAGGAGTGCCCTTGGCAAAATCAGAATTAGCAAATGTAATTCCTCCCATCAGGACATTTGACTTCTTCCTACAGGAGACTGAGCAAGTCTTTTCGCTTCTCTGAGCTTCAGTTTCCCTACTCGCAACTGGGGATAACAACACTTACCTCTCTGGATTCTGGTGACAATGAACCATCTATTAGAAACTAATATCTTTAAAGTGTTGCCTCTATTACTGCAAAAGCACCTTCTGTTGTAAACTGTTATAAGTAGTCTACATAGGCAATGTCATCAGCATCCTCTGTGAACAATGTCACCTAATTCTCACCTCAATCCTTCTCCTGGTCCCTAAACAGGACGGGGTGGATTTTGCTACCCTCCTTCACCTGAGTCCAGGTCCTTGGTTTGGGTTTGAAAAGAGGCTTCATTAGTAACTGGGTAATTCTGTAGGATTGCCCCCAGCAGCGGTTCCGCCCTGGCCCTGCCAGGGAGTAATTCTAGGAAGGTAATGTGAGCTGGGGGAGGCTGGAGACCCTGCTTCACATTTATTTACTCTGACAGCTAAATTGGTGAGCAAGGGGGAAATCAGATGAAAGCCATTTTCAGAGTAAATACTAAATACAAAATTTAAACATTCAGGTTGTGACAAATGGGAAAGGGGGCAGTGGGATATAAGCGGACAGCCCTCCCCACGCAGGACCCTATCTTCACCTTGCCACCTTCCTGGGCATTTCCTGTTTGACTAGAGGAAAGAGCATGGAATGGGCTTAGCACTGCATGACCCTGGGCAAGAAATTTACCTCTTCTGGCCTCTGTGTCCTCTTGGCTAAAATGTGTGTGTTGCTTGAATTCGATGAGTGGGGAAGTGATGGAGGGAGCTCTAGCCTTGGAGTCAGAGAGACCTGAGGTCAAACCCCAGCTCAACCACATCCTGGCTGGGTGAACTTGGAAAAGTCACTTATCTGAACCCAAGTTTCCTAAACTTTGGGGATAATATCAAGCACCACGAAGGAGTAAATGAGATCATCCGTGTGAAAGGGCTTTTTGGACTTGAAAGTATATTGCAAATAGGAGCAGCTATGGTCACCCAAAGTCCCCTTCCCATTCTGACATTCACTGTGGAAATTCAGGTCAGCGGGCATTTATGAAGGACTTACTCTGAACCAGGCTCCAGGCTGGGCAGAGGAAATGCGGAGGGTGTCATCCTGGTCCCTGTCCATGAGGAGCGCAGTCTACCGGGAGGGAAGAGAGCCAGCATTTGCAGCGCAGTGACACAGGTAGGTATCAGGAAAGGCGTCCTAGAGCAGGTGACCTTTCAGTGAAGTCCTCAGGGATGAGTAAGTGTGAGGCAGGCCATGCCTGAGGAGAGTTGGCTCAGAATGGCGAGTGGGTGCACAGTTAGTGGTGTTCTGTCTGGGGCAATGTCGGGAGATGAGACTCAGAGGTAGGTAGGAGCCAGGCTGTGGAGGGCTGAGTGCTGAGTTGAAGAGTCTGGAGCCATCTTCAAAGCTCTGGGTGTATGAGCCAACAGTTCAAGGAAGCAGCCTTCTCTCTGCAGAGGCAGCATGGCATGATGGTGCTTAGGGATCCTGGTCTGGAGGCAGGTGCCTGCCTGAGTTGATGCCTGACTTTATTACACACTGCTTGTGGGACCTAAGGTGAGTGACAAACTCTATGAGCCTTAGTTTCCTCAACCATAAGTAGTCATCAACAGAGAACCCATTCACAAATGCTGTGATGATTCTAAGAGACCAAGGCACATCTCTAAGCTAAAACCTTGGTACCGGCCTGGCATCCAGTAAGCACTCAATCACTTAGTGCCATTGTCATCTGTAAGAAGAGAGTATAAAGAAGGCACAGGAGACAGTAACTAAGGGGGGAGTCCTTTACGGGGCTAAATTTTCCTTCTTAGAGAATTCTGCCCTGACCACGCTATTTGAAGTAAGTCCCTGATACTAATCTTTTTCCAGCAGAGTGTATGAAAGGCTTAAAAATAGGCTAGATTGGAATAACCTTGCATAGCATGATAAGGAATTTCAACTTCAAAATATAAACGATGAGGGGCCATCCAAGGCTCTTAAGCATGAAGATGATATGGTCAAATTGGGGGTTTGGAAAGATGGCCTAAGCAGTCGACCAGTCCTTCATTGAGCCCTGAAGATATTGCACTAACCTTGGAGAGAGCGGATGAGGCAGCTACAGAGACAAGAATAGAAAAAGGAATATAATGAAAATGTAATTATTGTATGTTACTTTATTGTTATATATGGTCATATATTATATACATTTAAAGTGCGATATATATATATATATTCTATAATACAACAGCCTTCTAAATAATCTTTGCATATTAAATAAAGTTCTACTTAATATAGAATCATATATGGTATATAACACTAATACATATAGTATGTACAATATATGTAATATATGATTCTGTATACCAACACCTATAATGTTAATATATAAAGTTCATCATTTAGGAGACTGGGTGTGGGCGTGGGGGAGCAGAAAATGTCAAAGATAACTCCAGGTTTCTAATTTATTTTTCTCCATATGTTGTCCCCAAAGACACAGAACACAGTAGCAGTTGGGGAGGGGCTCAAGGGGGAATAATGAGCTCAGTTTGGGTTCAAGGGTAATACTCAGGTGGAGGTGCCCAGGGGTGAACTGGATATACAGGTCTGTAGCTCAGAAGAGAGGCTGGAGCCCTAGCTGACTTGGCTCAATGAATAGAGCGTTGGCCTGCAGACTGAAGAGTCCCAGGTTCAATTCTGGTCAAGGGTACATGCCTGGGTTGCAGGCTCGATCCCCAATAGGGGGCGTGCAGGAGACAGCTGATCAATGATTCTCTCTCATCATTGATGTTTCTCTCTCTCCCTGTCCCTTCCCCTCTGGAATCAATAAAAAATATATATTTTAAAGAAGAGAGGCTGGAGCTGAGACAGGAACTGCAGAGACCTCAGTGGAGGGTTGGCTGGTGAAGCCATAGGAGCTGGGATTTGACAGCATGCAGGACTAACTCCGCGCACAGAAGAGGGTTGATTCATTTGCTTTCTGATTTCACGGGAAAGCAACTTGTCCCTGAGGCTCATCTCATTTTCAGTAGAAAACATTTTTAAATGACAAAGCATATATGTAGTGATAAGCACTAAATCAGAATCAGGTATTTAAGACGCAGAAAGGTTATTAACTGCATGGGGGGACGAGGATGATGGGAAGATGTGTGTTAGATACACGGAGGTGTGCAGAAGGGACTTTCCAGGTAGAAGGAAAGTCTTGCACAGGGACGTAGGGAGCTGGGAGATTGCATCGTGTTTGGGTAGACAAGCACTTTCCTGTGGTTAGGGGAGAATACATATTTGGGCAGATTATAGAAGTCCTCAGCCCCCTGGCTTATCCTGTGTCTAAGTACTCAGAAGTGTCTTCGCTCCTCTCCTGATTGGTTCACTTTCTTCCCTGGGCTTTGTTCTTCCTCCAGCACTTCTCTTAACCCTTTTGCCTGGCTTGTGCTTCAACATCCTTCGGCGCTCAGCTCAGGTGTTGTTGCCTCTGGGAAATCATGTATATATGGCCTCACCTCCGTTTCCGGCTTGGTTAGGTGCCCATCTTCTGTGCTCTTGCAGCTCCTGAGTCTTCCCTTTATCCTGGTCCCTGGCACAGGGACCACACCTCAGCATCCTCCACCCTGCACCCTGCACCTCCGGCACATGGCAGATGCTCAGTACATGTTTGAGGATTCAGTCACTTTCCTTTGGATGAGGTACCTATCAGAAAGCTTGTCCATGGGGAGAGGCCAGAAGAGGAAAACTTACTTGGTTTTATTTTTAAGGCTAAATTTTCAATTCTATTTCTAGCTTAGAAAGGTCATAGGACATAGCAAAAATAAAATGGCATTCTATATAATCAGTAATCCTAGCCAAGTAAGACTGAATGCACAGGAACGAAGGTACAGCACCATGTTCTGGGATAAATTCTGACAGACCTGTTTTGGTTACTTTTTTTTTGGTTTTTTAAACCTAGAATTCAAGTCTCTCTCCAGAGACCACTGTCTGAGAATGAAACCGACCCAGAGGAAAACACAATCAAGAGATAGACAGATTCCTGACCATATCATTTGAACACCTGGACTTTTCAGTTACATGAGCCAATAAGTTTCTTACCATAAGGAAGTTGGAGTAGGGTTTTTGTCACTTAACTAAGTCTTGACTAATCTGTTCACACAGCTGGGGCTAGAAATCAAATTCAGGCACCTCTGACACCAAAGCTCTTTGGGTCTTAGTTCCTTATACAGATGATGGGATTTAGTCAAACTTGCATAGTGTTTTCTAGTACAGTGATGCTTCTAGGCTTGGATAGCCAGCTCTCTATTTCAAAAGATGTATAAGGGATCAGAGAGGTGATGAGGAACTGACAGTGCTAACTGCACACCATTCCTTCACCTGTGTTGATTTGATTCTGTGCCATTAACACCAGAACCTTCAATACCACAAAAATTTAGAAAGACATTTCCACTAATAAAACATAGTTCAGGGAAGGGCTCGGCAAACTTTTTCTGTAAAGGGCCAGATGGCACATATTTTAGGCTTTGTGAGCCATAGCCTTTGTTGCGCCACTCAACTCTTACTGCAGTGGGAAAATTGCCATAGAAAATACACAAATGATGGACATGGCTGTGCTCCAAAACAATTTATTTATGGACACTGAAATTTGAAGTTCATGTAATTCACATGTGTCATAAAATAGTATTCTTGACTCTTTCCTCAATCATTTAATGTAAAAGTCATAACCTTGTGGGTTATAGAAAGAGGGCGCAGGCGTTTGCTGACCCAATGACCCCAAGACTAGGTAGGTGTTTGCAGGCCTGGGTTCTAATGCTTGCCCATGAACTATGTGATCCTGGCCAACTCACTTTGTCTCTCTGGGTTTCTTTTTTCCATCTGGACGATGAGATTACATGGGTTGGCCTTTCAAGGCCCTTCAGCTCTCACGTAGCATGATTCTGATTTTTCATCAACAAATATTTGAGCAGCTATTACATACCAGGAATTGTTTTAAATGTTGGGGATATATGCCTGGCTGGTGTTGCTCAGTGGTCGAGCATCGGCCCATGAACCAGGTCATGGTTTGAATTCTGGTCAGGGCACAGGCCCGGGTTGCAGGCTCCATCCCCAATGTGGGGCGTGGAGGAGGCTGCCAATTGATGATTTTCATCATTGATGTTTTTATCTCTCCCTCTCTCTGAAATAAATAAAAACATATAAAAATATTTTTTAAAATGTTAGGGATATACTAGTAACAGTGAATAAAAGTTCCTGCTAACATGGAATTTACATTTTAATGAAAAATATTTAGGGTGGGAGCTTGGGTGAAAAAGGTGAAGGGAGTAAGAAGCACAACTGGTAGTTACAAAGTAGCCAGGAGGATGTAAAACACAGCCTAGGAAATATAGTCAGTAATACTGTAATGACTACGTATGGTGCCATGTGGGTACTTACTTTAGGGGGATCACTTCTTAAATTATATAAATGTCTACTATGCTATATACCTGAAATTAATAAAAATAATATTAAATGTCAACTGCAATTAAAAAAATTGGGTAATGATAAGTATTATTCAGAAAATAAAGAAGGGAAAAAGGATTGGGGAGTAACAGGACTGAGAGTTAAGAAAGGGAGGTCAGGTGGCCTCTTCATCATTGATATTTGCACAGACACATTAACAAATGAGCAGTGGGCTCTGAGGAACAGCTAATGTGAAGGCCTTGTGATAGGAATTCCAACAAGGCCAATGGGACTGGAGCACAGTGCACAAGGGGAATAGCAGAGGGCTCCATGGTCAGACAGGCCATTTAGGCCTTGTAGGTCTTTGGCGTTTATTCCAGGTGTGATGGAAAGCCATTGAGAAGGGAATGACATGCTCAGATTTTCAAGGATTGCTTTGGCTAATGTGTAGAAAACTGACTCAGAGGTGGCACTGGTGGAGGCAGGATAATAGGATGGTACTGCAATGATCCAGATGAGAGATGACAATGGCTTGATGGAGAATGGTAGCGTTGGAGATGGGGAGAAGTGGTTGGATTCAAGACATATTTTGAAGGTAGAGTTTACAGGACTAGATAGAAGCAGGAGAGAAAAAGAAAAATCAAGAATAAAAATGATGGGAGAAGTCCTATTTTAGGAACATGATTACATACCAGTAGTTGACAGTTAATTTATGAGCAAGAACTGATCCTGTTCTTTTACATAGCAATATTACATACGAGATATATTTGCTGACTCAAAAATTGACTGTACCTACCTTAATAGTAAACAACAGGGCTCTTAAGATATTTGGTTTTAAAAAACTTTAGCTGTTGATTTTTTACATGATTTGAAAAATCTTTCATTATGTGGTCCTCTGCCCCAAAATGGACATGCCAATTACAGAAAATCAACTGGTTAGGGTTACATTTTACATTTGATAAAATAGGAGCCGAGATTAAGATAGTTCACATTTCGTCTGAATATTTCCCTCAATTATTCACTCTTATATAAATCAAAATTATAAGTGATGCGATTTTAGCAAAACAGTAAGCCAACAAATAATTTTGAAGTACAGATAGCACTTGTATTTTACAAACCTTTCACTAAACTGCTTCCAGCACATTTATGACACACACATTTCTTCTTTTGAAACTTCTACTTTGAAAAAGGGATTAGCCACAGTATGATGCTTTCAGGGACTTCCAATAACGATTTCTTTTTAAATACATTTGCAGTGAGAACAGCTAGTCTTTTTTCTCATGTCTAACAACAGAATTAGGCAGGTGTAAAGGTGGAGAGAACTGTCTCTGAGGTCGCCGCTAGCCAGCCTTCTGCAGAGAAGGCTCTTAGATACAGCAACCCCCACCCAACCCCTACCTCTCCCTGACACATTGGCCCAAGTTCTGAGGCAAAACAAGCCTACCAGAGAGGTGCAGTCTTTATTCCAGAAAACAGATGAGAGATGACACAACTGCACAGACACTGTCTTCCATTTATTCAGAGGAGTAAGAATTGGTACAAATAATAAACATTGCTTTAAATACAAATAAATAATTCTGGTTTCTAAAGGAAACAGCTCTAGATAATTCAAAGTTAAGTATTTTCTAAGTTCCTATTAAAAATAGAAGACTATTTTGCATTAAGTGAGTTCTACATCACCACAACCCTTTGAGGACTTAAGGATAAAATAGTGAATTCTATACTCTAAGAAGTCACCAGAAAACTGGGAGATGATTCTCCCACCTCTGTAAACTATCCCCCAAATGGAAGGAGAGTTACGTGCATCATAGACAGAGCTAATGAATGCAGAAAGTATTTAATACCTAAAGATATCTAGAAAGATTTACCTTGGGAAAGGTGGTAACAACTTCCCTGAACCAGCTCTGTGAATTCTGAAACCCCACTATGCTGACGTTTTGGTTTAAGTGTCTTAAATTCACTTATGCTCATAGGAAGACTTAAGTTCCTATAGTGAAAGTTTCCTCTCGCTATGAATGACAATGGTAAAAAGTCTGTAATCACTAAGAATGGCACCCTAAGGTGAAATAATGATTTATCTGGTGAAGAGACAACGGTGCTGCCCAATGACACAGTCTGTCCACCTGGCACCAGGATGACCATATCACTGAGAAAAACACACTACCTAACCACACTACCAAATAAACACGATTTATTTTTCTCTCCCTATTGTTATAAGTCATGCAGTCTTTCAAGCCTTTAAAAACCACATAAAACATGAGGTCATTACCATCTTGGTGCCAGAGTAGTGCCTGCTCCACTGTGTCCACTGCTTGTCCCCACCTCACCCCACACAGGCAATCCAATTTCTTCTACTAGACCCCTAGGCAATTATTAATAAATAATGTTTGATAGAGATCAATATAGAAACATTCAGGTTTTCAAATAAATTTTGTTTTCTATTTAGATTGATCATGATACAATTCCAAATAGAACATTCTCATGCCATAAAAACAATCTCATGCAATAAGTGCATTTTAAAAGCCCCATGTTAATAACCAGATTTGTATTATAGAAGGCAGGATTATTTAGATTAAAAAAACGATCGATGATCACTATAGAATAAAAGCTGGATTTTCAAAGAGAACTTCTGTTGTGGTACAATATGCTAAATTTGATTCTATAGTTTTGTTGATGCAAACAATTTTAAGATATACGGCATATTTTGCTAATTGGGATTTTGAAACAAAAAGCATAATTGTTAAGCAGATTACCACAACATTTGCTCAAAGAACCAGCTCCCTTTTGCCAAGAACTTTTCCTTTTTAGTCCACTTGGAGGGATTTCCATAGTAAATTCTAGAACAACAATTCTCAACATGATTCAAAATCTCCCACTTTCCTCCCTGTCTCTTTTATGTTGTAAAGACACTTGAGCCCAGAAAAATGCCCTATTTTTTTTTTAAGACAGACGATAATAAATTTAGTTTCCTGATTTAAATAATAACATTTTTTGTTTGCCTTTCTCTCTGGCACACTATATAGTGTTTCTGGAGTTACAAATCCAAACAAACCAGCCAACTAGAGCATCCCAGTGTTCAAATCACAATTTTGGAAAGAATCCTATTTATTCTGGATGATGCTCAATTCCACACATACTTCAGGGTAGAAACATCCATAGGAACAGCCAAAAATGTTATTTTACCAAACTCTAACATGGGATTATGCTCTGCTGGGGAGTACCAGTCACATCTACAAAGTACAAAGGCAGAGGGTTTCAGGTGTGGAGACCAATTTGCTTTTGCTGCTACAGTGATTCATAACCATCATCTTCGAGATTTCCATGCTGTTCTAGAATAAGGAGTAGTCCTTTTTTTATCTGGTGGCTTAAAGTAGGAATAAACAGGCGCTGCTGGGTACTCGGCATCGGGATTTTCTGCCATCATTTTCAGCTTTGCTTCAATGGCTTTTATCTTTGCAGTGACGCTGGAAAAAGGACAGCAGAGGATCAGAATGGACTTGGGTACATTCAGAAAATACTGTGTATTTCTTCTTCCTTGTACTTCTCATTCATGTTTTAGAAGCAACAATACTCAAATAGGAACATTCAAACACACAAAGAATAACCAATGCTCTCATTTCAGGGACGAGATCTGAACCACCTGTTAAGTTTTTACTTTAAACCCAGACACTGTTAGGAGTACTTTGCATATTGTCACATTTAGTCCAAAGGTACAAACACTGTGTCTTGGCAGCTACTAGGCACTCAGAAATAATTCATATTGGAATTGAAAGCAGGGTCTGGAAGAGATACTTGAGTACCCATGTTTATAACAGCATTATTCAAAATAGTTAGGATACAAAAGTAACCCAAGTATCCATCCATTGATGGATGAACGGATAAGCAAAATATGATTCATAATACATTTTAAAATATTGTTCAGCCTTAAAAAGGAAATTCTGACATATGCTAAAACATGGATGAATCTTGAGGACTTATGCTAAATGAAATAAGCCAGACACAACAAGATAAATGCTGTATGATTCTAGTTAATATGAGATACTTTAATACATTTAGAGACAGAAAGTAGAATGGTGGTTGCCAGGGGTTGTTGTATAGAGTTTCAATTTTACAAGATGAAAAGAATTATGGAGGTGGATGGTAGTGATGGTTGCACAGTAATATAAATGTATTTAAACACTACTAAACTGTACACTTAAAATTTGAAAAAAATAATTCATGTATAATTGAAAGCAACATTGTAAGGTAGGTTACAGCCTTATTTTTGTACAGAAAGGTTAACTTACTCAATGTTAGACATAGCCAGTAAGTGGTATTGGTTGAGATTTGACTTCAAAGTCCATTCTAGTAACTATTACATTGTATCACCTTTTGAATCACCTTTTGAATCACTGAATAATAATGGCAAAAAAAAAAAAAAAAATCCTGGAAATTCTATGAAGTTTCTTTTTAATGACAAATGTTTGTTTATAAAGGCTATCATTTACAGAGTGCTTATAATGAGCCAGGCATTGTGCCCACATTTTATAGATAAAGAATCAAGTGCAGAAAGGTAGTGATTTGCCCAGGTTCACACAGCTAACAAATTACAGAGTTGAGATTCAAGCCCAATTTGTTTATCAAAGTCCTTGCTTTTCCCCTGCATCAGGCTGGGAGCTGAGCAGCCCCATATTAGAGAGAAGAGGTGAGGGGACATTGTGGAAGTTGTAAGGAAGTCCATTCTGATCAAGGTCATGGCAATCCTTGGATCAGAATGCACTCAGGCAGTGGATGTGTTTTAGCTCTGGCTCCCTTTATTTTCCATTCTTGCTGCTGTTCATGGTAACAGTCAGGGAGAGAAGCGTAGAAGGAAATGTACACATGGCCTTTTAGATGTCCTCAAAGGTGTGCACTGCTGCACACGCTCACACCTCACATGAGCAATGTGAATGAAAATGTTATATTACCAAGATGCATTCTGCCTCCGCTGTCATGAGTGGGACAGTGGGACATTGATGTTGTATGAGTCACACGGAAACAACCTTCTCTGATTAGGTAAAGATGTTAATACAGTGGTTCTCAACCTGTGGGCCGCGACCCCTTTGGCAGTCCAATGACCCTTTCACAGGGGTCGCCTAAGACCATCCTGCATATCAGATATTTACATTATGATTCATAACAGTAGCAACATTACAGTTATGAAGTAGCAACGAAAATAATTTTATGGTTGGGTCACAACATGAGGAACTGTATTTAAAGGGCCAGAAGGTTGAGAATCACTTTGTTAACAGAAAGATGTAAGCTGAGGTTCTCTGGGTTAAAAAAATGAATGGAAAACACTAGGTTATCTATTAAAAAGTGAAAACACTGAAAAAAAGAAACTAAAGACATGTTCACTGTAATATGAAGATCACCCAGCAAAAAAGGAGAAATCCTTTTCCTACAGGGTTAGATTTATGAAAACCTCCACAGACACCGATCTGTAATTAAAGAGGCTCAATCTTAGTGGGAATATAGCATAGTGGATATAAGTTCCTAGTGAACCTATTGATTTCATTATACTTTTTTAAATTTCTGAAAGTACAAAACAATAAAGCAGCACAAAATTAAGAAATACCAATAATATTAAACTTGTATTAGTAACACAAAAAGTTAATTTACCAATTTTATTCCTCCTGAAAACATTTCAGGATCACCTTCACTTTAATGAGATGCTTGCAAATCTGCTTTGTTTGGTGTAGATGACACAAAAGACAGGCTTTTTGTGTCTGTTTTCTCTTTGGCTCTCTATCCAAATAGGCATTGCTCTCCTGACTTTATGACTGAATACTGGTTTCTAATCCTTGTAAAATGCTGACACTTCTTCACATATCTTCTTCTCTTCCCCTGGAACAGGCTTGAGAACTGTATTCCTGCAGTTACAGCTGGAGTTTCTCTGAAGTAACTAAAATACTGAATTTTGAAGTCCAGTAAAACTGGCATTAAATGTGACCCTGCTATTTGCTACCGGCTGATCTTGGCCAAGATATTTTACCTTTTTAAGCTTCACTTTCCTCTTACGTAAAATGTGCATAAGAGTACTTTTACCAGAATTTTATAATTACATGACATATGGCATGTAAAGTGTTTAGCATAGCACCTGCTTCATAGTAAGCTCAATAAATCTTGGCTATTGCTATTGTTAATATATCTCCCTAGGCCAGTGGTTGGCAAACTCATTAGTCAACAGAGCCAAATATCAACAGTACGACGATTGAAATTTATTTTGAGAGCCAAATTTTTTAAACTTAAACTATATAGGTAGGTACATTGTTATTAACTTAATTAGGGTACTCGGAAGGCTTAGGAAGAGCCACACTCAAGGGGCCAAAGAGCCGCATGTGGCTCACGAGCTGCAGTTTGCTGACCACGGCCCTAGGCTACAATGCAAAAAACCAAACATACCCCCAAAACTCTACTTCTGCTCAGCTATCCATTTAACTTCCCCTTTCTCAACCCAGCCCTTAGTTCCTTTTGTTCTGAATTAAATCCAAAGATGTAACTGACAATTTATACATACTAGTACCAAAACTGTTATAGTGGCTGAGATGGTATACAGAATTAAAGTGCTGCAAAGTAAAATATTGTATAACGAACTCACAGTTAGGGAGGAATTAGTGTGTAATGACAAAGGCCAAAGAGACACAGGCCTTATTAAAATGCTTATTTTTAAGGTAAAAACTGTGTCTGATTTATCTCTGTATTCCCAGTGCCAAGCACAATGGCTGGTATGTGGTAGGTATACCCAGCTTTTTGTGAATGAATTCTATTTATAGGGGGATGGAAGAGAGGAAATGTATACATTCTGGAGTTTAACTGAACACATTCTCTGAACATGTCAAACATTAGTAGATTCTATTCTAGATTTAAAGTCTGAAGAGTTACTAGAGCATGGATAAAGGTTTGGAATGAAGAAATGGCTCAAGCTCTTGAGTAACTGTGTTTTTCTATAGTACACCATCTTACCTTAGGTTAGATTGAGTGGGCTCAGTGCTAGAGGATGGCTCAAGGCTGATTGGAAGGATCTTATCATTCTTGTTATGATCATACCTCTAGAAGTAAGAAAAACAGAAATTACTTCCTGTGCAAAAACCAGCCCTTTAACTGCAGAGCATGGGTCTATATACTTCAACCCTACCAGGATTTCATCAGCACATTTCTAGACAATTTTAGGACAGCTTTACATTTAGAATTAATGCAAAACTCCACACAATTTTGGCTTAAAGCTATACATTTAGAAAAAAGAAGTTTAGAAGAAGCCTCCCACCAACCATTAGTTCTCCTTATCTGGTAGGGAAAGAATTTCTAGTTTCAAATTCACGGGTGGCACAGGTACACGGCAGGATTGCCCTTACATTCTTATTTTAATGGTCACATATCACCTTTTACCATATTTATTTTACTTCATCCAAAACACTTAAAAATTTTGCTAGATTTTTGCCAAGTACCAAGCATAACATTCAACTCTTAACAGGCCTGAGTGGAGAAGAAAAATAGTAATAGCTTTCAGCCACTGATACAGAAAACATTCTCCAGATTCTCCAGGAAAAGAACAGTTTAATTTGATGTGAGAAATTATATACTTCTTGTAAAAAGTAAAAATAATATGACAGAGCAATCAGGATCCTCTGGTCAAAAGACCTGTAGGAGAAGGGAAGTACGAGGCACAGAGAGTCTCAAATGAAAGAAGGAATGAAGAATGGTTTCTCTTGCGTGCCTTTTCAGTGAGATGCAGAATGAGAAAATGACAGCCAGTCTGGCAAATGAGACTGGATTTTCTTTTGAGTAAAAAAGTCTTTGGTAATTTTCCTCATTTCTATTTTCCAGGTAGTGAGCCCTGGAAGCTGAGAAGACTCTGTGGCTGACCACCTGAAACACAGGATCCAAAGTGTCTGAGCTCTGTTTTCCAGCTTGGACACTGAGCTCAAATGTTTAATTTCTGACTCTTCCAGGAAGCCTGTTGGGTGGAGTCTCTGATCAAAAACCCATGCTCATATAGCTAAAGACTGAAGCTTCAGTTTTAACGGCCACAAATCTTTTTGTAGGTCTCCCAATCTCACTGCAGAAGGAAGGGAATCAACTCCTGGGGTTACTCCAGTCCCTGTACTTCACCACCTCTTTCAGTTTCCCCAGCCAGGACAGAAAGCCATTCATTTTTAAAAATGGTCATAGCTTTTCCAGTGCGCTCTCCCAAGAGACCTCCTACAAGACGAATAAGGCAGTGTGCCACTTCTCAGGCCTTGAAGACAATACAGACCCTGCAAAGTACCAAAAATAACTCTCAAAATATCTGGTGTAATGAGATGCCAGTGTTTTAAGCACTCATGCAAACTACCCACTTCTCAAGCATTTAGAATAAACATATTCAAACTCTTCACAGACTTGAGAGGCTGGGGAGAGTCTAATAATGCCTAAAGCAACTAATTTTAAAAATAAATACATTTTTTTTCTTCCAAAGAACCACCCCACCAAAAAAAATGATAGAGGTCTGAGTATACACATCAGCCACATGGAAAAATCAATCAAAAACAGAATCTGTGGGTATGTGGAGAGAAACAATGAAGGAACTTAATCCCTCTTGAGATGCTTCTCAAAAGAAAAATCTGGCAACACACATGGTAAATACAAGTAGGAGATCAGAGTATGGCTGTTCCAGATGTGAAGAGACTGGGACGCAAATGGGTAAGTGGACAATTGTCTTTCGGAAGACTCATTAGGATGAGCTGAAGCTGCCTTTCCAGCGTCTCACACTTACCTTGACTTGAGCATGGGCCCATCGCACCACCAGCTTCTTAGACAGAGCCAGCTTGCCATTGAGACACTGGATGGCTTGTTCTGCTTCCTGTCCAGGAAAGGGCCTACAGTTAGTCAACAAGTCAAATGGCCGACAAGCTACATGTATTCACAAGGGCCTCGTTAGCTTTGATGGCTGAATTTCTAACCACACCACTTTTGGTAAACAATTGGCAAAAAGTTTACAAAGAAAAAAAGCAAAATAATAAAAAGGGTATGAGCTTTTTAGTCAAACAAAAATTTAAGTGGCTCTGTCACTTACTGGCAGTTTAGTGTTTGGCAGGTCACTTATAAATCATCTCTCTGAATATTAGCTTTTTCACCTGTAAAATATGGAGGATACATACTCCTCGATGGTTTGTGAGGAGTAAAAGAGTACATGGAAAGCATGGAGCATGTGGGAAGCACTCAACCAACATTAGCTGACAGTATTGTTATTAGGTGATACCTTCCTACCTACTTCTGTTAGTCAGGGTAGCACTTACTGTGTCAAGAACTAGTATTCCCCCCAGGAACCCTGGAACTGTATCCTGGACTAGGGCTCATACTCCCTGGATCCTAAGTGAGAAACAGTAATGGCCTCAAAGGATATGGGAGTGAAGAAAACTAAGCCGGAAAAAGCAAGAGTAAGTCAAAGAGACTGTGAGCAAGGTATCTGTGAGCCAATCTATGCACCTGGCTTTCCAAACCAGAAGTCCCTTGACCTTTTCCCTATCAGACACAGGAGCAACCAGGCTGAAAGGAATTCCTGAAGCTGGATAACAGGCACTCTAGGACATTCCCAGGAAGCCTGGCTGTACTTTTCCATCCTGCTGAGCCTTCTCTGCTCTGTGTGTATCCACAAGGCATTCGGCCAAGAGGAACCATGTTCACTGAGGGTGAAGAAGCCCTTAAGGAACAAAGAAAAGAAACAGGGACAATCTATTTGTGACCTCAGGCATTCCAGTCTGGTTTTACTGGTGGTTGCTTTATTCCTCTGGAGCTTACCAGTATGACCTTCAACAAATACTTATTGAGTACTCACTATGTGTCAGATATTAAATAGTCACTGGCTTCCTTGCCTCACTACAGCACGTAAAGTTAAAGGGATGAATAAGAGGGACATTTTATTCTCCTTTTAAGTTTCATTTAGTCAATTAGAATTTACATGGCACTCTCTATTAATTCTGTAGCATCAACACTAATAAGATGCCAGCAGTGACAAATGCTTCAAGAAATAATTTCCTATCTCTATACCTTGTTTCAAAGTTCTTGCAGTCAACATTACTGTTAAATGTCAACTATGTTTTCCTATGCACCTTCATCTAGTCTCTCAACTTCCTATAAGGTAAGAAGGGTGTAGGTTTTTAATCCCCATTTTTAGATGAAAACTGAGGCCAAAGAGGTTAAGAGACTTGTCCAAAGTTAATAAATAAAAGAGCCAGAATAGAAGATAGGCTTTGTGACTTCTAGTCCAGCAAGACCACAGATTTTAGTTGTCTGTTAAGAATTGTCATCACGCTCTATCATTGGGGAAAAATAAAGTATTTACAAATGCTAACCATATCAGGCATTCTTTCAGTTTCCCCAAAACTTGAACAATTAGAGCAGCAATGTATCACTTATTGCCTATCAGAGCTGCAAAAAAAAAAAAAATCCCCAGTACGGGGCAGGACAATGACATCTCAACACATACTGACACATCGTTTCTTGACAACAATCTGGCAGTTGTATTATGAAAAATATGCATGGCCTTTGTTGAGGCCACTCCATTTTCCTGAGTGCAGTAGATATGCATGGTTAGAGTTGCAAACGTATTCACTACTGCACTGTTTACACTTGTGAATAACTAGGGAGAACCTAAATAGCTAACAGTTAGTCAAATACCATATGTTCATATAATGAAATATTATGCAGTCATCAAACATCCTGTTGATTAGCTTTTAAACTGAGGTCTGCTACATGTAATAAAATGTATAAATATTAAAGATACAGATCAATGAATTTTTACATATTTAAATCTATACCAGTGAAACCACATTATGATACAGAATGTTTTCTTGCTGTGTATTAGGTGACAGAAAAAAAATTTAGTATACTTTGAGTGCCAAAGAGGATCATATGATCCTATTCATGTATTATAAGCCATATATGCGTGTATGTATAAAGTCTTCCAGGGTTGTTGTTTTGTTTGTGGGAATGTGAAGAAAGAAGAAGAAACTAAGAGACACACAACTAAAAATTAACTGATTATTTCTGGATATCTGGCTGATAAATTAAGCCACGTACCTACTGGGTATATTTTCATCTATAATAAGCATGCTTTACTTTTATAATAAGAAAAACATCCAAATACAATTATTAATAAAACAATAACTAGACAATGTTCTCACATAAAACTAATAAAGTTACAGAGAGTACTGAGCAGTGTCTCTATATTTAATAACATTCAAATTCAAGTTCTTTATCAATGCGTATCCATCCCAAGGACAAAATTTTAATACAAGATACATGTATATATCATGATTGAGGCTGGATGTTTTCTTCCTTTAGATATATATTCAAATTTGTATGCATTTAT
The DNA here is from genome assembly GCF_014108235.1 of Myotis myotis. NCBI lineage: Eukaryota > Metazoa > Chordata > Mammalia > Chiroptera > Vespertilionidae > Myotis > Myotis myotis. Next base: position 14,675,063 of record NW_023416316.1, read on the forward strand.
TTGGAGACATTCAGAAGAAGGGTAAATTTTTAAGAAATTGAAAGAAAAAAGCATTTGTGGGTGGCTCACCACAGACAGGGAGGGCTTTTGTACCACAGGACAAAACTACTGAAAGAGGAGGCGGCTTTGTTGGTCAGCCACTAAAGGCAAAAACAAAGCAGACGAGGGAAGAGGATGTCCATTTGCTTCATGTGGGCATCCCAAAGCATTTGGTCAGAAAAGTAGGTCAGCCAGCCACCTTTGTCCGAAAGCCTAGGGAGGGTAAATTTTGGAAGCTATTCACTAATTCTTTCGTTTACCAAGGACCTCCTTTAAGACTCAGAGCAAGGCACACAGGCATTAATCAGACTTGGCTCCTGCCCGCAAGGAACTGCTATTCTAGCAGTTAAAAGACATGCACAAATACTTATGGGAGAGTCTAAGTACCGTGAAAGGGGAAGCAGTCCAATTACCTGCTTGGTTTCAAAGTTAACGAAACAGTACCCTCTGGGCTGTCCCTCCAAAGCACCTGACTTGTGGAAAAGGAAGTCGAACTGCTTTACCGTGCCAAACTTCTGGAGGAGCTTCAGGAGGTGGTATCTGTGGGGAAAGCACAGTCCATGAGTACTCTCAGGGAAATCTGTTGGCCAATGAGCCTGAGTATGAGATAAAAGCAAGAGATAATTTACTCCAGGGATAACATCTCACGCCCCCGCCCCCTGCCTTCCTCCAAACTGCTCTGTTAGTCTATTTGGCAAACAGAGTTGTTTGCCTCTATTTGGAATGGGAACGAGAATTGTCATGGCTATGCATCTGCCCAGCACAAAACTACCAAACAAAAAACCACACCTAACAAACAGCTGTCTGGCCCACAAGCACCATTTGTTTTTCTTTTGGAGAAAAGCTCAAAAATAGTGTCAATTTATTTATTTTTAACTTCTTGGCAATGAAATAATATTTGTGAATAACCACAACTCCATCAGAAACACACACACTCCAAAACACACACACACACTCCAAAAGTCAAAAATAAAGTAACACATACACAATCACACAAATAAGTAATCCAGAAAGACTTCCCTATTAGATTGTAGCATTAACCCCACACTGCGCTTGTGAGAAACTGCCCCAAACCAAGCCACAGCTAGTGGCACTTCCATTATTAAGTGCTTGAGTTTCAATCTCTGATGTGACTGAACGCCAGGACAATGTGGAACCACAATGTGACTGAAGCTGGTCTCACACAGGACAGGGAACCTGGCCAGTTCCATCCAGCTGTGGGTAACTAACAAGCCTGTTTCTTAACACAGTTTAGACTCTGGAGCATGGTTGAATAAAACATATAGCTGGCCAGGGAAGAAATTTATTCCAAGCTTTTGCTTGCCACTCTGCCCTTCACCCTCTTCTTGGATTCCTTTCTCTAAAACTTATTTGGTTTCTATAGAGCTTTTAAGTTATTCAAACAGATGTGGCCTTAACAGGTTGCTGTGGCCAATCTCAATTCCGACTTCCTGTCATCTGATGCAAGGGTGAGACAAACCAACAGCTCTCCCGTTTCCTTTTCCTTTGGCCTTCCTCCTGGCATCCTCCACACTATTCAAATGGAGTCAAGGCTTTCTCTAAACAATGCTGTCCCTGTGATACTAAAAAGGTATCAGCCCACATGCTAAATCTGTTATTACTGGGAATTCGACCCCACAGGGAGTCAGTAAAGCTGTCCTTACAGCCACATTTATATTCACATTGTTTTCTAGGAGAAACTCATCAAGATTTTATTCTTGACTAAGAATCTCCTTTGGGAGGCAGAAAGATAGGAACTGGATCATAAGCTCTACTGAATTTGACACTAACACACATTGACAAGCAAGCCCATTATCCTGGATCAGGTGCCTGACAAAGTAGAGAAAGGAAGACACAATACAGGTCTTTTACTGGGGCAGGATGCAAGGATCCCAAGGTATCCTGTGGATATTCATCTGGTCTTTAGACCTATTTTGAAAGAAAAAACAACCTTCTCGTTTCTAAACTCTCAACTCCCATCAGGAGACCTCAACTGTGAGTGAGAATTTAGGAGGTGATTCATCAGGGGAAAGGGAGACACCTCAGCACACATGTCTGGTTTACTTGATTTTTGTAACAGCAAGAGTGACCCTCTGAGCAGACAGATAGGCTACAAGAGTCTCCCTCAACGTCTCTCTCTAATTCACAGCTGCATTTCCCACTTAGTATATCCATTCAAACCATAACACTGCACCAGTTGCTATGAATGGCGGGTCAAACCTGTTTTGTTTTTTTTAAACAATCTAAAGGACTCTGTGGGCTGGTCATCTTTTCATTAGCTCTATTCTGCTTAATAGCCGGAAGGTAAGACGATCGGCATTTCCTAGGAAATGAATTTTAATTTACTCAGGAAAAAAAAAAAAGCCGGCAGATTATTCTTTGAAAAGCTAACAAATACGTTTTGCCCGAGAAGCCCGACCTTAAGATTCCAGGAACATCTGCTTAGGTCTGTGTCTTTCAACTTCTCCAGGATTTCTTTTCTTGTTTGATAATTTCTTGAAATTATCGGAACACCGAAACAAAAGGAATGAAATGTTTACTATTTTGCTTCCTGGAGATGGGGACTGCAAGCTCTGATAGTGAAAAAAGCCTGAAGACTCTTGCTTTCACATCTGCAAGCACTTTCATCTGCTGCTAAAGAATGGGAGATCTCACTACTCACCAGAGCCTTGCTTCCCCGCTGCAGGAAATGTGGGCCCTGCAGGCTTCTGGAGCTAGAGAATTACTACACCAGCAACTTAAATCAGTGTGTTGTTGTTTTTTGTAATGGGTCTTTAAATGGCATTCCTGCCTAATGGCAAATAAGTAATTAATCTATACAAATGTTAAAGCAAACAACTACTATGTGTCAAAAACTGTATTGGGCTCTTGGACTATCCCGATGAGTACAACTAGGTCCTTGCCTGCAAGGACTTCACATTCTGGTTAGAAGAGGGAGATATGTAATCAATTACAGTGTCATGCTTGCACATACAGGTAAGCATAAAGATGAAGAGGACCATTGTGCAGGGAAAGTAGTGGTCAGTGAATGCTAAGTACACAGATAGATAGGTGACAAAATGTCTGATCGATTGAAAGAGAGTTGGGGAGGCACTAAGAGATGAGGCTGCAAGGCAGGAAGGAACAGGTCATGAAACATGTTGTGTGCTTAGTGAGGGAATTTTAATTTGATGCTGAAGGCAATGGGAAGCAACAAAATGACATTTAAGATGATATTTAGTGCACAATTTGTTTCAAAGGAAAATTTCTTTCTAAACTTATAGAAACTGTTATGTGGCAGGTCTTCATGTTCTATGCTTTGTATGTAATAGACTGGTCTTACTGTGTTCCAAATTTAAGTAAGCAAACAGTAAAGACTGCTTCATAATGCATTTATTTTTCCTTGCATTCTAGTTTATCTGTGAAAGTCTGTATCAGAACGACATTTCCACCTGGATGACTCTCCACTGCTTTCAAGTTTACTTACTCTACCCCAAACTGACCTCTTCCCCTCCACAAACTTTTGCCTCTTCCCAGCTATCCCAGGGGTCAGTGTGGACAAGATTCTTTTACATTTCTCAGGCAAGAAACATTAGGATCATCTTCAACTCTCCACTCCTCTTCAATCACTTTTTCTTCATCTGATTCACCACTGGCCTCCAAGTTCACTGTCTCTATCTAGGGGATATTAATGGCAGACCTGTAGCTAAACTTCATCATTAGCCTTGCCCCTCCAATTCATCCTTCATACTAATTTTCCTATTAAAACACTAGAGGCCCGATGCACGATATTCGTGCAAGAGTAGGCCTTCCTTCCCCGGCTGCTGGCACCGGCTTCCCTCTGGCACCTGGGACTCAGGCTTCCCTCGCAGCCCTGGCTTCATCCGGAAGGATGGAAGGACGTCTGGTCTAATTAGCATATTATGCTTTTATTATTATAGATCATTTTCATGATATCAGTCTCTTGCTAAACACCCACAATGCGTCTCTTCTACATGAAATTCAATCGGGTGTGAATTAACTTTTAAAGACAAATATTTTCACTATCATTTAGTATTCAACCTCTCCTTTAGTAAAAAGGTCTTCATGAGCCCAGCCAGTATGGCTCAGTGGTTGCGCATCGACCTACGAACCAGGAGGTTCCATTTGATGCCTGGGTTGCTGGCTCCATCCCCAGTAGGGGGCATGCAGGAGGAAGCCAACTGATTCTCTCTCATCATTTATATTTCCATCTCTCCCTCTCCTTTCCTCTCTCTGAAATCAATAAGAACATTTTTTTGTTTAAATAAAAAAAGGTCTTCCGGATATTCTGCTCACACAACAATCTTATTCCTGCCTTTATTTATGATTCATTATTCATTTAGAATGCTCCTTCTTAGAGAATTTCTCCTGGCTTTATTCCTGTTCATACTTCTTATGCACAATGCTGTGGCTATTAATTTGGCCTTCTACACAGCACATTTAATATTTGAAAAAGAAAGCAGTATTAACCCTTCAGAGGAAACCACAGTGTGGAAAATAGACAATATCTAAAGACATGAACTTTTCAGTTTTTCTGTTGAAGATACTAGTAATACACACACACACACACACACACGCACACACACACATCTAGTATTTATTTATTTTTAAAATCTTTGTTGTTGAAAGTATTACATATGTCCTTCCTCCCCCTCACCCCCTTAATGATATTTAGAGGTGTTGTTTTATAGTTAGATTTGAGTCCCATAATTTAAAAGAAGTCCTTACATTTTAAAATTTAGACTAGGATACTTTAGGTTATAACTATTCAATTATGTGAACTATTACCTATTTGTGCAAAGAGCACTAAATCAGGCTGTGGGAAACTGAGTCAACTCACTTAACTCTTCCTATAAAAGAGGGAAAATATCTGTTCCACTGGCTTCACAAGGTTGTCACACTCTTAAATAAGATGAACTAATGCAATATTAGAGCTAGAAAAATGTTCAGATCATTTAGTTGAATATTCTCTTTATAGGTAAGAAATTTTAAGTATAATGTAATTGAAAGGAATCAGAATATAGTAGAAAGAACATGAGTTTGGAATCTGCTACCTCCATAAATAAGAGTATGTCATCATTCCTCTAAATCCAAATCCCTAAGATCTGTTTAGTCATTTGGATATTCCTGGCCTCTAGCATGGCCCTAAAATGGGCAGTTTTGCAACCACAAAGTGAACACAAATAACGAGCAGCAGAATATTAGAGTGCTGGACAGTTCATTAGGAATGCATATACTGTTGAGAGGAGAGCCTGACTCCGATTAATAACTAACAAGCACATGCACATACAATTACTACTAATAATTGTGCGGTAAAGTTTTTAACTGTTGCTGATTTACATATTTCTGTAACTATTCATGACAGCAAATACTATAATTTGTCTCCTAATAAGAGGTAAAAAGCATTTCTATAGGAGGGGTATTCAGATAGTTTATAGAAGAGATCAGGAGGAGGGATGGTAAAGAGTATGAATATACAGAATCAAGAGAGATAAGAATGGTTTTGTTGAATGGAAAACAGGCAAGAACTAGTACCAATCTGTTGGTGGGTGTCAATTTCATTACGAAAACCGGAGGTGCTCTGCAAACTTCTGGCAAGTCATTAGAAGTTTAGAGATTTGGATTCAAACAATACCCTCTGAGATTGAAGTATAAGCCAGGCACCACAGGTCACATAAGTTTTATCATGTAATCCTTCCAATGTTTGGGAATGACTGTATTTTAATAACTAGTCTAGGCTATTACCTACATTGAGAGGAACAGGATCCAGAAGTTTCTCTGCTTCAAACACTTGGAAGGAAATCACATATTCCTACAAGATTAGACCTATCATACTAAAATGTTAGTTTTCTTTGTTATAATTAATTTAATTAAATAGGTAATATTAAGTATTTCAAGCTAATCATAGGCTATGATTGGTAGCTATGTCTTTAAAAAAATTGATTACTATTTAATCAATTGGCTTAACAGAGAAAATGCTTTAAAATGAGGAGTCCATAGAGGAAGAAGAGTGAAAATGATCTCTGGTGATACAGAAGCGGGAAGCCACAGGTAGAAGGCCCGACCTGCAGGTTAGGACTTGCCCCCCACTTCTGGCCTGACGTAAAAGAGCAGAGGCACCAGAGGGAAAGTTTTGATTCAGTGTTGTTAACGCTGTAACTGAAGAAAACATTCATAGACTCCAACTTACGACATAAACCGAGGTGGCAGGTGCCCACTTGAACCTTCCTGACAAGCAGCAGGACACACTTAGAACAAGGGTCTCATTACAGGGAATTGCAGCCAAAACAATGAACAGTTTCCACACTCCAGATTTCCACTCAGACAAGCAGGGGTAGGAATGGAAACCATTCTTGGGAGTGTCCCCTCACAAGCTTGGGTTTTAGATGAGGGAAAGTTTTTCTGATCAACACACATTAACTGAGAGGCTGGGCAGATTCACACATTCATCCTCAAAGCCATGAGCCATAAAGAGAACCAAAATCAAAGCACAGTCTATATTTCAGGGCCCCCATGACCATGGTCACATAATATGGGGCAACACAACCTTAAATACCATCATAATTTCCAGAGGGACCGAACAGTATCTACATTTAGCTGATTTGAGCTTGAGCAGGTTTAAGGAACTAAATTTTCTGTCATGATATGTTAGTTTACATCCCTTTTCCTGTCTCTTAATCTCAACCCTTAAATGTACCTCCTCTCTTTCCAGACTCTGAAGGTTCCGCTGTCTCTTCTCCCCTTCCTTTTAACATTATTACAAAGGGAGTAACTACTAGGACTGATGAAATCTTCCACGTTTACTTTAAGCACTGACCCCATCTGGCTCAATCCACTCACCCGCTACCAACCACCACCCTGAACAACTGGGAGAAGGAAAAACATCTCCATTCTCTTTGCTCAGAAATTCCTTTCCACTATAATGTCCACAGCGGGAAGAGTGGGGAGTCAGGACAATTCAATTACTTTTCTGACTGTGGTGGGCAAGGCACTTCCATCTCTTGGGGCCTCTACTGTGGGTTAAGAGAACTGGACATATCAGAGATTTTCAAATGGTCCTCATGGAGTCCAATAAGTGATTGCTAAAGACAGGGTGGGAGTTACCAAAGGCTGTGAGTGCGCCTCTTCCCCTCCTTTAATCAGAGCAGCTCTGAGCTTTTACTTTATATATATGTTCTCATTACTTTAAGACAAGGTTCCTCAGATTTTAAGAGTTGGAAAATGGCTTAGCATAGGGCACTTGGCACACAGTAGGCACTCAAATCATTTAATGAATGAAAACCAAAGGGACTGAGGTGATCTCTAAGATCCCTTCCAGCTCTGACCTCCCATGGCTGTTTAACATGAATTAAAGTCAAATGCTGCCCCTCTACCTGCCTATGAATATACTGAGACTTCTGCTTGTTCCTTCATTTTGAGGAAATCATGCCCAAAGCTGATTCTAGAAAATAATTTCCTGATCATGGGTACAAGGATTCAAATAGTTGATCTCTGGCAAGTAGAAAAAAGAATATAGTTTAAAGGCTATCCAAGTCTATGTCTTTGCAGTAGAAGAGTCCAAATGTAAGAAAAATACCAAAATAACAGGCTAATAATAACATCACATCTCCTTTAAAGACAACTGAAACGTAAGTAAAAGGGCCAAAATATATCCTACATCCTAAAAAATTCTTCTGAATACCACTGCAGACATCCCCGTTTCTAGGCAATGAATCAAGATGACTTTGACTTACTCTGTGATTTTGGGGTCCAGGTTGCCAATCCATAACCGATGCCCTTCCTGTAGGGAACCCTCTGACAGGATGGATGCGTTCTCCAGGGGAAGAGTTTTGGTTTCTGCTTCCATCAATCTCTATTAAATACTAAAGGAAATGCGAACATTCAGACAGCAGAAGAGCAACACTGTGTGAACATGAGACTTCAAATTCAGTTCAACAAACATTTATTCAAGGAGGGAATGCCCTGGGCAATCCTTCAAAGGCCTCAGTTCTTCCACAACCAGGGCCCCAGCACCAGTTCCCTTGGGACAGCTCCTCTGGCAGCCAGAAAGTAAAAGCTCCCATTTAAGGTGAAAGGGGTGTGGTTCTGTGTGTAGAAACTCAAGTTTTCCTCTTCTGAAGCCAGAGGCTGACTGGGCAGGAGGCCAAAGTCTCTCTTACTACACGATACTCCAGTTTAACAATTATCACCCAAAGTAAGCCTTGGAAACCACCAGAAAGAAAGTTAATGACACTGAAGAAGATGGGTAAGGCGGAGCAACAGTATACCTCTTCCTCGTGAAAGAGGCAATACAGGAAATTAAAGGCCACAGATTTTGGAGTTAGAACTGAGTTTGCAAGCAGGTTATGTGACTTGATAAATTACCTAAACATTATAGGCCTCCTTTTCCTCATTTATATAAATGGAAAGAACAGTTCTTATCTTACAGAGCCATTGGGAAGATTAAAGGCAGTGCATGAAAAAAATCATTAAATGCTACATCTGACAACAGTAAATAATCAATAAATATTAGCTATTATCATGTTTAATATTTTGAGAGGCTGGGAAGATGAGATGAACTTCCTCCTTAGTTAGTCCATTTCTACTATTTACTAGTTTTGTAACGTTGGGCAAATTATTTAACCACCCTGTGCCTCAGTTTCCCCATCTGTAAAATGGGAATACCCCATAAGAGTTGTGAAGACTTACTGAGTTAATACTCTTAAAGCACCTAACAAGCTTTCAATTAATGTTAGCTTAAATTATTACTAGTCTTAGTTCCTGAAATGTCTCATCTCATAGACAAAAAAGGAAAGTGAGGATTATGATGGCTACAGTAGTATATAGAGCAAAAACCCGGTGTCAGGAGACTAGGTTTCAAATTTTGGCATTTCGACTGGAAGTCACTTCTCCCTAAGTTTCAGTTTCCTCATTTCTACATAATAAACCTTGCCCTGCTTATACCTTAAGGTTGTTGTGAGGACAAAGATGAGATGCCAGATATAAAATACAGCATTCATGAAAATATAATGCAGCGAAGAGATAAAAGGGCTGGGAAGTTGGCAGGCTGTGCCAGACTTCAGAACTCCCTGCTACAGAAACGTGTCCTATATAACCAGAAGGGCCTCAAGAGGTTGGTGCGGCAGGAACTGTTTAATAACAACATTGCCATTACCTCTTACCATCTCAGTACAGCCTATAAAGTCTAGCACACAGTAGCCCCTAGATCAGTGATGGTGAACCTTTTGAGCTCGGCGTGTCAGCATTTTGAAAAACCCTAACTTAACTCTGGTGCCGTGTCACATATAGAAATTTTTTGATATTTGCAACCATAGTAAAACAAAGATTTATTTTTTTAAAATATATTTTATTGATTTTTTTTTTACAGAGAGAGAGAGGGATAGAAAGTTAGAACCATCGATGGGAGAGAAACATCGATCAGCTGCCTCCTGTACACCTCCTACTGGGGATGTGCCTGCAACCAAGGTACATGCCCTTGACCGGAATCGAACCTGGGACCCTTCAGTCTGCAGGCCGACGCTCTATCCACTGAGCCAAACTGGTTAGGGCAAGATTTATATTTTTGATATTTATTTTATATATTTAAATGCCATTTAACAAAGAAAAATCAACCAAAAAAAATGAGTTCGCATGTCACCTCTGACACGCGTGTCATAGGTTTGCCATCACTGCCCTAGATAATTGTTTGTTGGCTGTGTTTATCTATTCCCACAAAAGGGTATCCTTCTGCTTTTCCCACTCACATGTTCAATCTGTTTGGCAATGTGCGACAAGCAACCACTAACTGCTAACCCCGGGATATGTGCAGAAAATAAAGACATGAATAACCCATAGCTCTTGCTCTTACCTCCTGTGAGGAAGGTGAGACAGACATAAACAGAATCCCAGGAGTAAAAATAGGAAGAGAAACATTTTGTCTTCTCCCTACTTTCCTTCCTTTCCTCCTACTTTCTTAAAGATCATTCATTCAAAGAAAATTTACTGAGGTTCTATTTTCCAGGTATTGTTTAGATCAGTGATGGCGAACCTATGACACGTGTGTCAGAGGTGACATGCGAACTCATTTTTTTGGTTGATTTTTCTTTGTTAAATGGCATTTGAATATATAAAATTAATATCAAAAATATAAGTCTTTGTTTTACTATGGTTGCAAGTATCAAAAAATTTCTATATGTGACACAGCACCAGAGTTAAGTTAGGGTTTTTCAAAATGCTGACACACCGAGCTCAAAAGGTTCGCCATCACTGGTTTAGGTCCTGGGGACAGGGCAGTGAATAAGTAAGTACCCCCAGGGTACTAATATTTGGAAGAGGGGCAGGACACAAAAAAAGCAAAATAAATAAGATGTAATTCGTGATAAGTGCTGCAAACACAACGAAGCAAGGTGACTGGAAAGAATACTGAGGTTGGACTTCTTTGGAACTATCGAAAAGGCCTCTAAAGGAGATATTTGAGATGGAACTTGAATAACAGGACCTTCTGATTGTCTCATGTCTAAAAACAGAAATGGTACCAATAGCTTCTTAGTATCACAGGAGGGTACCATCTTTAGCAGGAAGAGCACAGGAAATGGGCCCCCCAAAATCTGCATTCAACTCCTGTTTTTTTGCACCCCATGACTGTATGACTTTAGTGAGTCATGATCCCTTCTCCCCCTTACGTGTCCTCGCCTCAGAAAAGCTCTTTCTAATGGAGGGAGCTCCCTGTTGGTCTCTATCACAGCCACCTTTTCCTTTCCACACAATACTGATTCATTTTCTGTGATTTACTGTTTTACCGCCCGTTTCCCTCACTAGAATGGAAGCTACTAGAGGGCAGGGCTTTGCCTATTTTGATCATGGTTCCATCCCCAGCGGCTCGAGGCCAGGGCTCAATATTTACTGCATGAATGAACGAAGCAGGCCACTTTTCCACACGCAGCCTCAGTTCCTCCCTTCTTCCTAGAATGGGCACCATTATCCCTCTCTCTGGGTCGTTAGGAGGCTAAAACAAGACAGTGTCGGTGACAGCTCAGCACAGCGCTTTTTGAGAAATGATGAAGTGTAACGAGAAATCAAGATGGCCCGAGGCTTTCAAAACCCTTTGACTTTGCAACAGCGACAACACTTAGATTGTTAACAGGGCTGACAAGCACGCTTTTTCACCTCTCCTCCCAGCGGAGCTGCAACAGCGCTGGAAGCCAGGAATAGTCACTTGGGGGAAATGAAGTGCAGAGAAGCAGAGGCACTCGTTCCTAAGGGCTGTTAACGGCGGAGTCCCACGTGGAACCCCGGCTTCCCGACCCAGGCCTCGAATTCCCAGAGGCGGCGGGTCACCACTCGGGTTGTTATTTCCGGGCCAGCGGCGGGACAATCCGGGGCGGGGCCTGAGAAGCGTCTTCTCCGGCCGCCTCCCCAGGGAGGCCCGCCGGGGCCGGGGCTGTGGTGCAGGGGCCCGGACTCACCTCCTGGCCTCGGCGTCTTCCCCTCGGCTCATGCCCCTAGAGCAGGTCCCCACCCCGCGGCCCACCGCGCTCCAGACGCCTCCGTCTCGACGTTACCAGCCGCCAGGCCGCGGGTGACGCACTACGCCTGCGCCGCCGCCCCGCCCCGCCCCGTGACGTCACGACGCCAGCGCCGCCGCCGTCGCCGAGGTCGCCGGCGTCTTTTCCTAATAGCCTGGGTGATAGCTGGTGAGTGGTCTCGGCGCGGCCTGGAGGCGCGCGCGGGCTCCCGGTGCCAGAGATCTCTACCCCAGGACTTCTTAGGGACCGTAGGGGGCCTGATCGTGGTACCCCGACAAGTCCCATCCGGTCCGGCTTGACCTTACGGCTGGGGGCGGGACCTGTAGCATCAGAGCCGGTGTCACGGGCTGGGGGCGGAACACGTGTCATCAGCTAGGAACTTCGAGCGTTTGATGTGTGTGTGTGTGTGTTGGGGGGGGGGGGGGGGCGCTTACCAAATTGTAGCCGCTATTTACTAGCCCATCACCTAGCAGGAATACTAGTTTCCAGAACAATACCACGGGTATAGATATCATTATTCCCATGATGAAGAAACGGAAGCGCAGAGGAAAAAAAGAAAAACTTGACCCGTGTCACGTGGCTAGTAATTAATGGAGCTTAAATCCCAAAGCCTCAACTTTCAACCCTTACCCTGTGCCGTCCCGTCCCGTGGCAAGACGGTTGTCATCTCAGCAGCCCTCCTTTGTTTACAAAGTGCGTCTGCAGCCCTTATCTCATTTGCTCCACGAATGGTATTATCACCTACACGGTACAGATGAGACGAAGGTCCCGAGGGTCTGACCTATCTAAGGTCACATCTTAGTAAGTGCTGGAACCAAGACTCGCTTCCGGGTCTTCTCTAAGTTTGGTGCCTTTTTCCTTTCGCCACATCCTATTGCATTTCTCAGAATCTGGGAGAGTCTTATCCTTGGAAAGGTAGTTGAGGAAAACAAAACCTAGGTAGAAGAAGTGACCTGCTACAAGCCACAAGTCAGTCGTGGAGCCTCCACAAGTGCTTTATGAATCTAAAGAGGACGGTTGGCAGAGAATGCTGAGAGAGGAATATTGTAATCCAGACTTCCTACCTCTTAGGCAAAAGCTCCTCCTCCACCTATGGAAGTGTCTTATCCCTCCTGTGGCTGTGCCAGGGGCTTGCTTCTGTATTTAGTGAGGTACTATACATAACTTCACATGGCCCCGAATTTAGAGGAAAACATGCCTTGCTATCTAAGGTGAAAATCTGGCAAACGAGAAGGTAATTGAAGCAGTGCTGGGAAGTAGAGCTCAGGAGCTACTGTCTGAGGTTTAGATTCTCATTCTGGTGCCAGCATTGTTACCTTGGGCAAGGACTTAATTTTTCTAGACTTGCATTCATGTATCCATCTCATTTATTCAGTGTCTTCTGTGTCCGGGAACTGTGCTAGACACTGGGGATACAGCGGTGATCGAGACAGCCATAGGCCAGTCCTTATAGTGCTTATAGGAGCATGGAAGGAATTAGACAGTGATCAAATAAAGACACAAATATTAACTGATATCGTTAAAGTAGGTTCTATAGAAAGGCTCACATGAGTTAATGTATGCAGTAGAGCACTTAGAACTGTTTCTGGCACACAGTTATCACTATATAAGTAGTAGCTATTGTTTCATTATTAGTGTTAACAATTATCTTTATAAAGGCTCATTAATACCACCACGATAAAGATGCGGTGTACCATAGACTGTAGCTCAAAAAGGATAAATGGTCTACCCAAGGTCATACAGCTAGTAAGTGGTGTTGGGGGGGCTGAGATTCTAGTTCAAGACAGCGTGCTTCCTGCCACAGTTTTTCTGAGTATAGGTTAATTTTGTTGGATAATACTTGGGCTCCCATAATAGTTGCTTTTCTTGACTTCATCTGTGCTGAACTGAGTGTTAATATGCATATCCTTAAGGTAAAGGGTCCAAGGGACTGCCTTTATTGAACTTCCACTTTGAAATTTCCTGACTTCTGTGCAATTAAAACCTACGCCTTAAGCATTTCAGCAATGTGGTTTATTTATAGAGTTGGCTTCCGGTTCACGTGTACTGGGTCTGCTTTTGGGTGTTGTGTTTTCTGGCAAAGGTTGTTTATTTCTAACCCATTTTGATTTCCTGTTGCTTTCTGGATTGGTATTATGACCTGCAACAGGAACACCAGGAAACCTGTCTTAAATGGAGTAGCCAGATTGAGACCTTGTCGATTAAAAAAACAAGAAACACACATTATTATACAGCCATATTTGGATGTAAGTGTGGGTTAGGCATTGGCTATATTAGGCAAAAACCTAGATATAGAAACCTCACTTAGAGCCAAACTTTTGTGGACAGTTTGGCTGAAATAGGGCAGAGCTATTAGCTCCATGCCCTTAAACAGTGACAATGTCTTTGAGCCTCAGTTTCTACATCTGTAAAATGGAGATTATTATACTTTCTTTGTGGTATTAGTAAAAGGATTAAGTGAAATACTCGTAATATGGATAAAGCAAGCAACCCAGGCCTGACCTCAATTAATAGTAACTATTGATAATAATTAAAGAAGAGGAAATGCTATTCATTTGTTGTTGTTTTTTTGTCCAGATCTGTTTTTACTGATTTCACACACTGATCACTGACACCTAGCATCTCTTGCTATTAAAAATTCCATCAGGAGAAGTTATTTGCCTTTGTGCTATTCATTTGCTCTTTTAAAAAATAATGATAATGATAGCTTTTATTAAGCAGGTGCTGTGTTCCTGGCACTGTTTTAGGGGTTTTACATGTATTCACCGTCTCATTTTAAGATCAGGATATTTTTCTCATTTTGCAGATGAGGAAAGTTATACCCAGAAAAATGGAGTGAATTGCCCAAAGTTGAAATTTACATCCAGATCTGACTGACTCTGGGCTACCAGTACATCAGTAGTGACATGCAAAATTTCTTTATTGTGTCTGACTGTTTTGTGGAAGTTTTTGAAAGGAAAAGTGTCAAAGCGATCAGTAGATATCCCTTTTGGGGGCTCCAGCTGTCTGTTAACCACTGGGCCAAGTGTTTTATCTGTACAAGCTCATTTATTCTTCTCAACCCTAAGAAATAAATATATCCCCATTTGACAGCTGAGGAAATCAAGGTGCAGTGATGTTCAGGGACATTTAGTGAGTGATGGAGCTGGCAGTGGGTTCCAAGCCTTCCTGGTTGCAAAACCCATGTTCTTATTCAGGCTGTTGTACTACATCAAAATTTGAGGATGAAATTTTGTTTCGTTTTAGTGCAGTATGAGACTGATTTTCAAAGACAGTAGCTTCCAGGTATTTGAGGCTAATTGTTCTTAATTTTTAGATGAATAATAGCCCGATTCTTGGCAGAAGCACATTTGTCAGTTTGCTAGGACTGTGTTTTATCCTAGAGGTAGCTGTAGACTCTAGCATCTTTCCATAGTCAAAGACCTCAGAAGTATAATGTGTAACTTGTGTTAGCACAGAAAAGGGTGGCATTTTCCAGAGCTTTAATTCTATAACATGGAAGACCTCAAACCTCAACCATGCTTCAGACTCACATTAAAGTGCATTCTAATTGGTAATCAGTGCATAAGGAACCAAAGAAAATTTTAATTAAATGCTGTCGTGTGAATTTTCCAGTCATTTTATGCCTGTTGAAATTGTTTTCTTATTTAAAGTTTTCTTCCAGCGCTCTGCCCTCCCTTTTTATAGTAGTGCCTTTCCTCTTATAAGGATTTAATTAGCATCGTTTGCTTAGTTCTGTGTTTCTTGTGTACTAAGAAGCATTTGGTGCATGGGGATTTGGAGTCTTACAGACTGGGCCAGTTACTTAAATCTCTGTGAGCCTCAGTTTCTTTGTCCTGTAAAATGGGGCTAATCATATTTCTTGGAGGCTGTAGGGAGGAGGATTAGAGATAATGTACTTAAATTGCCTAACACATAGCTCAGTTTATAGGAGTTGCTTGATAATTGATTCAGATTATTTTCTGAAGTTGTAATAGAGTCTGTTTTTGTCTTATTCTTTTTAGATGTTCACACAGACTGTCTTCAGTCATGGCCTTGGGTTTAAGGTGCTTCCGCTTGGTCCATCCTGCCTTTTGCAATTCTCTTGCAGCCTGGACCAGACCTGTTTCGGAAGTTGTGCTGAAGACAGTGAATGGAAGACAAACTGACCACGGGCAGTACGTGGCCTATGCAGCTATACCAACCCGTCATTTTGCTACCAAGAAAGCCAAAGGTAGAGACAGCTGACCTCCTCACCCCTTTCTTTTCTTTTTTTTTAAAAATATATTTTATTGATTTTTTTTTTTTTTTAATTTTTTTTTATTTTTTTTTTATTTTTTTTTTAATTAAATCTTTATTGTTCAGATTATTACATTTGTTCCTCTTATTTCCCCCCCATAACTCCCCTCCTCCCAGTTCCCGCCCTACCCTCCGCCCTCACTCCCCACCCACTGTCCTCATCCATAGGTGCACGATTTTTGTCCAGTCTCTTCCCGCATCTCCCACACCCCTTTCCCCCCCAAGAATAGTCAGTCCATTCCCTTTCTATGTCCCTGATTCTATTATAATCAACAGTTCATTCTGTTCATCAGATTATTTATTCACTTGATTCTTAGATTCACTTGTTGATAGATGCATGTTTGTTGTTCATAATTTGTATCTTTACCTTTTTCTTCCTCTTCCTCTTCTTAAAGGATACCTTTCAGCATTTCATATAATCCTGGTTTGGTGGTGATGAACTCCTTTAGCTTTTCCTTATCTGTGAAGCTCTTTATCTGACCTTCAATTCTGAATGATAGCTTTGCTGGATAAAGTAATCTTGGTTGTAGGTTCTTGGTATTCATCACTTTGAATATTTCTTGCCACTCCCTTCTGGCCTGCAAAGTTTCTGTTGAGAAATCAGCTGACAGTCGTATGGGTATTCCCTTGTAGGTAACTGAGTTTCTTTCTCTTGCTGTTTTTAAGATTCTCTCTTTATCTTTTGCTCTTGGCATTTTAATTATGATGTGTCTTGGTGTGGTCCTCTTTGGATTCCTTTTGTTTGGGGTTCTCCGCGCTTCTTGGACCTGTAAGTCCATTTCTTTCACCAGGTGGGGGAAGTTTTCTGTCATTATTTCTTCAAATAGGTTTTCAATATCTTGCTCTCTCTCATATTCTGGCACCCCTATAATTCTGATGTTGGTACGCTTGAAGCTGTCCCAGAGGCTCCTTACACTATGCTCGCATTTTTGGATTCTTTGTTCATTTTGCTTTTCCGGTTGGGTGTTTTTTGCTTCCTCGCATTTCAAATCATTGACTTGATTCTTGCGCTCCTCTGGTCTGCTGTTGGGAGTCTGTATAATATTCGTTATTTCAGTCCGTGTATGCTTAATTTCTAGTTGGTTCCCCAATATAAGATCGAGGGTCTTATTAGTTTTCTTGTAGATCTCATTAAGTTTATCGGCGGCTTCTAAACAGTTCTTGAGAGACCTTAAAAGTGTGGTTCTGAACTCTATATCTTCCATTGACAATTTTGTCCTGTTTCTTTGTCTCCGCATTTTGTTATGCTTCCTTGGTGCACCCCCTAGTGGTCTTTGTTCGCAGTCTTATAGTTAAATCTTGATTGTTGTAGCTAATTCCAGGGAGGGTTTGACCTCCAGGCCAAGTGGCTATGAGAATCAGCTGTGTCAGCAGTGAGAGAACTTCTGTCCTCTAGGGAGGTGCTAATCTAGCCTTTGCCTGAGGCTATCCGGCAAAAGCCTCTGTGCAGGGCTTGGGCGGGGCGGGTCGCACAGGATCAACAGGGTGGGCTGGAGAGAGCAGTTATGGCGGCTCTCAGTCCTGTCCCCAGGGGCTCTGCCTCTCTGAGTCCCAGCACCCGCTGCAAAGCTCAGAGAGAAAGCTGCACTCGCTCTGACCGAAGCCAGACAGTCCCGCTTCTCCCGTTTGAGTCTGGGTTCCTAAAGACTCGCCCGTATCTGGAGCTCAGAGTCTGCGACTCCCTCCCGATTGAAAACGCCAACCGTGCCCTCCGCCGCCAGCCCGCTCAGCGCACTCCACACCTCAGAATTTGACTTCAGCACTGCGCCTCCTCTGAGTGTCCGTATGCCTTTCTCTTTCCTCCTAGTTGTAGGACTTCCACTCAGCCAGCGTTCCTGTGGTTCTGGGTGATGTCCCTTCCGTTTTTTGGTTTCACTTTTGAAGTAGTTGTTCAAAGCAGCAAACTCCGGCGTTAACCTATGCCGCCATCTTGGTTCCCATCTTGATATTTTATTGATTTTTTACAGAGAAGAAGGGAGAGAGATAGAGAGCCAGAAACATCGATGAGAGAGAAACATCGATCAGCTGCCTCCTGCACATCTCCCACTGGGGATGTGCCCGCAACCCAGGTACATGCCCTTGACCGGAATCGAACCTGGGACCTTTCAGTCCGCAGGCCGACGCTCTATCCACTGAGCCAAACCGGTTTTGGCCACCCCTTTCTTATATTTAGCCCTTGAATTATCATAGCTGGAAGGACATCAGAGATGTACTGAATTTCTCCCCTTGCCACATGAGGAAATGGTTTCTCACATAATACAATTGATTCGCTTAAAAGGTCACAGTGATAGAGAACCTACGGCCTGTTTTCTCATTATCATGTTGCTCATATGTTACTATAGCTCAGAAATGCCTAATTTCTTTCTTTAAATTTAGAATTAAAGGTATAATGCTTGAGGCAGGGATCAACCCATTTTTCTCCTTATAGTAAGATCTATGTTGGAAGTAAAATTAAAACCAGAAGGTTGTTGGGTAAGGAGTATTAGAGCTATGGATTTAGATGGATGATCTTAATGGTTTGTGTCATCCAAGAATGAGACTTTGATATACCCCAGATCTCAGCTTAAATGTCACTTCCTCAGGGAAGCCTTCCCTGACCTCTTACACTGGGTCAGGTCCCTTGTTACGTGCACTCGTGCGCACTGTTATTTTACCTTTGATGTACTTAGCACAGTACTCATTAATTAGTTAATTCATTGTAGGTTTGATTATTGTTTGTTATATGTCTTCCATGCTGGACCCAATGAGGGGAGGGCCTATGTTTTTTTTGGTTAGCATCTAACAGAGCTTGACATATAGAATGCTTCAAAAAATTTTGTTGAATAAATGAGTGACAGAAAATTGTCAAACAGATCTGCTATTTGAAGTGGTGGGTCAGGGAGTCCACTCCCAAGGATGGTGCTAGAAATATGCTGCTAAATATTTTTTTCCATTGACTTTCCTTATATGGTTTCATGCAAACCTTCCCTTTTCTGTTAATAGGAAAATTAACAAGTCACTGAAAGATTATTAATGCATAGAAGACTCATGTCCTCTTAATAGTGACAACAGTATTAACTTTTGATTTGTATGTTATATTAAATTTTTTAAAAATTCACCTACATTTAATAATTTAATCCTTTCAATTATCCTTTGAAGGAATTATAATTATCCAGTGAAGCACAGGTCTCACCATTTTGCAAATGAGGAAACGTGAGGTACATAAATGAGATATGCACTATACAAATAGCACAGGATCTAGCTCACGTAGATGTTCAGTAGTCTTTGTTGTAAATAAATTTCAATAAATGTTTATTGATTATTTAAGAAATAACTGTAGGATATTATTTAAATATTTTTCTCCTTCCCTCACCCTTCAAAAATATTTGTATTACTCACCATAGTGGTCAGAATGTGTATGAAAAATTGCCATGATGGCTTAGACATAAAACAGAACTTTAGTTAGCTTCCAATGCTGTCAATTTTCTAAAATATAAGCCATTGTCACTACCATTGGTGGTGGTAAATGTTTCTGAACTATTGTTGTCCTGTTTGTCTGTACCAGCTATCAGATACTTTGCATATCCTTGTCTTAGTATTTTATAATTAATTAATATATTTCTGTATCTCCAATTAGACTTTATGGAGGCAGCTTAGTGAAAAGTTCATGGGTTTAAAATTAGGAAGATCTGGGACCAAATCTTGGTTTTACTCTTTCATGACCTTATAATATTAGGCAAGTCATTTAACTTTCTCATCTTCTGTTTATTTTTCTGAAAAAACAAGGAATTAATTCACTTATGGAGTGTCTGCCATGTGGATAGTGCTCTTTTAGGTATTGAATTACTTAATTTATATCCATGTAGCAACCTAGCAATATAGATATTATCCGTTTTACAGATAAGGAACCTGATGCTGAGAAAAGTAGAGGAACATGCCCAAGGCCATAAGGCTAGCTTGCATTATAGCCAGGATTTTCACCTGGGGTATCTCTGTATAAGTCTGTGCCTTCAGTAGTGTCTGAGAAAGTGCTTTTAGCACCGTGCTCTCTAGTAGACTCTCAGTAAATGTAGACATTTTTTTTATAGGGCAGTGATAATGTTCTGTAATTTTCTAGCACTTGGAATTTTGCCCTGCACATAGTAGGCACTTCTTCACTGATTGTTTATTGTCTCTGTTTATTGTCTGCTGTTCTTTTAATCATTGAATGTTGACCTTTTAGCCAAAGGAAAAGGACAGTCCCAAACCAGAGTGAATCTTAACACTGCCTTGGTGGAGGATATAATCAGCTTGGAAGAGGTGGAAGAAGAAATGAAGTCTGTGATGGAAGCACTCAAGGATAATTTCAATAAGACTGTCAATATAAGGACCTCACCAGGTTAGTGACTGGACCAGTATTTTGGAGAAGGGCGTGGGGGAAAGATCATGGTTTTGGCAGAGCTGCGTTTTCGTTCCAGCTTTGAGATTTACTAATTGGCGACCATGGGCAGTTACTGTACTTTTCTGTTCCTCTGTTTCCTTGTCTAATTCCTACCTTATAGCTTTGGGGTGCATTTTAAAATAGTGAGGTAACATATGTAATCGTTCTGACACAGTGACTGGCACATAGTTAACATTTATTTATCCATTCAGCAAATATTTGTCTACTATGAACCAGGCATTGTACTGGTACACAGTGGTGAATAAAACAGGCATGCTGTTGGCTCTCATGGTACTCTTAAAAAATTGGGAGTTTTATTATGATAATAATAAACAACTATATATGCTTCTAGGTATTTAGTCTCATAGTAGCTGACATCTTTGGTCTGACTTTTTCCAATTTGTCCTGTTTGGCCGTTCTTATCCCTTACTGGGAACCAACTGGCGGCAAACCTGCCCACCTGAGGCATTTCTGTACCCCCGTGTTTGACCAGGAAGATTACGTTTGGGTTAATAACTTCCTGAAAGTGGCTTTTCTAAGTGGGAAATGTCAGAACTGTCTAGGCGAACTGTTTGCAGATGTGATGGAAGAAGTGAGTTGTCAGCTAATGGTGCAGGCAGGCAGGCAGGAAAAATCCAATTGCTGTAAAATTGGCCTTTTGGAAATTGTCATCATCTAGAGTCAAGCCTGGGACCCCCTCTGAAGATATCTGTGGGAGCTTGGGCGGTTCCCACTCACATCTTGGTTTGGACAGTTTGTAAGGAAACTAGAAAATATTTCACGAGCTTGTTCTTAATAAAACCAAGTGAAAAATACACAGCTCCATTTATAAACACCAGCAGAAACATCCTGAGTTCAGCGACAAGATCCAGTGTGAAACCAGAAGACCATTCCGTCATTTGTCAACCTTTAGACTGGGGCATTCTGCTTTTGCTGACAGTAGAGCGTGCCATTCAATCTCTCCCAACTGTTTATTTTAAACTTGCTTATTATTTTAGGTATGAAACTGATAAAGTGCTTTGTTTCCCCTGTGCTTTCTGGCCTGTTAACATTCTGCAGCCGAAACCAGAGAGTAGTTTGAGAGGAGCTCAGGGAGAAACGTGATACTTAAAATTAGTTAGCAAGCTCCACTCTTGTTCAACTTAAAAAGATGATGGCCTGGAAAGAGGTTGGGAGTGTAATTTGTTAAAAGTTAACCTCTGAGAAAATGAGGGGCAGGAATGAGGCTAAGAGAGATTCTCGCTGGGGACAGATTGAGGGAAAAGGATTTGATACATTAAGTCGATATGGATTTAGGGAATGGGAACACCATGCTGCATACTGGGAAAGCCCATGTTGGGACTCCTGTGGCAGAGGATCTCAGGCAAACCAGGAAGGCTGAATTAAGTTCCATTTTCAAAAGGCCTCCCGTTGGTATTTCCTCTTTGCTTCTTTCTCTTTAGGGTTATGTTTGTGTAACGCTCTACGTAGAACTTGGGGCCATGAAGAGACTGGATGAAACAGGCTGAACGTAGCCAGTCTTTTTTTTTTTTTTTTGGCTAGATTCTTCTATATCATCTTTCATTACTATCTGAACCAGCAGGCACTTTTCTTCTTACACCTTCATCTGTCTACCAACAGTTTCTATCTTCAAGGTAGTTGATTGTTTTTAATAGTTGTCTAAGATATGGGTTTATTCATTTGTCCATTCTTGCTCTCTCTCGTTCATCCATGCATGTATACATTCATTTATTCATCAAAGCATTACTGAGCACTTGTTTTGTGCTGATTAATAGGTGCTGTAGATAGAGAAAAGACATTCTCCCCACCTTCCCAGAGCCCTAATTCGAAGGAACACACTTAATCCAAAATGTGTAAAATTATAGTAAAGCAGAGTGAAGACCTTAGCTAGGAGTTGGTCAGTCCTGGGTTTGAATTCAAGCTCCGTTGTTAAGAGCTCTTGTGACTTTGAGCGAGTTACTCTCTGTGCCTCCATTTCCTCATCTGTGAAATGGTGGAACTATCTCAGGGTTATTGTGATAATAAAAACAAATCAATTATAGACACTTTTAGCACAATTTCTTGCTCATAGGAAGTGTTCAACAAATATTGGCTATCATTATTATAGATGCATAAGATGTTTGGGAACTCACGAGGGGGTTTGTAATACAGTTTAGGAGGTCAGATAAGACTTCTGAGGTTAGAAACTGCTAGAGGTCACAGTTCGATTCCTGGTCAGGGCACATGCCTGGGTTGCGGGCTCAGTCCCCAGTGGGGGATGTGCAGGAGGCAGCCAATTAATGATTCTCTCTAATCATTGATGTTTCTCTCTCTCTCTCCCTTCCTCTCTGAAATAAAAAAATTAAATATATATATATGTATATATATATATTTTAAAAGAAGCTATTATAACTGAGTGTTAAAGAATGATCAGGAGTTATCTGAACAGACAAGGAAAAATATATGCTAAATGTCTTGAGGCAAGAAAGAACAGACTCTACTAGAGAAATTATAAATAGATTAGTTTGGGTAAAATATAGGAAAGTCAAGAAGTAATAATAATAGTTATCATTTATGGGGCACTTATATATGCCAGGACACAGTTATAAGTGCTTTCTGTAAACTCTTTCATTTAATCCTCAAGCAACCCTCTGAGATAAGTACAATTTTTATGCCCCATTTAGAGATCAGGACACAGACGCAAAAAACGTTGAAGGATCTTCCCAGGGTCACACAATCACGAGGTGGCAGAGTTAGTATTTGAACCCAGGACATTTGTCTTCAGAATCAAGGAAACTTTTGCTATTATACCTCTTGAGCTTTTCTGGATTAAAGCCAATGGTATCAACCACCTTCTTTTTGTGGTGATATTCAATATGGTTGAGTACTTCTACTTAGATCTTTGGGCCATAGTGTGGTACTACATTATTCTAACAATTCCCCATTGTTTAAAAGACCCCTTCCTACCCACCCCTTTCTCTTTGTGTCTACATGAGTGGTTCTTACTGTTAATAGTATGGTTCCCCCCCCCCCCACCTCAGTTCTCATTTGAATGGGAAACTAGGGATTTTATTTTTTATTATTATTATTTTTTTAATATATTTTTTATTGATTTTTTACAGAGAGGAAGGGAGAGAGATAGAGAGTTAGAAACATCGATGAGAGAGAAACATCGATCAGCTGCCTCCTGCACATCTCCTACTGGGGATGTGCCCGCAACCCAGGTACATGTCCTTGACCGGAATCGAACCTGGGACCTTTCAGTCCGCAGGCCGACGCTCTATCCACTGAGCCAAACCGGTTTCGGCAGAAACTAGGGATTTTAAATAATGCCCCTTTTCTATCTGTAACCGTGGCTTTATATGCTTGCCTATTGGGTTTCTGAAAATTTTGCCCAGGGTTTTCTAGAATTCAGATGTGGAAGAAGATCAGATCCAGGGTAACAGTTAAGTGTTAATAGTTGGTGTATGTTTGTTTTTTTTCTAAAGAGGATCTACGTACCAAAATCAAGGTGGGTGGTATAAGAAAAGGGTTTCAAACATGGCTGCATGTCAGAATCATGTGGTGATCTTAAAAAAATTATAGGCTTCCCCTAAATCACAGACTCCCAATCCCTTATAGAATTGGGATCTCTGGGCTGCGGCCCAGGAATCTAAATGAAAAAACTCCCTGGTGATTCTGATGCATTTGAGTTCTACTGGTAAAAGGGGAACAACCCTGACTGGAATCAGAATTTAGCATACCTGAGTTTGAGGCTTGGCTTTTTTTTTTTAAGGTTTTTTTGTTGTTCTTGTTGTGTTGACATATTACAGACCTCCCCTATTTTCTCCCCTCTTCCCTTCCACCCAGCCCCCACCCCACTCCACCCCAAGCCTTCAGAAGCTTGGCTCTTGAGTATTTTTTGTTAGCTCCCAAGTCTCATTTTTCTCTGTGTAAAGTGGAGATCGTAATACATTGCTACAGAGTAGTTCTAAGAACTAAGGGTTAATAAGAGATATCCTCTCTATGTGCTTATTTTGTGGTGCTTACACACTTGATGGTTTGTATTTAGCTATAAACCTCACTTTGATCCTGTAAGTTATTGTTTCACTGAGGTGGACACCAAGGTATAGAGAAGATAAGTAACTTGCCTGAGGTTTCATGGTTAGTAAATGGCAAAGCTGCTGGAGCAGTGACCAACTCTTTCCAGTTTTAGTTCTGAAAGTCCTGTGTCACGGGAAACCTGTTAGGCCCAGGCACACCGGGATGGCTGGCCACCCTAGTTGCTGGTAGGAATTCCAGCCGCGTTTTCTCAGTATGTCGAAGCTGTTCCCATCACGGGCCACTGCTGTTCCTGTGAAAGCCCCTGGAATGGTCTTGCCACATTGATAAGGGACCTAGAACATTAGTTAAATCTGAAGTAGATAGGGACTTAGGTGTGGGGCTTCTAAGGTCTTTCTGACTTCTAAGACCCTATAATTTTTTATTTATTTTTTTTTAGGATCCCTTGATCATATCACTGTGGTAACTGCTGATGGGAAGCTTGCTTTAAACCAGATTGGTGAGATCTCCATGAAGTCGCCACAGCTGATCTTGGTGAATATGGCCAGCTTCCCAGAGGTAAGGTGGCCTGGCTCACAGGGTCCTTATTCATGCTGTCTTTTGGAAGGAGGAAGCTGGGTCAAGGCAGCAGAAGTATTCCCTCCAGCTTGGGATGAAACAAGAGAGAAGGCATAATGGAGGGAGAAGGAAAAGCTCTTTCCTGTTTCTAAGTTCCTTTTCTGCTAAACACTATAGAAGCCAGGCAAATAATTTGACTACTGCAGCAGGCCCCATCTAAGAAAAACAATGGTGGCGATGCAGTGGTTGGCGCTTGGCCAACTTGGAGGGGACTGTGGTAAACTGGGGAGCCTATGCCCTGCGAGCAGCCTTTGCCCAGAAACGTAGGCCTGGCAATCAGCATTACCAGGTATTACGATTTTTTATTTCCAGAAGAAGCCAAAAATCCACATTTTTATATAAGATTCTTGTTAAATATTGATAACTGATTCACTTTTTTTTTTAAGATTGTGAGAAAAAAACCACTTCAACGAGCCACTAGTTTGTGACCTCTGCATTAGTGTTTGAGCAGATCCTCCAGGAGGTCACATTCCGTTCACACCGGACTGACCATTGCAGAGTATGGCACAGAGCACAGTGCTTCCCAGCCTGGAAGGTGGGCTGCATTATTGTTGCCACCTTGGGGGCTGTGATAGGAGGTCAATTTGAGGTAGAGAAGGGGCTTCTTAGTGGTCCCGTGGGAATGGACCTGGATTTGAAGTCCTCGAGGACCTGGAACCCGGTCCCATCTCCGTTGCTAGCTGGCTGTTTGACCTTGCTCCACTCTCTGGGCTGCCATTTCCTCATTTGTTGTTAATGTGAGGTGAAGGACGCTCAAGTCCCTTCCTGTTCCAATGGTCTGTTTCAGTGTGTCTGTCCCAAAGACATAGACCAAAGGTGAACATGCTAGATTTGGCAGACTGGATTAGAGATATGAGTAAGAAAAAAGCCCTTGCTGTGAACATGTTCAGACCATGTGTCTTTTGAATTCCTTACTCCCCCATTCCCTTCTCCATACTGCAGCCAGAGCGAACTTTTAAAAATATACATTGGATTATGTTATTCCCATGCTTTACATTTATTAATGGCTTCAAGTAGTATCAAAGAAAAAGATTACTGTGGCTTAGAATGCTTTGCATGATGTGCCCCTGCCTGTGTCTCCCAGTGTCTCCAGTCTTGTGCTACTGACATCCTTACACACCTCTCTAGCTAAATTGACCTTTCAGTTCCTCAAACACACCACACCCTTTGCATCCTCAGGGCTTTGCAAGGGCTCTGCCCTTTGCTTGGAACACTGTTGATTGGCTAATTGCTATATCTCTATATCTATATCTATATCTATATCTATATCTATCGCTATATATACTTATATATATATCCATTTTATTTATTGGGATGACATTGGTTGGGTCACAGATTAAATGTCACTTTCTCAGGGAAGCCTTCCCTAATCTACCCAATCTAAACCACTCCTCCACACTAAGCTCTCTTATAGACCACGGTTCTTTTTCTTTATTGCACTTATCATTATTAATAATTATATATATCTTTATTTTCCACCTCACTTTCACTAGATTGTAAGCTTGGAATGCAGGAATCATATCTAACTTACTCATTGTGTTGAGCACCTAAAACGGTGCCTGGCACATACATGGAAGCACTCAGTAAATTTTCCACAAATGGATGAATACTTGTTATTAGGTTGATGGAAGGGAGGCTCTCAATCCTGCTGTTACTGAGGAGCTGAGAAATGGACTAAAAGGGAACAGTCAACTCTTACCCTTCGTGGCCCCCTCTGAACTGCTGAGGCCTCCCCGCCTGGTTCACCTAATCCGATTGGCACTGCAGGCCAATTTAGGGAATAGCCTCCTAATTACACAGCTTGAAGACCTCATCAGGCAGATTGCTTTTCAGAGCCAGCCACTTCTGTTATTAAATGGCGAATGGCATTCACAGAAGAAGTGTGATTGGCCACCAGTGCATCTTATGAGGTAGGAGGAGGTATTAACAGCTTAATTTTTTTCTTAGGAAGTTAGAGTATATCTTCATTTTTCAACCAAAGCATCTCTGCCTTCCAAGTTGAAATTCTGTGGGTTTTAAAGGAGAAAAAAAACCCACAAAAAACTTTTACAAGCATCTCAGTCAAGAGGTTCGTTACAAGGACAGAATGAGGAAGTGTGAGTTACATTGTCTTTTGAATTCCTTTATCTCATCTGGTGTATATATTAAACAAATAGTCTTAACTAAACATTTCCTTCCTTCACTTTAGAAGCTGTCCATTGAGTACCCAGGTTCATAGCTTCAAAATGCTGAGCTAATCCTCTCTGTGTTTATGTAATTCCTTTCTGTTTCACATGCGGTTGGTTTTCTTTCCAAACCTGCGCTTTTCTGTGTCATGCTGTAATGACACGATGCAGATTTACATGCATAATCCTTTCAAATGCATTGAAGACAGAAAACTGTGTTGCATTTGTTTAACATGTGTCCTGCTTGATAAATGATACACATAGTTGCTGCTTTCCATAAACTTGCCTGCAGCTAGAGTTAATGATGGGAAAGAAAAGAAGGGAGTAAAAAACCAAAGCATGATTTGAAAAAGCAAATGGAAAAAAATAAAAGTCTGTAGGTGCCATTATTTCCCTTGTGGAAGGAAGAAAGCCAATGTGTATTGAGTGTCTACTGTGTTGCCGGGCACTACTTTCTCATGTTTTGTTTTTACGTGATCATGTTTTGTTTCTAGGTACTCTCTAAAATTAAGCATTGTATGTTCCATTTTATAGATGAGAAAACTGAGGCTCCGAGAAGTACAATATCTCCCTGAGGTTCACACCGTTGTGACAGAACCAAGATTTGAACATAGATCTGTTTGACACTAAAGCCTGTGCTCCTTTAACCATTCATTCATTAATTCAACAAATACTTTTTGAGTTCCTGTAAGATATTAAGTTTTAGTTGAGGTGCTGGAATTAATTCCTTGATGATAAAAACAGACAAGGTTCCTGCTTTCATAGACCTTACATTCTAAGGACTCTTTGGGATATAAAGGAAATGGAAGGCCAGTCACTGAAATGGCACTAACAAAGTTGACTTGAACCCAAAGGGTTAAGGACTTGACCTGTCCAAAAAAGTTTTATCATCTCTTGTCCTTTAGCATAGATGAACTTAAGAATGGCAATAGCAGTCTTTGCTAATTGATGACAGCACTCCTTCCTGCCTGGGCCCAGATGGGATCTGTGATCTCTCTCTCCAGAGTTCTCTAAGCAGCCACAATCATTTGGTCAGTGTTGCCATTTGAGAACTTTCTGTTTGCCTTGGGGTACTGGTGAGCATCCCTCCAGTGAGGGGACAAAGGCTAAGATAAAAGATGGAAATGCGATAGAAATATATTCCTTTTCATCTGAGCCCTGAGTAGTTCAGAAGTCATGTTGGGAAAATGACTGTAATTCCCTGAGTTTCTGCATCCTACCACATCAAACCAAAATATACATATTTAGAATGTTTTAGAACTACCTCTTCTAGTAGGTTTCTTTTCAAAATGAAATCTGATTTGCATTTTTTCTGCATATGAAAGGACACAGAACAAGTAAAGTACAAAATAAGGATTTGGGGGGGTTATATATAAGAAGTAAAAGTAAGGAGATGAGTTTGTCTAATAGATCTGAGTCAGTTTATTAATATAGTCATGCAACAAGCTTTTACTGAGCACTTGCCATGTGCCTGGCACTGAGCCTTGTACTGGGAAGATGTAGCTATTGAGACATAATGACTGTCCATCTGGGTATCAGCTGTAGGTGCTCTGGTGTCCACTGGGGAAGGTTGTGTGGAAACACTGGGGTCCTACTGTGAAAGGGAGGGGCTGGTGGTAGGATGTTACCACAGTGATTTGTCAGTCATTCAGTGAGAAGCATCAGAAAAGGAGGATTGGGAGACTTGAGATCAGGCTACTTCTTCAAAGTGGAGATTCTCCCTTTATTGTTAACTGTAGAAAATCTGTGTCATTTTATTACAGAGAAACAGTGATCAGACTACCAATCCCCAGAGGGAAAGTAGGGGAGGGTGGGGGTAAGGGGAAGACATCAACCAAAGGACTTGTATGCATGCATATAAGCCAAACCAATGGACATGGACAACAGGGGGATGAGAACATGAGTGGTGGTGGTGGTGGGGGGGAAGGTTGGGGGTTAATGGGGGGGGGGGGGATGAGGACACATTTGTAATACCTTAACCAATAAAGAAATTAAAGATTAAAAAAGAAAAAGAAAATGGCTGTTCTGTTGCAGAGGGATATTTTATTTCTTTATCTAGCTCTTTTATTTACCTTTATCTTAAGATACCCTTAAAGGAGCTAGATACCCTTAAAACACCAGCAAATTATTTTTGGGCTACTTAAAAAAAAGTCAAATCCCCTGTGCTACTAAATACTTAAGCTAGGGGATCTGGAAGAAAATATGGACAGAATAGCATCACTGGACTGAGAGTTGAGGAGCCTACTGTCTCCTCTTAACTCTGCCAGTAAGCGGAAGTGTGATGGGTAAGGTCCTCACTGTACAACTCTCGGCTCTCCGGAAGACCATATGTGCTTAGGGATGTGACTTTATCCAACAGGTCCTATATACAAGAGGAAGGGACTGTACTTGGCTGTCACAGTCCCTTCCAGCTCCAGTAGTCTGTGGCCACAGGTACCATTTTAAGAATTTACTGTTTTAGCCCGGTTGGCATGGCTCAGTGGATGAGAATCTACCTATGAACCAGAAGGTCACAGTTCAATTCCTGGTCAGGGCACAGGCCCGGGTTGCAGGCTCGATCCTATTGGGGGAGTGCAGGAGTCAGCCAATCAGTGATTCTCTCTCATCATTGATGTTTCTGTCTCTCTCTCTACCTTCCTTTATTGATGTTTCAATAAAAATGTATTCTTTAAAAAAGAAAATGTACTGTTTTAAGCAGTAGCCACACTGTTAGATTCTGTGTACAGCCTCCCATGGAAATGATTCATCTGATGTGAAAGTTCTGGTTTATCTTTTCACCTATGATTACCCCTCATGTCTCTGTAGAATTAAAGCCATTTAAAAATAAAATAGGTAAGTTTTCAAAACCAAAGCAAACCCTGGAAAAATCAAATAGGTGTGACACAAACCCCATTCTTTTGAACCAGAAGTCGAGGGAGGAACTCTAGGTCGAGAATTGGTCCTGTGAATCCAAGTGATGTGGATTGGCTCTGGTCAAACCTAAAATTCTTTGGAAAATATCAGAGGCCTCATTTTCATGAATTTCACACTGTCATGCCAATGAAAGCATCTCTCTTCCACACTGCTGTCTTTTACCTTTTAGGATTGCATGCCAGGTGTGGCTATATTGTTGCTTGAGGTGAGGCGCTTTGGGAAATCAGAGTACCAGTGCGCCACCTGGCCCGTTAGCCGGACTGTGTCAGAGAAGACCCTGGAGGATGACAGGGAGGGAGACAGGCAGGACAGCAGTGCATAAGCTACGTGATGACATACGCTCAGCCTTGTTTGGGGGTTTTGTGCATTCTTACCTCTATATGCTTAATGTATGTAATAACTCCCCTGGGTGTTACTGTGGGCCAGTTACAGAGCAAGATGCATTGCTCATGCGACCTCATTCAGTCCTCTCTGAGGTGTATGTACCATGTGGTCTCAGGTTACGGAATGGAGGCCCAAGAGGTCAGGCTTGTTGCCCAGGGTCACATGGTAAGCAGAGCTGGGATTTGAACTGAGCTCTTTATGACTCCAAAGTCCATGCTTGCAGCCAGTAATCCATTCTCTCTTTCCTGGAGCACACACCCACAGGGAGCCATTGCTCATTCCAAAGCATGAGTGAGGTCGCTGTGTGTGTAGATACGAATGAGTTAAATTTATTTACTCATTCCAAGTCGGCACGGGTATATTTTGAGTGTAAAATGTCAACTGGAATTTTTAATGTATAAAATCTTTCATCTGTCTTTACACCAATCTTTGTACAGACCAGCCCCCCTCCCTTGAGGATTTATTGTGGTTTTGATCTGTCTTGCCTCAAACCATTGAAATCTTTTCAAAGAAGCAGAGCTGTTTTCTTTTTATTTTTTCCTTCTCTTTGCTTTTTTTCCTCCCGCAGTACACTGGTACCAGGAGTGGACATAGTTTGCTATTCTGCTTGATCAAAGCACTCTACACCAATGTAACTTCCTGATCTTACTGGTAACAGAACTAAATGTTTCCATGTTCTGCCAAGATGGGTTGCCAGTTATCGACAGAGGGCTTGCATCTGGTAATAATTATTTACTAATTCTGTTTACCTTTTGATCTGGTTTTCAGTGTACAGCTGCAGCTATCAAGGCTATAAGAGAAAGTGGAATGAATCTGAACCCAGAAGTGGAAGGGACGCTAATTCGGGTACCCATTCCCAAGTAAGTTTGGCTGAAATTTACATATTTTGATGTTGGTTTCCTTGGGGAAGCCAACACCCATGACACTGTTAGGCTGATAGCATACTTTACCTGTACTTCTCCTCCTGGCAAATTCCAACATCTTTTAAGGTCCACTTTTACTGATTCAGAAACATTTATTGAGTATCTACTGTATATGAGGGCTGGAGATGCAGCAGTCAACCTGATAAAGTCCTTGACCTCATGTACTTTATGCTCTGGTGGGGAAGATGGGACACATAAGCAGATAAAGGCATTGCAGATAATGAGATGCTACGAGACTTGCTGAAGGCGATGGTGGCAGGGACAGTTTTAGCCTGAGAGGCCTCTTTAAGGAAATACCTTTGCTGAGAGCTGAATGAGGAGGAAGGGTCAGCCTCGGGGAGTGGGACCTGCCAGCACAAAGGCCCACGTCAGAAAAGACCTCGATACTTGTACTCTCGAATCCATGTTCCTTGAAGAGTTATTTTTACCTTAGTCGTTGCTTGTTGAAGAATTTTAGGCATAAGAATAGGATATTGTTAA
Source organism: Myotis myotis (assembly GCF_014108235.1). Lineage (NCBI taxonomy): Eukaryota > Metazoa > Chordata > Mammalia > Chiroptera > Vespertilionidae > Myotis > Myotis myotis. The sequence goes on from NW_023416316.1 coordinate 14,706,786, forward strand.
TTATATAAACATATAGAACTTAGAGTATTAAATGAAAAAAATATACAGCAGTCCCCCTTATCTGTGGTTTTGCTTTCAGCAGTTTTTACCTGTGGTTAGCTGTAGCCCAAAAGTATTACATGGAAAATACCATAAATAAAGAATTCGTAAGTTTTAAATTGTGTGCCATTCTGAGTAGTGTGATGAAATCTTAAGCCATCCTGCTCCATCCCACCTGGGATGTGAATCATTCCTTTGCCCAGCGTATCAATGCTTTGTATGCTAACCGCCCATTAGTTACTTAGTGGCTGTCTGGGTTATCAGATCGACCACTTATGGTATTGAAGTCTTGTGTTCAAGTCACCTTTATTTCATTTAATAATGGCCCCAAAGTGCAGGAGTAGTGATGCTGGCAATTTGGACATGCCAAAGAGAAGCTGTAACATTTTCTTTAACTGAAAAGGTGAAAGTTCTCAACTTCATAAAGAAAGAAAAAAATCTGATGCTGAGGTTGCTAAGATCTACGGTAGTAAGCACAAATCATCTACCCATGAAACTAAAGACGGGTGAGTACAGTATGATAAAATATTTTGAGAGACCATATTTACGTAACTTTTATTATAGTATAATAGTTCTATTTTATATTAGTTACTGTTGTTAATCTCTTACGGTGCCTGATTTATAAATTAAATTCTATCATCAGTATGTAAGTTTATGAAAAAACATAGTATGTGTAAGGTTCAGTACGATGCACAGGCATCCACTGGGGGTTTTGGAATATATCCCCTGCAGGTAAGGGGGAGGGGGGGCTACTGTATGTTTATTTTTAAATTAAAAAAGAAAAAAATGATAAGATTTTTACATGTTTAAGAAAGAGAAAGCCATTGTGCCCAGAACTCAGGGAGGGAGGAGAGAGTGTTAGGAAAGGGGGTTAGACTAGTGAGTAGAGGCTGATGGTCAGGCCACGGTAGGAGTTTGGGTTTTATTCTCATTGTAATGGGAAGACATTGGAGAGATTTAAACAGGGGAGGGACCTGATCAATCTGATGTTGACTTTTGGGGGTCTCTCTGGCTGTTGATCAACAAATGGAATGTAGGGGAACATAGACACAAGGAGAACAGTGGGGAGGCAGCTGCTGTAGTCCAGGTGAGATATGGATCTTCCGCCTGCTCAGATTCCGTAGCAGACAGAATTAGTTTCTCCTCCGTAATCTCATTTCTTAATTAGCCTTTTTTTTTTAGTCCTCACCTGAGGAGTGAAGATATATTTTCCATTGATCCTAGAGAGAGTAGAAGGAAGGAGCAGGAGAGAGAGAGAGAGAGAGAGAGAGAGAGAGAGAGAGAGAGAGAGAGAGAGAGAGAAACATCAATGTGACAGAGACACATCTATTGGTTGCCTCTCATAAGCACCCCAACTGGGGCGCGGGGGACTTGCAACCCAGATACGTGCCCTTGACCAGAAATGAACCTACAACCATCCAGTGCACAGGCTGGCACTCTAACCATTGAGAACAGGGCACAATTTCTTAATTATCTTTAAGTCCCTATTCCTACAAAGTGCATTAAAGTAATTCATTCCATCATTCAGCAAATATTTATTAAGCACTAACTACATGCCAGGTACTTTCCTCGCTGTCGAGATATAGCAGTAAAGACAACAAACAACAAAAAGCCCCTGTCCTGGGTTTACCTTATAGGTGAATAGGCATAGTAAACAGAAAACAAAGAAATACATAATGTAATGCCAAGTGATGGTAAGGACTTTGAAGAAAAACAAGCAGGATAAGGGGTTAGAGGGAGTTGGGGGTTTTATTGTGGATCGAGAGGTTCAGGAAGGAAGTGGCATTTGAGTGGAGACCTAAGTGAAATGAATGAATGAAGCTTTCAAATAACTGGAAGGGGAAAGGAGTGTAACACTAGTCGAGTGTCTTTCTGTGCCACATATTACCCTGTATTTTTTTAAAAATATATGTCTTTATTGATTTCAGAGAGGAAGGGAGAATGAGAGAGAGATAGAAACATCAATGATGAGAGAGAATCACTGATCAGCTGCCTCCTGCACGCCCCCCACTGGGGATCGAGTACGAAACCCAGGCATGTGCCCTTGGCCGGAATTGAACCTGGGACTCTTCAGTCCGCAGGCTAACGCTCTATCCACTGAGCCAAGCCGGCCAGGGCTACCCTGTATTCTTTTACACATGTTGCCTCATTGTCATACCATCCCCTCCAGGTAGGTTTTTCCCCAGGTATGGAAAGTTAAGCTCAGAGAGGTAAAGTAACATCTCCCAAGTTCACACTGCTAATGATGTAGCTGAGACCTAAACCGCGTTTAGTTAGTTCCAAAGCCCCAAGATGCACCCAGGTTAGCAACAAGAATTAATCCCCAAACTGAGAGTCCAGGAACTTTCCCCACTGAAATTTTTCCTGCTTTCTGGCCAGAAAATGGCAATCTTACTTCATTGTGTTCTCGGTACTCTGTAACAATTAACACTCTGCCTTGAAATCATATGAATTGGAAGCGATATAGCCTAGTATTTAAGTATCAGGTAGACCTGGGTTCAAGTCCAGGACCTATTTGCTTGGTTAATTCATTGATTTGCTCAGCCAATTTTCTGCAAATGTGTCATGTGCCAGGCTTGGTGCTGAATGCTGGGAATGGGCAGACCTAATGTTTGCCTTCATGGAGCTCACGGACTATGCTAGGCCCTTTGTTTATATTACCTGCAGCTTACTTGTGAAGCGTACTATTACCCACCGTTTATAGATGAAAACACTTAAATTAAGGGAAAGGGACTTGCCCAAGATCACATGGTCAGTAAGTGGCAGTCAGGGTTTGAACCCCAAGTTTTTCTGTTATCAGCATGCAGGCTCTTTCTCCTGTACTCTCGGAACAAATGTGTAATTCTGGAACCTGCTAAGTGGACTCATGGACATTAGAAGCGAGATTTGCAAGTGGAATGGATAGTAGTCAGCAGGTTTATTTTTTAGTTCTTGCTCTCCTGTCTGAAATCTTAGAAAAGCCACTTAACCTCCCTGAGCCTTGGTTTGCTCCTACATTAGATGAAGGGGCTGCTCTCAGTGGTCTGCCAGATCCCTCTCGGGGCTCCAAAATTCTGCCAAGCTATGAACTTATGCTGCCGAATGCTCATTGCTGGCTTCAGTTCCCCTTCGAGTGGCCTGACTGTGTATCATGTTTGCCTTTCAAAGATCTAGCTCACATAATGCGCACCTCTGCAGCCCCACAGGACTTAGCAGGACTTAACGATCACTCTTGGTGCCGTGTATATTAGTTTGAAGGATCAGTGAGTTTAACTTGAATTTCCAAAGACATGGGGCTCTGTTACATTATATTTTACATTATTTTTTGTTAGCTAATGGGCGTAATCCAAGAGAAAGTTGACGGACCAAAACCGTCTGCTCCTGCAAACCTCATTTTTTATATACTTTCTCCCCTTTGACAAGGTGGTGAGGTCATGAGGCCCCTTACTGAATTGTACGCTTGGTAGTTTTCCAGATAAAAAATGAATGATCTGTTCTTTATTATGGAGGCTGCGTCATATGAGAGGATAAAGGTTGATTTAGATGAAAAAAGGACCAAGGTTTATATTTGGTTTTGGCAGTGACTTCCATTTGATTCTGGGCATGTCACCTTAGCAGCTTGCTGCTTTCGAGTGCCTTATTTGTAAAATAAGTAAAGTAATAATGATAGGTAGAGATTTGGTAGGATTAGTAGAGAAAATAGATTAAGTAGTATGATCTCCTTAGAGGAAAGGAGCTATATAAATATAATTTTATTATTTTAGTATACTTTGAATTTTAGATATATACACACACATATACAGTACACACAGGGTGGAACAAAAGTAGGTTTACAGTTGTGAGTACACAAAACAGAGTTTATTTTTATATTACTATTTATTAATTATTGTGTTATTTTCCATAGGAAAAACTGTAAACCTACTTTTGCCCCAGCTTGTATATACACACACTTTGGGAGGAAAGGAAGGAGTGAGGAAGGGAACTAATATGTTGAGTACCTACTGTGTGCTAGGAACTGTGCTTCACATATACAGGGAAAGTGGAAAAGTACAGTTACATTTCTGTGTTGGTAGCACACAAGCATGAAATTGAGTTCTGGCTTGTCTGCTTTTTAACTGTGTGATAATGGCAACCGTCTCCACCTCTCTGACTCTCAGAGGATTCATCTGTAAAATACTTACAGGTCTTGCCTTATATGGTTATTGGGAGATTTCAGTGAGATGATACGTTGTTTTTTGAGATAATGATTTTAATGCGTAGCAAGCACCCAGTTAATGGTAGCAAATGTTCTTTCATTCCCTTTCATATATAAGTAGGATCATCATTCCCTTTTACGGATGAGGGAACTTAAAATTCAGAGAGGTGAAGCATTGAAGCTGGGTCACAAAGCTGGAAATTGGCAAAGCTATACAGAGGAAACTAACACACCAAAGCTGATGTCAGGAGTTTGGGAGGTGGGAGGGAATCAGAAACATAACTTCCTAGGCTCAGTTTCTGATTATAACATGTTGAGTTTAGTTCTAGGAAAATTTGCCTTTCCTGATTGATCATGATTCTTCCTCTGCTTAATGACAGCCTGCAAGTTTGCTTTTTTTTGCCTTAATTCTGGATGCCCAGAGCTGTTTTATTTTTAGTTGCAGCAGATCTCAGTTAGTGCTTCACCCTCATTATACTCCTTCAATTCTTATCTTCTCATTTAAAATTAGTTGACTGAGTGTGTGCCTCTTACTGTAATCTGCCTCTGATCCTTTGGGGAAGTATGTGGAAGATAATCCTGAATCAATAAGAGGTCAGACTTGGGGCCCAAAGTGGTCCTTGTCACTCAGTCCTCTTCACAGCCCTGGGGATGCAGCTCTGTGTGGCTGTGCGCAGGGTTTTCTCCTGGCTGTCGGGCAAAGACCAGCGAGCCTCAAGCTCGGGTTATGTCCGTACCCACTGACAATGTGTATAGCTTTTGTATTCTTCCCTGGCTAGTGTTCTTTCATTTAGAGAAGTCAGTCAACTAGATAGATTATTTGAACATTCCCTTTAATCAAGATTCACTGAAATCTACTAATCAAATTTTGGGTGCTATTTATTAATCAGCTACACTAAAGTTTTATTGCCTGGAGATGCTGTGCTGAGAGCTTTACAGTTTCTCCCCAAATTCTCACAGCACTACTGTGATGTCAGGAGACTGTTCATATGCCCACTTGACTGATCAGACCTGCAAAAATTCAAATCCTACAGAAAAATAAAACTGTTTACTGTTCCTCAAGTATTCTTCCCAGAAGTAACTATTGGTAAGTTTAGTATATATTCTTCCAGATTAAAACAAAACAAAAAATGCATATACAACATATAATTTACATAAATAGCATTAAATATTTCAGTACCAAAATTTGATTTTTTTAAATATATTTTATTGATTTTTTACAGAGAGGAAGGGAGAGGGATAGAGACTTAGAAACATCGATGAGAGAGAAACATCGATCAGCTGCCTCCTGCACATCCCCCACTGGGGATGTGCCCGCAACCCAGGCACACGCCCCTGACCGGAATCGAACCCGGGACCCCTCAGTCCACAGGCCGACGCTCCATCCACTGAGCCAAACCGGTTTTGGCACAATTTGCTTTTTTGCATAACACGGCTAGTGTGCACATTTTCATGGTACTTTCATTGTGTGTGGCTGCAGAGAAATTCCCTTTGAGATGGGTATAATACAGATGAGGAAACTGGGGATTAGTTTAAGTAATTGCTCAGGGTCACAGATTAGTAATTGGAGGAGTGATTATTCAAATCAGATCTGTCTGTTTCTGAAGCCCCCGTGCTTGCCACGTTATCACATTGCTCCTTGGAATATTGACCAGGAACCTACCTCCTTCCAGCTCTGTGGCCTCCTTGTCTACCTGCCGTATCGCCTAGTGGATCTTGTGCTGGGGTCTTATGTATAATGTGCACATTCCAGGAAATATTCCCTTTTCTTGCAACACCCCCTGACACATAGACCTTTATCCATCTTGAAAGAAAAGAGAAATCAGAGAAGAATACCTAATAATTTAATTTGGGCCGGGCAGCCACAAACTGCATTTGAGCAACTGCAGCTGCCTTTCCAGCCCATTCATTTCCACCGCCTGCTTGCCACCCCTGCTTTCTCAGGGCCATTCATTCTGCTCAGTGCGTTCCCGTGCCTTCCAGGCTTTAGGATGCCTGCCTTCTCCTCTTCAGTGTTGCTTCCCACCTGGCCTGTGGCTTTTTAGAAGCACCTCTTGTTATTTCAGGTCCCAGCACAGATGTTCTGGTTTAAACACACAAGAACATTCCATCAGGAATCAAGAGTAGAGTTTAGACCAGTGATGGTGAACCTTTTGAGCTCGGCGTGTCAGCATTTTGAAAAACCCTAACTTATAGGGTTTGGTGCTGTGTCACATATAGAAATTTTTGATATTTGCAACCATAGTAAAACAAAGACTTATATTTTTATATTTATTTTATATATTTAAATGCCATTTAACAAAGAAAAATCAACCAAAAAAATGAGTTCATGTGTCACCTCTGACACGCGTGTCATAGGTTCGCCATCACTGGTTTAGACTGAGGAGAAAATTGCCACCAACACCTATGCAGAAACTACACCCCAAAAGAAAGGCTCGTCCATATCCACCCCTCCTCTGTTCTCCACCCTTTGTGTCCTGCACCTGTTCGCAGGACCTGGCAGTTGGCAGCTATAGGTCAGGTCACCAGTCCATTGCCGTTTCTATAGATTCCCTTTCTCCCCACTGCACGTGGACTTGTAGGGGAGCTGGAAGAGTAGTAACAGCCTATATATCTAAGCAGAACTTAATGTTACAGCACTGCTATTCTTGTAAGGTTAGTGCTTAGATTGGTCTGGCACCAAGTCTGGAATTCAAGAGTCAGACTGCACTGGGCTCAACTCCCAGGTCTCCTGGGAACGTGTGTGGCCTTGGGCAGGTTACTTGATCTGTCTGAGCCTCCCTCTTCTAACCTGTGAAGTCCAGGTGATGATACCGCTGATGTCATGGAGGTGCTGTGAAGACTCGCTGAGCTAATGCGTGCAGAGCACTTCAGCTCAGAGCCTGGCGTGTGGAAAGAGCTCTGCGAGTGTTAATTATTGAAGGGGAGCAGGTGACATTGGGCCAGATGTCCAGGCAGATATAAGTGGACGCTTACTGTGATGACAAGATTCCTCCTTATCTCCCTGTCTTGCTTTCTTTTCTTCATAGCACTATGTGTCACTGTGTATATTTATTTTCTCTCTCTCTCTGCCTCCTTCACTAAAATGTGAACAGGAGGAACTTTTGCCACCTTGTTCGTGTACAAATAAGCAGAAGCTGTTGCTTATATACATAAGCTGTCGCCCTCGCTCCTGGAGCAGGTCCTGGCACATAGAAAGTATGCAGCCAGTGTGGACGGAGTCAATGGATGTGAGCACTCACTACGTGCCCACTGCTGTTCCAGGTGCTATTTGTATATTAACTGATATGTTCACAAGAGTCTTTTGAGGTAGGTGTGCTATTACCCCTATTACAGGTGAAGGAAATGAGCCACAGGGAATGGAGTTCTTTGTGCCCAGTGTCACACGGTTAATAAGTGGAAGAATAGGCAGTCTTTCTCAGAGCCCGGGCTCGTAGCCACCATGCTGTCCTCTCTCTCAGTAGAACACATCACTAGTATTTTTATTGCTGATATGATTAGCAGCTGTAGAATAGTTAGTACCTATAGATGCAGAGTTCTCCAACCATCCCCCTTCTCATTTGCTCCTAACACTAACTGTGGGAGAAAAGTAGCATTTACTATCCCCCCATTTGACAATTAGAGGAAATAAAAACATGTAATGTTTACTGAACACATCATCACATGCTAGCACATTTAGTAACATAATATTTATAACAATCCCACTAAGTTCATGGGATTGTACACATTTGACAGATGGGAAAACCAAGGCAAAGAGATGAAATTACTTACCCAGGGTCATACAGCTAAGAAATGATAGATCTGGGTCTCACACCCCAGCAGTCTGGCTTCAGAAACAGTTCTCCTGAATGCTTCTCTAGACATCCTTCTCTGAGGTTCAGAGAGGAAAAGGTAATTGCCCATAGTTACTAATTTACTCTGTAAGTGACAGAGCTGGGATTGGAAATCAAGTCTGCTGTAGTCCCCAAACCCGTGTTCTTTTTCCTGTTCTTTCGAGCTGATTACACTTATTCCTGGACTTGGATTTCCATCATTCTGGGGTGACAAGGAAGAAGATGAGTGACTTAATCAAGGCCACTCAGCTGAGAGTTCGGAGCTCAACCTCCTTTCTCTTTCCCTCACAAGGGACTGTTCAGGATGGTCTGTCTGGCTTAGCCAGGCCTCAGTCACAGGACAGTCCTTTGAAAGCAAGTGGCCAGTGTGTCCCCAGAGAGAAGAGAAGTTTCTGCTGTGGGAGAAGTCCTTGCAGAGTACATGCATGATTGCCTTTGGGCAAAAAGGACACTTACTGTCTTTCTGAGACATTAGGGCACGTAAGCCAGACCTGTGAGTCAAAGGGGGGTGGGTGCGAGGAGAGGGGAATTGCATACCTAGAAGCATAGGAAGTCTGGCTGGGCTACGCAAACAAAAACATTTCCTTCAGGCCAGCGCCCACCGACAAGCAGTCAAGCAAGGCAAGGCGTGTGTCTGCTGATTGCAGGCCGATGCTCCTGGTGGGGGTGGGGTGGGGGTGGGGTCTCCCTGAAGCCCAGGGAGGAGGTGACAGGGTTTCTCTCCACAAGCTGTCAAAGATGTGTTTGATGCTTCCTTCTCCCTCTGCCTGTCCCCCTGAGCTGCTGGAGCAGAACTTGAGCCTCCACTGCCCCAGCTGCCTGCTGCCTCCTCGGTTCCCATTCATTCCTCTGTGCTCACCACCCACTCAATAGCCCACGCTCCAAGTGACTAAACCCGTTGGTCATTCTCTCCCTCACCACTCACATCCTCTATCCCCAAGTCCTGGAGATTCTGCATCAAAAGAAGAATGCAGCCACCATGAATTGAGTTTCCATAGCACATATACACTGTCATTGCTCGTAATCTTGCTTCCACCCTCTTAGAAACATCCTTACCCGCATTTGGCATGCGAGGAAAGTGAGTCTGGAGAAGTTGGAAGCACGCTTACAGTTCTGAAGCTAGCAAGTGGCAGAGCTGGGACTCCAGGTCTTCCTGGCTTTAGCGCATGTCCTTTTAATCCTTTAAACTCTCCTGACCAAAGATCCTTTGAAGTCAAGAGCTGTCATATTGTCACAGATTTGTACTGTAATTGCCCAAGCTGAGCACAGCTTCCTCTGGTACACACCTGCGAATGGCTTTGTATGGGTGCCCCGTTCTCCTTGAAACCAGAGGAAGCATCTTTCAGTCCGTGGGCCTCTCTGCTTGTGTGAGTGACCAGCGGGCCTGCCCTCAGCTCATTGTTTGTGGGAACACGCTCAAGGAATTGTGCAGGAAGGCCCCCATCCAGGATGTTACTGGAAGACCTGCTGGAGGAGTTTGTACAAACAAAGTGTGACCTTGCCAGCTCAGCCAAACCCCTGCCTTGTGTTGGGAGGCTCTCTGACCCGAGCGGAAAAGCCTTCTGCCTCCATCACCCAACCCAGCCAGGCTCCTGGGGGCGCGTCCTGAGCTCCCCGCTGCCTGCCTGGAGGCTCCTCTGCAGGCGTGAGCCACACGCGTAGAACTGGTTTGTACATTGCCATCTACACAAAATACAAATCTCATCAGGTTCCCTCAAACAGCTATGGTATTCTGTGTTGTTCTTGGGAACAGTCTGCTAAGACTCTTCCCCCCTGCCCACTTTTTTTTAATTGTGGTAAGATAGACATAAAAACTTGCCATTTTAGTCATTTTTTAAAATATATTTTTATTGATTTCAGAGAGGAAGGGAGAGGGGGAGAGAGAGAGAAACATCAATGATAAGAGAATCATTGATTGACTGCCTCCTGCATGCCCCCTACTGGGCATTGAGCCCGCAACCCCGGTCTGTGCCCTTGACTGGAACCGAACCCGGGACCCTTCAGTCCGCAGGCTGACATTCTATCCACTGAGCCAAGCCAGCCAGGGCATGCACTGCCTTTTCTTAGTGTCTTGAGAGTATCCTCCTTCTTATTGGAAAAGTGCCCGTGCTTTACGGAGGCCATTCTGTCTGGTGGGAATGATCTTCCCTTAGCACCGCCACTCTTTACTCTACTTAAATATCACTTAGCTTAGTTATCACCACACGTAGTTCCTGGAGCCACAAGGAGATCTTGGTCAGACTGCCTTTCCCTGCTAATTATTTTAATTGAAGTCTCTTTGTCTTTATTGTATTTATTAAGACTGCATCATATTGATTAACTGTGCATGTGTTTGTTTAATGATTGTGTTCCTTGCCAGACTGTAAACTCAGTTATTTTTGTTGTTGCTGTTGCTGTTGTTAATCCTCACCTGAGGGTATTTTTCCATTGATTTTTAGAGAGAGTGGAAGGGAGGGGGAGAGACAGAGAGAGAAAACATCGATGTAAGAGACACACATCAGTTGGTTGCCTCCCACATGCGCCCCGACCAAGACCGGGATGGAGCCTGCATGCCAGGTACATGCCCTTTACCGAAATAGAATCTGGGATCCTTCAGTCCACGCTCTATCCACTGAGCCAAACTGGCTAAGGCTAAACACAAATGTGTTTGATGCTATGTCCTTAGTGTCTGACACAGTGGCTGGCACATGATAGGTGCCCAGTAAATAGCTGTAGAATGATACTGTAAACTGCATGAATGAATACTGAAGAAAGAAAATTTCAGGGCTATGTGCTGGGAGCATTTGTATTTTAAAATGTGCATGAGATGTTAAATTACTAGTCAGATCTCAGAAAGTCATCTTACTGAAGCATAGATTGTGTTTGCCCTACCCTTTCTCTGTTGATAAAAACTTTCATGAGTAAACTCTTCATTATTTGAAGATGCCTCAGTGGTTGCCAAAACATAAACAACAATTGCAACAAAAGCAGCTTACATTTTCTGATTGTTTATTCTTCACCAAGCCTTGTAGTGTATACTTTCCATGTATTATCTCATCGAATTCTCACAATAACTCTGGAAGGTAGATGTTGTTTTTTGTTTATTTGTTTTCAATTTCTATTTCCAGATGAGATCATTAAAATTCAGAGAGGTTAGCCCTGGCTGGTATGGCTCCATTAGTTGGGTATCGTCCCATGCACGGAAAGATTGCGGGTTTGTTTCCCAGTCAGGGGACGTGCCTAGGTTGTGGACTTGATCCCCAGTAGGGGGCATGCAGGAGGCAACCAATTGATGTTTCACTTTCACATTGATGTATCCCTGTCCCTCTCCCTTCCTCTCTAGGAAAAAAAAAAAAAATCAAAATATTTTTAAACACCTCCGAGTTTAAATAGCTTGCTTAAGGTTAGTCAGCCAGTAAGTGGTGCCCCAGACGTGCAGGGCAGTCAAGGTGGAGCTAAGCTTCCTAGGCCACACCCTCCCTGGTGCCTTTTCCCTCAGTGACTGGAATAGCCCTCTTTTTATCTGTTCTATATGCTGTGATTTTCTTTGAAACCAGAGTTTTATGGCTAAAGAATTTAAAAGCTCTGGGCCTCCAGAACAAATTTGACTCGGTTTGCACCATTTTATGTCTCATACCCTCCTGCCATTATATTTCTCCCTGTGCTTCTGCCCGAAATGCCCTCTCCTTTCTTCTGCAGCTGACAAATTACTCTGAATCTCCTGGGCATTTTCCAAATCTCCAGACAGTACGCATGCTCCCTCCACAGAAGGTCCGTCCCTCTGACCCAGCAGCAGCCATCCTCTTTCTCAGTTGTGGTTGACAGTTGTCCCCACCACTGCATGAGCCTCCGAGAAGGTGGCCCAGGCCTGCCTCCGCTCTGGAGCTCCTCAGCCTGGCCCAGGGTCTGGCGCGGAGCGCAGGGGCCTCTGCCAGTGCTTGAACCAGTGCATGCCAGGCACAGAGAGGCTGCTAGACAACTGGCTGCGTTCAGCAGCCTGGAATACAAACCAGGGTGTACTCACAGAATCCACGAATGTGAGATGGAGACGATTGGATGTATTAATCACTGGTTTGGAAAGGCATTAAAATATTTCCATAATATAGTATGTTTCTTTTCTAAAACAGATGTGCCCTCGTTTCATGAGAAAGTAATTAAGTGTGTTTGATTAAAACATTCATAAATGCTATCATTTACTCAAGGCTACTATATGCTGCTTTCTTTATTGGTACTTTATACATGTGATTGCTCTCCCAGTCACCTTAAGATATTTAGGTGTTTTTAATATTTCCACCTTAGAAATGAGGAAACTGAGGCTCAGAGAGAAGTGAGTAGCTTGCCCAAGCATAGTCAGCTCTGGGTGATAGATAACGGGAATGAAACAGGTCAGTCTGACTTCAGAGCCACTGCCTTTCCATCACCCTCACTGCTTCTGACCTTATATTTTAGATACTTTCCATCTCAACACCCCAAGCTCAGCCCTGCCCATGCTGGTGCCCCTCTTCTTCCTTCCCTTTTCCCCTTCCTCAGTGTGCTCCCTTCTCCATTTCCTTAGATTATTGCTTATCTGCATCCTGAAACTGAAATATTTTTGTCAGTGTCAATAATTGGAAATTATTATTTGTGGAAACTGTCTGGTGTTAGTGTGGTAATGTCACATTTACACTAATAAATAAAAAATGCACTTATTAAGGCTAAATTACATGTATTGTGGTTTTCTTTATATTGCCGTTTGCTCTTAAGATTTTTTGAGCCCCAATTGATATTTTTTTAAATATATGGTATTTTTCCCTTCATGTAAAATATAAATAAAACAATGTAGTGAAGAGGAAGTTGATAGATAAAAATTTTTATTAAAGATTTTCTAAACAGTAGGTTACCTATTTCAAATTATATATGAAATATAAGATTGAAATACTTCTTGTTAGGGAAGTTTGAGAGGTTTCTTACAGACTTAGATTCATTATTTTCTGCCCTCCTAGTATTTCAGCAGGATTAAGTTTTTTGAATCAGTGGATCAAGTTTTAATTTTCCTGTTCCTTCCTTATACCGACATATGCTTTGGCAGAACAAAAAAGAGACCTAAACATGTCAGCATGATTTTTGTTCAATGAATTAAAAACCATAAAAGTAACAAGATCTGATCCAAATCCCTAAACTCCTGACATGGTGGTTTTGTCCTTTTCAGTCCCAAGCTTCATATTACTGGCTTTGAAAAGCTTTCTGCCTGGGAGCAGAGTCGTGGCAGCGGTGCCGGATTTATGTGAAATAGAGTACAAGGGGGGCAGCATGGAGTAGTGGAAAGAATACGGGCCAGAAAGATCTGGGTTTGAATCCCAGTTCTGTCACTCAAGCCTATCGGCAAGTCACTCAACCTCTGCACCTCAGTTTCCTCTGGGCAGAATGGGGGTATGAGAATCTAGTTCAAAGAGCTGTTGTGAGGATTGTAAGGAAATATACCTAAAGTACTCACCTGGCATAGAGGGGCTTAATAATGGTAGTAATTGGGATCATTTTTATTTTGAGAATACCTTCAATTAGCTGAATCCAGAAGGATTTCTTTATAACACAGCTGTCCACTTTGTCTGTAGTGTATCTTTCTCAAAAATGTTCAGTTTTCTTCTCATCCCATCAGGGAAAAAATACCAGGTGGACGCTACTAAATCTTTAACACATGCTTGCCACTGTTTCCCACGGAGCATGTATCCAGAACTTGGGATTGTCCTTACTGGGCAAGAACTGCATTGATTTGAGGGCCAGGAACCATATGCCAAGGATGTCCACTTCAGGACCCAGGGGGGCAGAGGAATTTTGTCATACTAAGACCATTGACTTTTGAGACAGGACAGACTGGGTTTGATTTTGTGTAAGATATTTAAAATTCCTTTGGGTCTCATTTTTTAATCTGTAAAATGGAGTTCATGATCTTACAAGGCCCTCCATGATAGGAATTTCTGGCCTCTTTTTTTGTCATGCTCCTTTGTTATCTGCACTCCAGTCAGTTCCTCAAATGAAACTTGGTCTCTGCAGCTCAGAGACTTCCTACCTGCTCTTTCTTCCTCCTGGAAGTCTCCCTTTGCCACGCCAGTGCTGGCAACTTGTTCTCGCCCTTCAGATCCTAGTGTGGTATATTAGTCAGAATAGGATGGGCTATGCTGTAGTAACAAGCAACTCCCAGATCTCCACGGCTTACACAATAGAAACATATGCCTTGCTCATGCTGTATGATGGGCGCTGTTCGTCATAGTCACTCTGGGAACTAAGCTGATGGATATTCATATGCCACGTATATTGTGGCCAGCAGAAGCTAATGTAGTGGAACACACACTGGCTCTTGAAGCTTCTGCCTTGTGGCAGTGACCATAATTTCTCTCACATTTCATTGGCCAAAGCAAGTTGTGCAGCCACACTTGGTGTCTAGGGAAATGCATTCCTACTGCAAGGAGTAGGGACCAGAATGCTAGTGAAAAGACCTCACAGCCACCACATTCATACATTATTTTTCTAGGAAATGCTTCCCTTAACTTGGACAGAAACTTTTGAGTTAGCTGAGCTTCTTTTGTGCTGTGACATCTGATGCTTTCCCATGTCCCTGTCCACAGCACTTCTTACCCTATGTTGTCAATTTCTCTCTATTGACCTCTCTGCCCAGCTAAGCTCCTTAGGGGCAGGACAAAATGTTCATCAGTGCCCAGCACTGGTTTTGATAGGTATTGGGCCCTTGATCTGTACATGACAAAGAAATGAAGGCAGGACGAACGTGATGGCTTACTCTGTTGCTGGGCTGTGGTGATGATTAATGTAAAACAGGATTAATAATAATTGCCTCATACAGTTGTTGTAAGGATCAACATATAAAGTGCCTGTCCTGGCCGAAACCAGTTTGGCTCAGTGGATGGAGCGTCGGCCTGCGGACTGAAGGGTCCCAGGTTCGATTCCGGTCAAGGGCATGTGCCTGGGTTGCGGGCACATCCCCGGTGGGGGATGTGCAGGAGGCGGCTGGTCGATGTTTCTCTCTCATCGATGTTTCTGACTCTCTATCTCTCTCCCTTCCTCTCTGTGAAAAATCAATAAAATATATTAAAAAAAAAAAAAAAGTGCCTGTCCTGGTGGTTTATAGTAGGCCCTCCATGTGCTCATTGTTGTTATTATGATGAGATGTTAGTAGTAAACATAACTAACATTCATTAGCATTTATCACATGCCAGACGCTCCCCTGGGTCCTTGTGGAAGTTAACTGGTGCATTGCTTCTCGCGTTGTTTCCCGGTCAGTTTTGAGGTGACTCATAAGTCATTTGCTATAATGATAGTTAAGATTCTGAAGGTTGCTACTTATTTGTTTGGGGTGAATTAGAGATTTAAAGATGATGCTGTTTCTATAGTATCATTACTCATTTGCATCACTTTCTTTAGTGGGAGAGAAGGGGATGGAGTTACAGCCAACTGTTGCTTCCTTTTATTGAGCAGTTAAAATGTGCCAGCAGTTAAGCAGTATTCTTACTGGCTCTTCTCAGCTAACTCACCAGGAACCTTACTTGACCCTGAGCACCTCCATGGGCGTGTGTCAGGAGTGTGACGCTCATCCCCCATCAGAGAGTAAGGTGACAAACTGTTGAGCTAATGGACAGTGTGATGTTACCGGTAAATTTCTCTCTTATCAGAGTAACCAGGGAGCACAGGGAAATGCTGGCCAAATTGGCCAAACAGAACACCAACAAGGCCAAAGACTCCTTACGGAAGGTTCGTACCAACGCAATGAATAAGCTGAAGAAATCAAAGGACAAAACCTCGGAGGACACCATTCGACTCATAGAAAAGCAGGTACTGTTCCCAGCAGATGTGATGCTTCTGTCTGATCCAGGGACTCACTTGTTCATGTCTAAAGTGAGGAAAATGAGGACAAGGTACAGCACCCTGGTCCTTCATTGATGTGATTTTTGTTGGCTGGGTCTCTGTCCTGGGCCTCGCCCTGTGCTGGGCCCTGGGATTAGGGAGGAGGAGGAGGAGATCTGCTGACCTTTCACTGTGTTCCAGGTTCTGCCAAACACTTTCCATCACTTCATTTATCCTCGTCACTACAAAGCTGTGAGGGGTAGGCAGCAAGGAAATAGGTCCAAGGAAGTTGAATGGCTTGCTCAAAGTCATACTGCTGATAAAAGGTAGAAATGGGATCCAAAGACAGGTAGACTGACTTCAGAGCCTATATACATTATTGCTCTCCTGTCTGAGGTTGGTGGTCTGGGTGCTGAGAAGTGAGAACTTAACAGTGTTCTTGGTGTGCCCAGTGGGGGCACTTACACCTGTCACTGGAAAAAAAGGGGACATATAGAATACTTTCAGTCATAAAGGTGAAAGAAGGGGAGGGGAGAGGAGGGAAGGGGAGGGGAGGGGAGGGAAGAAGGAATCTTCCCTGGCTGGTTTGGGTCAGTGGACAGAGCATCGGCCTTCGGACTGAAGGGTCCCAGGTTTGATTCTGGTCTAAGGGCACATGCCTAGGTTGCTGGCTCAATCCCCAGTAGGCGTACAGGGGGCAGCTGATCAATGATTCTCTCTCATCATTGATCATTCTATCTCTCTTTCCCTCTCCCTTCCTCTCTGAAATCAATAAAAATATATTTTTTAAAAAAGAAAAGAAAGAAATCCAACCAGGAAATGACAGTGGCCTGACCTGGGTGGTACAAGTGGAATTAAGGTAGGAAGATGAACTTAACAGTATTTAGGAGATAGAATTTATAATGTTGAGTGTGCTGTAAAGTGCTCACCCAAAGCCACCTTGTCCATAATAAAAGCGTTAGTTTAAGTAAGATTTTGAGCAGGATGTGGACCAAGAGGGAAGGAGTGGAAGGCAGGACACCTGGAGGAGGCCGTACATGGACTCCCTGCTCCCCTTCTCCTGGGCCAGCTAGTCATAGGCCAGGCCAGACAGTCCCCCAGGGGAGAATTTTAGATGGATTCTTGGAGCTAGCTCCTGAATTTTCTGTTTCAGCAGGTCTGCCCAGGAATGTGTATTTTTAAAAAGTTGCCTAGGTCAGTGGTTGGCAAACTGCGACTCGCGAGCCACATGCGGCTCTTTGGCCCCTTGAGTGTGGCTCTTCCAAAAAATACCGACTTCTGCGCATGGGCCACGGAAGTTTCAATCACACTGTACATGCGCGCCCGCACGTGGTATTTTGCGGAAGAGCCACACTCGGGGCCAAAGAGCCGCATGTGGCTCGCGAGCCGCAGTTTACCGACCACTGGCCTAGGTGATTCTGCAAAAGCAGACAAGGTGTGGCAAGGCACCTGAGTTTAAAAGAGATTGTTCTGCAGTTGGTGTCCTGTGGCATTGGGGAGGTTACACAACTCCTCAGCCTGTTTCTTCTATAACAAGGGATGTGTAATTCCTGCCTTGAGGGTTGCCCTGGGGCTGCTAGAAGTACCATTACCTGACACCCAGACCTTCAAAGCTCCCTTTTTGCCATCCCTGTGCTCTCCTCTCTCCCCGCATCAGCTGACAGAGATTCAGAGGCTAGCTGGCCTCTCTGAGCCCTGATCAGTCCTGGGAGAGTCCAGACCTGGCTCCCGCTGAGCCAGCTCCTTGTCCATCTCCCCGGGGCTTTCATCTCTTCAGCTGACACTTGGCCCCTTGGTTGCTTCCTGGTGGTAAGTCCTCACTCAGCAAATCTGGGCATCTGCCTCAGGGACCAGAGCCCGTGCTCCTTGCAAAAGAGAATGATCGGATAACCAGCTCTCCTGAGGAAACCCCCTTGACAATGACCTTGCTGGAAGCCTTCTGTCCTTGGCACCTGGCTTCTCACCTTCCTTTTCAGATTAGATATTTTATTCAGTGCTTGTTACTGTACATTATCTTTCAAAGTAACTTTATTCTTTTTTTCTGATACTAAACTAATCCATGTTTCATATATTTTTTTTTTAATTAAGAAGAAAGTAAGTGAAATTTCATCACCCCCAGAGATGACTATTACTAACATTCAAATTATCTCTGTAAGCATTTATGTAATATTACAAGAAAAAAGATCCTACTATATATTTATTTCACCACAATCTTTATTATTGAGATATTATCATTTAAATATTAGTTCTGCCATTATTGATAAAAACTTTTTACTGTCATGTGGCTCAAAGTTCAATAAGAAAATAGAAGACGCCGAAACCGGTTTGGCTCAGTGGATAGAGCGTCGGCCTGCGGACTGAAAGGTCCCAGGTTCGATTCCGGTCAAGGGCATGTACCTGGGTTGCGGGCACATCCCCAGTAGGAGATGTGCAGGAGGCAGCTGATCGATGTTTCTCTCCCATCGATGTTTCTAACTCTCTATCTCTCTCCTTTCCTCTCTGTAAAAAATCAATAAAATATATTTTAAAAAAAAAAAAAAAAAAAAGAAAGAAAATAGAAGACAATTTTGTACACACTTCATTTTGTTCTTTTTTCCTGACAGAAGGCACCGATATGCAGTTTTTGGTGTATGTTTTTATTTAAGTTAAACAGGCAGGGGCTGATTGTTGCTTTATCAAGCAGTTTTTAAAAATATATTTGTTTACTTTGTTCCTGATTATCAAAGTATTGTAGAAAATGCAGAGAGTTCAGAAGACTGTTTTAAAAAATGGGGAAAAATTCACCCCATGATCCCACATTGCAGGAACAACTGCTCGTAATATTTTGAAATTTTTCTTCCCCCCCGCTTTTTTTTAAACGACATTTTAAACATGATTGAGAACATGTACTGTACATGCAATTTGTATACAGATTTTTATTTTCTGTTCGGCATTAAAACCATTAGCATTTTCTTGTGTCTTAAAAATCTCTTTATAAACAGACATTTCTAATGGTTGCAAAACAGTCTGTCGTCATACCATAATTCACTTTTGTAAGCCCTGTTGTTGGACATTTAGTTTGTTTAAACGTTTTTGTTATTTTAAGTAAGGTTGCAGTGAATATTTTTATACACACATCTTTGTTGAGATAATTTCCCTAGGATACAGTCCCAAGTGTGGAATTACAACGCAAAGGGAATGCATGTTTTAAGGTTCTTGGTACAGAGTGCCTAAATCACTCATGGGTTTTTAGAATGTGTGTATTTAATTTTTTGGGGGCCTTTTCTAATCCCTAATATTTGAACCTAGAACTTTTAATGTGAGCTTAAAATGTTGCTTACGTTAGGAGTGTTGCTTTTACTTCCACACTCCATTGGAAAGATTAAGTTATTTCTTGTATAAATCCATACAGTTTTTCTAGAGGATAGTATGGCAGTATATACCAAAATCCATACTTTTCTGATTCACTGACTTGGGAATTTATCTAAAATAAATTGTCAAAAATCGTATCTATAGAAGTGTGTGTGTTGATTATGTATAATTGTAGAAAACTGGAAACTGTCTAAGTTTCTAACAGTGGGAAAATAAGTTGTTTTACATTCCTTAACTGGAATCTACATATAGCAACAACTATAAAAATATTTTACAGATGTACTTTTTTTTGGAATTTATTTTTTAAAGGTAGATTACATAACAGTATTATCATATGATTTTATTTTTATAATGAAGAGTTTCATGTACATAAAAAGATTGGCAGCCTATCCACTTAAATGTTAATGGTAGTTATTTCAGGTAATGGGATTATAGGCAATTTTAATTTTATACTTTGAGATTTTCTTAATTTTTAAAAAAATTTCCAAGTGTCTTTTGAGGTCATATATTTCAAAATTCTGTCATAAAAATGTTTTGTCTTCGGTCTATAAGAAGGAAATTATTCTGTGGGGGGTTCTTTCCCTGCAGTCATGTCTAACCCCCCTCCCCCCCCAATCCCCCAAACGCTGCCCCTCCCTTCCCTGCCCCCAGCTCAGGCCAGCTCTGCTGAAGAAGGCCCAGGGTCTTCCAGCCGGGCTCTGACATCTGTCAGCCTGCTGTTTCACCTTCGCTTCAGTTTGCTGTAAATGGGCCTGCTGAACATTAAAGCACTTGGCAGAAACCACCAGTAAATCTGGCCAAGATCCTTTCACTGCTGCCTTTTTCTGAGAAACGGAACTGCTCTGAAGTGACGCTGGGTGCTAGTGGGGCTGAAGGAAGGAAAGGCTCCTAGCAGACGGGCAGCAGGCGGGACTGAGTGAGGCGGTGGGAGCAGCACCCCGTGGCACCGAGGGTGTTCTGAGCCAGGCCTCAGGAAGGGTGACTCGCTACCCAGGCCTGCCCCAGGGTGTACTGTGTGCTCCTGCCTCCCTCTTCCTCTCTACCTTTCATTTTCCTGAACTGAACTTGTAGGGAGCAGATGTGATGGTGATGGTGATGCTGCTGATGCTGGTGGTGGTATAGTCCTTGCGAGGCAGCACATGGTAATGGAAAGGGCTCTTGCTGTGCAGTCAGTACAGCTCTTTGGCTTGTCAGCTCCCAGCCAGGTCAGCAAATGGCTTCACCTTTCTGAGCCTCTGGTTCCTCACTGTAAGTGGGAGCAGGAAGCCTCTCTCACAGGATTGGTAAGAGGACCAAGTCCCACAGCTGCTTAAAAGTGGCGAGTACAGTTGCTGGTCCTCAGTAATTCTCTGCCTATGTGCCCATCCCACGTCTCTCCTCACCAGGGACAGGGATTGACTGTTTTAATGAGCCTAGCACGTCTGCCTGGAAGGAGGCAGACGAGGTCAGGTGCAGTGGTTTCTGCGGGGGGCTGAGTTCTTGGCTCAATCTCGTTACTGACTTTATGTGATTCTGCACGGGTTAGTTAACATTTTATGCCTTGGCTTAGTCCTCTGTAAACAGGGATAATACCTGTGCCACCTGCCTTATAGAGGTTATGTCAGGTTGTTGGATTTGAATGAAGTAACGGAGAACAAAACACTTTTGCATACTATACTATAAACTACTATGCAACCGTCAGGTGAAATAATTAACATTCATAATACATTCAAGGGAGATGAGTATGGTATTTCATATGTTTTGAAGATTATGTGAAATAATGCATGTCAACTTTTTAGCCCATTGTCAGGCATGTAGTGAGTGGGAGGTGTTGGTATCCTTGTCGTTGTTGTTAATCATCATTATTTTAAGAAGTCTGATGGAGATGGAAAAGATGAACTTGCAGGCAGACCGTCCCCAAGGGCACTCTGTGCCTGTAATATAGTAGAAAGTTAGTAAATATTTTCATTAATTAATTAATTTGAAAAGATGTCAGGAAGTGACAGTACAAATCAGAGTAACACAAGCAGCATTTGCATAGCAAATAACCAATTTAAAACATGCTTGCATATTCATGACTTTGTTTAACCCTCCCAACTACTCTCTAGGGAAGGGACCAGCACCCTATTTGATCGATGAGGAAACTGAAACTCAAACAGGGGAAAGGACTTGTGCATTGTTACCGTGCTGAGAATTTAACCCAGAATCCACGTTATCAAATTGTTCCCCTAAGTACTCTTCCCCACCCCCCCAATCTCCGTCTCGGTCCCCAAACGCCATTTTTCCAGAGGAGGCTTGCAGCCTACACGTGCTGGAGTGCTGCTGGGCACCACGCCATACCCCATGCAAGGCAGGCTGCGCAGGTGGGGGCAAAAGAAGCATTTCTAGGGTTTGCAGCACCCGAGTGAGGAGGGACCGAGCAGCCATTCTGAGCTGTCGCTCTCCCAGAGTGCCCAGCAGCCCCGGGAGCTTTGCTTTTCAGCTAAAAAATGAGCAGTTGTTGCTATGGTGAGAGCCTGGCTGTTTGTGCCGGGGGCCAATTGCTCCAAATCCTTTTTAGTTTCTACCCTTTCCAGGGCATTTATTTTGCAGTTCCTGGCCAAGGCCTGTGGTCTGCAAATAAAGATGTCAAACAGCCACTGTGCTGCTGAACACAGATCCTCAGCACTGTGTACCCCTCAAAGCTTCCTGCCGAGGCTTCCTGCCTTAGGTCCCTTTAAGACACGGGAGGGAGACTGCAATACCTACCAAATTGTTCTGTGTTTTTCATTCTGAGGGAGTATTGGTTTATTGCAGAAAACATAGAAAAGCACAGAGAACTTTAATAATTATTCATTTAGTAACTACTTCCTGAGCACTTGCCAGTGCTGGGGATGTGACAGATGCCACATGAATAATATATCAGCTATCTTCCCATCACTGGAAGATAATCACTATTAATATTTTGACAGCGTTCCTCCCAATTTTAAAAATATGCATAATTTTGAGCATTTGAGATTGTTTCTGCTTTATAGCCATATACACAGTTTTGTATCCTTTTTCTTTAATTCAGGGGTAACATAAGAATGTTTCTATGAGATTATAAATAATATCTTTAAGCATTCTTTTTCCATGATTACAAAAGCAATCCATGCTTGTTATAAAATAGTTAAACATTCAAACGTTTCAGAAACATATACTGGAATCTTACTCCTATTTATACCCTCTTCCTAAGAAATGGATCCTCTTAACCTGTTTTTGTTGTTGTTCATCCTCACCCGAGGACATTTTTTCCCATTGATTTTTTTAGAGAGTGGAAGGGAGGTAGGAGATGGAAGAGAGAGAGAGAGAGAAGCATCCATGTGAGAGAGACACATTGATTCATTGCCTCCTGCACATTCCCTGACCAGGGCCAGGTAAGGAACCTGCAACCCAGGTACACGCCTTGATCGGAATGGAACTGGAGACCCTATGGTCTCGGAGCCGACACTCTAACCGCTGAGCAAAACCAGCCAGGGCTTACCCCCTTTTAATTTTTATATGTATCCAACTATTTACCCATTCTTTCACTTTTGATTTTCTGATTTTTCATTATTAAAAATAAAGCTTAGATAAACATCTTTGTTTTTAGAACTTTTTTCAGATTCCACTCCTGTGGTAATTTTCCCATTGAGAGAATTTCGGGTTAAAAATGGTATGAACATTTGCATCATTTTGAATCCCTATTGATGATATGTGACCTTATCCATTTCACCATAGCTTCTTGGCATTGAATATTGTAATTAAAAACCACAACATCAAATTTTGTTAACTCTGATGACTGAATTATGTCTTGTTTGAATTTCCATTTCTTCAGTGTCTATTGAATTTTCCATGTTTGTTAACCAGATGTACTAAATCTTTTTTCAAGACTTTTTTCTGCTTAACTGTTGGGATCTTAATATTCTTCTTATCAATTAGTGTGAGGGCTTTATATAGTAGAATGTCTGAGTGCAGGAAATTCTAGAAGTTTCTTAAGGGACAGATATGGCTGGCTTCTCTGTACTCTATGATAATAGTTAAGAATTTGGAATCAGACTACCCAGGATTAACTTTTGCCATTGCTACTTTCTAGTTGTGTATCCCGAGCAGGTAATCTAACTGCCTCAGTTTCCTCACCTGTGAAGTGGGGATAATAATGGGGTACCTGTTAGGAATCAGTAAGGGTGTATACATCAAGTTTTAGTAGAGTGCCTGGCTGGGACTCAATGAACGTGAGCTTATGTCACCATTATTATTTCCCAGATAACCTTGTCAGAGTTCTGGACTGTTTCTCCCCCGCCATCTTCCAGCCCTGGTGACCAAGCTGTCTCATTTGGTGTTTTTGCAGATCAGCCAAATGGCCGACGACACCGTTGCAGAGCTGGACAAGCATCTGGCAGTGAAGACCAAAGAACTCCTCGGATGAAAGTCACGGGGCCAGTTTCTAGGGACCCACCTGGTGGCAGATTGGCATCTCTGTACCCCGTCCACACGGAAGGCCGACACCCTGTGCTCATTAGTCCTTGTGAGGCCCAGCCTTCCAGAGGGAGACCCAGACTTGTTCAGTCCCTTCCTCTGGCCCCGTCGCCCCATTCTGCTCTGGGCCTTCTGGCACGGGTGGACCTTTGGAGAATGTCTGCTGCTGCCTAACGACCAGGGCCACCGGCAGGCTGACCACTGACTAGTCCTCATCTCAGGAGCCCCCTTTCCAAATAATTAGCTGGGCCCTGTCCCCAAATTTCAGTGTTGCTTGGGCTGATGTGAGCCCTCACTTATGACTGGATACTTTTGTGAGAGGCCTATTTTCACCAAGCAATAAAATCAAAATAAATTGGAAAGAATAATAACCTCAAAGGAAATAATAGAGTCCGTGTAGATGAATGATTTCTAAGGAGCTGGTGTGTGGAAAGCAGCCAGAACAATACTTTTCCCTCAGAGTCATTTCACACATGCTCTTTACTCTCCGGACCTTTCCCCCACTCCTAACCGGGCCAGTCCTGTGCCTGCTTCACTTCTCAGGGGGCTGGCACTTCCTCGGAAGCCTCCTTCCCCCAGCTGAGGACCCCTAGTATTGGCTTTCACTCGAAGAACCTTAGCTGTTCTTTTTGATAATTAGTCTGTATCCTCAGGATTTGACATAATGCCTGGAACCAATAGGCACTCAGATGTGTTGTGAATGAATTGCACATAATACTTGCACAATAAATGCTGGCTTCTTTTCCTTTCTTCCCACTGTTAACACTTTCATTCCATCACCTTCTGCTCTTGCTCTTTCCTCAGTATTTACTTGGTAATGAGGTACCTTTCCCCCAGCGTCTGCTTCTTAGTGACAGACAAGCGATTTATTGTGGCTCATCTTTGGGTACTGGATTAAGTTAGGTTTTTCCCTCCCCAATAATTTTTCTTTTAATCGTTCATTCGTTTGTTCATTCACTCACTTATTCATAATATAGTCATGATGAGCTAACTACAGTTCTAGGCAATATTTTAAAAATATGTTTTTATTGATTTCAGAGAGGAAGGGAGAGGGAGAGAGAGAGAGAGAAACATCAATGATTAGAGAGAATCATTGATTGTTTGCCTCCTACATGCCCCTCATTGGGGTTCAAGCGTGAAACCCAGGCATGTGCCCCAACTGGGAATCAAACCATGATCTCCTGGTTCATAGGTCGATGCTCAACCACTGAACCATGCCCATCATGTGTGTGAGGTACAGTGCCATGTGCTGGGGATACAATAATGAGCAAGATGCGGCACCCGTCTCTGAGGGTGTGTGGTGCCCTGGACTGACCTGCTATTTGTAATGTCATGGGTGAAAGGTAGGACATTCATCCAGTTCTGTCAAATGTCTGCCTTTAGAA
Organism: Myotis myotis; assembly: GCF_014108235.1. Classification (NCBI taxonomy): domain Eukaryota; kingdom Metazoa; phylum Chordata; class Mammalia; order Chiroptera; family Vespertilionidae; genus Myotis; species Myotis myotis. The sequence goes on from NW_023416316.1 coordinate 14,731,835, forward strand.
GGGCACCCACTTTGGCAGCAGCCGGGCCCAGCCACACTCTGAGCAGCATCAGCTTCTCCACTGTCTGACTCCTCTGGGGCGCTGTTCCACGCTGGGGGGCATCGGGGTGCCCTTCGCCCTCTGCTTGCACTGGTGGAGCAGGCTGCATGGCAGCCAGTGCAGACTCAAGGTCAGCATCAGGTCGAAGGTGAAAGAAGCTGACACATGTCCTCTGTCAGACCCTGTTCTCCAGCCCCGAGTAGCCATCCCACAACTAGAAGTCAGCTGAAGGAAGAACAGGGTCGGAAAGAGCCATCGAGGAGCCTTTTTGGGGTAAGCCACATAGCAAGGGCTTTGCAACAGTCTTTCATGAGTGGCCGAAATCCCCCACTCACTGCAAATGTGCTTCTCAAAGATGCAGGATTTTTTAATAAACAGAGGAAATGATAAATTATGTTGTAATTCCACTCCAAAGGCATTTGGTTCTTAACAGCCAAATCCTCTGTAGTCTTTAAATAAACAAAAACTTATTTGGTGAACAGACGGGGGGGAAATTGAAAGATTTTCTGTACTTGGGTTCCACATGTCAACAATTTCTCTCCTGTGTGTATGTTGGCCAAAGCCGAATATCATGATAAATGAAGAAAGGAAAACCTCAGGCCCAGGGCCGTTACAGCTCGGCAAATGGCTTTCAGCTGATTGCTCTATTTCGGTTGACATTTATCAAAGACTTTCTCTGTTACTCGGCGTGTCAGGGCTTCGGTGGCGGCAGGGACGAGAAGAAGACTACCTGTTTGGATGTGCTGAGTAATGAGTAATGCCGGAGCGATTCACTCTCCCTCTCTTCCTTCTTCAGTTTCTCTTTCAAAGACGAAAAGCTGGCTATGGACATTCTCACACTTGCCAGAGGAATTAACCATCTCTTCTATTCAGTTCAATAGCTTTCAAAGTCTCATGAAAAATATAGGCCAAAGAGAATTCAAGAACTCTTTCTGGTCATTTTCTTTCTTCCTTGCACGTGGTGTGTGTGTGTGTGTGTGTGTGTGTGTGTGTGTGTGTGTGTGAAATGACAAGAAACCAGAATGTTAAAAATTAGAAGAAACTCTTCAGACGCACTTATGCCCCTTTAAAAATTAGAAGCGTATCCTTCCAGACCTTTCTCTGTACATACATAATTTTTTTTAAGGTGAGGAGGAGAGTTATTCTGTTCCTATTCTGAAGCTTGCTTTGTTTACTCAACAGCATGGCCATCCATCCATGTGTGAACATGTGGACACAATTTCTTCTTTTTCATTGCAATATAGTATTCCACAATGTGAATGCACCATAATGTATTTCCCTATTACCTCTAACATTTAAAAAAATTATTTCAAATGCATGGAGAATATTTCTATTTAAAGTGTTCTGTTTTAAAATAAAAAGAAGAAGCCCTATTCTAAACTTATGTTTGGTAACCTTTTCCTCAACCTCAGACTAACATTTATGGAATGCCTGCTGTGGACCAGGTACCCTGGCTGGACACTCGTGTTACTACATTCAAACTTCCGAACAATCCTAGTTGGTGGAGGCATTACTCCTATCTGTGTTTACCTGTGAGAAAACCGAAGTTCAGAAAGGGTATTTAACTTGCCCAAGGTCACACAGGCGGTAAGTGCCAGAGTAAAGTTTGACATTCCTATCTGCCTTTGAAGTGTGTCCTTAATCAGTGTGCTTCAGTTTGTAGGTCTCCATCGAGTACTTACTCAAAAAGCACCTAGCATTGTTCTGGGCCCAAGAGTGATAGAGAAGCAGAAAGCTTGCTTTCCCAGAACAAAGCTACTTCTAATAAAGGACCCCATGCAAAGTAGCAGAGTAAACACCAAGGGAATGGTAGCTCTTATGGAAACAGTGAAGACTACATATTGATACCTGCCCTGGTGTCAGACTCCTCTACCACATATCAGAGAACCAGAGAGTGAGCCAAAAGACCACCCGGCAGTGAATAATGTTAACAACAATAACAGTATTGATAGCATCGGTAACTGATACTGACTTGGTGCTTTTTAGTTTTCAAAGTGCGTCTACATCCTTTATCCCACTGAGTGAAACTTTGCAGTTTCCTTTGCCCTAATGATGGTCAATGTCATGATGTGCATAAAAAGGGATATTCCCTATTTGGGGGACAAATTTTGTTATGTACAACAGGGGCTGGCCTGGCCAGAGGGCCGGGCATATGTATCTTCTCTCCCTTCAAGGCTCCAGCCTCAGCCCAAATGACCCCCCTTTGCTGATACTGACAGGGGCTACCATGTCCTGGGCCTTTGCTGTGTATAAGTCAGTCTGGAAGCGAGTTATTATTTTGCTCATTTTACCAATGAGGAAATTGAAGCCCAGAGAGGTTAAATGACTGTGCAAAGGCCGTCATATACGGTATGGGGTGCAGGGAGTCTGACCCCCAGCTGGGCAATCTCAGTAAATTATTTTAACTCAGGCCAGAGCAGTGCAGAAGCGAGAGCCTATAGGTCCTATCTTAGTTTTGCCCTTTCTATCCTCAATAAAGGTCATTCCATTCCCCCATGGGTACCAGGGAGGGGCTTGGACAAGATCAGAGAACCCAGGCTGGTCCCTGGCAGCAATTTCACCCATTTGGGGCAAAATAAATAAAGGCAATGTAGCAAATGTTTTCATACAATAGGTAATTTAACTTAAAGGACTATTCTATATTCTTACATTTTGCTCTTTCTACTTGTGTGTTTAGTGTTAAAATATTCTTATGATAAGCTGGTGATTCTAAAAAAAAAAAAAATCATTATTTAGAAATATAAGAAGTTAGTCCCCTCCTTTTTATTTAACTTCACTGATGCATGAATCCCAAAGTCTGGCAGCTATGGTGCCTCACGCCTACTCCTAGAGCTGATGTCCCTGAGGCTGCCATCAAGGGCAGCTGGAACTGTAACCAGAGGGATGTAGGGAGGCAATGTGAGCTGTGTGGGTGTCAGGGACCCCGTGGGTGAGCAAGCGGTGGCTGAGGGGCAGGGTTTCGAAACAGGACAATAGTCAATCAGGAGGGTTCAGAGACCTACAGGGAGGAGGGGCGGGTGAGGAGAGGTTAAGTCAGAGAGCGGAGAGAGGGAGGCAGGGACAGAGACAGATGCACACACAGGGCCAGAGGGAGGGAGGGAGACAGAAACACACCCACATGCACACTCCCGGGCACACACAGAAGCCTAGAGATCAGGATCAGCAGGTAGAGACAGAAAGAGATGGCGACAAACAGTCACAGAGACGGAGAGAAACAGATGGTGATAGTGCGACAGTTAACATATCCAGAAAGAGACACCTAGAAATAGAGACAGACACAGAGGGAGATAGAGAAATACACACAAAGAAAGGGACCAACATCCAGGGAGAGAGACACAGAGAGTATTTTAAAAAAGGGGGTGGGGGTGGGGAAGAAGGAAAAGGAAGAAAAAAAGAAAAATGGAAAGACACACATGTAGATGGGAGAGAAGTGCGGGCAGACGACAGTGGGGAGAGAGAGGGAGGCTGTGGCCGTGCTGGGCCCAGGGTCGTGGAGGGTGTGGGTGGAGGAAGAGCCAGCGCTGGCCGCCAGGGCTGCGGGGACCAGATAAGGACGCCTGCCAAAGGAAAGCAGGGGAAGGAAAGACGTTTACTGATCCCCGGGGGAGAAAGCCAGGGAGGCTGCCCCAGGCCCCAGAGAACAATAGGTACTTGACTTCAGCGGGTCATTAATGAGACAATTAATGGAAAGAGTAACAGAGTCCTCCCCTGAGAGGCCTTGGAGAGTGATAAGTGGAATTATTGTGGGGGGTGTGCGGAGGTTCAGGGGGAGGGGGGCTGTCCCCTCAATCCAGATGTCCAGCATGCCAACTGCAGGTTCCTCACCTGGGGCACGGGGCCTTCCCAGCCCCCCCCCCCCGCCCCCCCACATGCCCTGTGCTCCCTCCACCCTGGACTGTACCAGCCCCTAGGTGTGTCCTGGCTTTCCTATCCCCAGCCCTCTATGCTGCCACTCCCTCTACCTGGAATGTCATCCCTTGATTATCTCCATCCATGGAAACCCTACCCATTCCGGGGTAAATAAATGTGCATCCATAGGATGCAATGGTAAGCCAAGGCCACATGTTTCAACAAGAATAGAGCCCCCAAAACATAAGGAGCCATGGGAAAAGCAAGTGGGGTCATAGATATAGTGTGATGCCACTTACATAAGTTAGAATGACATAATCAAAAAGTGATTCTTTAAAAAAATTATTCCTGATTCTATTTTGCATTATTTTTAAAAGGGTGGGTTTGAAGGGCTACTTAAAAATTCATAATGGTGATTGCCACTGGGGGATAGGTAGGAGGTTTAAAGTATACCCAAAGTCATTTCATATATCTATATATGAATACATAAACTTAACGCAATATTTATTTTGTGTTGTGAAAATAGGAATGGTTATTATCTTTTCTGCTTTTAATTTTTTTATGCTTGAAAATTTGTTCCAGAGAAAGAGAGAGATCCTCCAGACCCAGCTCAAATGCCACCTCCTGCAGGAAGCCTTCGAGGAATCCACCTGCCAAGCAGATGTGGGTGGTCCTTCTTTTCCCTGGTTTCAAATTCCCAGAGCTCACAGTGCTTTCCCCCTCATATTTCCCTGTGTGACGTTCATAGACTGCCTACCCCACTGGACAGGACCCTCTTGAGGAGAGGGACTTACAGCACGAGGCTGGCACAGAGGTGGTGTCTGTGAGGCTGAACTTACCTCCCCCATCCATTAGGAGCAACTACGAAGACTCTGATCACATCCCGGATCCAACACTCACAATCATTTTGCAGGGGAGGGGAGTGGGCTCCTGAAGTTCACAGTGTGCCTTCTGGAATGGGGAGCCCTCAGGAATACAGTCCCATCTTCTGTTCAGCTACTTTCCTCACTTTTGTACCTGCCTCCTTGTTCCTGCCTCTGTGTCTTTACTCATGCACTTACTTCCCCTACACCCAGTCCACCATTTCAATCCCACCAGGCCTCTGAGACCTGAGTTAGTTCTCCATTTTCTTTCTTTTTAAAAAATATGTTTTGAGAGAGAGATAAAAGGAGAGGGAGAGAGAGATAGAAACATCAATGAGAGAGAATCATGGATCGGCTGCCTCCTGCACGCCCTCTACTGGGGACCGAAACCCCGGCATGTGTCCTGACTGGGAATCAAACAGTGACCTCTGGGTTCATAGGTTGATGCTCAACCACTGAGCCACACCACGCGGGCTCTATCTTCTTTATCCACTCATCTGTCATGGGCTTTTAGGTTGTTTCCATATCTTGGTCGATGAGGATTTTCAGGCCTCAAGAAGTCGAATGACTCATAAGGCTCCTTTGATGTCAGGAAGTCCATGCCAAAAAAAGCAGCCTCATGATCCCCAGTGCCTTTAATTCTCAGAACCCAGTCAGCCCAGCGTTAAATCCCGTTTTAATAATAGGTACCTTGATAGCCAACCCTGGAGCGGATTGGAAACAGTAAGTAAGAATGTGGAGAAGGGCAGCTTCCCCATACAAAGATCTGTTGAATGCTGAATACATGGATAAATGAATGAATGAATGAATGAATTGCCACCAGGCTGATTGCTGCCTCTTACCTGATTTTCCTTCCTCTGCTCTGTCTCTTGCACTCAGATTAATCATCTAATGGTCCTACTCAGAAGCGCCTGTTGCCCAGATAACTGAATACCTCCTAACCAACCTATTACTCCATAGCTGGCCTATCTCCACATACTGACCTCTTCAAAATGCACATCATGCCTGGCCAGTGTAGCTCAGTGGTTTAGCGTCAACCCATGAACCAAGAGGTCCCCGGTTCAAATCCTGGTCAGGGCACATGCCTAGGTTGTGGGCTCGATCCCTATAGTAAGGGGGTGGGGGATGTTTCTATTTCTTTATCCCTCTCCTTTCCTTTCTCTCTAAAAATCAACAAAACATTTTTTTAAAAATGCGAATCATGCCACCTTCCCTTCAGAGGCTCTCTATCACCCCCAGGAAAAAGGCCCACATTCTTCCCTCAGTGTCTGGACTGCAAGGTTTGACCTGGATGGTCTTCCAACCTCCCCCTTGCTCTGGCTCCAGACACACTGACTTCTCTCAGGCCCCACAGTGCCTGTCACTCCAGACCTTTCTCTGACTTGCTCACTTCTGTACATCCTTTAGGTCTCAACCCAATGTCACTGCTTCCAGGCAGCCTTCCCTGACCGCCCCAGGTTGGGTTCCCACCCCCCGTCAGCTGCTCCCACAGCCTAGGACTATCCCCAGCCCCTTCCTGGCCCATTTGATTATAGGTAATGTCTTCCATGTCTGTCTCCTTCCCCAATGCGGAGCTGCAAGAGGGCAGGGACTATCTTATCGGCATCACCAGCTCGGTGCCCGGAGTGAAGCCTGGCACCCGTGTGCACTCCACAGGTATTTGCTGAGTGATTGAACACACCTATTTGGCTGTTCATTGAAATGGATTTATTCATTCAACAAATATTTATTGAGCATCTACTAAGTGTCAAGTCAGGTTCTCTACACTCCACAGTAGTGAACTAACCTCAGAGTCCCCGCCCTCCTGGGGATCACATTCTACTTGGAGGATGCAGACATTAAACAGATAAAGAAATAATACAATGGCAGATAGTTCAGTGCTATGAAGGCAAACAAAGCAGCTGTAAGGGAAGAACGGTGTGTGTGTGTGTGTGTGTGTGTGTGTGTGTGTGTGTGTGTGTGTGTGTTAGTGGCACTTCTGTGAGGAGGCGAGGGTCCTGAGAGACCCAGGACCCTCCCCCTTCTTGGGCAGGCTGGGCCCCAGATGTGTCCAGGTGTGACAGTCCCAGATCCCCACATCCTCCCTGCCTCCCAGGGTGGGAGCAAGGAAGCCCGAAGAGGCCTTTGGGAGGGAGGCTATGGCGCGAGTGCGAAAGCCGAAGCTGCTCTTCACAGCAGCTGTGATTGGGCTCTTTCTGCGCGGCGAGAGGCGGCGATTGCTTTGTGCGGGGAGGACTGATTGTGGCCGGGCGATTGGCACCCACAGATCGCGGCCGCCCGGGTTTACCGCGCACCCCCAGCGCCGCGGCGGGCCGTGCGCAACGCGCCAGCCCAATCTCGCCTCCTATATTCAGAGTTGATTAGACGCTATTTCTGCCTGGATTTTCAGAAGGCTCAAGAGCTTTTTTAATCACTACAGTGGCTCATTACGGTTTCGCAGTGACACTCATGTCCTTCAGTTCTCTTCTCAGATTAGATTCTATAGTCAGATGAATATTGGATGATTTCATTACATACAAATGCAATCAACAGTTTTGCATAAATTTCTTCTCTTTTCTTGAGTTTCAATTGACCCCAGCACCCATGGTGGCAGGCGCGATCCACATGCAAATGAGCTGCGTTTGCAGCCGCGGAGAGGGAGCGGGAGGAGGCGGCTCTTGCGCCAGCCCGGAGCGAGCGAGCCTTGATTGCTCAGCTTTGGGCGAGGCCCTTGGAGGAGGGGGCGCAGCTCCAGGGGCAGCCGCCATGGCCCAGGGCACCCCGTGCGGGGCTGATGTACCTGCTGGCGAACTGAGGCGCGGAGATGCTCATAGTGGGGCCGGCTCTCTGGGCGGAGGAGTGTGGAGATGGAACCTGGCAGCAGGGCCCTTAGCCGTGTGCTCAGGGTGCTTGGGCCGGCCGGCGCTAGTTAACAGCTGGTATGGACATGTTTCAACATTTTAACAACTGGTAGGGCCTTATCAGTGCGTTCCTGCTGGTTGCTAGCTCTAAGCCAGTGAATGCTGCCGCCATTACCATCATCATCATCATCATCATCATCATCATCATCATCATCATCATCATCATCATCATCATGGTTTCCCCTGTAGGGCTCAGGGCTCAAGCCATGGCCATGAATGAGGACAACCAGCCAAAGTCAAGACCAGCCCAAGGCAGACGGGAAAGAGGAGCCTGGGAAAATACCCCCCTTTCTTGATTTCTCTCCTTTTGTGGATGGAGAAGCAGGATGGTCTCAGAAGGCCTCCTTTACCAGGAGACTGAATCCCATGCACAGCTATGGCAGCCGGGGCTTGTTCCCCCCTGTGGCCGGGAGCTCTCTCCCTGAGCAGCCTCTTCTGCTTACTCAGCACCTTGCCGAGAAGGCGCTTCTGTGAGCTCCCCAGCCCTGGCCCTGTGCTGTCTGAGCCCACAGCCCCCTTCTCCTGAGGTCAGCCGTGGGGATGTGCTCTGAGGAGTCACCTTTTCTGGGGCTGCGGCCTCCCACCTGGTCTGTCCTCCAGAGGCTCCTGGTGGCTGTCACAGTTCAAAATCCAAGCCCGGACTCAACACCAGGCACGAGGCTGGAAGATCACATGCGGAGAGCTGTGTGTGGTCAGGGCACCCAGGGCTCAGAGCTGTGCCCCTGTGGTGCAGGGGAGGAAGCCCTAGATGGAAGCTGCGGACCTGAGGTTCTGCCGGGTCAGGGGTCGGTGCATCCCGAACCTCACTTCCTTCAGCAGGTTCTTTATGAAAGCTCCGTGACATGACACAGTGTAGGATCTCGACCCAGAGAGAGACATGCGATCGATAGACAAGGAGTCAGGGACCCAGGAGCGATGGGACCCAGCTCCAGTCATCATCATGGACACAATGGAACCCTGAAGTGGGTGGAGCCAGAGCCACAGCCATGGACGCGGCCCAGGCCCCTATCACTGCCTCCCTAGGTCAGAATCCCAACCAGAGGTCTGGAGAGAGGAGAGTTGGGCATAGAGTCACAGCATCGAAGCCAGAGCCTCCTGCGGCAATCTGGGGGCTGCTTCCCTCTCCTCTGGCCCCCTGAGGACCACTCCCTGGTCATTCTGTCCTTCTGTGCACAGTCTCTCGACACCTTCTTCCCAGCGGAAGGGACTCACCCCGCACTGCCTGTGCGTCTGTCTTCTGCTGCCCTCCGCTTCCCCACACCCCCTTCCTGTGCAGCTCTGCGTGCCTCTCTCTGCCCTGTCCCTCCCGGTCTCCATCCTTGACTCTGCCTGCCTGTCCGTCTCTGTGTCCCTTCCTCTCCTCCCTCCCTCTCTGCTCCTGGTCCTCTCTCCGTCTCTCTGTGTCTGTTCCTTGCTCTTAGTGCCTGTGTTTCCAGAGCTGGCCTCTCATGGGATTGGTAGATTTGAGACCTTGGGCTGCCCCCTGGGGGCTCTGGCCCCTGGAAGGAGGAGGCTGCAGGTGGGGATTGGTTTCTGAACTCTCTGAGCCTCCCTGTGGTGGCCAGCCCTGGGCCATCCATTTCTCTCCCAGTCAAGGATCGCAGGAGAGCCATCCTGTTTCTTTCATCACAGGACTTTCCTCACTCTGGCCTGCAAGAGGGGGTGGGAGGCAGGGGTGGGCAGGGGCGAGGAAGGACTCCTCCACTTGACTGGGGTCATGCTATCCAAGCTGATCTTCAAGTTGGGTCCAGACCTGCTGCTGTTGGTGGCAGGGTCCCCCCATGGGAGCTCCCCTCCTGCCCACCCTCCCTGCAGCTCCTCCTGGCCCAGTGGAAATCTGGTCCGCTCCCCCCCCCCACCTCTCTCTCACCCAGGCATGGAGGACTGCTTTCCTAGGATTCCCCTGCTTCCCAACCCCCGGCCTTGGCACTTGCAGGGCAGACAGGAAAGAGCGGGGCTCTAGAGGCTGGCAGGCCTGGGCTCTAGAGGCTGGCAGGTCCGTGCCAACCCCAGTCCTGCCACTTGCTGCTGGATCATCTCAGGCGAGAGATGTAACCTCCCCGAGCTCAGTTTCCTCCTGTGGAAATGCAGGTAACACTTCTCTCCTGGCAAGACTGGCAGGAGGATGGCGTGAGAAAAGTTACGTAAGCATACCTGGTACAGAGTTGGGCACAGAGTAGACATTCATTAAAGCACTGTTATGAATACAGGAATGAGTAAATGATGAATGAATGGCAGAATTTAGACATGCATAAATGGGGCACGGGGGGAGGAAGGCCAGGCGTTAAGAATGGCACAAGCGAGGGCATGGAGGGCAGAAATCTTAGAGAGGGAACAGGGAGCCGTGAGTGCTCAGCATGAATGCAGAGCCCGGAGTCCCAGTGCAGAGCCCGGAGTCTCGGGGAGTGGGGACAGGACTGGGCAGAGCAGAAGGGCCTCCTGAGTGCCAGCGAGGCACGAGGCCCCACGTGTGATTGCAGCAGCAGCTACCGGGAGCAGAGGCCCCACGCTAAGGCATTCATGAGCACTATCTCGGTTCACCTTCACCACAGCCCTCTGAGGGAGGTGCCATTATTCCTACTGACAGAGGAGGAAATGGAGACTTAGAGAAGTCAAGTGGTTTTCCTGGGTCACACAGCTAAAATCGGCCCCAGCCAGGATTGGATTTGAGAGAGAGAGGAAGGGAAAGAGAGAGAGAAAAAAGAGTGGTTGCCTTTGTATATGCCCCAACCGGGAATCAAACCGGCAAACATGGGTATGTGCCCTAACTGGGAACTGAGCCCAGTACTTTTTGGTGCACGGGGAGACACTCCAACCAACTGAGCCACGCTGGCCAGGGCCCCAGCCAGGACTTGAACGCTGGTCTCCAAAGCTTGTCCTCAGTCTCCTTCCAAAGGGACGGCTCCTTCTCCCCCAATTTCTAGGCGGGTAATGCCATGAGAATAAAATGGCCTAAAAAGACTTCCAGTTAGTGAAGGCGAGTGAAGAAGGGCACGCTGAAAAGGTCCAAATAAATATCAAGAAGAGAGCAGCTTGCCACAAATGCATCAGGGAAGGCTTCCTGGAGGGAGCTGGGCACAGAGGCAGAGACATGGCCCTGAGTAAGGGTGGCAGTGGGGTGTGGCCCGTCACCCGGATGACACAGGAGCACAATGGCTCAGCTGTGCCACAGCCTGGGCTGGGGCTCCTGACTGGGACCTGCTTTTTCCTGGGGTCCAGTTCCTTTGCCCCAGAAAAGTGGGATGGACAGGTTTCCAGTGACTCCGGACCTGGGCCCATTCCCAGCCCTGCCGCCCTCTTGCTGCAGGATTTGGGCCTCACCGACCTTGTCCACCTGAGAAAGGGGGGCTGTGCTCACAAGCTGGGTGCAGCTGAAGGTCAGAGCGAGCAGAGCAGCACGTGGCCAGGTTCAGGGCCAGCTCTGAGCAATGTGGCCCCTCCCTTCCAGGGCGCCGTACCCCTGGAGCAGGCGCAGAACCCCACTTCAGAGCGTGTGCGGTGGTCAGACCCTGAAGCCAGGCTGCCCCACTCCTTCTTGCTGTGAGAGCTTGAATGTTACTTAACCTAGTTCTATACAGTTTCCTCATCTGTACAATAAAGATGACAGTGTAAGCCAGGGTCCCTTATTTAAAACCAGTGACGGCAGATGGTTTCAGAGCTTTTCTGACTGTGAAGTCTAACGCCCAAATCCCATCTACTGTACAGCCGAGCTGTGGGCTCTGGGGCATTTCTTATAATCAAATTTATTCATCAATTTTTTTCAACAAAACATATAAATGTTCATACCAGGGAGTGAAATGAAGACCAAAAATAGCTTCTCCTTAGTTCAGGTCATTTTAGCACCACATAATTTGACACCAAACCTAGGTGAAACTTTCTGGCCACCTAAGCTTTTAGGACTTCAGTCTTGTGGAGAAGGGCTTGTGGGTCTGGAGTATTTGTCTGATGGGGCTGGCGTGTGGATAAAACGAGTTAGTACACGCAAGGCACTTAGAGCCAGGCCTGGCACAGAGTGAGTGCGCAATGCTCAAGGTCCTCCCATGGCTCCCCTGTCCTCAGGGTAATGTGCAGTCAATTTCACATGAGGCCCTTCATGACTGGAGCCCTGTCTCCAGCCTCAGGTCTTCCTCTGCCCTGCACACCCTACACTTTAGCTTCGCTATCTCTTTTCAGTTTCTCAGATACACTGGGCTCTCTCTGCAGGTCGGTGCACTTGCTGTGTCTTCTGCCTGAAACGCTCCCCTTCCTGATCCCCTTTCCTTCCTTCCTTCCTTCCTTCCTTCCTTCCTTCCTTCCTTCCTTCCTTCCTTCCTTCCTCCTCTCCCTCCCTCCCTCCCTCGCCTCTCCCTCCTTCCCTCCCTTCCTCCCTTCTTTTCTTTTCTTTCTTTCTTTCTTTCTTTCTTTCTTTCTTTCTTTCTTTCTTTCTTTCTTTCTTTCTTTAATATATTTTTATTGATTTCAGAGAGGAAGAGAGAGGAGGAGATAGAAACATCAATGATGAGAGGGAATCATTGATTGGCTGCTTCCTGCACGCCCTCCACTGGGGATTGAGCCCGAAACCTGGGCTTGTGCCCTGACTAGCAATCGAACCGTGACCTCCTGGTTCATAGGTTGATGTTCAACCACTGGCCCCGCCAGCAGGGCCCAACCCCCTTTTCTTAATTGTTTCTTCCTGTAGGTTTCACAGCTCTCACCTAAGCACAAATCACATGCTGGGAAAGTTGCTGGTCTCCTCTGCAACTTTCTGGGAAAGCAGTAGCCACATGCACATCTGTCCCTGGCATACAGTCGGCGTTGAATGAATGAGCATCCTCACCCGTCAATGGCATTGTCATTAGCTCAGGTTCTGAATATGTGTTTGTTGAATGAAACACAAGTCTGGAAGGAAGATCCCACCCCCCCTATGCACCCCAGGAGAAGATTCTTGGAATGTTCTCTCCCTCCCTCCTCCCCTTCCTCCCTCCTCCCCTTCCTCCCTCCTCCCCTTCCTCCCTCCTTCCCTTCTTTCCTCTCCAAATTCCTTAAGTGATTTTTAAACAGGGACCCAGTCCATGCAGGGGGCCAGTGAGGCCTCCAGGATCACAGGGCCTGGGGGAGGTGGAATGAGTACATTAGGCAGAAACCACTTGTTCAGGGTTAGTAGAGGCCTCTGGGGCCTGGGGAGCAGGGGGTGGGGTGAAGGGGGCCTCTGGAATCCTGGACAATTGCTATAAAATAAACTCCATAATCAGGTAAACACGCTCGTGTGGGGGATGGTTCCCCTGCAGCTGTGGGCATCCTCCCGGCTGGAGGGGACCTGTCTAATCTCAGGGTAATGAGAACGTGGGTCCAATTACGACGAAGGGCCGAGGCCCAGACTGGGCCGGAGTGGGGGAGCTGGGCCCCTGGCAGCGGAATTAGAACATTTAAGCTGTCAGGCCGAATCCGGGACAGGCCTGATTACCTGGTCCACTGAGGGGCCGCTTTGGTTTGGTGTCGACTATAATTTCCTGGCCGCCAGCCGTGAAGCCAGGGGCCACCTTCTCTCCTGTGCGATGGGGGTCTAGCCCCTGCCTCTCTGACCTCCATCCCGCCAGACCCACCCAGGAGGGCTCCGCTGGGCCTCCCAAGGTGTCTGTGTGGGACAGGAAGCGGAACAGGTACATGAGTGTGTGTGATCCGTGGACACAGGTTAAGGCCGTGTGTGAATGACACGTGCACAGGAGGTGGATACGGTACACGTGTTAATGGATACTCTGGGTATGTGTCAGTGATACAAGACACGTGTCCACGTGGATTATGTGCAGCAGAACCAGCAATGGAGTGTGTGGGGGACTCATGCACATGGGCTCTATGTACAGGGTACCTGTGTGTGGACAAGTGCACAGAGCAGGGCGCATGTACATAGGTTATATGTGGTGTGTGCTCGCAGTTGTGTGTCCTGATCTGTAAGTGCCATGAAAGCAGGGATCAAGTCCACCTTGCAGACTGCTGACCCCCCAGCACCTGTCTGGTGGATAGGTGCTGATTGCATAAATGCTGAGAGAATTCATATCTGTATGAAATAGGAGCTATGTGACGCATGTATTAAAGGTAAGAGTGTATGGAGTCGGCATGGAACGGGCTGGTGTGTGTGTGTGTGTACGCGCGCATGTTACTTGTCCTCGTTGTGTGACATGGGGGCATGAGCAGTGGAATGCTTCAAGGATCTGAACTATGTGAACTCGAGGCCTGCCTCCTCCACTTAGACTGTGTGATCTCAGACAAATCATTTAGCCTCTCTGAGCCTGACTTTTCTCAGCTGCAACATGGATTATAATAAGACTCACAGCTAGCATTCATTGAGCTCTTACTATGCGCCATTGCTGTACTCCCTAGGCTTCTCAGGCATGATGGTCTTACTGACTTTTCACAATAACCTCCGTACTAAGTATGGCTATTGCCCCACTTTACAGGCGGGGAGGCCGACGCTCTCAGATGTTAGAGACGGTGAAGCCAGGGCCCAAACATGGGCAACCTGACTGCAAGGTGAGCTTTTACTGCCACGATAGCAGACAGTGCCTATTGCATAGGGTTGTCCTAAGGATTGACCGTGACCATACAAGTAACGCACTTAGTGCTGCCTCTTGTCATGTGGTAAGTGCTGTGAATGTTATTATTCACACAACACGTGTGTATGGGATGTGTAAAACAGGTGCAAGACTGTGTGGGAAATGTGCATGTAGTATATCTGAGTAAGAGAGTCCATAGGCAGGTGTATTTGTGGATGTGTATAGTATATGCCACCCATTCAAACAAGGTTTATGATACACGTACTTGCGTATATGCACGTGATATATTTCACACAATGAACACAAGATGTGTAAATAGTGGATTATGAAATTGACAAGTAGCTTATGAAATGAGAAAAAATGCATACTTGAGGTGTGTGATATATAAGCCTACATCGGCCCTGTCCTTATGCCTTGAGGAACATATGCAAATGAGGTGGTCATAGATATCTGAGCTGCAGGCGTGGTCACAAATGTGCACATTTGTGTGTGCACAGAGGTGACACAAACAGATATAGATATGCACAGAGTGTATATGCACAGATATACATACCACCCGTATGCAATGCATTGTATGTGGTCTGGCATGGGCACATGTATGCAAAGTGCTTATGCACAGGTAGAAAGAGAGGCACTCCAACAGACACGCTGTGTTTGTGTAATGCACGCACTTGAGGGCAGACTGTAGTCTCTTTTAGATGTATATATTTTGCCATTCATGTTCTATGCCTCTGCTTAAATGTCGCCTTCTCAGTTAAAATACCCATAACCACCCTATTGAGAACAGACCCAGTTTCCCATGCCAGGCCCTTCTTTATTTTCTCTCCCCGAAAAATACTATCCCTTTTAAATATACTATACCATTCAGTTGTTTATGATGTTCATTGCTTTCTCCCTAGAATGTAAGTTCAGGGAACCAAGGACTTATCTCAGGTTTGTTCACGGCGGGATCCCCCAGCACAGGACCCGGCACCTTAGAGATGCCCACGCACCATCTGTGGCGTCGACAAGTGGACGTCTGCGCGCCTGCAATGCAGCTGCAGGGGCCGATGCGGGCAGGCGCTGGGACAGGCGCACAGCTCAGCCAGGTGGCTGAGCCCCAGGGCAGTGTGACCACCAGGGTGGCGGGCTGGGCGCACGTACACACGCACTTAAACGGAGCGCTCTGTGCACGTGTAAGCGACAGACGTGCACCAGCTGCCGCCAGGCCAGCGCTGGGTCACCTCCGCCCCTGCCCGTGGCCCGGGGTCGGACGGAGGCCCCTCCCCGCCCCTGCGGTCTCCCGGGGCGCGACCCGGTGTACCGGCGCGGGCGGCCGGGCTCCGGCCCATTTCCCGGCGGCCCAGGGCGGGGAGCGGGAGCTGGAGCGGGGCCGGCCCGCCGGGCGGCAGGAAGCGGCGCATTGTTCGCGGGCCGCGGCCCCGGGCAGGGAGTTCCCGGCCCCGCGCGGACATAAAAGGAGAAAGCAGCGCCCGCGCAGCGGCCGATCTCCCGCGGCCTGGGCGCCCGAGGAAGCGCGGCCCCGCGCTCCGCTGACCCCGGCATCCGCTCCGCCCGCCCGGGAAGGTGGGACGCGCCCCGCCCTGCGGCCCGCGAGGCCCGGGTTCGAGTCCTGGCCCGCCGCCGCCCGAGCTGCGTCCTCACGTGAAAATGAAACAAGCGCGTGGAAGCCCCCTGAGCGAGTCCCCCGCCGCCCCCCCACCTCCCTCTGCCCCCCACTCCAGCTTGTCCCACTGAAACCTCACTGGGCGCCTCCCTCAGTCCCTGCAGGAGAAAAGCGCACAGAGATCCAGGCTGCAGGGGGAACCCTCCTACCGACCAAAGGAACCGCTCCAGCTGGCACCCCTTTGTGCGAACGGGCTGCCCAGGACGGGGACCTACACTTTGCGGGGGAACTCGGTCTGCAGGCACCGTAGGGATGGGGACACTGAGGTCTGGAGAGGAAACACTTGCCCAAGGTCCTCAAGCACAGACTGTATCCTGCAGACACTTTACACATCCGGGCTTCCTCCCTGAGCTTAGAAATACGGCCATTTTTGTGGTTGTTGGTTGTAAAATAGATCAAACGAACATGGTTACTGATCTGTATCTTTTCAAACCAGCTCTACCCTGTTACCTCTGGAGGTGGGCGTGGGTAAACTGAGGCCCAGAGAGGTAAAGTGTCCGGCCCAAGCAGGTTGGGGAGTGGGGTGGGGTGCGGCAAGAAGGTCTTCTCCTGGGTCTGCTTTAGGGGATGTTAGTTCTGACAACTCTGGCACCTTAACTT
Organism: Myotis myotis; assembly: GCF_014108235.1. Classification (NCBI taxonomy): domain Eukaryota; kingdom Metazoa; phylum Chordata; class Mammalia; order Chiroptera; family Vespertilionidae; genus Myotis; species Myotis myotis. Next base: position 14,748,282 of record NW_023416316.1, read on the forward strand.
TGGGTGGGGATGTACTTACACGAGGATTAAGATCTAATCAAGGCAGGAAAAGTAAGGGATTAGCAAGCCCAGCCCAGCCCTGCCCACAGCACTGAGCTTTGTTCTCCAGGCTTGGATACTCTTGACTCCTTGAGAAGGAAAAGGCAGCATTTTCGCCATTTCTACAGAGGCCCAGAGAGGTTAAGTGACTTGCACCAAGTCACACAGCAAAAGGCTATGAAGCAGTGGCCCTGCACCCACAGTCAGACCTCTCCCCCTAGAGAGAACCCCTCCATTGAGTCCTATAAGGTGAGGGACCTGTCCTGGGGTGCCTTCCCTTCGCTGGGCCAGGATATTCTGATTATAGAGAATGGCCTTCCCTCCACCCCTGCCCCCGCCCAGCCCGGGAACCCTACACCGGGGGTAATTGAGATCAGATGCGGCTGTGACCCATGGCATGCTCCCCAGGAACCTGGAAGCATTTATTGTCTGGAAGGGAATCCAGGGCCCACTCTCGGCCGCCCTCCCTCCCTTGCTGCCTTCTCCCAGGCGGCTGAAGGTGGACGGGGGCTCTGAGGAGCCTCTGGTGCTGCTTGGGGGTTAGCGCAATGGCCTTGATGAATACGACTGCTGAAAGCGCCTTCCTGGCTTCCTCTTTCCTGGGGATACGGTTACAGGGGGCCAGACTTCCTGCCCAGCCCGCCCAACTGTGCAGTGTGGATCTGCAGGCTCTCCAGCCAGGCAACTCCACAGCCTCCTGTCAGCTGGGGCAGCAGCGGGCCCCATCTCATTCAGAGCTCAGCTCAAATGTCACCTCCTCAGGGAGGCCCTCCCTGACCACCCTATATGAACTAGCCCACCTACTGGCAGTCTCGCCCTCTCCCTCTGTTTCATTTTCTTCACGTGACGTATCTCTAGCTGGTTCAGCTGTTGATTCCTTTTTCTTATAATAGTGTTTATGTCTTGACATTCCCACTCTCCCCTCAAGAATCTGAGCCCTGTGAGGCTTTGTCTTGTTCACTGCTCTATTTGTGGAGCCTAGAACTGTGTCTGGAACACTGTAGGTGCTCAGTAAATACTGACCGAGTGAACAAAGCCGTGCGTGGGTCCCCACCTTTGGCCTCTGAATGTGAAACTTGACTGTGAATCTCTGCTCTGAGCTGAGGTTTGCCATCCTTGATCTCCACCCTCTGGTTCAGGGGTCCTAAAACTACGGCCCGCGGACCACATGCAAATACAAATATTGTATTTGTTCCCCCCCCTTTTTTTGGACTTCAAAATAAGATATGTGCAGTGTGCATAGGAATTTGTTCATAGTTTTTTTTTTAAACTATAGTCCGGCCCTCCAACGGTCTGAGGGACAGTGAACTGGCCCCCTGTTTAAAAAGTTTGAGGACCCCTGCTCTGATTTATCTTGCTTCCTCCGCCTTGATTTCACATTTCTGGAATAAAATTCCAGTTTATGATGCTCACTCTTCTGATGCTCCTGTATTTTTTTGGCTCAGGGTCTCATCGAGGAGCCGCAGGCTGACTCTGGCCTCACATCCCTGATCCCTCTTTGCCTTGTCTCCCCAGCCGGTACTGTGTGGCTGTGGGCACCTCTCGCTCTTCCTAAGCCAGCAGAACTGTTCTTCAGACAGAAGCTTACATGAGAAGCCCAGTATATGAGACAGATGAGAGCGAAGGTGGCGGGGGGGTGGGGGGGAGGGCCCGATCCGGATGCCTGGCTTTTCCCATGTTGCCCCCTGTTGCCCTGACACACCTTTGCAGGTCCCTACAGCTTTGAAGAACATCATTTGAAAACCCTGGATTTGATGATTTCTCAGTCTCTTTTAGTTCTGTAATTCCCCAATGTCATTTCCCAGATGCCTGGTCTTAGGCGTTCGCTTTAGTCATTTGTTTACCGGACATTAATAGGCCACAGTTGAGTTCTAGGCTTGTGCCCTGATCCCTTCTCTCCAATTTCTTGTGTCCAGTTTCTGGCTCCCTTTCCTCATGCAACAAGCAGTCTGGGAGCACAGTTCACGTGCCAGGGCATCTCAGAGAAGGTGGGCAGGGTGTTGGCCAAGCCGGCACCTTCATGTGACTTAAGAAAAAGGCACTCCCTACTGGACAAATGCAGCTCGCTGGACCCCTGCAGACCCGGCAGAAAGTGCCCTTGAGTAAAGAGAAAGGTGACTGTCTTCTTGGTGGACTGTGCCGCGCCAGCACAGCCACGGGTGAACCTGAGAGGGGGCAGTGAAGGATTGAGAAAAGACAGACAAGAGGATGAAAGCTAGGTCTAGCTGCTTTCTGATGGAGAGACAGCGTCACGGCCTGCAAGCCGAGTCTTTATTTTATAGCCAGATTTCAGGAGGCAAAATAAGGGCGTGGTCAAGATGTTTACAACGTTCTCATTCTCGTGGGTTTTGAATCTACTCAATTACTTGCACCTGATCAAGCTTTGTTTCCTTGCTGCACCTCCGGCAGCTCCGCGGCTGATATCACTTAGCCACGTGGGACCACAGGTTCGGACCATAACCTGTCCAAACACCGTAGCCGCTCTCCGCAGTGGACAAAGCCCCAGGTGCAGGCTGGCTGGATTTCAGGCCCCTCGTGTGTGCAGGAACTTCATGGGTGGCTCCATGGGTGTGCAACCTATGCCTGGTCTAATGCCCTGTCATTGTTCTGAAATTTAAAAATAATTTGCAACAAGGGATGGCACATTTTCATCGGGCCCGCGAATTATGTAGCGAGTCCTGACCCTGCACACAGTGCTGCTTAGATGACAGCAGCCCCCATTCCACAGAGGGGAAGCCGAGGCCCAGGGAAGGTGGGCGATCTGCCCGTGCGGCTGGGGGAGGCGTGGACACACTCAGCACGGGGCAGTCGGGCCTGGCCCCCCTGGAGACGCTCAGGAGCAGGAGGGAGAGATGTGGGAGGCACATGTAGAACGTGAGGTGTGCAGAGCCGGAGGAAGTGCTGTTGTCTTGTTGGGAGTGCCTGACCACAGCAGGGGCTGGTGACTGAGGGGTGGGACCGTGTGGGGGAGGGATGACTCTCTCCATCGGGGCTTTGGAGAAGGCTTCTTGGGGCAGGTGACAAAAGACCTGATTAAGGGATGAGGAGGCTTTGAAGCAGGAGTGGGGAGGGAAGGGCCGCCCCAAGGGAAAGTCCAGCACAGGCAGAGACAGAGAAGCAGGGGAGAGTGTGGTGTGGATGGGAGAGTGGGGGTTGGAGGGTGGGCGATGGCACTGGAGAGGCAGAGAGTGAAGGGCCTCGAATGCCGGGGTGAGGGGTCTGGCCTTTATCCTTTGTGTCGGCTTGGGAGGGCCCCAACCCCCAAGACTAGAGCAGATTCACGTACATTTTGTCTGTTTTATATATGGGGTGGAGGTGGGGGACATAGGATTTTGTTTGTAAAAGAAGATGTTACCTCGGCCTGGCCGGTGTGGCTCGTTTGGTTGGAGCATCATCCCTAAAGGTGGTGGGTTTGATTCCTCGTCAGGGCACACACCCATGTTTGGGTTCCATCCCGGTGTGTATGCATCAGGCTACCAATGATGTTTCTCTCTCTTTTCCTCTCTCTGAAATTAATAATAATAAAAATAAATGTTGCTTCTACAAATGTGTGTGAAAGCCATGGGGTGATGGGGTGAAAAGCCAGAGAAGGGGTTAAAAGTTCCTCTGTCAGCTTCTGGCTCCCTTGCAAGGCTCGCACTCTACCGGGAGAAACCGGAGCCTGAGAGAGCGGCAGGAGCTGGCTCCCGGTCACAGGCAATACTTAGAACCCAGGACTCCTGTCTCCTAGATCAGGGCTCTTTTGACGCTGTAGCTGCAGGAACTCAGTCACAGGTCCCTGGGTGAGACTTTCCTAGTGGGTCTGCATGCCCAGCTGAGAGCCTTCTCCTTCCTCCAGCCAGCCTTCCTGGAAAAGGGCGGCCTGTGCTGCCACCTGGTGGCCACTGTGAGGTAGGTGAGGATGCCGCCTCTGCTCTGGAACTAGAACACTAGTTCTACGCCTGCGGCGTGGGGGTGGCCCTGTTCTGGGCCGTTGACCCTGTGGAACTCTGGGATCATTAATGATGGTATAGTCCACCCCAAATCGGTTCTTCCTTCTGTCTTCCCTGCCTTAGTATTCTAATGGTCTAATCTGGAAGTCTGGGTGTTACCCTCAGCTCCTCCTGCCCCCTTCTGCCCTAACTCCAGTCTGTCCCTAAGTCCTGTCAAGTCTACCTTTTAGGCAGACCTGGAGCATGTCCAGAGCTCTCCATCCCCAAGACCACGGCTCAGGTCCGGCTGCCATCGTCCTCACCTGCTCCGCTGCAGTAGCCTCGCATTTGGTCTTCTCCCCACTTGGGCCTGTCTGCAGTCCAGTCTGTATTTGCATCCAGAGGGACCTTGCTAAAGCCCTCCGCTGTGCATGCCACTCTCCGCTGAAACCATCAATGGATCCTCATTGACCTCAGGACAGCCTCTTTGCAAGGAAATCCCTCTGGGAAATGTTCCGGGCAAAGCCGCCAGTCCCACCTCTCTGCCGCCCCCAGGTGGGCAGTATGTGCAGTGGCTACAGGCACAGACTCCAGTGCACGGATACGTGCTTTCAAATCGCACCTCTGTGGCTTGCCAACTGTGTGACGTAGGCCAGGCAACCTGGGGCTATTGTGAGGATTAAATGAATGATCAGGGAAGCAGCTGCTGTAAGTTAGGCCCATGACAAGCTTGAGGGCACAGTCTGCCCGTGAAGCTGCCCTCCCTCCTGACACCAACCGAAAGTTCAGGAGGTGCCCCCAAATGGCCCTCAGGTCTGGCAATTTGCTGGAAAGATTCTCAAAACTCAACGAAACTCTTACACGGACGGTTATGGGTCAGCAGGGGGAAAGGATAAGACGCAGGTCGGCCAAAGGAAGAGCTCTACAGGGCAGAGTTCCTAGGGCCCACAGCTAGAAGGGCAGAGGCAGGGCCGGGCCTCCTGGAGGAATCTAGCCTCCTGAAGCAGTCATGAAGGTGACCGCAGCCGGCCCACCTCTGAGGGGCCATTGCCATCCCTCAGAGGAAGCGAGGCGAAGCCAGGGAAGCAGACTTCAGTTTCATGTGTCAGGACCTTTCAGGAATGACTGCCTGGTGGCGGGTGTGAACGAGGCCAGTCCTGTGAGATATGACACAGGGGCAGCGACCTGGCCTGTCTTGAGGTCCAGGGAGGCGCTGAGAGGGGTGGAAGCAGGGCTCAGATCCCTCCTCCTTGTCTACCCCCAGCTCTGCTGGGCCCAGGGTAGGGGTGGGGAGAGGGGTGCTGGGGAAAGGAGAAGGAAGAGCTGAGGTCAGCGGGGAGCAGCAGGAAGAGGGAAGGAGGGCCTCTGGAGGGAGCTGGGACTCTGGCTGAGCTGTTGGTTCTGAGGAGCAGGGCACTCCCGAGTCGTGGGGTGAGAATTTGGCCTCTTGGGCGTAAGGGGAGAGCACTCTGCCCCGAGAGCCTGCTGGGGAAGGGCCCATCAAAGGCCAGGAGCCCCGGATTCAGGCTGTTTCTCTGCCTTGTGTCCTTGGGCAAACTCCTTCCCTCTCTGGGCTGCAGTCTCCTGGTCTGTTCAGTGGAGGTTTGGGCCCAGTGATGTGAGCCCCTTCTGCAGAGAGTCAGGAAGCAGGGGGCTTAGAGAAGTGGCGTGAGGGTACTGGAGGTCAGGTCAGGACTGGCCCTGGTGGCCCCTGTCCATGGGTCTAGATAGAATCTAGTTCCCCTCCTCCCCCCCCCCCCCCCCCGCCTCTCCCAGCTTCTCCTCTGCTCTCCCCTGCCACCCCCACCCCCCTCCCCTCCAGCCTTTTCTTCTCCTTTTCTATTTTCAGACATCCTAGAGTTATGAGAGAGGCCCAGGCCAGTGTCTTCCCAGGAACCTGAGCTGCTGAGACAGGCCCAGGCCAGTGTCTTCCTAGGAACCTGAGCTGCTGAGAGAGGCATCTTCAGCCCAGTTAGACCGGCAGGGAGTCCTGGCTTAGGAGAGAGCTGGGCCCTCACTTCTGGCTGGAGAAGGGCCTTTCCCCTGGCCTTGCTCTGGCCCAGGCCCTTTTGGGCACTGGTTTCTGCTGGAGCCCAGATAAACCTGGAGCTGGTGGTGGGTGGATCCGGGGAGGAATGCAGTCCTCGCCCCGCCCTCGCCCATCAGGGTTCAGCCTGACCAACACCAGGAGAGTCTTGGGGGCTGTGCCTGGCTGGGCAGGGAGCCAGAGGCCAAGGGCTCCAGGGCTGGATTCTGGCTTCAGTCTGGCTGAACTGCCAGCCCTGCCCGTCAGGCACCCAGCTCTGTTTCAGGATTCCCACCCTGGCTTCCTCCTCCCCCTGGACTAGGTGGGCTTCCCCTTGGCTCTTAGAATCACTACACACTGGGTCCTGACTCCAAGCGGTGAGAAGGTCAGGGTGAGAGATGAATGACCCTCACCAAAGGGGCACCCAGGATGCTTCTTGTCTCCTTTCTTCCCTGACCCCCAGAAAATACATTTTACTATCAGGGGGAGTGGGAGTTAGGGGAGGCACTGCTCTGTGATGGTGTGCAAGGCAGGCCTCCCTTGATCATGGAGGTGACCTTTGGGGGTGGACGCTTGGTTCTTCCACATCCCTCCCAGTCAGTCCTTCCTTCCCTGGGGTCAGAGTCCAGGGCCTCCACCTCAGGCAGCCTCCTTCTCTCGCCACTAACTCTGAATGGCCGGGGAGAGTCCCCTGCAGTCCCTGGGACTCTTTCCCCACCCGTAAAATGAGAAGATTGGCCTGAATTCCCTTCCAGCTCCATTGTATTCTGATTTCCGATGGGGGCAGCAGTTTTCGCTCCTGGGCTCAGGTGGCCTGGGTGGCTATTGCTCCCTTGATAGGGAAGAGGTTTAGGGGGTGAAGGATGGAGGCCTCTCTGTTCGGGAGCAATAACTCCCAGCCAGAACGTGGAACATGAAGCAGATTGTGCCAGAAGTAGAGACTGAGATGGAGAGGAACGCAGTCAGCAAGAGGGACACAGATAGCAACACAGAGACAGTGAAAGAGGAAGAGAGCGTCCCAGAGATGAAGAGACAGGGCCCTCCCCCAAGACTGAGGCAGAGATAATGGCAGAGACAGAGATCAGAGACCAGACAGAGATAAAGGTAGGGATAGGGCAGAGCCATAAAGTAGAAAAATAGCCAGGAACAGTGTTCTGTTCCCTGAGGGTGGGGTTGGGTCAAGCCAGATCTTGCTTTTGTCTGCAAGGTGATTCTTCTGCCCGTTATATAATACCCTCCCTGCCCCTAACCTAAATGTCCTCCAGACCTCACCTCCCTGGAGTAGTGGGTACAGATGTGAGAACCCACATAGGCTTGGCATCTCTGAGGCTTCATGGCCGTGGAGTTTCATTAAAGTGTAGGGGTAAATGGTGGGGCATCAGAGAGGAATGAAGGTTATTGCCTGCAGGGGGATGTGATTAAAAAGAGCAAGGAGATGGGAAGCCCAAAGAAAAATGTCCTTTTTCCTTAAAAAAATATATTTTTATTGTTGATAGTATTGCAGATATTCCCATTCACCACCATTTACTCCCCTCGTCCTAGCCTCTAACGTCCACGTCCCCCCCCCCCCAAGATCTTCACTATCTTATTGCCTGTGTCCATGGACTATGCATATAATTTCTTTGGTTTATCTCTTCATCCTCCCAACCCCACATCAAGGTATGTCAGTCCTCATCTTTCTTTAGATCAGGCATTGACCCCCTGTCTCACTATTTAAGGAATAATGGGGAATCTGGTAGTGGGGGGAGGGTTGAGAGGCAGGTATTTAGTGTTGGAAGGAAGGAGGAGATATAAAAGGAGAGCCGAGCCAGGTAGACATGGGATCAGTTGAGTTAGGTTAAGTGTCGTTGGTTTGGTTTGGGTGGAGTGGAATAGAATTGTGTTATTTCATATTGGGGTGGGTTTGGTTGGATAGAATGGAGTTGGATTTGGGTGGAGCTGAGTTGAGCTGGCTTGCCATGAATTTAGTAGAGTTAAGCCAAGTTGGGTTGTGTCAAAATGGGTTAGGTTCGGTTGAGTGGAGTGGAGTTTCATTGATTTGGGTGGATTGAGTGGAAAGAAGTCGAGCTGGGTTGATTTGAGTTGAATTTAGGATAATTGAGGTGGACTGAATTGAGTTGAATTAGGTTGGGTTTGCCTGTATAAGAAAGTTTAAAGATTCCAAGTAGACAGGTGTAAGGAGGAGTCCAGATCCAGCATAATTTAGATTATGCTGCCAGGGGAAAAAAAGGCGGAGTGAGATACCAATGGGGAGAGAGCTGATGAGGGGAGATATCCAAGGCTGACATCCCGGCAGATCTGTGAGTCTGGGTTTGGGATATAAATTATCTAGTTCAGTGTTTCTCCATCTTTTTACCCTATACATCTGTGGTGTGGAAGCTCACTATAGCTGTGATCTGCATCTTGGCATGGGAGGAGGGGAATACCAGAATTTCATCACATGTATGTATATGCTCACGTGTGCACTCCCAGCGCTCTGCCCTTCCCCATCCTCTGTCTCTGTTCCTCTGAGGCTCACCCCCTTGTCTGAGAGCTCTCTGAGAGCACACGTCTTCAGCATCCCAGCTAGAGGTTGGCCAAGATGCCATCTCATGCATCTTTGTAGGATGGATGGAGCGGAATTGAAAGGAATCACAGAGTAGGGCGGTCACTCCTTGTGCTGCACCAGCACGGCCATGGGTGAACCTGAGTGGGGGCGGCTGAAAGGCTTAGAAAAGACAGACAAGGGAATGAAAGCTGGGTCTCGGTGGGACGCTGCTTCTCTGAGAGACAGCGCCAGTGCCCACAAGCCGTGTCTTTATTTTATAGCAGATTCCACGAGGCAAAGTAAGGGCGTGATCAAGATGTTTACAACATCCTCATGGGTTTCAATCCTACTCAACTACATGCACCTGAACTCTATCAAGCCCACATCACTCAGGCACGTGGGGCCACGTGTTTGGACCATAGGTTCACGCTTTCAAGTACAGCTGTTGGCTATAATTGTGCTGGGAGGGCCCTGCCCTCCAAGCTGGGACTTGCACGTGGCAATGAGAGGACTGTGCCCTCTCATCAGTCCAAGGCTTGAACCTGTCCGAAACACTGTAGCGGCTCCCCACAACTCCTGTGCGCTGGGTGCTAGGTGCCCCAAGGAGACGCCCAGTTCCTGTCCTGAGGGTGGCTTGGGGGAGGAGTACAGGTGTGGAGGCTTTGGAGTGACCACAGAGATCGTGCTCCTCTCCGCAAAGAGTGGGAACCTGTGGGCAGACAGCTCACCAGCCTTCACTCACCACCCAGTTCTTTCTTGTGGTCCTGTGGTCCTGGCCACATGGCTGGGCCTCCTCCCTCCCAAACCCATTGGTGAATCACATACACGCACACACACACCACAGCACTGGGCAGCCCCATGAGAGCTCAGGTTGGACAGAGTGGAGACTGGAAAGCCCCTCCCTGTGCAGGAACTCTGAGACGTAGGAATCCCTGCAGCTCCGAGCCCTCGTTCATTCTTGGCTTAAGAATCTGTGTTTGTAGGGGAAGGAAAACGCAGAGAAGACAGAATTCTGGGGCTGCAGTTGAACAACCAGGAAACCTTAGCCAAGTGACCTCACCTCTTGAGTGAGTTTCTTCAAGTGTAAAGTGTGCATAATGTGCTCTTACAGGGTAAGGGGGACAGTCAAGGAAGATAACAAATATGAAAGTTTTTGTAAACAGAAAACTGTGTGTGTGTGTGTGTGTGTGTGAGTGTGTGTGTGTGTGTAAAGTCATTCATTCATTGGCTCAGTTATTTAACAAACAGTGCTCTTGAAATATCAGTCAATGTCCTAAGCATTTCACAAGAATTAACCCATTTAATACTCTTAACAACCCTCTAAAGATGTTACTAATACTGTCCCCATTTTCTAGACAAGGAAACTGAGGCACAGAAGTGTTAAGCAATTTGCTCAATACCGTAAAGCCAGTCAATGGTAGTGTTGGGGTTTGTAACCAGTCCTGTTTGGCTTCAGTTCCTTCTTTCCTTCCTTCTTTCCTTCCTTCCTCCCTTCCCTCCCTCCTTCCCTTTCTTCCTTCCCTCCTTCCATTCCTTGGTCACATATTTATTAAGCGGTCTCTGTGTCGCGCCCTGGGTCTGCTGAAAGGGACCAGACTTGGTCAGTGTGCTGTGGTGGGCCCTGTCCAGAGGCAGAAGTGGCCTCCTGCAGGGGTGGGGTTTGGAATCACATTGTCAGGCTGCAAGTGATTCGAGTCACAAGATTCCTATTTCAAACTTTGAATTTGGATGTGACCAAGCAACTGTGCTACAAAACCTTTATAGGCTCATTCATCCGAACCCAGGGAAGTGGCCACCTATCTACATCAAGTCTGACGATCGAGCCAGAGTCAACTGGTGCCTGAAGCACATGGAGAAGGGGTCGGAAATCAGGCAAAATCTGGAACTTCTCACTGTCAAGGATCTTGTAGTGGGGATCTACCAGCAAAAGTTCCTCAAGGAGCCCTCCAAGACCTGGGTTCGGAGCCTCCTCGACGTGGCCATGGGGGATTATTCTAGCAACACAAGGTGCAAGTGGCACAAGGAAAATGACATTCTCTTCTGCGCTTTAGCTGTTTGCAAGAAAATTGCGTACGGCATCAGCAATTCTCTGGCCACGCTCTTTGGAATCCAGCTCACAGGGGCCCACGTGCCCTTGCAGGATGACGAGGCCAGCAACAGGGTGACACCCAAAATGGTCATATTAGATGCAGGGCAGTACCAGAAGCTAAGGTTTGAGAGCTCAGGATTCTCTCATTTCAACTATTCTAATCAGGAACCAAGATCAAACACGCCCATTGGTGACTCCCCTTCTGGGGTGAAGCTTTCAGGCCCAAACAGCAGTGTTCGGGGAAGAGGGATCACGCGCCTGCTAGAGCGCATCTTGGCTCCCCCAGCAGCGTCCCCAGGTTCTCCAGCTGTGAGACCGCGCTCCCCCCTGCCCTGTCCCTGATGGGTGGGTACAAGCCCTTCTCCCCCCTGTCTTAATGATGGTACTTCTTCAATTCTGGGAAAATAGCAGGCCCGCTTCCCTCTGATTGCAGTCCCGGACGGCAGAGCATGCCCCTGGTACATGCCGCCCTCTGAAACGGCCTGCCTTGTAGAGAATCCTGTTTCGTAGATTAAAAGTAATTGTGGTTGGAGAAGATTTGGCATTTTTGCTTTTTTTCTCGAGGGCTTGCTCTGCTTCCTGCCTGTGTAATGGGAATGCCTTGGAACAGGGGTGGGCAAACTTTTTGACTCGAGGGCCACAGTGGGTTCTTAAACCGGACCGGAGGGCCGGAACAAAAGCATGGATGGAGTGTTTGTGTGAACTAATATAAATTCAAAATAAACATCATTACATAAAAGGGTATGGTCTTTTTTTTTTTTTTTTTTTTTTTTTTTTAGTTTTATTCATTTCAAACGGGTCGGATCCGGCCCGCGGGCCGTAGTTTGCCCACGGCTGCCTTGGGAGGTTGACCTCCAAGGACCAAACTGGCCTTTTCAGAGGAGTGCTTTTGCAAATGTTACATTGTGCTCATCTTTTCCTCCACAATAAAGGTATTGAATGTCTGTTATGAAAGGTGTTAAAATAGTGTTGCTGTACTTCTTCCCATTATGACATGTAGAACCTTTCTCTTGAGACCTGCTGGCTGTTTTCATTGCAAATATCTAAAAAATTTGCCTTTAATAAAAATAAAGTTTTGTTAAAAAAACCCTTTTTTTAAACAAAAAAAACTGAGTGGGCTCCTGATACATTCCCAGGCAGCCTGGGCAGTTCTTGGCTGTTGCCATGACTGAGTGTACTCGTAGCCAGCTAAACTTCCTGCCCTGTGTGGGGCAACCCTACACGAAATGTCAGTAGTGCCCCACGGAGAAGTCATTCAGCGAAACAGCACTGGTGCTTGAGTCCTCCCTGCCAGTTGAAACTGCATGGCTTGGACAAGTGGCTTTACCTTTCTGAGTCTCAGCTTCCATCCATCTCTGAGAAGCACGGTTGGAGTGAGTATGCCTGTCTAGTACCCAGCAGTATCTGGCGTGCTTTGGTTGTTCAACAAACCTGAACATCTTTTCCTGCTCGAGGCAATACCAGAAATGCGGAGGAGAAGCAGCTAGGAGTCCAGCATCCCTCCAAACCCTCCTGCCTCCCTCTGGGGACGTTCTGATGCCTGCTGGGCTCCAGGCAGGCTGGAGGGCTCGCTCCCACATGGTCCTTCTCTCCATCCAGGCTCCTCACCAAAGGCAAGACAGCTCCCCTTCCTACCAGCCCAGGGGCTGCAGGCAAAGCCACCGCACCTTGCTGAGCCTGGCTTCCTTGTCCGTCACAGGGAGAAACAGAGTACTGGTGGACATCAGTTGCTTCTGGCTGTCCCTCGTCCCTTCCTTCTTCTTTTGATAATAGCACCCAGTTTTCATTGGGGGAACATCCCTCTCCCATTTGCAGTTCACGTGGGCACACAATCTAGGACTGGCCAGTCAGAATCAGGCATTTGGTTCAGGGAGGCACGTGAGCTAAGCCAGAGCAATCGGAAGTGCCAAGTAAAGGGGCATTTTCCTTTCATTTGGGATTGGGGCACCAGGGAAGAGTCCTTGGGGAGCACCCCTGTGAGTGAAGCTAACTAGAGGGGGAACAAAAAGATGAGAGAGAAGGAGTGAAGGAGGAAGAGCTAGAGTTAGAGCTAGAGCGAGAGACTGACACCTGGATGCAGCCATACCTGTCTCTAGATTTCCAGCTTGGGAGCCAACATTTCCCCTTCTTTTGCTAAAATCAGTTGGAAACAGGTATCTGTCACTTGTAATAGAAATAATCCTGACTTACTCAGGGGCTAAACACACCTACGTCAAAAGATTGTCACGTGGATCAAAAGATAATAACACAAGTGAGAATGTTTTTGGAAACTGTACTGGCGGCACCGAATGACGGTAAGATATTAGTGAGGCGTTAAAGCAGGAACACACATTCCAGGCGAACGATGAGTCAGTCCAGCTCTACTAGTATTTGAAAGGCTCAAGAAAATGGACTTTTCAGGCTCATGCCTGAGAACCGAAGAGTTCTTTAGAAGCTCGAATTATTGCCCATTACATGTTCAGTTTGCTGGGTGTGAATTTTCAAAGGATGAGATGTCTCCTGGCATTGGGGCACGTCTGTGTCTCATGTGACTTATTCTGAGGTTGGTCATTTTACAGGAGGCCTTGGGACAGAGGAAAGATACCTGGCCTGTTTGGACAAGTCCCTGCCTTGCTCTGAGTCTCCAAGTCTGCCACCAGAGGCAGGTGGGTTGGACCTTCTAGGGAGCTCCTGGCTCTGACCCGCTGTGGTCCTGCAATTCTCAGACCCCGTTCTGGGACAAAGAAGGTCTGCCCACCTCTGGAGTCTGCAGCGCGTACCTGCTCCTGGATTCTCCGGAGAAACCACACATCAGAAACACAGACCACACAGGAGACTCTGGAGTCTGGCTCAGTCTCCATTTCCAACATCCTGTGCCTTCCTGCCACATCCAAAAACTCGATTTCCCAAGCCCCTCTGCAGCCAAGCGAGGTCACATGACACAGTTCTGGTGAAGGGGATGTCAGAGGGGCTCTGCTGGGACCACCTCTGAGGGTATGGAACAGAGGGGTGGAGAGAGCGTGGGCTCCTGATACATTCTCAGGCAGCAGCAGCAGCCTGGGCTGCTCACCTTGGACTTGTCATCGGAGAAGAAGAATCGCTCCACCCTTTTCTTTTGTTTAAGTTTCCATGTTTGGGACTTCGTTATGTGTGGTGAGATGCATTCCTGGTACTGTAGGCTAGCAACCCCTTGCCTGCAACCACTCTCTCTTAAATTCTTTTTACATATCTAGTACAAGCACCCCCCCTTCCCATTTAGGACCACACTGACAGCATTTGATTAATTATATAATTAGTAGTAATAACAATAATTCCACCAATACTGCTCATTTACTGAGTGCCTTCTACGTGCCAGGCATTGAGCTAAGTGATTTTATCCCAACACTGCTCCCAGGAAATAGACACTATTACTGTCCTTATTTTTGGACGAGGGAATGGAGGCTCAGGGATGACATATATATGGCTGGCTCCAAGTCATCCAGTTAGAATACTGAAGCCAGGCTCCAAATCCAGCTCGCCTGAGTCTGAAACCTCTGCTCCCGATCTAAGGAAATGGGCTTATTTAACAAGCAGGGAAACTGAGGTTCAAGAGGGCGAGTGACTTGCCCAAGGTCATAGAATGAGCTCAGGGGGTCACGTTACTAGAAACCAGGCCTTCTGGGTCTCCATACAGGGCTCCTTCTGTGACCTCCTGCTGCTTAGGGAATGATGAGTCTTGAAGGCTGGGCTAAGGTCTCAGGCAGTGGGAGCTACTGATGGTTCTGAGCAGAGGTAGGAGGGAAACCGTTCCTCTTTCTTCAGCTGTGGTGGAGGAGGAGGGGGACATGGGGACTGACATGTTACAGCCCCAGCAACCTCCACAGCAACTGCTGTCCCTTAGCAAGACAATGGCTCTTTCCCAGGCTCCTCTGGTTAATCCGTCACAGGCGGTTGGTCTCCCGGATCCCGGAGCTGATGACTGATGCTCTTCAGATTAGGCTGCCTGTGGGGGCAGGCTGGGGAGGAAGCCAGTGGCGTGAGCATGCGGCCATCCTGTGTTGATCAGATGGCGCCAGCTGCCTAGCGGTGAAGTCTGTAGGACAGGGGACCCTGCAGTGGAAACTCCCCAGATGAGCTCGGGGACTCTCCACTCACCAAACTCCTGCTTGTTGATCTGCCTTCTTGGCCAGCCTCCACCAGGATTCGGGTGTTTGTTTTTTTAAACATTCAGGGCTTGGGATCCAGAGCCAGGGATGGAGGGTGACATCAAACAGACCAGGACTCAGATCCCATCTCTCTCCTATTAGCCTGTGGCCTTTAGCAAGTCAGCTTTTCTGTTTGCAATAACGAGGGCAAGAAGGCCTGCCTCCTGGAGCTGTTGTGAGTTACAGAGGACACGATGCACCCACGCCTCTTCGCACAATGCCTACCACACAGCAAGGGTTCCAGCCGCGGGTCTGACTCCTCCTCTTCTTCCTCCTCACCACAGGCAACGTCTACTCCCTAGACTCTAGGGTGATCTTTGAGCCTCAGTTTCCTTTTTTGCACAATGGGGATAACGGTACCTTCCTCTTGGAGCTGCTGTGAGGATTTCAATGAGAGAGGGATGTAAAAATATTTTGTGACTCTCAGTTCTTAGCTTCTCAGCTGAACTATGTTGTTTATTTGGACCCCCACTCCTCACACCCAGCTGACCAATCGCCTTAAAGGTGCATTTCTGTCTCCTCCAAATGCTGGCTGGCTGTGCTGGGACTCAGGTGCTTGGTACCTAGTATTCAGAAAGCAGGGATTAGTGGTGCCACCTTGGGCCAGTCCCTTAAACTCTCTGGACTTCGGGTTCTTTCTCTGTAAATTGGAGGTGAAAATATGCCTTAGGGCTGCTGAGTAATGTCATGTGATACTGCATGTAAAATACACAGCATTCTACCTGGCACATAGTAGGTGGTCAAGAAATAGTAGCAATTACTATTCTTACCACCCATGCCCAACCCTAGGCTGGCACAGAGCAGGTGAAGAGGAGGAGGAAGAGAATGTTGCACAAAACTTTCCTGCTCAGGTAGGGAATGGAGGGAGAGCAGGTGAAAAATGAGCATTGAGCGCCTACTGGAGCCCGCGTGTGCTCCCATGGACCACCCTTTTCATCCTCACACTAACTCTTGCAAGAATGGAATTAACTCCATTTTATAGAGGGGAAACTGAGACCCCAAAGGGGAAGTTGGTTGCCTAAGGTTGCACTGAGGGCTGGTCAGGAATAGGAGGGCTGGGAGCTGAAGCTGCTGGGTTGATTCCAGGCAGTTTCTTGCCTGCTTGTGAAGCTGCCTCCAGAGGTGGGGCTGGGTGGGGCTGGTCCCTGAGTGATTCAGGTAAGAGTCAGCTCTGGATTTCCAAATAGTGGGTAGGACCCAGGAGGGGGGGAGACCTCTCCAGGGGCACTAAATTCAGGCTCTCCCCAGAGCCTCTGGTAGGGTTGCCAGGAGGGCATGCGTTGCGGTGGAGCTGCAGGTGGGAGTTTGCGGAGGGAGAAACTTCACTCCATGTCACCAATGGGGTTTAGGGAAGAGGGAAGGAGGGGGGTGTCCTTGTTCTCTTTGCTGGGGGAGGGTCTCAAGGTCTAGAGTAGAACTGTGAGTGTTGGGGGTGCTGGTCAGTGGACCCAGCTGGGGAAGGCAGGGAAACTGAGGCAGGGCACTGCCACTGCTGGTGGTGGTCACAGCAGATGGATGGGCTGGCGGTCACCTTGCTGAGACTGGCCCTGGACCCTCACTCACTCAGAGAAGGTCTATATGTTTCCACGTATTCAGTCTCTCATACAGACACCCATTCATTCCTTCACTCAACCAGCACCGGCCGCATGTCTTCTATGTGCCACAGCTTGTGCTTGGCGCTGGAGGTGCAACAGTCACCGGGATGCCTGCAGCTTCGTAAGGGAAAGAGGAGGACATGTGACCCGGTGTGCTACCTGCTTGGAGCAGGGACAGCCCAGAAAAAGGAGGGGCCCTGGCAGAGGAGGTTTCCCTGGAACACGGGAGTGGAGCGGAGTGGAAGTTCACCATCCTGAAGATTAGGAAAACTCCCCGGATGCTAAAGGACAGGTGACCCTGTGCTGTGCCCTTCCCCAGGGCTGGGACAAGGGCTAGTCCAGACCTCTCCTCTGGATCCAGCTGCCTGCCGGACCCTGCTGCTGAGATGGACCAAACACAGGTCCACATGGGAACACCACACACCCCAGCCTGCGCCCCTTCCCTGGGTCCTTCCCTGGGGTTGTCACCAGGACAGGCCAGAGACCCAGTGTCTGCCTAAAGACCTCTCCCCTGAAGCCCTAGGGCCCATCGGTCACCCAGCCCAGGTACTTCTCTGCCACCATTTCCCTCATCTTCCTCTCCCCCACTCCACCCTCTGGGTCTGTCCTGTCCCCGGAGGACCGCACTGGCCTCCTGCCTGCACCTCTCTCTGGCCTCCCCTTCGCTGCCTCTGTTGGGAGATTTCCAGGGCTGGTCACAGAGCCTGGCCACAGTGAGGGCTTGGTCCCTCCATGCTGGACCTGTTCTTAGACACCATCTGATTTGACCTTTCTTTTGTTCAAATGGGGAACCAGAGGCCTCTTGTTCCCACCCCACGCCAGGGTCAAATCATGGAAGAGCTGAGGCCTGAGAACTGATATTCTCCTGATTCGCAGTCTAAGGCTCTTTCTCCCAGTGCCAGGACCACACACGTGTTTGTGGGTGACTTGGCATGAAGGAGTCGGCAGGAGGTACAGGCATGGCAATTGCTGGGCCCGGGGCCTGAAGGAAGGAAGGAAGGAAGGACCTGGGAGTGAAAGAGGGGGCCTCATTCAAGCTCTTCTCTCCTTTCTTCATCACCAGAAAGTTCCCTCTTCTTTGGGTAGCTAGACTACTGAATCTTCACCCCAAGAGGGAAGAGGGAACTAGCCAACCTGCTTGCCTCTTTCCCCAGGTATTTGCACTGTTTCCTCTGAAAGAGGCCCCCACAGGAAACAGCGGTGCTGTTGGGAAGTTGGGGGCCCAGAACACACAGGTGAGGGGGTTGGATAATCCATCCCTTACCCCCCCCCCCCCCCCCCCCCCGCCCACCGTGTGGGTCGCTACCAGGGACTCTGGATCTGATGTTGGAGGGAAGGCTGCAGCCTGTCCCAGTACCCCAGGGCCCTCCACCTGGCCCGCTCCCTCCCCACTCTGCCCTGACTTGCCCTTTCTCCCTGGGGCTGCCCGCGTGTGTCCCAGTGGAGCATGGGAACAGCTCGGGTGGGGATGGAGACAGGGCTTCCCAGCAGCTTTCACTTCTCCACCTGTTATGGTTCCCACCCCACACCTGAGGATGCCTGGGAGCAAGCACAGGGCCTCTGAGCCCTCCCACCAGGCCTTCCCCATTGCAAGGCCCACAGCTGGCTGGGTGTGCTGGGGAAACGCAGGGAGAAAACCCGACCAGGAGACTCGGAGTGACCTCGGTGATCCCTGGCCCCTGCTACGATCAGTTTCTCCGGCTACAAGGAGAGCTGGATGCTGGGATTCTGTAAAGTCAGCAGGCAGATGTGAGACTAGCTAGAGCAGCGGTTCTCAACCTGTGGGTTGCGACCCCTTTGGGGGTCGAATGACCCTTTCAGAGGGGTCGCCTAAGACCATCGGAAAACACATATATAATTACATATTGTTTTTGTGATTAATCACTATGCTTTAATTATGTTCAATTTGTAACAATGAAATTGGGGGTCACCATAACATGAGGAACTGTATTAAAGGGTCGCGGCATTAGGAAGGTTGAGAACCACTGAGCTAGAGCATCGACCCTGGCCAGCCCTAGAATATGAGTTAGATCGTTGAAAACTATGCCTCCTGGTAATTGAGCACCTACTATGTGCGTGGATAATGCACACACACACACACCCCACAAAAAACTCCTGCCCCAGGATAATGTGTGTGCATTATCCCATTGAATCTTACAACCACCCTCTGGGATGGTTCTTATCCCCATTTTACAGAGGAGAACGCTGAGGACCAGAGATTGAGAGTAAGTACCTGGTCCAGGGCAACACAGCCAGCAAACCCAGGTCTCCTGGACCCGGGGCCTCTGCTCTTCATTTCTGGTGGCAGAGGCGCAGGCAGAGACATGTGGCTTCAGAGGGCAGAGCCCAGACTTTCTTGTTGGATCCGTGTGAGGAGGCCAGGCTGGACTCCTCCTTTCCAGCCCCCTTTCTTCTCTGGGCAGCAGAGAAGGTCCAGACCTGCAGCTTCCAGCCTCAGGTACTCAGCTCTGCCCCTAAGCCTTGGGTGACCTCCGCATCTCACATTGGCGCTGGGCCTCGGTTTCCTAGCTACCAAATGGACACAATTCTGGCACCACCGGGCTTTGACAAGCTCAAGCGCATCAGGTGAAAAATCGCCTCGATGGCAATCATGGAATAATGAATAAGTTATTGATTTATTAATAATTTTGGCTGGGGCCGGGAGTAGAGGAAGTAAGTGGGTGGTGGCCGAGGTGACAGCCGGCTGGAGGGGTGGAGCCAAGGGAATGGGTAGGGAGGGGCGGGCCAGGCCGGCCAGAGCTCCCGCGGAATTAGGGGCACGCGAGGTTCCGGCAGCTTGTAGCTCGCTCCGCTGCACCATGAACCGTGAGTCCCGCCTGGTGCCCCAGGAATCCCCTCTGCCTCCTGGCGGAGCCTTGAATGCCAGGCTCAGCCCTTCACCTCTCTCTCCCTGCAGGATGGAGTCTTTCGTCCTGGTTCCCACTGCTCCTGCTGCTGCTGCCCGCGGGCGCCGCGGAGCCCTCTCCGGGTAGGCAGTCCCCCACCCTCTGTGTCCCTGGCCTGGCCCCTCTTCCTCCTTTCCGCGCCAGCCGGTCGGCTTCCCCTTTCTGCTCTTGGCGCCAGGAGGAGGGTGTGGAGGGGGCTCAGTCTGTTGATGGATGGGATGGGGCTCTGAACACCCCCGGGGAGTATGGCCTGGGCTGCGGGGAGGGCCGGGGAGGGGCGGGGAGGGGAGGGTGCTGCAGGGTTCGTTTGGGGGGAAGGGGCGGAATCTCGCGCCGGCTTTGGGAGGACTGGCTCCGCTCCAGCCCCCTCACCTGTGTGTTCTGGGTCCCCAGCTGCCCAACAACACCGCTGCTTCCTGTGGGGGACTCTCTCGGAGGAAGCAGCGCAACTGCCCGGGGAAAGAGGCGAGCGGGCTGGCTAGTTCCCTCTCTCCAGCCTCCAACTTTCGGGGGATCCATCCGATGGCTAGCCCCCGTGAGGACCTGGCCACACCACTCCTTCTGGGCAGAGGGGGCTGGAAAGGCATGGACAGAGCTGGGTTCCTCCGTGGAGGTTCAGATCTTCTCCCATGAGGTCCCCACGGGGCAGAGGAGGAAACCGAGGCTCTGATAGGTGCCACAACCCCCCCAAGCTCACAGCGCTCCTGGGCTCAGGGTTTGACTGCTAGGCTCCTTGCAAGGTCTTTCCACAGATCTTTACCCTGTCATCAACCCAAAGAGGATGGGGAAGGTCAGATCCCATAAAACCCTCCACCCCTGGCCACCACCCTGCAGCGCACGGGTCCAGGCGCAGGAATTCAGCTCCTCCCTCGGCGCCCCTCCCCCACTTACTGCTTCTGTGCACGTGCGTGTTCACACATGTGCAAGGCCCGGGCATCATTTCCTCCCCTCCCCCACGATGAGATCTGCCCTCTCCGGATCTCCATTTCCCATTTATAAAATGGGGGGAACAGAGGATGGGCGCGGGGCCTGAGCTCTCTGCCCTGATGCTGCAGGGGCGCGGTGCTCAGAGGAGAGAGGAAAGGTATTTATGGACTGGGGATCAGACCAGGTTTCCTTGAGGGGGTGGCATCTGGGGAAGCCAGGGAGAGGATGGAGGGGGTTCCAGGCAAGAGTGAAGGACTAGTTTGTGGGAAGAACAGGAGGAAGAGGCATGTGGCCAGCCCTTTATAGTTTGCAAAGCCCGGCGGTGGGTGCTCACAGTGGCCCTGGAGATGTGACAGTCCCCGTCTACAGAAGGGGCTCTGAGGCCCAGAGCGGCATGCTCATTTGTCTGAGTCTCCGGAAGCAGAGCCGGGTGACCAGGCCGCCCAGTGCCCAATCTTTCGGCTCCTGGATCAGCCCAGGGCTCCATCTGAGGCCCCCTCTGCTCCATGCAGAACCCCTGGGGTAACCAGGCTGGTCTGCCTGGCTTCCCACGCCTGTTCATTGAGGCCCAGTGAGCCATGGTCGACGTCGTTTCGTTGTGTTTTTTTTTTTTTTTTTTTTTTTGCCTTTTCTACTTATCTTTATATCATTATATGTTTAAACAGAATGTTTTTTTTTTTTTTTTTTCATTCCACAAATATTCCCGAAGGTTTGCTTTCTGCTGGTCTGTGACTGGAGCCTGAGACACAGAGCTGGGAGAAGCTCACCGTCTGTTGGGGGAGACAGAAATGCTAACAGACTGCATCCAAGGGGCTCAGGGGAGGGAGCAGTCACCTCTCAAGTGTGAGGAACTGAGGGAGGCTTCTTGGAGGCTGAAATGGGTGACCTAGACCTTGAGGAGGGGGCGAGTGGGGGGAAATACCGTGAGACTCTACTGTGAAGCTCTGTGAGGGTCTCTCTGGTGGCTGTGCAGGAGCTAAGCCACAGGTCTGAACCGTGGGAAGCAGATGGGAGCATAGGGAGCAGTGGAAGGCCTGGCTACCAGAGGCCTTTGAGCACCAGGCCTTGGCCGTGAGCATAATTGGGGGAGTGGGTTGGATGGATGAGTTGGAGGGTGAGACTGGAGGTGGGGAACCATTAAGGAGGCTGCTGCAAGGGTCAAGGAGAGAATGGATGACGAGCTGGGCAGAGGGCAGAGGTTTGGGCTGTACTTCCATGTCTATGAATGAATTGAGGTCCTAGGTGCCTGGGCATCTGGCATGGGAATCCAAAGCCTGTGTTTTCCCCCAGAGGAGCAGCAAAAGGCCCATAAGATGAGGGCTGCAGATGGACCGGGGGGCAGGTGTCAGGGAGAATGCTGCTTCTGCCTCTTGTGTGGTAGCAGGTGGAGTCCAGCACAGAGGGGGCAGGCAGTGCCAGGGGATCCTTAATGCTCAAGTTCATTGTCTCCAGCTCCTGGACTTGGCTTAGTGCTCTCTCCTTGGTTAGGGAGAGGGCACGGCCTCGGTGTCAGGCAGAGGGCCCCGAGGTCTAACCCTGACATATGGCGTGGGAACCCAGCCTATCCCAAGGCCTCCCTGCTGCTCACGCAGGCGCCTGCTATCTGCAGCACCAGCCGGGTCTGTGGGCGGGGATGGGGCTTCCTCTCCAGTTGTCCTCCTCCAGCTGTGGGAGCAGCTGTCGAGCCTAATGTGGTGGTGCCTGCCTCTGGCTGCCACCTTGTAGGGGCTGGAGCCCAGGTCTGGCTAGTAGGTCCTTTTTTCCCCTCGGTGGCTGCCAAGCCCCTGGAGTTTCTCTAAATATTATTCTTAGGGGATTTCATTCCAGCCTCTCGCTGCCTGGCGCCTTGCATCCTGGAGGACTTGGTGTTCCCCGCTGTGTCTAGAGCCCTGATTCCTAGGCAAGGGGACACTTCCATGCCTGAATCCTCAGACGGTTCTGAGCCCAGGCTCTCCTGGACAGTCCTTGTCCGTGGGAACGTGTGCCGTATGGGCCTGCTGACCAAGCCCACCTCTGGGAAGGCTTGAAGACTCAGGGAGGGCAAGTTGCAAGGTTGTCTGCTGATGGGACCGGGCCAGAGAGAGAGGAATCACATCAATGGAGAGGGAGAGACTTCTCCACCCAAACCAGAAAAGAAGGGGGGATGTAAAGGGAGGTCTCTTCAGAGCTGGTCAGTTCCATCCCCTTCTTGGGATACACAGAAAAATGAGGTCCAGAGGATGGAAAGGACTTGACCAAGGACGTAGAGCCAGCAAAGAACATCTACTGTCTGGCACATCTTTCCCCAGCACCTACTTGGTGCCTGGCCCTGTGCTGGCTGTGGGAACTCAAGACTCGGTGCCTGCATCTCCCCAGTTCTCTTTCTTGGTGGTTTATTACACAAGGTGTCCTCCACTGAGCCCGGAACTGGGCTGGCGTGAAAGCATGTGGGCTTTAAGTTAGACTGAAGGAACGCCTTCTTTAGCTCTGGTTGTGGCAGGGGATGGTGAGCTCTCAGGAGTTCTGGTTTCATTCATTTAGGATTTTCAGGTCCACCTCAAAGGAAGGGTGACAAACCTACCTCCCCTGGGATCATTCTGATCAAAGTGACTCTCCCTCCCGAACCCTTCCCCAAATCCAGGCCTGGAAACCTGGAGGACAAGGAAGGGGGGAGAGAAAGGGGCTCTGTGACCTTGAAGCAGTGGGGCTTGGGCAAGCTCCTGCCTCTGGAGCCTCGCATTCCTCATCTGCGCCATAGAAAGGCCTCACAGACCCCTCCCAGGGAGTGCTGAGCAGAGAAACTTGAATGGTGACTACGCAAGGCTCTGCCCACCCTGAGCCCCAACAGCAGCTGCCGTCCTGGCTGGGGAGAACTTTTCCTACCCTGGGGCAGCTGGTGTTTGTGGAAAGATTGCAGAGGAGGAGGGAGGGAAAGTTGGACAGCCAGCCTTGAGGGGAGGAGCGTGGGTTCGGCACGAGGCCTCTCCTGGCAGGAGAGGCATTTCTGCTCCTGCCAGGGCAGGACTCTGGGGCTATGCAGGAAGTTTTCAAGCTAGATTCCGAGCCAGCGGCCCAGGGCTGGGAAGATGAGAGGTCTCTTTGGGCGAACTTGAGGTGGCCTGTTTCTTAGCTTCATTTTATTAATTCCACAAACGCTTGTTGCGCTCTGGCCACCACATCTGGATCCCTTGTGTGGCTGGATCTCTCCAGGACCGGGGTTGAGCGCCAGCTGTGTGCCTGGAGGAGAAAGTCGGGGCAGAGTGTGGGCTTATGGTGGAGAAGAGCAGGCTGACTTGGAGCCTGGAGCCCGGCTGAGGGACAGCGGGAGGAGTTCCGTGTGGATATTCACGGGAGGCTGACTGCTGGGGGCAAGGTGTGGGCTCAGTCGGGAGGGTCAGGTAGACTTGGAGGGAATTTTCAGGGAGGAGCAGCAGTCTGGCAAAGGAAGAAGAGCTTTCGGCTTTGGGACTAAGGGTCAGGACCCCATAGAATGGGCTGTAAGGACCTCTTGAGATCCTTTTGAGATCCATGCTGTGGGAGGGATGGGGAGACTGGGCTGCAGGGTGGTGTGAGGGCCTTGTGTGTCCAGGTTGGGAGGTGGGCAGTGGGGTTCCGGGGCAGGGGAATTAGGCAGGCGAGCAGTGCCCTGAGCGGGAGGGATCAATGAGGAGAGTTCCAGATCCCTGAGCCTCCTTGGCATTTCTGGGCCTGTGGTTGTGGGAGGGGGAGGCTGGGTCCTGCCAGGTCCTTGCCCTGGGTCCTGGCTGCTGCCGGTCTGCCTGTGTCAACCTGATAAGGCCTTTTGTCCAGCCTTCTTTCCTTTCCATTGGCCCCTCCTTCCTACACCCCTGCAGGGGTCACAAAGATGCCATTGTGGGGGTGGTGGGGAGTTGCCAGGGTTTAAGCAAAATTATTTGCATGATTTTTATGATTTGCTTCTTGCTTGCTTGTGTGTGTGTGTGATGGAAGGGGTTGGTGGTGGTGCTGGGGCCCCTCTCAGAGGTGGGGGGGGAAGACCCTGCTGCCCGGGCCTCAGGCTGTGAAGTGAGAAGGGGTCATGCCCTCTGATCACAGCACCCTGAGATGACTTCCCAGCCTTCTCTTGCCTCTTGACCCCCTACAATCAGTTTCATAAAGAAGAGAAGTTCCCCATAACATTGGCTCTGGGTCCAGATGAGGAAGTACTGCATTTTTGCCGAGGGGAGCCTGGTGTTTCCTGGGGGAGGCTGGGGAAGGAGCCCCTGCCAGGAGCAGGACCCTGGGTCTGTAGGAGGGCCCTCTCTACCTCTCTCTGAGCCTCGGTTTCCCTTGCTCTGCAGTGAATGAGCACTGAGTGAGCTCTAAGGAGCTCTGACTTCGCTCTTGTAGAATCACGGAGCCAGTGAAGATTGGGCCAGGGGGCTGTGCTCGGCGAGGCCCGTGTTAGACTCAAGGAGGGACTTCCTGATGGGGGTTTCTCCAGGAGTCAGGGGGCTGATGCCAAAGTGCTGCTCACTCTCTCAGCAGATTTTTCCAGCCACCTGCCTCCTGTTCCCTTGGTCCCTGACCTACCTCAAGATCCTAGAGGGCAGACCCACCTCCTCTCTCTGCTCCCTGCCCCCGTCAGGAATGGGAGCTGAGACAGCTGAAGTCCTCTCAAACCCATACTCTCTTCAGGGTTCTGGGAAACCTCTTTCCTTGGACTTGATCGCTGAGTCTGTGAGGTGGGCTGGAAGTGAAGGGATGGCAGTTGGCCTGGTATGACTTGCTAGGTGACCCTCCTGGGTTTCCCTCTATCTGGGCCTCAGTTTCCCCATCTGCAAGTGGACATCAGGATACCTGCTCTTCCTTCCCTTCTGCAAAAATAGGGGGCTGGTGGGCAATCTCATCTTCCTAGTGTCCCGGTGCCCAGAGGTTGGGAGCTGGTTTGAGAGAGACCCCCATCCTCGTCCCTTTCCCCAATGCTGCAAACCCTGCCCTGAGGGCTGGGCCCTGACTTGGCAGGAAGTGAATGTTCTAGAGGCATGAGGCTTCAGGGTCTTATCAGCTGTTTCCTAGCCTTTGATGCTACAGCCTGGGGCCTGGACTCTTCCCCTGCACCGCCCCCCCTACCCCCCCATTGGTGGCAGCAGGGAGGGAAGGGGGGACTTCCCCTGGGGACCCTGATGAGGCCACACTGGAGATCAGAGCAGGGCCTAGAGGCAGCAGGGCTCGGGTTTTGCTCATAGCTGTGGGACAGAGAAGGTCCTTAGGGGAACATTGAAGTCTAGTGAGTTAGGACAGAACTGCCATCTGAGTCCATGCCTTTGGCCCCAATGAGAGGTCACCCAAGGGTGGTCTCTGATCTCTGTTTCTCACCCACAGTGAACCCCTGTTGCTACTACCCATGCCAGCACCAGGGCATCTGTGTCCGCTTTGGCCTTGACCGCTACCAGTGTGACTGCACCCGCACGGGCTATTCTGGCCCCAACTGCACCATCCGTGAGCTGGGCCTGCAGCCCCAACTCCTTCTATCTTGGGCCCTTCCTGCTTCCCTAGGCTTATCCTCTGAGACTCCACTTCCTGCCCTCACCTCTGGCCATGGCCCGTCTCTTTCCTTGCCTGGCTTTGATCCCTGACTCTCCCTGACCTCAGTCTTCACTCCCTGGTCTGGTGTCTGTGGCCAGTCCTCACTGCCCAGCCCCACCCTCACTCCCTGGCCCTGTCCCGTCCTCACACCAGGTTCTGGCTTTGTCATGTGTCATCACTCCCATCCTTACCTCCACCCCAGATGTTCTGCCCTGTCCCATCCTGGCCCTGGTTCCCAGTTCCCATCTCCCACCCTGGCTACTTCTGGTCCTGCCTGGAGGGCAGGACTGAATGGCTCCCACTGCCCTTGCAGCTGATCTGTGGACCTGGCTCCGGAATTCATTGCGGCCCAGCCCCTCTTTCACCCACTTCCTGCTGACACACGGGCGCTGGTTCTGGGAGTTTATCAATGCCACCTTCATCCGTGACATGCTCATGCGCCTGGTACTCACAGGTGGGTGGGGACAATGTCCCCCTAATCTGGAGGAGCAAGAAATCCTGCCAGTTCTTGGAACTCTTGGCATCTGATAAGGGCAGTGGGTGGGGAGACTCTGAGATGCCAGATAAAACAAGTCCAACCCAAGAGAAAGCTGGGAAGGGGGTGTATGCCTGGGGGTGGGAACTCCCTTGTCACCATCATCTTTGCCCTTTACAGCGCGTTCCAACCTTATTCCCAGCCCCCCCACCTACAACGTAGCACATGACTACATCAGCTGGGAGGCCTTCTCCAACTTGACCTATTATACTCGTGTTCTGCCCTCCGTGCCCCAAGACTGCCCCACACCCATGGGGACCAAAGGTAATGGAGGTGGGGCTAGGGGGCTGGGGAATCACAGGAGATGCTCAGTTCTCCTCTCGAGGAAAAAGCGATGTCACAGATAGGTGGACCAAGGCAAGGCACATGACATATTCAGAACTAGGGCCCAGGACAGGAAAGGGTGGTAGAGGTTCTTGCCTGAGGTCACCAGAGAGTCAGTGGCAAAGTCAGACCAGTGTTTCGTGTTTCCAGGTTGCCTCTTTGCCTGAACCTTGTCTACTGAATGGGTGGGATCCTGCTGGGATGGGAGTGACTTAAAAGTTACAGTGTGGGAGGGAGGTAATAGTGTGCTCTTTAGTTGGTTCTTCACTAATGTAAACAGCTTTACATCAGTGATGGCGAACCTCTGACACGCGAACTCATTCTTTTGGTTGATTTTTCTTTGTTAAATGGCATTTAACTATATAAAATAAATATCAAAAATATAAGTCTTTGTTTTACTATGGTTGCAAATATCAAAAAATGTCTATATGTGACACGGCACCAGAGTTAAGTTAGGGTTTTTCAAAATGTTGACACGCCGAGCTCAAAAGGTTCGCCCTCACTGCTTTACATGCTGCATTAGTGCAGTGTACATAGAAGTTCAGACTGTCTTTCTTTAGTTGCCCAAACCCCACTCGGTCTCACTGGCAGGGGTCTTTCTCGACTGTCTAAACACCTGAGAGTTTACCCAGTTCAGAGCCATCACTCCAGCTTCAAGGACAGAGAGGAGCAGAGGCATCAGTCTGCCACTGCCATCACTCCAGTTCCCACCACATGGTGTCGCTGTGGAGCCCCGATCCTGGGTGGTGTGCAGGCCCAGCGCTGTGTGCTTCCCCGGTTCAAACAGGCAAACATACAGGTGTCCTTACGTGGGCCTCAAGGGCGCTATGCTGATGGCTTACACTCAGGTGTAGCTACTCTTCCCAGAGCACAGCCATTCTGCCAGAATAGCTGCGTCTCGCAGAGCTCTGGACCCTGCCAACACTTTGCTGGGACCTGTCCAAGTTCCCTTTTGGGGAGTTCCCTTCGGGGTGCTAGATACCCTTTCCTGGAAACTAGTCAGCCATTTCCATTCAAAGAGCTAGTCTACTGGTCTTTAACTGTCAACCCTGGGCCTCACATGAGGTGACATGAAAGGATGCCTTTACCAAAACACAAACATTTAGTTACTCTTTTCTGCAAATGCATTGGGTACTGACTTATCTGACATTGACGTAATTATGGAAGGTCCCTTAACACTTATTCTCACCATGACAGACACCTGCTTCAAGGCGACTGTTGTCTTTACCCCAGACATAGAAAGACTGGCATCGTTTAAAATAGGTTGGCAAACTCCAGTCTGCAGGCCAAACCCGGCCCAATCTCCGTTTTGTAAATAAAGCTTTACTGGAACACAGTCACACTCATTAAGTATAGTGTATGGCTGGTTTCTTGCTACAATAGTGAAGCTGAGTAGATGGGACAGAGACCATATGTTGGCAAAGCCTCACGTATTGGCTATCTTGACTTTTACAGAAAAAGTTCGCTGACCCTTGATTTAAAAGATCTCACCTCACCAGTTCTCTGTCATGCTTACATTACTTCACGCACTTCTCCAACCCGCTGCATAAAAAAAAGTTTCATTTGTCCTATTTTAGAGATGAGGAAGTTGAAGCTCAGGGGGATGATATGACTTATCTGTGTTCACACGGTTTGTGAATGTCATAGCCAGGCTACCCTGTTCCAGGGCTGGGGAGTCCAAGTTCTTTAGTTTCTTTGTGTTTTTTCTTTCTTCTTTCTCCTTGGTTAACTTTTTCAAAGTTACCAACACACATAAAAGTTGAGAGGAAAGGAAAATGATCTATGTATCCATCTTCCAGTTTTAAGACTTGCGCACCATTTGCCAATCTTATTAAATTCCAGATATCCTGCCACTTCACCCAGATATACTTCTAGGGCCTTTTGTTAGAGAAAGTGCAAGGGGCCATCTGGTGGGAGGGAGGTGGCCCTTAGAGGCTGCTCTGGGCTTCCTGCATGGACCAACTTGGTCTGGTGAGCCCCGAGGCCCTAGGGGAGGTGCAGGGAGGTGGCAGCGACTGCTCTTTTCCACCTCCCCAACCAGGAAAGCAGCAGCTGCCAGATCCCCAGCTCCTGAGCCGTCGCTTCCTGCTCAGGAAGAAGTTCATACCTGACCCCCAAGGTGCCAACCTCATGTTTGCCTTCTTCGCCCAACACTTCACCCACCAGTTCTTCAAAACTTCTGGCAAGATGGGTGCTGGCTTCACCAAGGCCTTGGGCCATGGGGTAAGTACCTAGGAGGGGCTTAGGGCTTCTCTGGGCCTAATTTGGCATGTGCTGTTGTCACTGGTGGGGCAGAACTACCTGAGGATCTGATTGGGCCCCCTCTCTGTCCTCAGGTAGACCTTGGCCACATTTATGGGGACAATCTGGACCGTCAGTATCAGCTGCGGCTCTTTAAGGATGGGAAACTCAAGTACCAGGTAGCTATGGTCATGGGGATGGAGCTTCGGGAAGGGCTGTTGGGGACTTGGGTGGTGTTCTGAGAGGGCCAGCTTCAGGAGCTGGAGGTGTGTGAGAGGAGGAGAGACAATAGACCCTGGAGAAGGTGCCAGGCCTAAGATGCAGACAAAGAACAGAAATGGCCCCTCGTGTTTCCTGGGAGATAGATTTTAGGGCTCGATAGGAGATGGGCATTTTCAGTTTACCTTTGTTCATTTACTTTTCCCACCATATTAATTGGGCTCTATGAGGTTCCTGGCACAGGTTAGGGAGCAGTGACCATGACAATTTGGGGCCCTACCCTCCGGGAACTCACAGCCAATCAGAGGTCACAGACATAACACTAGGATGCTTGTTCCACAAAGTCACTTTGTCTGAAAAGTTTTAGCACTTTCCAATAGAAATATGATGTGAACCACAGATACAATTAAAACTTTCCTAGTGGCCATATTAAAAGAGAGAAAAAGAAACATGGAATTGATCGTAATAATATATTTCATTTAACCCATATATATCCAGAATGTTATCATTTCTAAATGTAATCAATACCAAAATTATTAACAAAATATCTCACAGTCTTTTTTTAATGCTAGATCTTAGAAATCTGATCTATATTTTATACTTATAGCACATCTTAATTTGGCTGCCAAATTTTCATTGGGGATATCTGATCTGTATTTAGATTTCATAAAACTTAGAGTTGAAATTTACAGTAGATTCATTTGCCCCAGTTTTTTTTTAAAAATATATTTTATTGATTTTTTACAGAGAGGAAGGGAGAGGGATAGAGAGTTAGAAACATCGATGAGAGAGAAACATCGATCAACTGCCTCCTGCACATCTCCCACTGGGGATGTGCCCGCAACCCAGGTACATGCCCTTGACCGGAACCGAACCCGGGACCCTTCATTCCGCAGGCCAACGCTCTATCCACTGAGCCAAACCGATTTTGGCTGCCCTAAGTGCACTTAAAGATTTTCCAATAGCTGAAGTATCTGCTTCAAAATTTAAATAGAAATTAAGCAAAATAAACAATTCACATTCACATCTTCATTCACACCAGCCACGTTTCTAGTCCTCCACAGCTACGCATGAACGTCTAAACAAATGAAAACCCAAAATAAATGTCCAGGGCTGAATCTTTAGGGCTAAAAACAGCCCCTGGCACATAGTAGGTCCTCGGTGTATATTTATTGAACGAATAAAGAAACTGCCATATAACCGGTTACACTTGTGATAACTGCCACCAGGGAGAAGCCACGAGAGGTCACAGGATGGGGAAGTCTTTCCTGGGAATTACACATAAACCAAGAGTTGCATGATGTTTGAGGAGGAGTTTGGGAGGTTAAGAAGGGAAAGGGCCTTCCTGGGTAGCATGTGCCAAGGAGTGGGGGGTTGTGGCGGGGGAGGGAAGCAGCCTGAGTGACTTGAAGGGAGTGAAATAAGGAAGGAACTCCTGGGCATCTAAATGATGGGGGTCGGAATGGGGATGGGGATGGGGATGGAGACATCTGTGGGGCTGTGTTAAGGATTTCTGATGTTTTTCCCAAGAACAGAGAGAGAACTTGGAAAGGGTTTAAGCCAGGGTGTGATACAAGATATGTTCTCAGGCTACAATGCTGAGAACAGACTGCTTGGGGGCAGGAGGAAGAGTAAGGAGCCACGTTGAGAGGAGCCAGGGTGGGTTGGAAGCTGCTGGTGGTAATGGGGATAGGGAGAAAGGGACCCATTTTAAGAGAGATTTAGGCAGTGGAATCAACAAGCCTTGGTTAGGGAGGGTGGGAAGGTACCCTGTGTGATACGCAGCTGTAAGCAGGAGCGGGAGGGAGTCAGATGTGGTAGGTGCAGGCGCCCTGCCCCGTCCCCAGGTTGCCAGGTGGCCCCATCCTGCAGATGCTGGGCGGAGAGATGTACCCGCCATCGGTGGAAGAGGCGCCTGTGTTGATGCACTACCCAAAGGGCATTCCGCCCAAGAGCCGGATGGCTGTGGGCCAGGAGGTGTTTGGACTGCTTCCCGGGCTCATGCTTTATGCCACGCTCTGGCTGCGCGAACACAACCGTGTGTGTGACCTGCTGAAGGCTGAGCACCCCACCTGGGGAGATGAACAGCTCTTCCAGACGGCCCGCCTCATCCTCATAGGTGAGGACTCCGAACCAGCCCTGTCCTGAAAGGTCATGCCCTCCATTCTGAGAAGCAGGGGGTGGGGGGCTTACTATCTATGAGACTCAGAGCAGGCCCATTCCCCTTCGTGAGCCTCAGTTTCCAAATGTGGACACGGGATAATGATGATTGTAAGGACTTGTTGAGATGAGGAATGAGAAAGCACTCAACACATAGTAGGCCTTCAGAAAACGGCTGTGATGGTTGATATTAGCTGGGTGACTCGCAGCCAATTTCATTACTCATCCCAAGCCTCAGTTTCCCAGTGTACTGCACAGATTGACATCCCTGGCATGTGCAGGGCAAACCCCAACTCTCTGGCCTTCAGAAAGCCTCTTGTTTCCTGCCCTGCATGTGTCTGTCTTCCTGGAGTTTGGTAGCTTCTAGATGACTCAGGGACAGGATATTTTTGTGTCTCCTAAGGGGACGAGTCTACAGCCTAAAATGTCAGATGGCTTCCTGCCTGGGAGTTTGGCCTCTGACACCCCATCCAGATCTTATTTACTCTGAGTCACCAGTAAGCCCCTTCCCTCACCTCTGGTCACTCCTGGGGAGGGCTGGTCCCAATTATAGTGCCTGATTCACTGGAGCCTGGAAGAGCCAGGCAACAGGAATAGATACAGACTAAAGAAGAAGAAGGGCTGGTTCTGAAGTTCTAGCATTGCAGAGACCTTGACCAGAGAGGGCAAGTCTGTGGCTGGAGGCTGCCCAGCATCTCACTGGTGATAGAGCTGTGACCAAAGGTGATAAAGCTATATATTCAGTGCTTCATTTAACCCTCCCCAAATGCCTTATGCACCAGATATGATTACTCTTCCTATGAAAATTAAGATTCAGAGAGGGCAAGTGAATTCTCCAAGACCACTCAGCAGAAGACTTGAACCAGGTCTGGCTGCCACCAAGGTTTATGCTATTTCCACCACTTCACAGGGGCAGCTCGTTCCTGAGTGGGGAGGGGAAGCAAGCCTTAGTCTGATCTTTTGTGAATGTGCGAGTTTGGGGAGGGCATTCTCCCCTCACACCTATACTTGGTGCTGCTGCTCCTCACCTGCATGTATTGACACTCCCTGTGATGCCAGGCCCTGTGCCAAGCAGTTTAGATGCTTTCATTCTCTACTCCTCCCAACAACCCTATGACCATTATTGTACTGATATTATTATAATACACATTTCACAGGTAAGGAAAGTCAAGTTCAGAGAGATCAGGTAACAGGGCCCAAGCACAAGTGGCTAGAAATGGGGAGGCCAGGATTTGGACCCAGGTAAGCTGATTGCAAATCCAGAGGGTCCAATCAATTTGCTAAAAGCCCATTTGTCTAATGGCTGATTGGGCAAAAATACCTGTTTCTTTTCATAGCTAGGTGACCAGTTTTCATTTTGGTATGGAATGTCCAATTTGTTTCTTCCCTTGCTCTTTGCTTTGTAGCTGGTTTCTAAGGGAGCAGAGGAAAACCTCTGCATCAGAATTCTGATGTGTAAGAACATGTAAGAAATATATTTGGGACTAGATTCACCTTCTGTCCTCAGTGTCACCCTTACTGCTACAGCTGCTTTTAGGGGTGTTTCTTCCAATCCCCCTCCCCACTCCCCTTACACACTCTGAGAGCCCTCACTAAGTTGGCCTCCACTTTCCCATCTTTTGTGGCCTCTCCAACTTCTTTTTTTCTCTTTTAAATATATTTTTATTGATTTCAGAGAGAAAGGGAGAGGGAGAGAGAGTTAGAAACATCAATGATGAGAAAGAATCACTGGTCGGCTGCCTCCTGCAGGCCCCCTACTGGGGATCGAGCCCTCAACCTGGGCATGTGCCCTGACTAGGAATTGAACCCAGGACTGCTTGGTCCATGGGACAATGCTCAATCCACTGAGCCACCACAGCCAGGCTTCAACTTCTTTAAATGGGCTGGGGGGGAGGGAGGGAAATGGTCACCTAGGAGTCACAGAACCAGTTCTCAGACACTTTCTTTGCATGTCCTGGTTAGCTGGGCCATAACTTCCCCTAGGAAGGTAGGAGCTGCCCGAGACAGGCAGTTCCATTTTCACACCCCCTACCCCAAAGACAAGTGTATGTAGCCAAATAAAGCAAAACAACAACAACAGCATTAAAGAAGCACTAAGCAACCCTGTTTATGAACTGGCCTGCTTCCCAAGCGGGACTATATCGTGTGCTCTGCTGACCCTGCTCCCAGGGGAGACCATCAAGATCGTCATCGAGGAGTACGTGCAGCAGCTGAGCGGCTACTTCCTGAAGCTCAAGTTCGACCCGGAGCTGCTGTTCAGCGTCCAGTTCCAGTACCAGAACCGCATCGCCTTGGAGTTCAACCATCTCTACCACTGGCACCCGCTCATGCCCGACTCCTTCACGGTGGGCTCCCAGGACTACAGCTATGAGCAGTTCCTGTTCAACACCTCCATGCTGGTGGACCA
This sequence comes from Myotis myotis, assembly GCF_014108235.1. Taxonomy (NCBI): domain Eukaryota; kingdom Metazoa; phylum Chordata; class Mammalia; order Chiroptera; family Vespertilionidae; genus Myotis; species Myotis myotis. Next base: position 14,781,877 of record NW_023416316.1, read on the forward strand.
TGGGGTGGAGGCCCTGGTGGACGCCTTCTCTCGCCAGAGCGCTGGCCGGGTAAGCCTTGGAGGAGCCGTGGTGAGGGTGGGTGGGCTCTGGGGTCCAGCAGACCTGGGTCCAAATCCCAGTTTTCTTTTCTGCAGAATGGGGACAGTGCCACTCCTGCAGAGTGGCGGTGAGCATGCCTTCATTCATTCTCTTATCCTTTTGTCCGTTTGGCGATGCCAGGCATTGCTCCAGCTGCTGGGGACATGGTGGTGACCAAGATCAGTGTGGTTGTTGGATCCTTGTCCTTTTGGTGCTTATACCTTAGAAAGGAACAGTAGTCGTATGACGGCTGACATCATTTCAGCACTATTGCATGTTAGACCCTGTACCAGATGCTTCTCTGGTGTGAATTTTTAAAAAAGAGCATGTTAGAAACCATGGTCCACAAAACTCCACAAAGCCCACAGTGCATTGGGACCTTGGAGAGGGGCTCCTGAGCCAGACTTGGGGACTGTGGACGAGGAAGTGTTGTTTGAGCAGAGATCGCTGCACAGGGATTGCCCAGGGAATGGCAGGGATGATTGCATTCCAGATGGAGGGGACAGCATGGCAAAGGCCCTGAAGTCAGAAGGCATGGCAATTTGAGGACCAGGAGGACATTCGGGGTATGGTCATATATGTGAAGGTGCCTGCACCTACCAGGTCTTTATTACATCATAGGCCTCTGTTATGGGTTGAATGTCCTCTCTACCAATTCACATGGTGAAAGTCCTTCCCCCTCCCCCACCCCAATATCTCTGTCCTAACCCCCAGTGATTGTATTTGGAGACAGGGTCTTTAAAGATTAAAGAAATTAAGATTAAATGGGGGTCATTGGGTGGGCCCTGGTCTGATCGGTATTCTGATAAGAAGAGATTAGGATATAGACATGCACAGAGGGAAGACATAGAGAAATGATGGCCATCTATGAGCCTCAGAATGAAATCAACCCTGCTGACACCTTGATGTTGGACTTGTAGCCTCCAGAATTGTGAGGAAATAAGTTTCTGTTGTTTAGGTTGTCCAGTTGGTGGTACTTTGTTATGGCTTCCCTAACAAATGAATACAGCCTTTTGCCCTGGAATTCCTAACCAACTCCCTCCTCAATCTCCTTGTGTCCACACTTGGAAGCTCCCAGGTCATTTATCTTAGCTCCCCTCATCCTGTTTGTCTCTAATCCTTGTCCTTAAGATGTATCATGAAGTTGTGGCACCGTATGGATTTAAGTTTCCTCCTGGCAGTTTGACTGAAATTAGCATATGCTGCCATCAGCGGGCAGCTGCTGGCTGCATTATGGCCTCTCTTCAGAGACAATAGCTTTTGTGTGTGGCTGCATGGTTTCTGAAGAAATTTTAAGGCATGACCATGATAATGCATGTGAAAGCCCTGTTGTTTTCTGGCACAAGGCAGAAGGGCAATGAAGTGTGTTGACTCCCAGGATATTAAAGAGAGTATGAGAGCCCTAGCCTGTTTGGCTCAGTGGATAGAGCGTCGGCCTGCGGACTGAAGGGTCCCAAGTTCGGTTCTGGCCAAGGGCACATACCTGGATTGCGGGCTCGCAATCCCCAGTAGGGGGCAAGCAGGAGGCAGCCGATCAATGATTCTCTCTCATCACTGATGTTTCTGTCTCTCTCTCCCTCTTCCTTCCTCTCTGAAATCAATAAAGAAATATATTTAAAAAAATAAAAAATATAAAGAGAGTGTGAGAAGTGATAAAACAGGTCTTCCCCTGATAATCACCACACATGGCTGCCATCTTGGGGTCAGCATGTGACCAACACTGTGCTAACTGCTTTGCATACTTTATCTGGCTTATTTCACAAGCATATCAGGTGCATGCTCTTACCTTTCCCATTTTTGCATAGGAGGGAACTGAGACTTGGGGACTTGCCTAAGGTCCCTGTGTTAGTTTCCTGGAGCTGCAAAAGGACCACAAACGAGGTGGCTTTAAACAGCAGAAATTTATTCTTTACTATTCAGGAGGCTAAAAGTCCAAAATCAAGGTGTCAGCCAAGCCATGTTCTCTCTGAAGGTTCCAAGGGAGAACCTGTTCCATGCCTTTCTCCCCGCTCCTGGCAGTTTCCAGCAATTCTTGGCGTTCTTTGGTTTGTAGAAGCATTGCTTCAACATGGTGTTCTACCGGTGCCTCTGGTTTTTCTTTTGATCAGGACATCAAATGTTGGATTAGGGCCCACCCCACTAGAGTATGACCTCTAATTACATCTATTTCCACGTAAGGTCACATTCATCAGTTCTGGGGGTTAGGACTTCAACATATCTTTTTGGAGGAGCACAATTCAACCACAACAGCCCCACAGTTTGTAAATGGTCAAGCTGAGATCACCACCAGCCTCTGCTAGCTTTGCTCCAACTTGTATGATTTCACCCAAATATGTGTTTCCTCATTCCCATCCTATTATACTTGTTCTACCCGAACAGAACCTTCCTTAATAGGATGTTGGGGTTTCCCACCTAAATTGAGATGGTTGGGGAATAGTGTGGCTGGTGAGTTACTACAATGGTCCTCCTGGCTCATTCCACAGTTAGAGATGGGGAGGATGGGTAGCTTATCCCTATTGTAGACTCCCCGGGGGTCCTTGAGAAAGCATGGCATTGGCAGACCTAGCATCAGGTTCCTGGCATGGTGAGGGCTAGGTTGAGCCATACTTTCTGTCCCAGCTCAGGAAGCACTCCTGACCTGCAGTTCTTTTCCAGGGCAATGTGGCCAGGCTCTCAGACCACGGCTGTGTTTGTCTCTTGGCAGATTGGTGGGGGTAGGAACATAGACCACCACATCCTGCATGTGGCCATGGATGTCATCAAGGAATCTCGAGAGCAGCGGCTGCAGCCTTTCAATGAGTACCGCAAGAGGTTTGGCATGAAGCCCTACACCTCTTTCCAGGAGTTCACAGGTGAGAAGCTGCTTCCTGGATATGGTCCATGCCCTCAATTAACTTGCACTGAAGTGTAGGAGACATTGAGGAAGCAGAATGGGCCAATACATGTGGCCAGGACTGTGACTGGGATTACAGGGGTGTGGGATGGTAAATACCTGTCTAGGGGAGAGAAGGTAGCTTTTGAGCTGGGTTTGAAGGATAAATAGGGATATTCTGGGTAAAGAATAGAGGGAACAGCATTCGAGGTAAAGGAACAGAGAGTACAAAAGCACAGAGGTCATAAAAAACAAGTCTACTATGGAGAATAGTCATAGTTGTGGCTGGACAAGGAGCTTATGTGGGAGTGGGGTAGAGGTAGTGATAGGAGGTTAGGGCCAAATTGTATAGAATCTTGGATTTTGTGCTAAAGATTTTGGGTTTTATTCTGTCTAGTTGATCTTAAATACCCATTTATAGACCAGCTACCTAAGAATCACTTATAAAACTGATTAAAAATACTGAACTCTGGATATCTATTCCAGAGATTCTGATTCAGTAGGCCTGGATGGTCCCCAAGACTGTGTGCGTGTGTGTGTGTGTGTGTGTGTGTGTGTGTGTGTGTGTGTTATTGCTATTGCTGATCCCCAGCTGCTGGGCAGCCAGGTTTGGAAACCTTTGTCACAGACAATGGGAAGCCACTGAAGGGTTTTGACAAGAGTGTAACATGACCTACCCATAGCTGTGTACTAGTGCCTTATGGGAGGGTGGATTTGAGGAAACAGGTAGGAAAGTTCAATGTCTGTCTCCTGTGACAGTCCAGAGAGGCAGAAATAGCTCTATCACTCAATCTCTGTGTGAGGTTGTACTAGCTACATTATGTCTCTGAACTCCAGCAGAATGCAGGCTCTTAGACCAGGATAAGGCCTTAAAACCTGCCTGTGAAGGAAACAAGATGGGTAGCTTCTCCCTATTGTAATGATCAGGAAATTAGGGCACAGAGAAGTGAGATGAGTTGCTCAGGGTCACGTGCTGTTTGGTGGTAGAACCTTGACTCCGTAAGTAGCAAATTCCTTTCCTAGATGCAGTCCTGGAGAAGGGTCAGTCACCATTTGTCATTCTAGAATACTGAATTCCTGGTTAACCATCCAGAATGTTAAAAGTCGTTCTCATTGGCATGCCTGACACCTGGGTTCCTGTTCGACAACCTAGAATGCCAGAGTTTAGGGCATGTGCTCAATTGCTCAAGCTGTTTTTCTGAAGTCCCTTATTTTCCCCAGAGAAAGGTGGACCTAGGTTTCCTCCCCAGATTAATCTCAGTTGATAGAACAGTGATTCTGACTCCAGCTTCTTCCCCTTGCAGGAGAGAAGGAGATGGCAGCTGAATTGGAGGAGCTATATGGAGACATTGATGCCTTGGAGTTCTACCCGGGACTGCTTCTTGAAAAGTGCCATCCAAACTCCATCTTTGGGGAGAGTATGATAGAAATTGGGGCTCCCTTTTCCCTCAAGGGCCTCTTAGGGAATGCCATCTGTTCTCCCGAGTACTGGAAGTCAAGCACATTTGGTGGTGAGATGGGCTTCAACATTGTTAAGACGGCCACACTGAAGAAGCTGGTTTGCCTCAACACCAAGACGTGTCCCTATGTTTCCTTCCATGTACCTGATCCTCTCCAGGATGATGAGCCTGGTGTGGAGCGGCCATCCACAGAGCTCTGAGGGCAGCAGAATTCTGGAGGAGAGGGCTTTTTGCTCGCCTTTCCAGAGTGCTGGGGCCAAGGTGGACCATCTTAAACATTGGGTTTCTAGTTTGGCATCGAGAATATCGGGGTTGAAATGTAGAATTTTGTGTCTTTCACCCGTTATGTTGAATGTTGTGGTCTTGTTTGTCATTCTAGAATACCGAATTCCTGGTTAAGCATCCAGAATGTTAGAAGTGGTTCTCATTGGCATGCCAGAAAACTGGGTTCCTGGTTGCCAGATTTATGGTTGATTTGGAATATAGGCATTCTAAAATTCAGAGTTCCTGATGAAATAATGCAGAAAGTTAGAGGGTTCTTACTTTGCATTCTAGACTTCTGATTGGCGATTCAAAATGTTCCTGGTTGCTGATCCAAAATACTGGTTGGTATGTCAGATCAGTCTTGGTCTCAATGTCTAGATTCTAGACTCTAGAATGTTAATTTTCCTGTTCAGGGAGATATCTACAGAGCAGGAGAATCTAATGTTAACAAGAATGCATTGCCTGAATCTGTGCCTGTACGGAGGGGGCAAAGAGGTGGGTGTTCTTTTGGGGGCCCCAACTTAGACTCTGGTCTGAGGATATAGAAAGAACAGGTAGGCTTTTTCCAGGCCACTGGTCAGAAGCTACCAGAGCTCTGTCTCCATCCAGGTCTTGACTCATGGCAGCTGTTCCTCATGAAATGAATAAAATTCTTTTTCCAATTGCCTGTTATGCATCTCTTCTGATCCCATCCCCAAAAGCAGAGGCAACACTGAAATGACCTTTCTCCTAGCCACTAGCCAGATGTGCTTGAGGTTGCAGCATGGGACTTCCCCCTGGGATCCCTGGGGCATATCACTGCCTAGATCTCCCACCATTGATGCTTCATTTACCCCATGAGTTAGGCATCACTCCTCCAGGCTGTTCTCCTAAAAACACTCAACTCCCCAGCTCCCACCGTCTGATGAAAAGCCTCCTCCCTTACAGATCGTACAACAGAGATGAAGGGCAGCTGGGGAGGAGAGTGCTTACAGTTGTACACACTTAATCCTCATAAAGGAGATGGTATAAAAATCCCCCTTTCAAAACGGAGGAAACTGGGACTCAGGGAGGTCACGTGACATGCCCCCCCACAGGGGCCAGAGCCAGGTTGGGACAGCCATGCAGCTTCTTCTTGCTTCCTGGTTTGACTCAGTTCCAGGCGTAATCTCCTCTGTCTGGCTCAGGGTTAAAGGCAGAAGGTGGGGTGCAGCCTCCCAATTACTTGCGTGCTATTTGTTCGATCACAAATATTTATTTTCTTAACTGCTTACTACATGCCAGTTATTGTCACAGGCTACTGAGCGATGAAGACAGACAAGGCTTCTGCCGGCACGGAGCTCACATTCCAGTGGGAGCTGGGCAGACGATAAATAAGTGCGATTTCCCTTCTAACTCACTCGGCTCTGCCCTCCACTGCTTGACCCCTGAGCACATATACCCTTTCCACAGCCACATAGACCCCCTTAGCCAGCAAAGAGAGGAGAGGTCAGAAGCATAAATAAAAGGCTGAGAAAGGTCCTTCATGCTGTGTACTCTGGGCTTTAGGGATCCTGGAGGAGAACAATAGCCCTGAAACAACGGGAGGAATAGGGTCCAAGCTGAGGGTCCCTGGGGCTGGGCCTCCTGTCCTAGGGTCCAGAAAGCCTTTGTTTCTCTTTTGTTGGCTGGAGCTGCCTCCATTCCCCCTGACCCTGTTGAATGCAGAGAATGCAGTCCTTTCCTGCTCCCACAGTTGCTCTGATCTGGAAGGGTCCCTTACGTGCTGGAAAATGGGCATGAAGTGCTTGTGTCTCATCTTACTTGCCCATATCTATTTCCCCTCTTCTGCTAATACCTTTACTTTGCCTGAGAACCCACCCCTCTTGTTAATTTCAGTCTTGGTGACTCCATCAGTGGCCCTCTCCTGGCCAAAGGGTGGGCCTATGAATCAGTCCTGGCCAATCAAACACCCTCTCCTGCTACACTGGCCTTCAGTGGAGGGAGTTGCATGGAGGTTGAGATGACGGACTCTGACTGATCCCCTGTCAGAAGAGCCTGTCCATTCATTCCTGCTCCCAAGATCACCAGGGAAGCCTGGATTCCTGACCTCAAGACTTCAGCTTTTCCTTCCGTCCTCTAGGCTGCTCTTTGAATCCCTCTTGCACTGAGATGGGTCAGAGTTGGAGCCTGTTGCTTGCAACCAAACCTTAATGGCTGCTGACTTGGACAGCCAAACCTTGGGCGTAGGTGACAGAGAACTACGATGGCTCTGGGCGGAAATTTCAACAGCAGAGACACAATCAGACCAGTGTTTTAGAAAGCTGGACGACATAGCAGAGCAGGAAGAACTGGAAGCCAGCAGAACAGTGAGGAGGCTGTGGCCAAGGTCCAGCTGAGAGATGGTAGCAGTGGGGGCCAGGCAAAGGGCTGTGGGATGGGATGGATTTCAGCAACAGTCTCCTCTTAAATGCAGCTGCCTAGATTGAATGGACTTCGTTTTGTATGGACAACTGTGTATGAATTTTTTGCAAGTGGAAACTTAGGTCAAATGCACCAGGAAGGCTTCTTCAGCGTGAAAGATCTTCATGCTCGTAATATCAATGCCCATTCCTGGAATTTAGATTTGGTGGTGTGATGATTAGCATTGCTTCATCTTGGCTGGGCTACAGTTATTTAATCAAAACCTAATCTAGTTGTGGCTATGAATGTATTTTTCAGACATGCATGGTTAACATCTATAATCAGTTGACTTTAGGAAAAGGTGATTATCATTTATAACTCGAGTCAGCCTTATCTAATAAGCTGAAAAACCCTGAAGAACAAAAACTGAAGGCTTCAGAGAAGAAATTCTGCTTCAAGACTACAGCACCAACTCTACCTGAGTGTTCAGCCTGCTGACCTGCCCTATGGATTTCAGAGTTGCCAACCCTGACGATTAAGTGAGCCAATCCTAAAAGTAAAGTCACATATGCATATGCACATACACACACACACACACACACACACACACACACACACACACACGCTCTGTTGGTTCTGTTTCTCTGGAGAAGGTTGGCTGACACAGTATGTCATGACTCCTTTAGGGCTGTAAGCACAAACAACAGAACATCCCTCTGCCCATTGAAGCAGGAAGGAATTTATTATAGGATGTTGCATAGCTCCTGGACACACTGGCAGGACCAGAGGATTATGCGCAGAGACTTCATGCCCAGGAACAGCTGCTATTGCTCCAGGGAGATGACTACAGCTGCCACCACACACAGGCATGATGGCACCTCCGCTGTTCTTGCTGCCCCTGAAAGCTGGCTGCCTCTATAGCCACCCTGGCCAGAAAATGGTTCTGCGCGATGCCTGCTTCCCTATTTTTCTCTACTTGGAATTGAAGTCATTTCTATTTTGCGCCTGATTGGCAGAGCCTAGCTCACATGCCTGCACTCCAGCCCCAAGAGAGGTGGGGAAGTGAGTTTTCTGGCTTGCTCCTTGGGGGAAATTCTCCGCATGTGAGAAGGATGTTCATGGGGCTGGGAAACATGGGTAGCCTAATTCAGCAGATCTGGGTTTTTAGTTCTGTTTTGCTTCTGTGGGCCCATGCCCTAAAACCACAAAGAACACCATGACAGCAGCATCACAGATAACCTGGCAACAGCTCAAAATAATTGTAAGCAAAGAACTTCAGAAGTTAAATTGTGGAAGTACAGAACAGCAGGGATGCCAGGACTGTAGTCCACTCTGTAGACACACAGACCACTCTACTAACAATGTTTGAGAAAAAAGTGTCAACATGTTAGGCATTCTTACAACCCACTTTTCTACGTACACATGCTTTTCTATAGAAATGGCCTTTAAACTAAAATTTACATGAATGACAGTAAGGAATATTAAAACATCAAAGATGGCTTTATAGGGCACTATTAAGGGAATTATAGCGAAACACTCTCACTATCTTACCCGTTAATCATGTTTGATTTCCTCCCAGCCTAGGTCGAATATGTTTTTTGTTCTCAATCTCTATACTTTTGCTGAAAGAGCTTTTGAACCATATGTACAACTTCAGGTGTGATACTTTGAGTTTCAGGACTATGTGGCAGGACACTGCTGCAGACTTCTGTGGCAGATCCCCCTGCCACAGAAGCTCAGGAAGAAGACATTTCTATGAGGTCATAAAACCTGTAAATGTCCTTGGAGGACAACATACAACATCGTGCATGTATTTTTACATAAGTATAAACTCAAGTAACCACCAAAGAAATCAAGACATAGAACATTTCCAGCACTCTAGAAGGCTTTTTTTGTATCTCTTCCCTGTCAAAAACCTCCAAAATATAACCATTATCCCGACTGCTATCATGGTTGGTTAGTTTTACCTGGTTTTGAATTTCATTTGAATAGAAACACAGTACACCCTATTATGTGTCTGACTTCTTTTGCTCAACATATTGCTGTGTGTATGAGCAATTTGTCTTCATTGCTGAGTAAATATTTCATGTACACCATAACTGACTTATCTAGTCAATAGTCAATGGGCATTTGCGGTTCCCCCCCATTGTTTAACTATCCTATATCCTATTAATAAAGAGGAATGTGCTAATTGACCTCCATGCCGTTACAAAGATGGTGGCACCCACAGCCAACAAGGAGGGAATATGCTAATTGACTGTCCCGCCCTCAAAGATGGCGGTGCCTACAGCCAATAAGGAGGGAATATGCTAATTGACTGCCATGCCCTCAAAATGGAGGCGCCCACAGCCACAAGATGACCAGCAGGGGAGGGCAGTTGTGGGCGATTAGGCCAGCAGGGGAGGGCAGTTAGGGTGATTAGGCTGGCAGGCAGTAGCAGTTAGGGACAATCAGGCAGGCAGGCAGGCAGGCAGGTGAATGGTTGGGAACCAGCAGTCCCGGATTGTGAGAGGGATGGCTGACTGCTGGTTTCGGTCCGATCCCTAAATCAGCAGTCAGACATCCCCCGAGGGGTCCCAGATTGGAGAGAGTGCAGGCTGGGCTGAGGGGCACGCCCCCCTCCCCCACCAGTGCATGAATTTCATGCACCGGGCCTCTAGTACTAATAATATGCAAATAGATGCAGAACAACCGGAACAACCGAACAACTGGTCACTATGACATGCGCTGACCACCAGGGGGGGTGTGCAGAACATGGTGGGTGTTGGCCACAGCGGGATGGTGGAGCAGGTGAGCAGGGGTGCCAGACCAAGGCAGGGTACCAGTCGCTGTCATCAGGGTGAGCCTCTGGTGGTTACTGAAAATTCTTTGCTCCCATGAGCCACCATCCTGCCTGGCGCTTGCATCCGCTGCAGATGCTAGAGCCGCCACTTGCACCCGCTACCAGTGCCTGGCACCGGTCTTGATCACTCAGTGCCATCAATAGGTGGGAGCAGCGGCTGCTGGCCCTGATTGCCCCTGAGAGCTTCTCCACCTCCCCCTGCTCCTGAGGGGTGATTGGGGCAACAGCCGCTGCTCGCACCCACTGCTGGCGCCGGCCCCAATTGCTCCACACCGAAAGTGGGTGTGAGTGGGGTCGGCTCCATCAGTGTGTGGGAGCAGCGGCAGCAGGAGCAGGGCTGCCAGCAGACAGGGGACTGGGCTGCGGTTGGAGGTGCTGGGCAGGGGCGTGGAAGATGGGCCTACTGCAGCCTTGTGGCCCACAGTTCCTTTCAAGGTGCATGAATTCATGGACTGGGCCCCTAGTTATGAATAAAGCTGCCTATTTGGCAGGTTTTAACCCTTATAACAAGGGCTCTATTTAACATGTCATCTTATATACACATTTATTATGGGAAATGGTTCCTGTTCTCCATTCAAAATCCCCTGCTGTGTCTTCTCGTGCTCTCTGACCTGATGGAAATAGAAAATGAGTTCACATAACTGACATGCACCATTAAATAAGGGATAGGGGACATGCATTTATTAAGAGCCTACTCTGTGGGCTGTGCTTTATCTGCCTACTTCATGAACTCATATGAACAGCCCTATGAGTAGCTTTTGCTGCTTCACAAAGGAGAAAGTGGAGGTGCTGAAAAATTAGGTGACTTGCCCAGAGTCCTTTGGTTACACAAAGTGGTAGGAGAGAGCAGAGAAAGTCCAACATGTGGCCAATTTCCACCATGTGCCCCACTCAAGACCCCAGAAGCTGGGGTCCCAGCAGGGATGGGGGAATGGAGGGTGGAGGGTGTGGTGATATGGTGTGCATGGTTGATGTTAATACACTTCCAGATGAATCTGTAGGGAGCTTCGCAGGGAGACTTCTTCACTGTAATGTGCTGTCTTCTGGTCATTCTTTTCCTCTTTAGGTGAGTGACACCTTCTTTCCTCTTCCATGACTCACTTTTTCCAGGCTTGCTGTCTTTCCTCTGATCTGTGACCTGCACTCCGCAAACCACGATGATGTTCAGTGAGAAGTGGTTCCCTGAAGTCGAAAAAGCTGTTCCCATTTATCTCCCCATCTGCTTCTGACTTCCCTTTTCTGGCTCCCCTCTAGCCACATCAGTGAAGCTCCAACCCCAAGCTCCCCCATTGCCACCATAGGGACATCCAAGGGCCTGTTCTTGTCTTCATCCTCAGTTCTTTTCTTAATGAGAGGGACTCAGGACAGAGCCTAGTTTCCACCTCCTCCCCACTTACCCTATAGGGTGGAGTAGGAGTCTGGCATACTTTTTAAATTGTGGTAAAATATACCTAAATTGGAATTCTTCTTGCATTTTGCAGATGAGATGTTGGAAGCTCAGGAAGAAGAGATTTCTGTAAGGTCATAAAACTTGTAAATGTCAGAACCCACAGCCAAGTGCTGTGTCCAACCTGTGCTAAGCAGTCTTTCCTATGCAGACCATGGCTTGGGTCGTGGTGCCCCCTCAACTCATGTTCTTTCCATTCTGAAGGTCAGCAGTCACAAAAACTCCAGTTGGCACATGTTCAAATGACTTATGCTCTATGAATTTTCCTGGATCTGGGATGCTGGGTTGAGGGAAATAGCTTGATGGAAGAATCCCAGGTAGTGTGACCCAAGACACTGTTGGTTTCTGCCACAGATCTTGGGAAGGCATGCAGGGCAGCAGAATAAGAAGAAATGGAGTGACTCCAAGTGTGCCCCAGGCTCAGGGGCTCATGCAGGGAAAGGCTCTGACAAGTGCCAGCTGCCCAGGTCTTGCCTAGTGGTCATTCAGGGGTTTCTCTTTAAGAGCTTGCACTCCTGGTTCCCAGGACCACATAGACTGACTTTCCTTGTGGTTCAGAAATGAAAGAAGTGATCTCCTTGTCCACAAAAAAGGAAGAGGCATTTATTAGATGTACCAGAAAAGTTACAATATGGCATGTAATCAGGGCAATGATTTTCTGGCCTTCATCTGGTTAAGGAAAATCTGTTTTTGGATAACTCATCCTATATAATACCAAACATATTAAAATGCATCCACATGCCCCACTTCATATAATTTACATATATGTCAAGGCGGGTATTAGTTGACTAGTTAACACATTGCATTTTGTAGGCATTTCACTAAACATTTATAATTTTAATTTTATCAATTTATTTTAGAACTAGAGGCCTGGTGCATGAAATTCGTGCATGGGGGGTATCCCTCAGCCTGGCTTGCACCCTCTCCAAAATGGGACCCCTCAGGGGATGTCCAACTTCCGGTTTAGGCCTGATCCCAGGATCGGCCTTAAACCGGCAGTCGGACATCCCTCTCACAATATGGGACTGCTGGCTCCTAACCGCTCACCTGCCTGCCTGCCTGATTGCCCCTAACTGCTCTGCTGCCAGCCTGATTGACGCCTAACTGCTCCCCTGCTGGCCCAATCACCCCCAACTGCCTTACCCTGCTGGCCCGATCGTCCCCAGCTGCCTTCCCCTGCTGGCCCAATTGCCCCCAACTGCCCTCCCCTGCCAGCCATCTTGTGGAGGCCATCTTGTGACAATGTCACGTGAGGGTGTTGCGCAAGGGCATGATGCTACCTAGGCTTTTATTATATAGGATTTCAGACAATACATTATTTCTTCTAAGTCTCAAGTAATTCCAAAAGCCTTTGAAAAGCTCAGTGACCCATCAGGCAATGTATCTGGGGGTTTATTGAATAACCTGGCTTTGTGGCCTCTATGGGTGACCATTTATCATCATTGTTGAGGAACCTTCTTCTCCTTGGTCTAAATCTGACCATCCTTCTATTGCAGCCAGACAAGAGATCAGAGGTGAGTTCTCTGCTGGTTTGAAAAAATATGGATATAAGTTCCTCAATTAAGTGTCTCCAATGAAATACTTTTACATACCCTGATTTATAAATATAGATGAACTGTATGTGCCATTCAGAATGGCAGTTGTACCTTATGCATTAGCTGGTATGGACATTTATAATTGCTGAGAAAGTAGGGCATCTCAACATTGAAGTGATGGTAAGCAGTGTAAAAGTTCGCAAAGTATAGGAGTACCTGTGGGCATAACCTTGCTAGTGGAAGATCAGGGATAGAGAATCACCTGTAATTACTATTCTGACTTCTAACACCATAGATTAGCTTGTTCCTCCACCCCCTTCATGTATTCCCATTTTTAAAAATTGAGATATAATTTGATGTACAACATTATATTAGTTTCAGGTGTACAACATAATGATTCAATATTTGTATTTATTGTGAAAATCTTATTCTCGAACTGCATATGAATGGCATCACATAATTTGTACATTTTGTTTCCGGCTTCCTCTGCTCAATGTAATGTCTTGTCAGATTACCCATGGTTTTGTGTTTATCAATAGTTTGTTCCTTTTTAATCTGGGTAGCTTTCTATTCTGTAAATATACAGACATTTGTTTATCCTTTTACTTGCTGATGGACATTTGGATTATTTCTAGCTTTGGCTACTATGAATACAACTATTATGAACATTTGATATAAGTCATTTCTGGATATATGTCTTCATTTCTCTTAGATAAATATTTGGAGTAGAATATCTGGATCATATGGTAAGTGTATACTTAACTTTACAAGAAACTGCTAAATAGTTCTCCAAATACCATGTTGCACTCCCATCAGCAAGGTATGAGAGTTTTGGTTGTCCTTCATCCTTGGACAACATTTGATTATTATACATTTTTTTAATTTTAGCCATTCTCCTGGTGGAGATTAAGTGGAATCGCACCGTAGTTTTAACTTTCATTTTCCTCACGATGATTGATGTTGAGGATTGTTGATCATTTGCATATCTCCTTTTATGATGGGTCCAAATTTTTTGCCAAACAAATTAGGTTGTTTGTCTTGTTGTTATCATTATAAGTCATAGATATTGCAAATATTTTCTACTCATTGGTGGTTTGTTCTTTCATTTTATAAAATGTAATTTTTAAAGAACATAATTTAAAACATCTTGATAAAATCCAATTTATCATCTCCCCTTTATGGTTAGTGTTTTGTTTAGTTTTCTTTATCCAGGATATTTTGCTTACTGCAAAGTGAAAAAAGATACTCTCCCATGTTTTTCTAAACTTTATAGACTTTATTCTCAGAAAGAGTTTATGTCAGATTGGTATTAAATCATTTTTAAATGTTTGATAGAACTTATCAATGAAGCCATCTAGGCTTGGGGGTTTTGCTTGGGAAAGGTTTTAAATTATGAACTTAATTTTTAAAAGAGACATTAAATTATTTAGCTTTTCCTTTTCATCTTGAGTTTGTCTTTATCATTTGTGACTTTCAAGGCATTTGTTCATAAGTTGTTGTATTTATCAGCATAAAATTGTCCATACTATTCCTTCATTATGCTTTTAATGTCTGGAGGACATGCAGAGGTAGCCCTCTTCTATCATTCTCAATACTGACTTATTGGCTTTTGCTTGAGTGTCAGCCCCTCTGCTTTATGCAATCTGTAGAACACCGGCAGAAGAAAAGCTAATCCAGTAGGAATCCCACTCAGTGTGGTCCCTGCTTGTAAAGTTAATTTATCTCCATTTTCTACCTGCCTTTGCTTACTGTCCAAAGCCTTCAAACAGATATTTTCCCTCCATGTTTCCTTCCCAATAATTTACAATTATTAACATAGGAGGGTCAGTCTGAGACAAGCTGATTTGCCACTACTGGAATCAGAATTCTACCATCTTGCTACATATTTCCTATTTGTCCTGCTGTTCTCTCTTTTCCTGTCTTCTTTTGGGGTAGTTATTTTTTAGTATTCAATTTTTGCCCTTCTAGTAGTTTGTTATTTACAGATTTTAAACTATTCTCTTAGTGCATATTACACATACATCCTTTACTTATTAATGTCCAATTTATATTAGGTTATTTTTTTAAAAAACCATATCCTGGTAAATGCAAGAACCCCAGAACACTTTAACTCCTTTCCTTCCCTCTTGCCTTATGAGTTATAGTTTTAATGTATTTAATTCAACATGCATTTTAAATCTCACAAGACATCTTTACTATTAATTTAAATGGGCAATATTCATTTGGATTTATCCATCACTGCATGTCATTTCTTCCTGCATTTTGTGCTTCCACCTGGGATAATTTCCCTTTTCCTTTTATGGTTCCTGTTAGTGCAGAACTGCTCCTTATATGTGATTATGCTCTTCTCTTCACTGATTACTCACTCTGCTTGCAACATCCTGGGCTATTATGTAGCTGAGCCCTCATCGGTATCTGTAAGGAGGAGGGCCTCTCAATTTTTGGCCATTCTTACAGGTTCTATTTTTGTCTTCCTATTCCCCCCTGAAAATGTCTCTATTCTTT
Organism: Myotis myotis; assembly: GCF_014108235.1. Classification (NCBI taxonomy): domain Eukaryota; kingdom Metazoa; phylum Chordata; class Mammalia; order Chiroptera; family Vespertilionidae; genus Myotis; species Myotis myotis. The sequence goes on from NW_023416316.1 coordinate 14,797,242, forward strand.
CTATTTTCCTTTGCCCACTAGAGCAACACTACCAGTCCTTTTTGTGACAAGAATATTTCTCTTTAGAAGTTATTCTTGCATGCCACCCCAATTGCTCAGCTCATGCAATACTTGCCACAACAAGCTGATGTTAAAAGCACAATGGAGAGAGTTGTTAATCTCACTGGGACCCAAGATAAGGAAAAATGCTAAATCAATAGAGGAGAAGTCGGGCTTTAAGGATGACAGCTAGGCATTAATTAAGTGGAGAAGAGGTAAGGATATTACAATCACATAGGAAAACACGGAGGTGTAGAGAAGTGTTAAGTGTGTGGGGGACGCATATGCATTGGGATTTGGGAGAGAGCATGGATGGTGAACCCTTAGCGGGCATGCTACAATCTCTCCCATTCCGCATCCACGGCAAACATGGCTAATCCATCACAGAGCACTAATTCTCACTGGGATTGGGTTTTGAATCACTCCCAAGTTAGCACTCCAGACAATTAAATAGTGGTAGCATAAGTGATGAAAACTATTCATTATTCTGGGAATGGAAGAATGATGTCAGGCTGAGAAATGAGGCCGGGGAGTCAGGCAGGACACAGACTGGGAAGATGCTTTTGATAATAGTGTTGGTGATTAAACCCCTCGAGGAAGCCAGAAGGCTTTGAATGTGAAATACTTTAAGAAAAGTTTCAGTGCTCTTGGAGCTGCCTCTGTGGGGCCTGGTCTATTCTCTGATCTTGTTAACGAGGCCCCAGGGAAACACCATTTGAGAATTTTCTGGCTACACGGCTTTGGCACTAATTAGCCACTCAGGAAAGTTCTTTATGGTTTAATTAAGTGACATCTCTAGTTAAAAGTTTGGCTTCTCCTAATTAGTGAGCGGTGATCAGGAATTAAGCATGGTCTCTCAGTGGATCACTCTCTTAATTGGAACCATAGCCTTTGGCTGTCACAAACTCCAAGTACTGCAGAAACAGAGATCCTTTCTCAGGCTACCTCCCCCCCCAACACTTCCCAATGAGAGGTGCAGGGTCATCATGGGTCTGGTCTGGAATGACACCTAGAATTGAAGCACCAAGTTGGAGGGTGGGTTTTGAATGGTCATCTCTAGTGACTTCCTTTCTGCTGAAGTCAGTGAATGAGTGTAAGATGGGGTTGGTGAAAGCTCTAAGGCAAAGTGTGTCTGGTGTGTTTGAGGAACATGAAACTGAATGAGCAGAAAGAGGCAGGACATGAGGCCAGAGAAGTCAGAGGGCCAGTTCATGTGGAACCCTTTAGACCATTGCAGGTTATGGCTTTAATGCTGAACCACCTTTATCAATATTTTCTTGTCAATACATTTTTATCTTATTTTAAAATACCATTTCCCTAGCCCAAAGTCTAAAATATAACTACCTTTGTTTTCTACAAAGTATTTTATTTCTTAAAGTATAATTTATGTACAATACAATTGATCCATGTTTAATATCCCATTCGATGACTTTTGACAAATGTATACTGTTATGCAACAATCACAGCCAAGATATTTCCATAACCCTGAAAATTCCGCTCTTGCCCCTTTGTAGTCACTACCTTTTTCCCACTCTTAGCTCCAGGCAAACACTGATTTCCTGTTTCCTATTCCTGAATGTCATATAAACAGAATCATATATTATGTAGTCTTTTGTGTTATTTTATTTGGCTTCTTTCACTTTGCCTACTGCTTTTGAGAGTCATCCAAGTTGCTGCACATATCAGTAGCTCATTCCTTTTAATTACTGAGTAATATTCCATGTATGAATATATCACCCTTTGCTCATCCATTCATCACTTGCTAGACTATCTCCAATTTTTTGGCTACTATGAATAAAGCTGCTATCACCATTGCGCCACAGTTCTTTGCGTAAACATATATTTTTATTTCTCTTGGATAAATACCTAGGAGTGGGATTGCTTGGTTGTACGGTTAAATGTTTTAAGAAACTGTCAAAGCATTTTAAACAACTGCCAAAATGGAAAGTGGTTATTCCATTTTGCAATGGGTAAGATTTCCAGACACTCCCCTCACTAGCACTTGGTATTTTAGTGGATGTGGAATGGTATCTCATTGTGGTTTTAATCTGCATTTCTCTAATGACTAATGATGTTGAACATCTTTTCATATGCTTATTTGCCATCTGTCTGACTTTTGTCTGTTCAGATCTTTTGCCCATTATTTAATTGGGTTGTTTGTCTTATTATTAATTTGAGATTTTTTTTTAATCTATTTGGATACAAGTCCTTAGCAGATATGTATTTTTGCAAACATGTTCTCCCAGTCTGTAGCTGTCTTTGCATTTTCTAAACAGAGTCTTTCAAATAGCAGAAGTTTTATATTTTGATAAAGCTGAATTTATCATTTTTTTCTATTATGGTTTGTGCTTTTTAATTCTTATTAAAAAGAAATATTTGCTTAGTCCAAGATTACAAACATTTTCTCTATATTTTCTCCTAGAAGTTTTATAGCTTTAGCTCTTAAATGTAAGTCTATGATCTATTTTGAATTAATTTTTTAAAATGGGGTGAGTTAAGGATTGAAGTCTTTCTTTTTTAAAATCATATTGATAGCCAATTGTTCTAGCACCAATTGTTGAAAAAAAACTATGCTTTCTCTATTAAATTGCCTTGGCAGTTTCATAAAAAATCAATTGACCATATATGTGTGGATATATTTCTGAAATATTCTATTCTGTTTCATTGACCTATAAAATCAATAGTAAACTCTCTTGATTCTTAGAGTTTAGTATGTCTTGAAATTGGGTAGTGTAAGTCCTCTTTCCCCTCACACATTTATTTTGATTTTTCTAGATTCTTTGGCATTTCCATATAAATTTTAGGATAAGTTTTCCAATTTCTACAAAAAAGGTTGGTAGAATTAAATATATATATTTTTGGCTTTTGATATTTTATTTATCTATTTTTGACAAATAAAAATTACATACATTTAAGATGTACATTCTTACAGTTCTAGTGTGATAGGATTTTGATTGAAATTGCATTGAACCAATATATTGGGGTCAGCAAACTATGACCCATCGCCCAAATCTTGCCCATCCCTATTTTTTGTATAGTCTGCAAGCTTATAATGGTTTTTACATTTTTTATAAGGTTGAAAAAATCAAAAGGAGACTATTTTGTAACATAAAAATCATATGAAATTCAAATTTCAGTGTTCATAAAAGTTTTACTGGGACACAGTCATGCTCATCTGTTTCTGTGTTGTCTATGGTTGCCTTTGCACTACAGTGGCACAGGTGACTAGTTTGACAGAAACCATAGGACCTATAAAGCCTAAACTATTTATATGTATCTACTTAAAGAAAAAAATTACTGACTCTGGCAATGGATCAACTAACAGGTAACTGAAATCTCAACAATATTGAGTCTTCTGATCCACTAACATGGTATACCTCTGTATTAGGCAGAGTTCTCCAGAGAAACTGAACCAACTATATAACCAACTTTAAGAGTGATTTTTAAAAATTTTTAAGGAATTGACTCATGATTATGGAAGCTTGGTAAATCCAAAATCCACAAGGTAGGCTGGCAGGCTGGAGACTGGGGAAACGGTTGTCAGTTCCAGTCTAAAAGTAGTCTGCTGACACAATTCCTTCTTGCTTTGGGGAGGTTAGTCTTTTTTCTATTAAGATGTTCAACAGATTGGATGGGGCCCTCTCACATCAAGGAGGACAATCTGTGTTATTAAAAGTTCACTGAGAACTTATAGAAAGTGAAACTACAGAAGCAATCCCATTTACCATTGCACCAAAAAAATTAAAATACCTAGGAATAAACTTAACTAAGGAGGTAAAAGACTTATATGCTGAAAACTACAGGACACTGAAAAAAGAGATAGAGGAAGACATAAACAGATGGAAGAATATACCGTGTTCATGGATTGGTAGAATCAACATCATCAAAATGTCCATACTACCCAAAGCAATTTATAGATTCAATGCAATCCCCATTAAATTACCAACAGCATATTTCACAGATCTAGAACGAACGTTCCAAAAATTCATCTGGAATAAAAAAAGACCCCGAATAGCTGCAGCAATCCTGAGAAAGAACAAAGTAGGTGGGATCTCAATACCAGATATCAAACTGTATTACAAAGCCACTGTTCTTAAAACAGCTTGGTACTGGCACAAGAACAGACATATAGATCAATGGAATAGAATAGAGACCCCAGAAATTGACCCAAACCACTATGCCCAATTAATATTCGACAAAGGAGGCAAGAGCATACAATGGAGTCAAGACAGTCTTTTCAATAAATGGTGTTGGGAAAATTGGACAGATACATGCAAAAGGATGAAACTAGATCACCAACTCACACCATACACAAAAAAAACTCAAAATGGATAAAAGACTTAAACGTAAGACGGGAAACCATAAAAATACTAGAGGAATCCACAGGCAGCGAAATCGCAAACATATGCCGAAGAAATTTCTTCTCTGATAATGCTCCTAGGGCAATGGAAACTAAAGAGAAAATAAACAAATGGGACTACATCAAAATAAAAAGCTTTTGCACAGCAAAGGAAACCATCAACAAAACAACAAGAAGACCCACTACATGGGAGAACATATTTGCCAATGATACCACCGATAAGGGTTTAATTTCCAACACTTACAGGGATCTCATGAAACTTAACAAAAGGAAGATAAACAATCCAATAAAAAAATGGGCAACGGACCTAGATAGACACTTTTCGAAAGAGGACATACAGAAGGCCGAAAGACATATGAAAACCTGCTCAAAGTCACTACTTATACGAGAGATGCAAATCAAAACGACAATGCGTTATCATCTCACACCTGTCAGAATGGCTATCATCAACAAATCAACAAACAACAAGTGTTGGAGAGGATGTGGAGAAAAAGGAACCCTTCTGCACTGCTGGTGGGAATGCAGACTGGTGCAGCCACTGTGGAGAACAGTATGGAGCTACCTCAGAAGACTAAAAATGGAACTCCCATTTGACCCAGTGATCCCACTACTAGGAATATATCCCAAGAAACCAGAAACGCCAATCAGAAAGGATATATGCACCCCTATGTTCATAGCAGCACAATTCACCATAGCTAAGATTTGGAAACAGCCTAAGTGCCCATCAGCAGATGATTGGATTAGAAAACTGTGGTACATATACACAATGGAATATTATGCTGCAGTAAAAAAGAAGGAACTCTTGCCTTTTGCAACAGCATGGATGGAACTGGAGAGCATTATGCTAAGTGAAATAAGCCAGTCAGAGAAAGATAAATACCACATGATCTCACTCATTTGTGGATTATAGAGAACAACATAGACTGATGAAAAGGGACAGACTCAAAGACTGAGAAACAGCAATCAGGCTATCAATCCCCAGAAGGAAAGTAGGGGAGGGCGGGGGTAAGGGGAAGAGATCAACCGAAGGACTTGTATACATGTATATAAGCCAAACCAATGGACATGGACAACAGGGGGATGGGAGCATGAGTTTGTGTGTGTGGGGGAGGTTGGGGGTTAATGGGGGGGATGAGGACACATTTGTAATACCTTAACTAATAATAATAATAAAAAAAAAAGTTCACTGATTTAAATGTTAATCTCATCCAAAAAAGACCTTCATAGATAATCCAGAACAATGTTCAACCGAATATCTGGGCACCATGGCCCAGCCAAGTAGATACATGAAGTTAACTACCACAGTCCCCCTCCTTGAAAATGTCTCTGTCTTCACCTTCAACTTCCACTAATGGACTGCACTTTTACCAATATCCTAAACAAATAATATTAGATAGAATTTTATAGTTTTTAATCAAAAAATATATTTTTGTATTTATAAAAGAAACAATGTTTATGGTCAGAGAGCGGGGACCCTTTATGAAGAAGCAAAATTTAAAAATCATATACTTCCATTCTCTAGGGATAACCATTGTTTCTAAATTTTGATGGATTTCCTTCTCTGATTTAAAATTATTTATATTTAACTAAGTCTTATTTCTGGAGAGTTTAAGAAAGCTTGAAATAAAATACAAAATACAAGATAAAATAAACTGAACATTATGTTAGACAATAAAAAAAAGAGGGAATAAACAAGGGTGGAGACATAGCATTGAGCCAGAAATGACTGTGAAAGTGCAGACTATAATGGCCCTTGTGGCTCCAAATCTGAGTTGGTCAGTCACTGAGTTCACAGTGAACAAAGAAAAAACAAATGGGTGACTTAGGTGAAATATTAACATCTGTGTTCTAAGAACAGACATATTGCCTGGATTTCTTTTAAACCAGCTTCAAGTTAGGCTTTTGGCAATCTTTGGTGCATAAAAATTCACATAAACAACAGTTTGTAGGCAAAAATAATGCTGTCTGGTGCTCAGGTCTCCAGTGACCTGGGTTGATATATGTGGGATTTCGAGGTTTGAGAAAGTATGGGTGGGCTCTGAGTGTCCTTTGGGCAATTTCCCCTGAATAATGTTTTCCTTTAGTTAAACTTTATTAACATTAAGTATCAATATTATTCTCTGGTTGGTGCTTTAACTATGGCTGGTGTTTATTGCTAATTACACATAGATGAGTTCCATTTTGAGTTGGCAATCAACATATTGAGGGAAAGGTTTTGGGTCAGACAGATATTTCAAATCCCAACTCCATAATTCTACTAACTGTGTTTGTAGCAAGCTATAGAATTTAACTATATCTCAGAGTCCTCATGTAAAATGGGAATAATGTTAGCACCGATCTTGCAGGATTCTGGTGGAAATTAAATGGAATAATAAACATAAAATATTTAACACATTAAGCATAGTAAATGGACCTAATGAGGACTTGTGCCTAGAAAAGAATGCCATTAGACATCGCTTCAAGGTGAGCTGAGGTAGCACCCTCCCAATATGCTCCAGGACCAAAGTAAAATCTCAACCTCAGATCACAGAGTCTGTGAACTACCTCCCATGTTCCAGTGTGTTCCACACCACTGTTTCTCAAATGTTCACCTGTAGACTAGTGGTGTTCCACGATGAAGTAGAGAAGAACTGCATATTTGCAGTGGCTACCGTCCCTATGCCTTCCTCTATCTTTATGTTTAAAGCATATTTCTTGTAAAAAGCATGTAATTCTTTTTAAAATCTGGCTGACAATCTTTTTAAAATCTCTGCTAAAGAGGCAGTTAGAATAATTACATTTAATATAATTATTGATAGTTTGGGGTTTAAAGCTACCATTCCATTTTGGTGTTTGTTTTCCATTTCTCCCATCTGATTTTTCTTCTCTGTTCTTTCCAGCCTCTTTTTGGGTAGGTTGATTATTTTTTTAGTATTCTATTTTATTTCTTCTAGTGACTGTTTAGCTACGCCTCTGTGTTTATGATTGCTCTAGAGATTACAATAGGCACTTTCACACACAGACACACATGTAATTTCAGAGACATTGAAATTGCTGCAAATTGAACAACTTGATTGCAGCTGTTTCTTAAAAATACGTAAGGATACTGGGAACTCAAATTTATTGAAAAAGGAGAAATTTGGTCAAGAAAAATTAATGAAAAATATTAGTTTTCACTGTTCTTGGAAGGAATGAATAGGAAAAGAGAATGGGAGGTGGGAATGAGGAATGGTGCAAAGACCTTGGGTCATTCTGGGGCCCTAATAAGGTGGCCTTGGCTGGTGGGTATATGTACAAGATGGAAATATATAGGGTGTCTCAAAAATGTATATACATACTTCTAATAATTTAAAGGCAATGTTTATTAAAATACATTCTGTGTTGGCAAAAGATAAGAAAAATACATCTGTATCATACACTCAGCATAGGAATTTTTCTTTGACAGAAAGTTCATCAGCATCTTGGGAACAATGGTTGTGTAGCAAACGTAAATGAAGATAAGATGCTAAAGGAAAAACACATGGATGTCTGGAGCTGCTGGCCAGGATGATGAGCAAGTTCCCCACCACGATGACTATGTACATGATGAAGAAAAGGGAAAAATGTAGCTTTTTGTCCTCGGGCTGGAGGAGAGTCCCAGGAGGGTGAACTTGGAGACACTGCTGGTTTGGTTGTCTGTCTCCATGAGCCTGCATACACCAATGGATACAGAAAATCCTAGAATTTCCAATTCCACAAGTTATTATTGCTCTCTTCTAGGATTCCTTTAAACGGTCCATGATTCTATCTTCTCTTCCACAATCCCCAAAAGGTTGAATAATAAAAAAGTTTAACCTGCATCAGAGTGGAAATTCATCAGAGTGGATTTCCTTTCAGAAAGAATACCAGGTGGACCTCAGGGATGCATTTTCTTCTAGTTCCCTATAAATACTTATTTAGATATGTCAGGTTGAGGCTCATCTCTCTACTACCCTTGTAACCAAAACACATAAACAAAAAGAAACAAACAATTAAGTGGATCGGGTAAATAAGATGCCTGCTGACTTAGGCACATGGTGTTTATGATCATCCTTTCAGCCAAAATTTTCATTAACAGCCGGCAAAAAGCTATATTATATATGAACATATTTCTAAAACACTCCTAATCACTGGGGATTTATGCTCTCATGATTATCCAATATCATTGTATTAAATACTCACTGAGAGTAAAAATATGAGTAATTCTGTTCCTGATCTTAGCTTGTAGATGCATCACTTCAATCTCTGCCTCCGTCTTCATATGGCTGCCTTTTCTCTGTCTTCCCTCTGTGTCTGTGTCTTCATGTGGCATTCTCCTCTCCATATGCCCAAATTTCCCTCTTCTTATAAGGTTTCCAGTCATTGGATTAGAACCCATTTAAATCCAGTATGGCCTCAGCTTAACTTGATTATTTCTATAAAGACCCTATTGGCAAGTAAGGGCCCATTCTAAGGTTCCGGTGAGTATGAATTTTAGGAGGACATTGCTTAAGCCAGCACAAAGTCCCTCTTCAGTACTTGTTGAATCCCTACTCCTCTCCAGCCTCCCCTCAGGCTTATTTGCCTCAGGGGCTTCATCCAGGTCCTCAAATGTGTCAGTCTCCTCCCTGTACTGGCTCCTGATGGTCCTTGCCCTACATGCTTTTCTTCTCTATTGTCCTTTGGATCTCATTCAGCTCAGCCAATACTTTCCTGGACCAAGTCACCCTGTTTTATGCTGTCTTAGAACTCTTTCCTTCCTTCAGACCACAGTCTGTAATGAGTCATTTATTTATGTAATCAATATTGGTCTTCTTGACATATTACGCAGCCATCCTGTTTCCTTTACCTCACCATTATATCCTCAGAGGTCAGCAGAGTGTCTGGCACATTGTGAGTGGTCAATAAATATTTGTGGAGAAAACGAACTCACATGCATTAAGCTAGGCGGAACCTCAAGATAAAAGTCAGAACTGGTTGCAAGCTGAATGTGGTTACTCTTCTGTGTGTCCCTAAGTTGCCTGTATTATAGAACTCATGCCTGTGGTTCGGGATGGAGTGGATGACTAGCCTTTACTCTGGCCACATGTTTATCTGAACTACAGACATGGACCAGGCCCTGCCCTTGATTCCTCATTTCCTCCCATTTCTCAACCTATGACGATATCCTGGAGATTTTACCTCTACAACCTCTCCCAGCCTGCTGTTCTCTCTTTCTTTGCCATCACTGCCCTCATGAAGACCTTTATCATCTCCTCCTTCAAAACAGCCTCCTTGTAGCCATTCTTGTCCCCTTTCAATGTGTTCTCTATACTATAGACAGCTCAATTGTTCAAAAATGCAAATTAGAAGAAGTCACTGTATTAGTTTGGTAGGTAACAAAGTACCACAAATTGAGGGACATTAACAAAAATTTATTATCTCGCAAGTCTGAAGGGTAGAAGTCCACAATTAAGGTACTGTCAGGGTTGGTTCTTTCTGAGGGCTGTGAGGTAAGGGTCTCATCCACGCCTCTCTCCTTGCCTTGTAGACCACCTTGGTGGTCTGCTCCCTGTGTCCCTTCACAACCTCTTCCAGTATTCATGTAGGTTTCTGTGTTCAAATGTCCCCTTTTTATGAGGACACCAGTCATGTTGGATTAGAACTCACCCTAATGACCTCATTTTAACTTGATTACCCCCATGAAGATCCTATCTCCAAATGAGGTCACATTCTGAGATACTGGGAAATGGGACTCTAAAATATCTATTTTGGGGGACACAATTCAACCCCTAACAGTCACTTTTCTGCTGCATAAGCCTCTCATAACCTACAGACTAAAGGCCAGCTCCTTCCTATGGCCCAATGAGCTTGCCCTGATGGGCTTCTGCTGGGCCACTGGCCTCATCTTGTCTGCCTCCCTCCCCTTTTGCATTCCATGTTCTAGTTGTAAGACATTTCTTGCTTCTTCTTGCCTTAGGGACTTAATATTGCATTTGCCTGAAATGCCCATTCTCCTGTCAGCCTAGGTGACAAATCATTTAGGCTCCGAATAGCTATCACATCCTTTCAGAAGCCGACTGACCATTCTTCCACCAATTCTGGGTTAGGCAATGCTCTTGCACACGCAACATGGAACTTAATCTTAATACTGACAACATTGTCTTCCCCACTAGACTCTGAGCTGCCCAAGTATGAGGACTGTGTCTGGTTCTTGGTTACACCACCCTCCCTGGAACGGTGCCTGGAACAGAATAGTCCCTTGATAAATATTTGCAGGATGAAAGAATGCCTGGATAGTCACTTAGGATTCTGAGCAGATGTAAGGAAGAAACACAGTGGACCTCAAGCTGCCATCTAAAGAGCAATATTTCATTTAATTCACTGTGGGTGGGGCGGAGACCAGCCTGGAATGGCAGGATCCTTCCTTCTCTCCCGGAAGGTGCCTCTGGTTTCTTATTGCTTAAACTTGAAAATGACTCATAGAAACTCTGAGCTGGAGAAATTCTTAGAGACCATGTAGTTTAACCCCTTCATTTTAAAGAAGAGGAAACTTGAGGACTGGTGGAAGGAAGGACCTAAATTATCATGACATTTTATTGTTAGAACGAAGACTGGAATCCAGGCCTCTTGGCTTCTCCCTGAAGAGGGAAAATGCTTTGGCTGTTATAGAGGTGTCACTGCATGGAGACCAAGAGCATGGGCCCTGTCCTTATCACGTAAGTGGTCTAGGGCAAGTTACTTAACCTCTCTGTGACACAGTTTCTCCATCAGTCAAGTGGGGACAATGGGAGTACCCAACTCATAGAGTTATCGGGAGGACTCAATGGATGTAGAAGCACCATGCCTGGCAGGTGGTCGGCACCCTCACCCCCCAAAGTTAGCTATTTGTATTGTGAAACAGAGAAAAATATTTGAGTAAAGTAAGTAGCCAGTCATGGTTAAACCTTGGAAGTCTGCCCAGTCTGCACGTAGGTTAATCAAACATGTGAGAACCAGAGGCTGAGTCATAGTGACCACCCATTCCTTTTTGTACACACAGATAACCCTCAATTTTGTTCAGTGAATTCTGACAATAATACATGGATACCCCTTTCCTGATTCATTGATATCTTATCAAAACACTCAAAATGAGTTTTGACAAGGTTTGATTCATGAACACTCACTGTTCTCAGATGGCAGGCCTGAGGAAGGTACACCCAGCAGGTGTGGACTGTGAAGGTGGAGTTATTTAGTCCCGGTTGCTTCCGACATCCAGATGTTTTCTCTCCACTGCAGTCTTTCCAGATGCAGAAGCCTTTTCCATGCCACATCTGCAAAATTTATTCAGAACCCACACTTCAGCTAAAGGCTCCAGCCTCCTTATATTCCCCCTCACCTCAAACAAGGAGGGCAGCATGTATGGACGACAGGGATAACAGGTCCCCAGCACTTTCAAGTTCCTTTCTCATTCCCTACCTCTGGTCCTTAGCCCCACACTGACTCATCATTTCAGAAGACAGAGTTACCCAGAGTCACTGAGCTCAGGACTTACATGTCCCAAGACCTCTCCAATCCTGTAATGGCTTAATCTCTGTTCATCAGGCCTCCTTGGAGTTCCTTGTGCTCTGAGGGAAAAGGGTATTCTCTCTCCATGCTGTCCCCCCAGGAAACTCTGCTCTTTGCCTTCTCCAAGTTTAAAAAGCAAAGCATAGCCAAAGGGAATGGAGAATGTGAGGTCCTTCCTACTTGGTGTTGAGAATATTCCGAGAGCCTCCTCTGAATGGTGGTCACATCTAATAGGTGTGACTCAGCTTTCCCATTAGTAGGTGACTAAGGGTTGAGAAACAATGGTGAGTATTTTGGAAGAGGGGGATGTCAATAGTGGCGACTTGTTATTATTTTTTGGTGTGGATGGGATAGGTTAATATGGGGAGACAACAGTTTTTAGGCAACGGAAAGGTATGGGTTGGTGTGTGTCTATGTGTGTGTGCCCGCGGACACACTTGTCCAGGGACAGTCATGAAGGTAAATTGGAGTTGTGTGTTGCTGTATGAGATAGCATCAGGTTATTTGGGTTCACGGGATGCTGATGTCAGGGCTCCTTAGTGTTAGATCTTCAGTATGGAGTGAGAACAATGCTTTATGTGGTTTATCTCTTGGGGAAGCTCTTAGAAATGTTCCAAGCTGCAATAGTGGCCTAGCAGCTCCTTCCAGCTACTGGCTTCTGTTAGCTGAAGTGAAGTCATTTATCCTCCAGCGAGCATCTCTGGCTCTTAGATCAAGGAGAAAAATGTAGGACTTGCCCATTCAATGCCGAAAAGGGTCCTCAAGAATTTCTGTACGTATTAAAGGAAAGGGGGCATGCTCGGGAGAGAGACTAGACTTTCCATTAATCTACATTTTAGATTCCTGAACCTTATCCTCTGGATACTGCAGATTCACACAGAAACAACTAGTCAAGTGTTTTGCTGGATGGGTTTCTTCACTTCACTCCACCTTCCTTCCATGTTTGCTCTCTCCTTCCTTCTCTTTCTTATTTTTTCTACTTTATTCTCTTCTAAAAATAATGGGGTTGTTTAGAAAGATAGATACAATATAAAAAAAAATAGGTGACAAACAAGAAGCAAAAAAAGAGGTGTTAGGAAGATGATGATGGTAAGTGTGAGGCAAGTGCACAAAATCAGTAGGAAGTTCTGATAACTTGGTTAGCAGCTCATTTAACTCTGAGCTCCCTAATAGTCAAGGGAAGAAGGTGAGAAGATCATTGATATAGTTCTCAGTATCCAAGAGATAAGAGAACTCTCTTATTTAGGAGACACACTACCAAATCTGGCTCTGTGATTAGGGAAAAAATATCTCTTGTGGGTTTTCATGAAGAGATTACTGTGCAATACAAAGAAAAGCCTTTTCAGCAAGGTCATTACAAGAAACAGAGCAAGTTCTCCTAAAGTTCTCCTTAGTGGAAGCCTAAGGGGCATCTTGCCAAGATCCAATTTAGTCCAAGTGACCCTAACGGAGCCCATAATATATGCAGGTGTCCAGCTCTGTTGGCCTGGCTCACCTTAATGTTAATCTTTACTTAGGTCAAGAATTGCACCAGACCTGGGGTCCCTTTGACTTTTATGTCTTGATGATCATGCAGTCTTCTCAGGGATGTATTTCTAGCTCCTATATTTATGTACAGCTGACTTTTGTTAATTACTCGTTACCCAATAGGCAATCTTGACAAACAGGCACACACTCTGGTTCACTAAACAGCAGGATCCTAATATATCTTAGGTCAGGTATACACAGATATGTTCTTTGAATTACTGTTAAAAGATGTGGAACCAAGAGTCAAATCCTCAGGCTTCCCAGAGAATGAAGAAATGATTACAGTTCATCTGTTAATTCTTTCCATTCAGTTTACGTCTGACAGTTGTCAATATTTCTTTGCCATATATTCCTTAGACATTTAAAAAAATAATTACTTTGACAGTTACCCAATAGGAGAGGGAGTTGGGGGGATGGGTGAAAAAGGTGAAGGGATTAAGAAGTACAAGTTGGCAGGTACAGAATAATCCTGGGAATATCCTATCTAATAAAGAGGGAATATGCTAATTGACTGCCATGCCCTCACAAGATGGCAGTGCACAGCCACAAGATGGCGGTGCCAAGTCCCCTCAGCCCTGCCTCAGCCAGCCAGAGTTCCCCAGTCCCCTCAGCCCTGCAGGGGAAGGCAGTTGGGGACAATCATGCTGGCAGGGGAGCAGTTAGGTGTCAATCAGGCCAGCAGGGGAGCAGTTAGGGGGCTATCAGGCTGGCAGGAAGAGTAGTTAGGGGCAATCCGACAGGCAGGCAGGTGAGTGATTAGGAGCCAGCAGTCCCGGATTGTGAGAGGGATGTCTGACTGCCGGTTTAGGCCCAGTCCCTGCGACATCCCCCGAGGGGTCCCAGATTAGAGAGGGTGCATGCTGGGCTGAATTTCGTGCACAGGGCCTCTAGTATAGTTAATAATATTGTAATAACTATGTATGGTGTCAGGTGGGTACCAGATTTATTGGAGTGATCACTTCATAAGTCACATAAATTACTGTGTTATACACATAAAACTAACATAATATTGTATGTCAATTCTAAGTGAAAAACAAAAAATAAAATTAGAAAAAGAAACAGCCGAAACCGGTTTGGCTCAGTGGATAGAGCGTCGGCCTGCGGACTGAAGGGTCCCAGGTTCGATTCCGGTCAAGGGCATGTACCTTGGTTGCGGGCATATCCCCGGTGGGGGGTGTGCAGGAGGCAGCTGATCGATGTTTCTCTCTCATCGATGTTTCTAGCTCTCTCTCTCTCTCCCTTCCTCTCTGTAAAAAATCAATAAAATATATTAAAAAAAAAAAAGAAAAAAGAAAAAGAAACAATGCAAAAATTCTTGATATAGTAATATATACAATATTTGATGTACAAAAATAGACATTTAAAAAAATCTGCAACATTAAGACATCTATCATCCAATTAGGAGTTAGAATACCTCCCGATAATCACATTGAACCGTGATTTTATTCCCTCACATTTCTGATACATCTTTTTCAGTTGGACTGTTTCCCTCCCTCTTCTTTTCTACTATCATTTGAATTTTTATAGGCTTTAACAAAGGCATTCAGTTATACATATCACTTTTCTAAAACTAAATTTACTTTTCTCGCTGGCCAATAAGTCTCCATGAGTATTACATCAATTGTAAGTTCTAATTTGATTTCCCAAAATATCTTTTAACTCTGGCAACCATTTTATACCTATTTTCATAACTCAGTGTAAAAATTTCTTACTATTCCATATAGTTGTGGCAGATAGATTAAATAATGTATAACATGTCCACATTAGTTATAACCTTGACAATTTCCTAACCTTCCCTGCAAAAATATCATTTTCTCAACAGCCACACATTTCCCACAACTGGTGTAATTACTGAAGGTCATTGCTCAGTAAACTCTAGGTTCCATCTGGTCTGGGGGCATACGCTACTCCACCCCCCAAGAAACAAGTTTTACATTAACTCAAGATTTAGGTATCATTTGTGGCACACTGCCCATTTGTCTCCCAGGGGCATGATCTAAGGTTGATCCTTAACCTGTTCAAACTCTACCAGTTATATCACAGAAAGTCAAAAGTCCTTTCTACTTTTTGGGCACGGTGGCTGTAAGAGATTATCAGTAAATATCATGCTTACCAGTAACATCTTGACGTAGTTTAGGCTGATCATAATATTCCCACAAATGAGCCTCCTCTTACTTGAACCTAACTGGCCATCACTGTTTAAATACATTAGACCCTATTGCTATCAACATGGCAATTGTTTCTTCCTGGGTGAGGGTGTGTGTTCTCTCTCAGACTCAATGACAAGCAAGATGCTGAGTCAGTTTAGTAAACGCATGGTCTATTACAGTAGTTCTCAACCTTCCTAATGCTGCGACTCTTTAATACAGTTCCTCATGTTGTGGTGACCCCCAACCATAAAATTATTTTCGTTGCTACTTCATAACTGTAATTTTGCTACTGTTATGAATCGTAATGTAAGTATCTGATAGGCAGGATGTATTTTCATTGTTCGCGACCCACAGGTTGAGAACCGCTGGCACTCTATTCAACAGCTTCATCCTATTTCTGTGTCAAACACTAAGTTTTGCCAGTTTCCTGGAAGAGGACTCCCTCTAGTGATCATTTAGAATATAATGGTAATTCTTTAGGAAAGTACTTTCTTTTTGATTCAAGCTCCCAACACTCTTAGTTCCTTTTAGTTCTCTAGGTCAAAGTTATGTGACCACAAGTATTGTTGCCATGAGTATTTATGACATGCGCCTAATTCAAGTAACTACATGCACAAAAAAGTATTGTGTTCTTCAAGATACTGCCAGGTGAGCATATTCACTTGGTAGTTGCAGTTACGTTCAATTATCTCAAAGGCTTCCCGTAATCATTTGTTGGGGGAAGTTCTAGAGTGACAACCATATTGTGCCAATATTGCCTTCTTGGACATCACTATGATTCCTTGAATGCTTGCTAGTATAGTTTTCCATTCATATCCATATCTGGTGTAGTCAAAAGAGCAAATTTTAGATTCCAACATACTGAGCAGAGAACAGCAATGTGCCTCCCTCATACCCAGAGACTTGCTTTAACCAGGTGTTGTCCTGGTTTACAGAAACATAATGTAGCAGGTGTTAGCTGACAGTCATGGTATATCCAGTGAGGTTCAAAGGCAGGAATCCTCTTAGGGATACAGAGAATCAGCATGATAAGTATAACAACAAAATGTGACTGAAATGATATCCTAATCTAATATTATCTAGGCAGGTCATCAAGGAACTCTGATGTGTTTTCAGGAAATTGTTGTAGTCTGGCTTCGGCCCAGTTCTCCTTCTCAGGGGAAAATGGATCCTGGGGCATCTTCCTGTATTGGCCATGACTCAGCACCGCGATGAAAGAAAGAAACAGCTCAGAATATTATTCTCTAGCATTGAGGTAGTTTCTTAAGAATGGCAACTCCCTTCCTTGTCATTATTTCCCATTATGTGATCTCTTTTCAACTGCCCTGGTTCTCTCACTTTTTCCAATTACTACCTGCTTAACATAGACTGGGCTTCTCTAGACATTTCTGGTACAGCTATACTGCCCTCTATAGGCATGCAGCAGGATTAGGTTCTCTAGAGCTAGTTCTTTTATCCATTTCTAGGAAGGAGTAGAAAGGCAAAGAATGATGGGACTTGGGTATCCCTATCAGGAGGGAGTGAGGCATCACGTATGGTCAGTCTTAATTTAGCCCCATAGGTAAAGCCACTATCCAGCCCTTTTCCCTTTAGGAATATGCACGGTCAAATTTAGAGGAATTTAAATAGAAGTCTGAGCAGAAATATCTCCAATCTGCACATGCAAATGTTATCCTGGACTCAAGTCAACAGGATTCACAAGACAAGGAGAAACTCTGTGAGGTGAAGTTAATTTTTGTGCGGTGATACAGAGCATTATGACTCTCTCATGCCCACCTCTGCATCTCCCCAAATTCTCAAATATATTCCTTTATATTCAGATGAAGTCATGTTTGCCTGACATTAATCTATATTGCGCATCACTGCAGAATACTCCCCAGAGTCTTTGCTCATCATGTCAAGGTCATCCACTTCTTTTAACATTGAATAATAATTTAAATATAGTGAGATGATTTAAATATTAAGTGTATGGCTTTATACTGATGATTTATTTATCTGTTTCCTGTTCAACACTTGGGTTGTTTTTAGTTTGGCTTATTGTGAATAAAGCTGCTACAATTTTTTTGAACACTTAAAAAAAAAAGAAGTAAGGTAGTTGCATGTTTCATTTTATTAGGAATTGCCAAAATGTTATCCAAAGTTATTCTATAATTTTACATTTCCACCACCAATATAGAAGACTTTGAGTTGTTCCAACTCCTACCAAAATTTTGTATTGTCTTAAATTGTAGCCATGCTATTGAATGTTCAGCGGTACGGCATTGTGGCTTTAATTTGCCTCTTTCTGATCAGTAATGATGTCAAGTCCCTGTTCAAACTGGATCTTGGCCATTTGAGTTTCTTCTTTTGTAAAATGTCTGTTTACGTTTTTTGCCCATTTAAAAAAAATGAGTTGTATGCTTTTGCTTATTGATTTGCATGAGCTCTTTATATATATTCTGAATATGTCCTTTAGCAGATATATGTACTGTAAATATTTTTATCTTTTCACTTTCTTAAGGGGTCTTTTGACTAGCAGAAGTTTTAGATTTTTATAAAAGGCAATTGAATAATTTTTCTTTTGTGGTTAGTCCTTTTAAAATTGACCTATTTATAGTGCAGGGCAAACTTCTAATTACTGAGCATCTCTTTTTCTTGTCCTACTAGAGTCCCAATGCACGAATGTCGTGCATTGGGTGGGGGAAGGGTAGGTCCCTCAGTCTGGCCTGTGCCCTCTCACAGTCCGGGACCCCTCAGGGGATGTCCAACTGCTGGCTTAGGCCCGCTCCGCACTGCTCAGAGGTGGGAGAGGCTCCGACCACCATCACTGTGCTCGCCAGCCATGAGCCTGGCTTCTGGCTGAGTGACGCTCCTCCTGTGGGAGCGCACTGACCACCGGGAGCAGCTCCTGCATTGAGCGTCTGCCCCCTGGTGGTCAGTGTGCTTCATAGTGACCAGTCTTTCCACCATTCGGTCTATTTGCACATTAGCCTTTTATTATATAGGATACATATATTCAATATACATTTGTGATAATATTTCAATATGTTAGATTTCTAAGGGTGGGAGTTTCTGGAATAAAATATTAAATCACATATTTTTAAACATTAGCTTTAGGATAGATGGAAGAATGGTTCTAACCTCCCCACTGTGAAATTGATAATGTTATCACTCTTAATTCTTGTCATTCCTGGCCATTAGCATTTTTAAATTGTATGGTAAAAAATATGAGAGAAAATTTAAAAGAAATAAAGCCATAGCAATATGATAAAGTAAGGATAGACAGAAAAATGATGGTGTGAGAGGTTTCCCTAGACAGAAAGATAAACGTTTTTAGAAAAAGTACAATAAAGCATTATAAAAATCCTCAAAATGATAAAATTATCTAAAATGAAACCTTTTACCTCCTCCTCTTTCCTCTCTCCTTTCTTTCTCTCTACAAGTATTTGCAAAGCTATACATTAACTAATGATTTTCAGCAATATATTGAAATGTGAAGAGCTTTGGAGGATGACTTAATGAAAAGAAAGAAATTTGTTTAGGAAATATTTGGAGAAAAAGAAATATAACAGTATTTGGAAGATGAGAAAGTGAAGAATCTACTTTGTAGGGAAGTGGAGGAATAGCGAGGAAGGGTATCATATGAGCAGAGGCAGGGCCAATTGGTGGGGCTGTCATCAATGGATGTAAGTGCCCACATTAGCCCCGTCTCACATGGGTTAAGGGTGCTAACCTCCAACAGTGTGACTGTTCATCAAGAGCCAATAGAAGCCAGATCCAAGGGGAGCAGATTCCAGTGGGCTTGTCAGGAGGGAGCTGCCTGGGCTTTCCTCTTGCCCATCAGCTTCCTCAGGCCCTGTTTCAGGTCTTTGTTTCTCAGGCTGTAGATAAAAGGATTTAGCATGGAGGTCAAAACTGTGTAGACAATTGTTGCTATGTGGTCCTGGACCTTCCTCAGGCCTTGTTTCAGGTCTTTGTTTCTCAGGCTGTAGATAAAAGGATTTAGCATGGAGGTCAAAACTGTGTAGACAATTGTTGCTATGTGGTCCTGGACAGTGTAGGTGGAGAGGGGCTGTAAGTAGACATAAAAGATGCTTCCATAAAAGAGTGTTACTGCGGTGAGGTGAGAACCACAAGTGGAGAAGGCTTTGTGTTTCCCAGCTGCTGAGGGGATTTTGAGCACTGTGATGAGGATTCGCATGTAAGAGAAAGTAATGAATAGAAAAGGGGTCACCAAAACAATAGGTCCCTCTGTCATTATCACAATTTCATTGATAAATGTGGAGGAGCAGGACAATTTCATCAGGGGACTAAGGTCACAGAGGAAGTGGTGGATAACATTGGAGTCACAGAAGATGAGATGATTCAGCAGAAGTGTGTGTAGGAGAGAGTGCATGTGCGTAAATGAGCAGGAAAAGGCCACCAGCAGAACACAGCGGTGATGGCTCATGGTGGTGACATAGTGGAAGGGGTCACAGATGGCCACATAACGGTCAAAGGCCATGACTGCTAGGAGGAAGCTGTCGGTGTTGCCCAAAGCATAGATAAAATACATCTGAGTTAGACACCCAGCATAAGAGATGGTCTTCTCTGATAGGAAGTTAACTAGCATCCTGGGGACAATGGTTGTTGCGAAGCAAATGTCAGTGAAAGACAGGAAAGTCAAAAAGAAATACATGGGGGTCTGGAGTTGGGGGTCAGAGTGGATGGCCAAAATGATGAGTAAGTTCCCTGTTAGAGTGATGAGGTATATGATGAGGAACAGAATAAAGAGCGGCTTCTGGTCTTCGGGCCTGGAGGAAAGTCCCAGGAGGATGAACTCAGAGACACTGCTGGTTTGGTTGACTCTTTCCATTGGCTTGGGTCTAGTTATGTACAAGACGTTTTGTTATTTAACATGCTCCGATTCCATAACCCAAATCTTGAGAACCCAGAAAAGTCTTTGCTTCCTCTATTTAATCACAATTAGCTGCTGTGCAGGGACAGCTTGTCAACCTCATAGTTCTTGATGTGGTCCTTCCTTTCCAAGCCCATCAGCATCACAAAGTCTTTATACAGAAAGCTGGAGGGAAAGAATAAGAGTTTTCCTTTAGAAACCGTCAGAGATGGACCTCTCAGATTCAAGTTCATTCATTCCTATTCTTCCCTTGTGGGGACATAGCAGTAAAAACAAGTCCTTGCCTTTGTGTAGTTCATGTTCTAGTTGGAAAGATAGATGATCAACAAACAAAATACAGGATGTAACATAAAGTAGGGATAAAATCTGTGAAGAAAATAAAGCAGTATTTAAAGGAATGGAGATGGATGGGGAATGTCGATGGAGGTGTTTTAGATAGAAAAGTCTCAGGACACTCGGTCCTCTATCAAAGCAAATTTAGGTGTGTCTTGGGAAAAACAAGGGTTTGCCAAAATTACCTACAGGGCAAATCTAAGGGGAATGGTGAGCCCAGTTCAATAAAGTGTTGATTTTTTTTTTCCTCCTCTGGTTATAGAGTGAGAGGTTCAGCCTCCGTAACTCATGACAATCTATCATCATCAGTCTGTGTAAGTCTCCCCTTTTTTGTGAATTGTTTTTCCTTTCTTTAACCTCCTGTCCTAAATCACATTTATACAGGATGGGCATCAATTGTTGAGTATTCAAGTCATGTTTTAAAGTTCATCTTTCATATATGTATCTAAAACTATCAATGAGAAACATGTTAATTTTTAAGCTACAGTATATATGGTTTTTTTCCCCAGTCATTTCTAGCTACCTGGATGGACATCAAAATGGTCTCTGTTTCTTGCTACCACAAAAACTCTGCAATGAGAGATCTGGTATCAGCAAAGTGTTTTAAGTCAATTTTTTAGAGTCAGCATATTCATCCATACCTTGTGAATGGACATATTACATAGGGAATTTCCAATATTTTGAGACATTAGTTATTTATATATTCTTGGTTACCATAAAAATCTCTACAGGGAACATACTCTTATCACCAAAGTGTTTAAAATAATTTATTTAGGGATAGCATATTCTTTCACACACTTTGAATGGAGCATATTACACTGAAATTTTCATGCATTTAAAAACACCTCCTACAGCCCTAACCGGTTTGGCTGAGTGGATAGAGCGTCGGCCTGTGGACTGAATGGTCCTAGGTTCAATTCTGGCTAAGGGCATGTACCTTGGTGTGGGCACATCCCCAGTAGGGGGTGTGCAGGAGGCAGCTGATCGACGTTTCTCTCTCATCTATGTTTCTAACTCTATCCTGCTCCCTTACCCTCTGTAAAAAATCAATAAAATATAAAAAAACCCCAAAACACCTCATATAATATATAATAATATATTAATTCATTTAACACTGATATATTAATATATTAACTCATTTAACAATTAAAGGCTGTAATTTTATTAACAATGAAATGATAGTTAATAATACTAATTACATATTTGAAAGTTGCTGAGAGAGTAAAACAAAGCAAAAAGAAAATGATTACAGTTTAGTTGTAAGACACTAAACATCTTTAGACCTCAGTTTCTTCCTGTGTGATACTGGACACATATCCACATTCTCACAAGAACCTACTGAGATAATGCATTTAAAGCACTTAGAGATGCCAAAACCGGTTTGGCTCAGTGGATAGAGCGTCAGCCTGCGGACTGAAAGGTCCCAGGTTTGATTCTGGTCAAGGGCATGTACCTTGGTTGCGGGCACATCCACAGTAGGAGATGTGCAGGAGGCAGCTGATCGATGTTTCTCTCTCATCGATATTTCTAACTCTCTATCTCTCTCCCTTCCTCTCTGTAAAAAATCAATAAAATATATAAAAAAATAAAAAAATAAAGCACTTAGAGAGAGAGAAGCATATTGGAAACACTCAGGAGAAACTGTTGATCCTCATCAGTCCCAGCATCACCTTCCTTCTCTACGATTCCTGATGTTCTCAAAATCAATGATATTACATGCTTAAAATATCATATCCCTCACTGCCAAATCGTCAGACTAATTTCATGATTTTGCAGATTTTATATAAGGAATATTTGTTTGTGCACTGAATGATTTGAGTGCATCAGTAATTAAAGTTAATAATAATGACCAATATTTATTGAAAATTTATTACATCTCACTAAATCCATGATGAGGGATTATGAGGCATGTGTTGCTATCAGGAGACAGAGGCTTACAGAGGTTACAGAGGTAAAGTGCTTTGCTCAAGATCACTAAGGAAGTGAGTAGCAATCAAACTTGAACCCAAAGCGGGACTCACTCTGAAGCTCATGCTTGTAAACCTGATGATCCACCTCCTTGTTTTTTGGTGTCTATGTTGTTTTCCTCACTGTGGTCATTTCCCCATGAACTACCCTTCCATCCACCTTGACTGACAAGCTTTCTACTCCCATGTTCAGAATCTGTGTCTGTAGTTGTAAGAGAAGTGACCTATGTTTCTGTGTTGTACAGATGGTGGAATTTGAAAACTTGAATATCCATGATTAACTGGCCAAAACCAGGTGGAAAAAATTGGCCATGCATGGGGTGTGTCTAGTGTATGGAGTTATGGTCGTGCACTGGACAGTGTCCTGGACTCACTACATAAAATGGGGGGGGAGGGGTCACCTGTCCACAAGCTGATGCCTGATGTTTTATGACTAGTGAGGGAGACTCCCTGTCTGAAAATCAGTTTGTCAAACCCAGGTCAGTTCACAAATGAGTCAATTGTGAAAGGGCTGCCTGGGGAATGCAAAAAATGAGCAGAGATTTGGGTTAATTAATGAAGTTGAGTGCTCTGATTATAGATGTGAGGATCACCCATGCTGATGACTAGGAAAAAGGGAAGAAGGTCTTGGATCTGAGAATCAGAAAGAACAGTTCTAAAAGCACTGGTGAGTGGATGAGGCTGAGAATACAATAGTTTTTAGTTGTTTTTTTATATACTGATGGGGTTTTGCTTCCACCGAAAGGTACAGCGTAGACGGCCTAGAGATCCAACTGGATGGACTTAAAACCTAAAGCCAGATGGAGGCTTTAGTTGCACCCTATGACTTCTTAATCCATGAAATATTTGAAATTTTCAGGGAGGGAAGAATAAGCACCAAAGTGAATACTGCATCACCAGCTTCCTGAAGCTCACCTCCATATCCAGATGCTTTTCTTTCCTTCCCGGTCCAGAAGCTGATCTGCACCACCTCTGCCAATCAGCTCCGAATCTGTTCTCAGCCGAAGCTCAGCTCCCTTATGTTTCTCCCATGAAATCCTGAGCTGATTAACCCAGAGAGAAACAGGAAAGGAGGGAGGAGCTGGTGGACTACTCTAAAGGGATAAAACAGTTCCATTCGCTGGCCTCAACCCCCCATTTCTTTCCTAACGTCTGGTCCGAAGCATGTGGCTGCTTTTCCCAGCTCCACATCTCAGAAGGCAGAGATGCCCTCATTCAATGGCAAGGACTCTTCACTCAGTCAGCTTCTCAGGAGTTTGAGCTCCATTCTGCTGGCCTCGGGGGCTCCTGTTAGGGGAGGGAGTTGTGCTGTGAGTTCTCTCAGGGGAGTTTCTCTGTGATCTCTCTGGGCAGAGAAAGCGGACAGGGAATCACAGTTAGAGCTGACTCCAAAGGGGAAAGGGGACCCCGGAGGCTTCCTGTTTAGATGTTGGGGCTAGTCTCAGAGCTTCTTAACCTCTTAACATCTCAAGGGCGTGCTTCAGTTTCCCCAACTACGGGTTGGTTAGCAAGGGTGTGCAGACATTTATGTGGGGGAATATTTTTATGTTTGGGGATTCTGATGAGGACTGAGGTGTATTCTGGAATCGGGCAGGTCATAGGTCAATACATGGAGGTTGCAGTGTTCAGGGGATTCAGTGAGGGTGGATCAATGGTGCGTATGTGTGCCCAGTGTCTGGGCAGGCACGTGGATTAGACCCTTTCTAAGTCGGATTAGGCTGATTTATGTATGTTTAAAGCACACAGTCAGGCAAAGGCTACTGTCATATACAGCGAAGGGGCTTTGGAAAATGAATGTTTTCAGAGTTTAGGCGCAGAGCAGTGTTTTGAGGGTTAGAGTTGAGGGAAGGAGATATTTATTAGAATGCTGGCCTCGCCAGTTAGTTGCTTTTAATAGGTTACTTAACCTCTATGAGCCTCAGTTTCTTCATCTGAAAAATGAGGATAATAACTATTCCTGGCACTGAAACCAGACAGATTTCATTTTGAATTTCATATAGAGAGTATCATGTAATCTGGTAAACATCATCCACAATATTTTTATAGGAAATACAAGCACACTTCTCTATAGCTCTCAGTGTAAACCACCATCTCACACAATACATGTCTTTTTCCTCAGCCTTGAGTTTATTATTATATTTCAGGAAAATTGTATCTATTAACATTTAATGTAATCATAATATATTTACATTTATATTTTCTTATCTTGTAATTATATTTTCCATATTACTATGTTTTTATTGTTTTTTTTAAGCTCTGCAGTTTATTTTTTAAATATATTTTTATTGATTTCAGAGAGGAAGGGAAAAAGAGAGAGCGATAGAAACATCAATGATGAGAGAATCATTGATTGGCTGCCTCCTGCACGCCCCCTACTGGGGATTGAGCCTGCAACCTGAGCATGTGCCCTTGACTGGAATGGAACCTGGGACCCTTCAGTCCACAGGCCGACGCTCTATCCACAGAGCCAAAACGGCTATGGTCCATATTACTATATTGTTTTCTTCTTTATTGATTAAGGTATTACATATGTATCCTTATCCCCCTTATAGCCCCCCCCCCAAATCATGCCCTCACCCTCATCCCTATTGTCTTCGTCCATTAGTTATGCTTATATGCATGCATACAAGTCCTTTGGTTGATCTCTCTCCCTTACCCCGACTCTCCCCTATCTTTCCTCTGAGGTTTGACCATCTGATCGATGCTTCTCTGTCTCTGGATCAGTTTTTATTCATCAGTTTATGTTGTTCATTATAATCCACAAATGAGTGAGATCATGGGATATTTATCTTTCTCTATGATTTTTATTTAATATATCTGTTTCACATTTATTCTCTCATGTCTTCCTCCTTTTTGATTAATTAAATATTTTTGTTATATCATTCCCCCTCTATTTACATTTTGTTCATATATAATTATTTTATAATTCTTTTATGTATTGTATATAGAGATTATTTTTACTATCTCTTCAATTTTTAAGTATAATTTAAATACAAAATATGAAATTTATTATGTTAGTTTTTGTATATGTACAGTTCAGTGGCATTTAGAAAACTCATCACCTGTATCTCATTCTAGGACACCTATAAAAACTCTATAGAACATCAATGCAATCGAGTGTTTGGCAATTATGAAAAAAAATTAGCACAAAAATGTCTATGAATCAGTATGAAGAAATATCAGGATAACTGGGAAAATAGTAATGTGTAAAAGAGCATTTACAAGATTCCAATTTTAAGTGAAAATAAAGGGGAGAGAGAACACACATATGTCTGCCTATTTGAGTAAAAAGAAACAAAGGAAGAATAAAACAGTAGTTAAGATCTGGGAACAGCCCAAGTGCCCATCAATAGATAAGTGAATAAAAAAAACTGTGCCACATTCATACAATGGAATACTAGGCAGCTGTAAAAAGGAAGAAAATGTTATCTTTTGCAACAGCATGGGTGGATTTGAAAATTATTGTGCTAAGTGAAATGAGCCAGTCAGAGAAAGGCAAACACAATATGATCGCACTTATATGTGGAGTCTAATGGACAAATAATATTTTTCAACAAATAGAAACAGAAGCTTAGATACACAGAATAGACTGACAGCTATCAGAGGGGAGGTGGTTACTGGGGCTGGATGAACAGGTGAAGGATAAAGCATATATATATATATAGACATATATATATTTACAAATGTAATACAATATGTTATATATATGACAGATAGACACAAACAACAATATGTGATAGAGGGAAAGGGGTGGTAGACGGTGGAAGTGAACAAGGGGGATAAATGGGGATGAAACAGGACATGACTTTGGGTGGAGAACTCACCATGCAGTATGCAGATGATGTTTTACTGAATTGTACATTTACAACCTGTATTGTTTTATTAACCAATGTCACCCCAATAAATTCAATACAACAGAAATTAATGAGCATTTTACCTACAGGAGGTGAGGCAGAAGACATGGGAAGATGAGGACAGTTATTTGTATACTTTTGACTATACTGTCTTTTGCCATTGAAATATAAACAGAAGAGGTGGTGAATAAAGCAAAATAGAAGAAAACAAAAAAGCCCTAGTCAGTTTGGCTTAGTGGAGAGAGTGTCAGCCTTCAGCCTGAAGGATCTCAGGTTCAATTCCAGTCAAGGGAACGTACCTCAGTTGCAGGCTTGATCCCCAGCCCTGTTTGGGGTACATGCAGGAGTTGATGAGTCACTGTCATATTGATGAGTCACTGTCATATTGATGTTTTTCTCTGTCTCTCTCTCTCCCTTCCACTCTCTCTAAAAATCAATAGAAAAATATCTTTGGGTGAGGATTAACAGAACAAAAACATCGATCAGATGCTCAAACCTCAGAGGGAAGGTAGAGGAGGGTAAAGGTAAGGGGGAGAGATCAACCAAAGGCCTTTTATGCATGCAAATAAGCATAACCAATGGACACAGACATCAGGGGGGTGAGGGCATCAATGTGGGAGAGGAGTAAATGAGGGGATAAAAACACATATGTAATACCTTAGTCAATAAACACACACACACACACACACACACACACACACACTCACTCACTCACACACACAGAATAAAACAAAACAAATGAACTTAACTATATTTCTCTAAAAATCAATGGAAAGTATCTTCAGATAAGTTTTAACAAAATAAAAACAAAGAATAAAATAAAAGAAAAACAAAGAATAAAACAAAACAAATGGACTTATCTGTATTTCAAATGAATACCATAATTAGACTAAAGGGGGAAATGAAATAAGTAACTAAGTTAATTTTAGAACCCGAAATTTTGTCTATATACTCTAACAAGTAAAAAACAACGACACTTGAAATAAAGTTTTAAGCTGTATTTAGTGTCACTGACAGTGGTGTGAGTTCAAGATTCTGTAACAACTCACCATGTATTCAAAGATTCAGCAAATAAATAAACATTGAGGAAAAAGTAGTCCCTCTCACTCTGGGGGAAAGGAGCTCTGTCCAAGGAGATGCTGCAAAGAACTCTATGGTGCCAAACTAGAATTAGAGACATCAATTCGAAATTATGGATTTAAAATGTATAAATGGATTGCAACTTATAGCTTATATGTCAACATCTATACTGTTCCCATTTCCCATTCTTTCTGTCCCATCCAGACCCACCTCCTGTGAGTAAACTTTCCTTTAGTTTCCTAGTTTCTAGTTTCTATTCCTTATGTTTCTTTTATATATACTTCCAGTTGGCTTCTCTGAGATCATTTAGAATCCTTGCAGGCAATAAACACACCTAAGGCTTCAAAATGAATAACTACAGTAATGGATTTAAACTTAGAGAATAAGAATACACAAGTCCATAATGATATAAATAAATAAATTTTTTGTGATTAATCACTATGCTTTAATTATGTTCAATTTGTAACAATGAAAATACATCCTGCATATCAGATATTTACATTACAATTCATAACAGTAGCAAAATTACAGTTATGAAGTAGCAACGAAAATAATTTTATGGTTGGGGGTCACCACAACATGAGGAACTGTATTAAAGGGCCGCGGCATTAGGAGGGTTGAGAACCACTGCCTTAGAGTTTCATAAACGGTCTTTGCCACATTTCTTTTTTTTTTATTTTTTATTTTTTTTATTGCTTAAAGTATTACAAAAAGTATTACATATGTCTCCTTTTTTTCCCCCCCCCGCCCATGACAATCCCCTGGCCTCCCCTACCCCCAGTGTCTTATGTCCATTGGTTATACTTATATGCATGCATACAAGTCCTTTGGTTGATCTCTTACCCACCCCCCTCCTGCCCTCCCACCCTCCCCGGCCTTCCTGCTGTAGTTTGACAGTCTGTTCGAAGCAGCTCTGCCTCTGATTCTATTTTTATTCATAAGTTTATAATGGTCTTTATTATCCAGAAATGAGTGACATCATGTGGTATTTTTCCTTCATTGACTGGCTTATTTCACTCAGCATAATGCTCTCCAGTTCCATCCATGCTGTTGCAAATGGTAAGAGTTCCTTCTTTTTTACAGCAGCATAGTATTCCATTGTGTAGATGTACCACAGTTTTCTAATCCATTCATCTACAGATGGGCACTTAGGCTGTTTCCAGATCTTAGCTATGGTGAATTGTGCTGCTATGAACATAGGGGTGCATATATCCTTTCTGATTGGTGTTTCTGGTTTCCTGGGATATATTCCTAGAAGTGGGATCACAGGGTCAAATGGGAGTTCCATTTGTAGTTTTTTGAGGAAACTCCATACTGTCTTCCATAGTGGCTGCACCAGTCTGCATCCCCACCAGCAGTGCACAAGTGTTCCTTTTTCTCCACATCCTCTCCAGCACTTGTCGTTTGTTGATTTGTTGATGATAGCCAGTCTGACAGGTGTGAGATGGTACCTCATTGTTGTTTTGATTTGCATCTCTCGGATGATTAGTGACTTTGAGCATGTTTTCATATGTCTCTTGGCTTTCTGAATGTCCTCTTTGAAAGGTGTCTACTTAGATCCTTTGCCTATTTTTTGATTGGATTGTTTATCTTCCTTTTGTTAAGTTGTATGAGTTCCCTATAAATTTTGGAGATTAGGCCCTTATCAGATATGACATTGGCAAATATGTTTTCCCACACAGTGGGTTTTCTCGTTGTTTTGTTGATGGTTTCTTTTGCTGTGCAGAAGCTTTTTATTTTGATGTAGTCCCATTTGTTTATTTTCTCTTTAGTTTCCAATGCCCTAGGAGCTGTATTGGTGAAGAAATTGCTTCGGCATATGTCTGAGATTTTGTTGCCTTTGGATTTTTCTAGTATTTGTATGGTTTCCCGTCGTATATTTAAGTCCTTTATCCATTTTGAGTTTATTTTTGTGTATGGTGTAAGTTGGTGGTCTAGTTTCATTTTCTTGCATGTATCTGTCCAATTTTCCCAACACCATTTATTGAAGAGACTATCTTGACTCCATTGTATGTTCTTGCCTCCTTTGTCAAATATTAATTGAGCGTATTGGATGGGGCTGACTTCTGGGCTCTCTATTCTATTCCATTGATCTATATGTCTGTTCTTGTGCCAGTACCAGGCAGTTTTGAGAACAGTGGCTTTGTAATATCTGGTATTGAGATCCCACCTACTTTGTTCTTTCTCAGGATCGCTGCAGCTATTCGGGGTCGTTTTTTATTCCAGATGAATTTTTGGAGAGTACGTTCTAGGTCTGTGAAATATGCCATTGGTATTTTAATGGGAAGTGCGTTGAATTTATAGATTGCTTTGGGCAGTATGGACATTTTAATGATGTTGATTCTACCAATCCAAGAACATGGTATGCTCTTCCATCTCTTTATGTCTTCCTCTATCTCTTTTTTCAACGTCCTGTAGTTTTCTGAGAAGAGGTCTTTTACCTCTTTAGTTAAGTTTATTCCTAGGTAGCTTAATTTTTTTGGTGCAATGGTAAATGGGATTGCTTTTTTAGTCTCTCTTTCTGCACATTCACTATTGGTGTATAGAAATGCCATAGATTTCTTTGCGTTAATATTGTATCCTGCTACATTGCCGAATTCTTTTATTAAGTCTAATAGTTTATTGATGGAGTCTTTAGGGGTTTTTAAGTATAATATCATGTCATCTGCAAATAAGGACAGTTTTACTTCTACTTTTCCAATTTGGATGCCTTTTATTTCTTCTTCTTGTCTAATTGCAATGGCTAATACTTCCAGTACTATGTCGAACAGGAGTGGTGAGAGTGGGCATCCCTGTCTTGTTCCTGCTCTTAGGGGAAATGGTGTTAGTTTTTGTCCATTGAGTATGATGTTGGCTGTGGGTTTGTCATATATGGCTTTTATTATGGTGAGGTATGATCCTTCAATTCCCACCTTGCTGAGAGTTTTTATCAAAAATGGGTGTTGAATTTTGTGAAATGCTTTTTTTGCATCAATTGATATGACTATGTGGTTTTTTTCTTTCAATTTGTTTATGTGATGTATCACGTTTATTGATTTGCGGATATTGTACCATCCTTGCATCCCTGGGATAAATCCTACTTGGTCGTGGTGTATGATCTTTCTGATGTACTGCTGGATCCGATTTGCTAAGATTTTGTTGAGGATTTTGGCATCTATGTTCATGAGGGATATTGGCCTGTAATTCTCTTTCATTGTGTTGTCTTTACCTGGTTTTGGTATTAGGGTGATGCTGGCTTCATAGAATGAGCTTGGAAGTGTTCCTTCTTCTTGGATTTTTTGTAGTAGTCTGAGGAGGATAGGTTTTAGTTCTTCCTTGAATGTTTGGTAAAACTCCCCTGTGAAGCTGTCTGGTCCTGGGCTTTTGTTTGCTGGAAGCTTTTTGATGACTGCTTCAATTTCTTCCATAGTTATTGGCCTGTTGAGATTTTTAGATTCTTCCTGATTAAGTTTTGGAATCTTGTATTTTTCTAGGAATATGTCCATTTCCTCCAGGTTGTCTAATTTGTTGGAGTAGAGTTGTCCATAGTATTTATTAACAATCATTTGTATTTCTGTGGGATCTGTTGTTATTTCGCCTCTATCATTTCTGATTTTGTTGATTTGGGTCCTTTCTCTTTGCTTCTTGGTGAGCCTGGCTAGAGGTTTGTCAATCTTGTTTATCCTTTCAAAGTACCAGCTCTTTGTTTCATTGATTTTCTGTATTGTTTTTTTGGTCTCTATGTCATTTATTTCTGCTCTAATCATTATTATCTCCTTCCTTCTGCTCACTCTGGGCTTTTCTTGTTGCTCTCTTTCTAATTCTTCGAGCTGTAGATTTAGATGATTTACTACCATTTTTTCTTGTTTGTTGAGATAGGCCTGTAGAGCTATAAACTTCCCTCTCAGGACTGCTTTCATTGCGTCCCAAAGGTTTTGGATTGTTGTGTTTTCATTGTCATTAGTTTTCAGGATGTTTTTAATTTCTTCTTTGATCTCATTGGTAACCCAACCAATATTTAATAACGTGCTATTCAGCTTCCAAGTGTTTGAGTATTTTGAGTTGTTTTTGTTGTAGTTTATTTCTAATATTATGGCCTTGTGGTCTGAGAAGATGCTTGGTATGATTTCAATCTTCTTGAATTTGGGGAGACTTTGTTTGTTACCCAATATGTGGTCTATTTTTGAAGATGTCCCATGAGCACTTGAGATGAACGTATATTTTGTGGCTTTGGGGTGAAGTGTTCTGAAGATGTCAATTAAGTCCATCTGATCTAGTGAGTCATTTAGGATTGCTGTTTCTTTGCTGAATTTTTGTCTAGCGGATTTATCCAGTGATGTCAGTGGTGTATTAAAGTCCCCTACTATGATTGTATTGTTGTCAATCTCTCCCCTGATATCTTCCAGGAGTTTTCTTATGTATGTGGGTGCTCCTGCATTGGGTGCATATATGTTCATCAGGGTTATATCCTCTTGTTGTATTGATCCCTTTAGTATTATGAAGTGGCTTTTCTTACCTCTTGTTATGGCCTTCACTTTGAGGTCTATTTTGTCTGATATAAGTATTGCTACCCCAGCTTTTTTTTCATTTCCATTTGCCTGAAAGATATTTTTCCATCCCTTCACTTTCAGTCTGTGTGAGTCCCTTCTAATGAGGTGGGTCTCTTGTAGACAGCAAATATATGGGTTATGTTTTTTTATCCATTCAGCCACTCGATGTCTTTTGATTGGACCATTTAGTCCATTTAGGTTTAAAGTTATTATTGAAAGGTACTTGTTTGTAGCCATTTCTATTTTTTGTGTGTGGCTGTTTTCTTTCTGGGCTTTTTAGTTCTTCTTTTTACACCAGTCCCTTTAGCATTTCTTGCAATGCTGGCTTGGTGGTGATAAACTCCCTTAGCCTTTTTTTGTGTGTGAAGCTTCTTATTTCCCCTTCAATTTTGAATGATAGCCTTGCTGGATAGAGTATTCTTGGATTCAGTCCTTTGCTTTGCATCACTTTGTAAATTTCTGTCCATTCTCTTCTGGCCTGATGTGTTTCTGTTGAGAAATCATTTGATAATCTGATGGGGGATCCTTTGTAGGTAACTCTCTGTTTCTCTCTTGCAGCCTTTAAGATTCTGCCTTTGTCTTGTACATTTGCCATCGTTATTATGACGTGTCTTGGTGTGGGTCTTTTGGGGTTCATCTTGCCTGGGACTCTCTGTACTTGTGTAACTTTTTTCTTCCCCATATCTGGGAAGTTTTCTGACATTATTTCTTCAAATAGATTTTCTAATCCTTGTTGCTCTTCTTGTCCTTCTTGCAGCCCTATTATGTGTATGTTACTTCGTTTCATGTTGTCCCGAAGCTCCCTTAGGCTCTCCTCCTGCTTTTTAATTCTTTTCTCCAGTTGCTGTTCAGATTGAGCTTGTTTCTCTGCCTTATCTTCTAATTCACTAATTCGGTCCTCTGCTTCTTCTAGTCTGATGTTGAAACTTTCCATGGTGTTTTTGATTGTAGCTATATCACTTTCCATTTCTTCCTGATTCTTGCATAGGTTGTTGATTTTCTCATCCATCCGGTGAATGAATTGTACAACCATTATTCTGAATTCTTTTTCTGTCATGTTGCATGCTTCAACTTCATTAATGTCCTTTCTTGGTGACTCCTCATTGTCTTTTCTCTGGGTGTTGTTTCGTCTCTTCATTCTGATTATCTCCCAATGATTCAAACGTCGAGTTGCGTGGGCCTGGGCCGTGTGCAGTGGGAGCCTCCCACCACCCTAGTGTCACTGAAGAGCTCTGACACTAAGATGTGTGGTTGTTGTGGGTTGGTGGGAACCAGGCTCGCTCAGAGTCAGTGTTGTCAGCGCTCAATGTGGCCTTGTATGCGCCCTTAGAATCAGGGACCCTACCTGCACCGTGCTGAAACAGAGACTCCCCTGAAGCATGTTGAAAACCAGAGCCCCCTAGTGTGTGCCAGGAGTCAGAGTTTCCCAGAATCCAGTATCAGAGTCTCTGTTGCTTCCCGCGACCCTGCCTTGAGAATCAGGGTCCCTGTGTGCCCTTGCACCAGGAATTGGAGTCACTGGCTCTTAGTATGAATGCACAGGAAATCAGGATCTCAGGCGCAGGTGAAAAGAAACACAGTCAAGTCACTGGTGCTTGGTGCTGACACCTGCCCAGAGAATCAGGGTCCCTGGGCCTGTGATATGTGGGACAAATTCCCGGTGTTCGCGCGATTGCTCCCAGCCCAGGGCTCAGAAGCCGGCAGTGTGCCTAGGCTCAGTTCCTGGGGTTTGCGCGTTTGCTCCCAGCCCAGGGCTCAGAAGCCGGCAGTGCGCCTAGGCTCAGTTCCTGGGGTTCTCGCGTTTGCTTCCAGCCCAGGGCTCAGAAGCTGGCAGTGCACGTAGGATCAGTTCCAAGGTGCTCATGCACTTCCAGACTAAAGTTCCTGGAGTGCTGAGGCCCGGGCAAGGGGTGGGTCTATCAGTTAGTTACTCTAGCGCTGCCCGCAAGCCTGCGGGAAGGGGGGATGGGCTCTGTTACTCACGGATCTGCCGCGGGGATTTCTGAACTTTTGGTGTCAGCAGGTCTGTAGCTGTGGTCACAGGTCTCTGTCCCCAGTGGCTGCAGGGTCCTGGTATGTGTCTGAGATCAGACTGGGTGGTGCTGAGGCCAGGATCGTAGTCTCAAGCAGCTCTGTTTCCCAAGATGGCATGGTCGCTGTGCCCGTGCTGGCAGCCCAGGAGTGTCCGCGCAGGGAGTGGGACTCCACCGCCTAAGATTGCCTGGTTTAGCAGCCCCTTAGAAGACCTGCAGAATCTAACTGTCCCTAGCTCATACACACACACCACACGCGTCCACACACTCCTCTATCACTTCCTTGTGCTCTCACACTCTCTCCCTCCCTACCTTCCTGCTGGTCACCATTTTCCAAATAAATAAATTAATTAATTAAAATAAATGAGGGTGGAATATGGGCAAATTCCTTCTTATAGGAGAATACAACTAATAAATATATAAGAAATGATAGAATTGGAAGAGTCACTATTTGGCCACCACATCTGTAATCATTTTCTCATGAAAATCACCAATGGATGTTAAATATAGTTGGTGAAATTTTAATGAGCAAAAAGTTATGGTTACATAGTATCAAAATATGTACCTAACTGATACCTATCCTATATAATAAAGAGGTAATATGCAAATTGACTGTCACACCCTCACACAAGATGGCCACTCCTATGTCAGCCCAAGATGTCTGCCACAAGATGGCTGGCAGGGGAGGGCAGTTGTGGGCGATCAGACTAGCAGGGGAGGGCAGTTGAGGGCGATTGGGCAAGCAGGGGAGGGCAGTTGGGGGTAACCAGGCTGGCAGGGGAGGGCAGTTGGGGGTGACCAAGCCAGCAGTGGAGGGCAGTTGGGGGCAATTGGGCCAGCAGGAGAGCAGTTAGGCATTGGTCAGGCTGGCATGGGAGTGGTTAGGGGGTGATCAGGCTGGCAGGCAGGCGAGCAGTTGGGAGCCAGCAGTCCAGATTGGAGAGGGTGCAGGCTGGGCTGAGGGACACTCCCACTCCCAGTGCACAAATATCATGCATCAGGCCTCTAGTTAAATATAAGGTTAAAATAGTAACTAAAAAAAAAAAAATGGCCAGTTTACAATAGAAAACCAAGTACATACTACCTCAGCTAACTGATCAAGGATAACTTTTTATGAATCCAGCATTATCCTAATTTCAAAACCAGATAAAGACACAACAAAAAAAGAAAATACAGGAAAATATCCCGGGTGACATAGATGCTAAAATCCTCAAAAAAATACTGGCAAATTGGATCCAGCAACATATTAAAAAGATCATACACCATGACCAAGTGGGATTTATTCCAGGGATGCAAGGCTGGTAAAATATTCGCAAATCAGTAAATGTCAGCACATAAACAAACTGAAAGACAAAAATCACATGATCATATCAGTAGATGCAGAAAAAGCATTTGACAAAATCCAACACCCATCCTATAATAATAGACAAACATGGTAATTGACCGTACATTCTCTATGCCTCCCATTGGCTAATCAGCATGATATGCAAATTAACCTCCAATAAAGATGGCGGCTAAAATGCATACCACAAGCAGGGCAGGACAGTGCCATCCCACCTGCCCCACCACCATCCGGGCCTGCTATCTGCGACCTGGGGCAGCAGGTGTACCGGGGCGGCCGGGAGGTGTAGCAGCGATGAGCTGGCCCTCCTGGCCTCTGTCCGGCCTTCCCGTGACAGACCGCAACGATCCACCACCCGCCTGGCCTCCATCAGGCCGGGCCGCAGGCCGGTGGCTGTGTGCACCCGCAGAAGCCACCTGCCAGCTGCATCCCACTATGATCCACTGAGTTATAAGGCCAGAGAGCAAGGAGAACTTCCGCCCCTGAGTCAAAGTGATGAGCGGAGGACACAGCCTCCCCTCCTGAAGTCGCCAAAGGACAGGTCCTAACCTAAGCCACATCCTCTAAGACAGCCCGGCGGGCACCACTGACCCTCCCACTGACCCCCCTCCTCCTTCCCCTGTCCCTGCACAGCTCCCATAGGCCCCTGCTGGCTGAGTCAGGCACAACAGGTTTGCAGCCACAGGGGCGATTTAGCAGCTAATGAAAAATGAAAAATGCAAGAAAGAACAAATTTGAAGTTCATCAAATTCGTTGTCTCTGAGAAACTGAGGCAGCCAGAACAGGACCTTGCATGGGATGAGGCTTCTGCTTCTAAAGAAACGTCCTGGGCTTAGAGGTGAGGGGGCGCTGCCTTTTCCCTCTCGGAGCTCTTAGAGGAGTCTGTGCTCCCCCTCCTGGTATTCTTAACACCCAGAGACCCCTCCCCAATCCAGGGCAGGAATGTTCCACGCTGACCACCTCCAGAAAGCAGAGAACAAAGAGGCACTTCTTGACTTCAAGCCTCTAAACTAGTGGTTATCAACCTTGGCTGCACATTAGAATCACCTGGGAATCTTTTTAAAATCCTGATTTCTGGGCCTCATCCTCCAGAAATTCTGTTTCTTTGTTATGGGGTGAGGCCACCACATTAGTAACAAAGGAACAGAATTTCTGGAGGATGAGGTCCAGAAATCAGGATTTTAAAAAGATCCCCAGGTGATTCTAATGTGCAGCCAAGGTTGAGAACTACTGCTCTAAGTAGACTTGACCACTGCGAGGAAAGACCTGCAGCTGAGAGGGGACAGGTTCTGGGTGTCGAGGTCCAGAGCGTGGAAGATCTCCTGGGGGAGCAGTGGATCTGGAAGCCTGTGTGCTGGGTCAAAGACACCCCTGCCTCCCACCCTCTCCTGCCCTGCACATAGACGTGCCTGGACTTGGGTGAGGAGGAGAAGGAGAGCTAGAGGGAAGTAACACTGAGTGTTTGTTGGCGGCCATGTAAAAAGAACTCTGACCCTCCCCTCCCACTGAGTCACTCCCTAAGGCAGCAGGAGACAGAGGGTCTGAGAGCAGCCACACAGCGTGTGGCCGTGACCCAGGCACCAAGATGGTGTCCATGCAACAGGGCTGAGGAGGTGTCAGAGGACCTCACCCCAGAAAGCCCAATACCTCTTTGTGTGAGAGAGAGAAGGTGGCAGGGATGGAGGGAGAGAGTGAATTGGACTCAAGAGGCCTCCAGGCCCAGATGAGGAGAATATACCAGGGATCAACATGGACTTGAGCTCTGAGGTGAGGGTCAAGGGCAGCTGGGTGGGGGCCAGACCAGACAGAAGACTGAGGTCCAAATGTCCTTGACCCTGCTTGGTTCTTTGGCACCTCTGCCTGAGATATAAACTGTCTGACATGGAAGTACAAATCCAGAGAAGGGGGTGGGGAACCTAAGTTAAATAATATTTTGTTTTTGTTTTTCCAGTTGGCAGAATGGAGGCTGAAGTTGAAGTTAGGTTTGGTTACTAAACAATAAAGAAAGCAACATTTCTTGCATACCCGACTGTGTGGTCTGAGTTTGCTTCTGCCTATAAACTGAGAAAAAGTTATAAAATGAAGTACTAATCTCTAGGGTTTAGGTCAGACTGAGGAGTAGTGCCACTCAGCCAGAAGCTGGCTCATGGCTGGCCAGTGCAGAGGTGGTGGCAGGAGCCTCTCCCACCTCTGTGGCAGCACTAAGAATGTCCAACTAACAGTTTAGGCCCGATCCCTTGGGGGCCTAAGCCTTTAGTCAGACATCCCCCGAGGGCTCCCTGGCTGCCAGAAGGATGTCTGACTGCAAGCCTGATCCCCCAGGGATCGGGCCTAAGTCAACAGGTGGACATCCCCCAAGGGGTCCTGGACTGCAAATGGGTGCAGGCCAGGCTGAGGGACCACCCCCCCACCCCCGAGTGCACAAATTTTTGTGCACCGGGCCTCCAGTTTTTAATAAAAACTCAGCATGGTGAAGGCCTGGAGTGGAGGGCGGGGGGCAAACTAGAACGGGTCCTTAGGGGAAAAATGGGGATATATGTAATACTTTCACCAATAAAGATTAAAAGAAACTCAGCAAAGTGAGAATAGAGGTATCATACCTCAACATAATTAAGGCCACATATGACCAACTTATAGCCAAAATTATACTCCATGGGCAAAAAGTAAAACCATTTCCCCTAAGGACAGGAAGAAGACAGGGATGTCCGCTTTCACCACTCTTATTCAACATAGTACTGGAGTTTTAATAGCCACAGCAATCAGACAAGAAGAAAAAATAAAAGGCATCCAACTTGGAAAGGAGGAAGTAATAAAAGGAGGCAAGAGCATAAAATGGAGTAAAGATAGTCTTTTTGTTAATCTTTAATTTCTTTATTGGTTAAGGTATTACATATGTGTCTTCATCTCCCCATTAATTCCCAAACCTCACCCCACCACTCATGCTCTCATCCCCCTATTGTCTGTGTCTATTGGTTGGGTTTGTATGCATGGATACAAGTCCTTTGGTTGATCTCTTCCCCTTACCCCCAACTCCCCTACTTTCCCTCTGAGGTTTGACAGTCTGATTGCTGCTTCTCTGTCTCTGGATCTGTCCATGTTCATCAGTCTATGTTGTTCACTATATTCCACAAATGAGTGAGATCATGTGGTATTTATCTTTCTCTCACTGGCTTATTTCACTTAGCACAATGCTCTCCAGGTCCATCCAAGCTGTTGCAAATGGCAAGAATTCCTTCTTTTTACCACAGCATAGTATTCCATTGTGTAGATGTACCACAGTTTTTTTTAATCCACTCATCTGCTGATGGGCACTTAGGCTGTTTCCAAATCTTAGGTATGGTGAATTTAAATAAATGGTGCTGGGAAATTGGACAGATACATGCAAAATAAAACACAAAAAAGAAAGAACCAATAACTTACACCATGCACAAGAGTAAACTCAAAATGTATAGAGTACTTAAATATAAGTCGTGAAACCATAGAAATATTAGAAGAAACCATAGGCAGCAAACTCTCAGGTATCTCTTGCAGCATTATGTTTGTAGATACATCTCCTAGGGCAAGAGAAACAAAAGGGAAACTAAATAAATTGAACTACATCAAAATAAAAAGCTTCTAACAGCAAAAGAAACCATAAACATAATGAAAAGGGAGCCTACTGTATGGGAGAACATATTTGCCAATGATACATCTGATAAAGGATTAATATCCAAAAAATATAAGGAACTCATACAATTAAACAAAAGGAAGACAAAAAATTCAATTAAAAATGGGTGAAAGACCTAAACAGACACTTTTCCAAAGAGGACACACAGATAGCCAAGAGACATATGAAGAAATGCTCAAAGTAACTGATCATCAGAGAGATGAGATGCAAATTAAAATACAATAAGGTATCACTTTATACCTATCGGAATGGCTACCATCAACATATCAACAAATGAGAAGTGCTGGTGAGGATGTGGATAATAGGGAACCCAAATACACTGCTAGTGGGAATGCAGATCGGCACAGCCGGTATGTAAAATAGTATGGAGTTTCCTTAAAAATTAAATATGGAACTACCATTTGACCCCGCAATTCCACTTCTAGGAATATATCCTAAGAAACCCAAAACACCAATCAGAAAGAATATATGCATAGCAGTGCAATTAACAATAGCTAAGATCCAGAAATAGCCCAAGTGCCCACCAGTAGATGAGTGGATAAAAAAGCTGTGGTACATTTACACCATGGAATACTATGCAGCTGAAAAAAGGAGGATCTTTTACCCTTTGAGACAGCACGAAGGGACCTGCAGAGTATAACACTAAGCAAAAAGCAAGTCAGAGAAAGACAAGTATCACATGATCTCACTTAAATGTGGAATCTAAAACAAAATAAGCTGATGAACAAAATAGACCCAGTGACATAGAAGCATGGAACATACTGTCCAATCTCAGAGGGAAGACAGGCATGGGTGGGTGGGTGGAAAGAGATCCACCAAAGAACATGTATGCATGCATTCATAAGAAATGGACCCAGATATTAGTCTGGTGAAGGTCTAGGATAGGGAGTGGGGCAGGCTAGAAGGGTTAATGGGGGAAAAAGGGACATATGTAATACTTTTAATAATAAATTTTTTTTTGAAAATTTGTTAAAAAAGGATAAAAACACTAGCTACTGGAAACATTATCATATGCCTTCTGATAATATGCACTGGTATATCAGCTATAAATCTAAGCCTGAAATATACACACAAACATACATACATACATATATAAATATACACACACAGAAGGTAGAATGTTAACCATTGGGGAATTGGCTGAAGATTGACCAGGAATTCTTAATATCATTATTACAACTTTTATATATCTTTAAAACCATTTCAAAATAGAAAGTTGAAAAATCTTTCTTCCCAGCAGGAACAATGCCCAAGAACAAAGCAGTCCAGGGCATGATTGGAATCAGGGACACTGTCCCCTAGGACTCCAGTCCCTCTGGCTCTTGGACACACAGCTCCCAAAGGGCAGTCAGAAATCAACCACAAGCTTGGGGACTTGGCTGCAGTCTCTCATTAGCAGTTAAGTGCCATTTGTTGACTCATTTCCTTGGAGTTGGATAAGGAAAAGGAAAGTCTGTAGAAGTGCAAAGGCCCCAGGTATTTCCTCTGTGTGCCTGATGTTAGGTCTCCTGAAGAAAACCTGAGGAGATGGGCGATAATCTGCAGCAGAAGGTGTCTGAACTCACCAATGAGGAGCCCAGGTGAGAGGAGCTGGAAATCTGCCCTTGGCTATGGACCTGCCTGTGTGCTAGGGGGTTCATGTGTGAGACTCTGTGTCCATGACCCTGTGTGTGTGCATGTATTGTGTATGCTTGTATATGTGCTATTTGATAGTTGTATGTATGTGTTATGGATCTGACTCACAGTCTTGTTTTAGTGTTTGCAGACCAAGTTCTCAGTCTCCTGGTGTGTGATTAAGGACTCCTGATTCATGTCTGTGATCATAAACACTGGTATCACAGCTGAACACCGGGAGTGAGACTGTGGTCTCTGTTCCTGGACAAGGAGATGCCCGACTTCATAAGGAACCAATGTCAGCTCAGAGGGAGCTCAGACCTCTGCTCAGCAGTGTGTTGAGGTGCACATGTGAGCAGTGCCTGTGGGTGACACTTTTGTGTACGAGAGCTGGAAGTTATGTTATTGGATTTTCTCTGTGTGTATGTGACCATGTGTGTGTGAGACCATATGCATGGGTGTTGGTGGTGGTTTAATGACTGTGCCTGTGACTGAATAGACTTAACTGCCCCATGCTGACTGCCCTCCCCCAGCAAGGGGAAAGTCAGAAAGTGGGAAGCTCATTAACACACTCTCATTAATAGGAGAGTGTATACTGTTTGTTGTAGCGAGTGTGGCTGGGTGTGCATATGTATTGTGGTGTGGTTGTCTTGTAAAATTTTTGAATTGTTTGTGGTCTTGTGTGTTTTTGGTGAAGTGTGTGTAGTGTTTGAGTTATGTATATGTGGTGAGTTGAGTGTTCACCAGGTGCATCATGAAGCAGGTGTGTTGATGTGCATTGTGAGTGTGTTTGGGGGTGAGAGGTATATTATTGTATGTGTGTATGTCCGCTTTGTGTTAATTCTGACTTGTATGTATGCATATGGGTGTTTATGAGGTGAGCCACATATTGGCTATTCTTCCTTTAGGATCGAAATTTGGTCAGGAGTGACTTACATTCTGCAATCAGCAGTGTGTGTGTGTGTGTGTGTGTGTGTGTGTGTGTGTGTGTGTGTGTGTGTGATCTGTATCCATGACTCAAGAATTTCCTGAAGTGTCCTCCTTCTGGGGCACCATTACCTAAGATACTCAAATTCTAAGCAACACCCTGTTCCTTGAAATGGATCTGCTATCATTTTTATGTACCTGAGTGTGATTGAGTTGCTCAGAATTTTCCAACCTTTCTTTATTTTTACTAAACATTCCAGGGAAGCAAACAAACAAAAAAGTAAGCATAAAATCCAGGCATCATGATATGTGGAAGGTATTGGGTAGAATTAGAATTAAATAGTGATGAGACCTTGGGGAAGTTATATAAAACATCTGTCTCACTTTCACGTCTATAAAATGGAAAGAATGAATCAAGTTTTGTGAATCTTGCAGACACTCTTAGTAAATAGTTATTGCATAAGTAGACCTTAATGTATTTGAGAATTCTTTGTCAGTTGGAAAGTAAATAAATATGAAGGACTATAAATATCTAGTAAAGGGAATAAAAAATTTTGGACAACTCTGGGTCCTCACAGCTCTAAAATAATGTATTGTGCTTCGCTCCTAAGCAAGAAAAGGGAAGTTTCCCTGTGTAACAGTTAAGAGCATGGTTTCTGATCACACAGACATATTAGACTGAACCCCATGAAGTGTCAAACAGTTGGCGATTTTTAATTTATAGAAAATGGTAATACATATATATCAAGTTATAAACATCACATATCACATATGTAATAGATACTGATATACACAATGTGTATTTGTGTACCATTCTGTCCCTGCTGTACTACGGTGTGCCTACAGAATTTGTGTCATTTATGTTTCTATTTCTTAAAAACTAAAATAGGTCAAAGAATACAAATTCTTAGAGCAGCTGTTAAGAGGTTTTAAAATCTGGGAATGTAAGGCTGATGTGTTAATTTAATTGGGAAATGTAGGTAAAGTCCTTAGCCTGGTACCCAAATATTCATCTAAATGTTCAGCATTATTATGAAAGACTAGAGGCCTGGTGCACGAATTTGTGCACATTGAAAGGAAATTAATTAGAAGAAATATTTTAATATTGCTATTTGCCCTTTCTCTATAATAGATGTGTCAACCCAAATCATGATCAGCAATGACAGATAGAAACACAGGTGTGCTATAGGCGCCAGCGAGAGCTTTATATTTATATATAAACTTGCTTAATTAGACCTGCTTTCTATTTAGCTAAACTTTTTCCAGACCAGTGAAGCACCTCAACTTCTCTTTCAGGTAATTGTAAGCAACACAGCAATAAATATCAACAGGAAGCAGATTATTATTGTACTAGGGGCCCGGTGCACGAAATTTGTGTACTGGGTGTGCGGGGGGGTGGGGGGGGAGTGTCCCTCAGCCCAGCCTGCCCCCTCTCACATACTGGGAGCCCTCAGGTGTTGACCCCCATCACCCTCCAATCGCAGGATCGGCCCCTTGCCCAGGCCTGACGCCTCTGACAGAGGCGTCAGGCCTGGGCAGGGGACCCTCATTTCCCCCCATCACTGGTTCTGCCCCCAGCCCAGGCCCGATGCCTCTGGCCCAGGTGTCAGGCCTGGGCAGGGGACCCCCAGACCCCTCCGATTGCTGGCTCTGCCCCTTGTCCAGGCCTGATGCCTCGGCCAGAGGCGTAGACCCCCATCACCCTCCGATCGCCTGATCGGCCCCTTGCCCAGGCCTGACGCCTCCGCCAGAGGTGTCAGGCTTGGACAGGGGACCCCCATCTCCCCCCGATCACTGGCT
Source organism: Myotis myotis (assembly GCF_014108235.1). NCBI lineage: Eukaryota > Metazoa > Chordata > Mammalia > Chiroptera > Vespertilionidae > Myotis > Myotis myotis. The sequence goes on from NW_023416316.1 coordinate 14,840,843, forward strand.
CTGGCCCCCGCCCAGGCCTGAGGCCTCTGGCCCAGGAATCATGCCTGGGCAGGGGACCCCCATCTCCCTCTGATCACTTGCTCCACCCCCCCCCCCCCCCCAAGCCTGACGCCTCTGACCCAGGCTTCAGGCCTGGGCAAGGGGACCATCATATCCCCCCAACCCCCGGCTCCGCCCCCCACCCAGGCCTGATGCCTCGGCCAGAGGAGTTGACCCTCATCACCCTCCGATCACCAATCACCAGATTGGCCCCTTGACCAGGCCTGAGGCCTCCGGCAGAGGTGTCAGGCCTGGTCAGGGGACCCCCAGCTCCCCGCGGTTGCAGGCTCTGCCCCTGCCCAGGCCTAACGCCTCTGGCCTAGGCGTCCGGCCCGGGCAGCGGGGACCCGCAGCTGCAGCGGCCCCGTGATCGTGGGCTTCGCTTTAGGCCCAGGCAAGGGACCCCTAGCTCCTGGGACTGCCAGCTTCGACCGTGCCCAGCTCCCATCGCTGGCTCCACCCCTACTTCCTGCTATCACTGGCCAGGGCGGAAAAGGCACCTGATTCTCCAATCATGGCTGGGGGGCAGGGCAAAGGCGGCCCTGGGGCCGCCTTTGCCCTGCCCCCCAGCTCTTAGCTCCCCCCTGGGTTTCCGATCACTGTCAGTGGCAGGGGGCTTCTTCCTGCTTTCCCTTTCGCCTCCCTGCATTGTGCCTACATATGCAAATTAGCCGCCATCTTGTTGGCAGTTAACTGCCAATCTTAATTGGCAGTTAATTTGCATATAGCCCTGATTAGCCAATGAAAACAGTATCGCCGTACGCCAATTACCATTTTTCTCTTTTATTAGTGTAGATATCACGCAGGGAGAACAAAGAATAAAATATATAACTGCTGCAGTGTTTGACTATATTCTGTGCAGAGAGAAAACCTAAAGTCATTTTATTTATTTACTTATTTTATTATTTATTTCTTGATTAAGTTATTACATATGTGTCCTTATCCCCACATTACCCCCTATCCCCCCCCACTCATGCCCTCATCCCCCTGTTGTCTGTGTCCATTGGTTAGGCCTATATGCTTGCATATAAGTACTTTGGTTCATCTCTCCCCCTTATCCCCACCCTCCCTTAACTTTCCTCCAACCTGAAGTCATTTTAAAGTTCTACCATTTCTTACTTCTTTTTAGTTGGGTCAAGTTTCTAAACTTTCTAAATCCCCATTATCCAGCTAATGAAAAGAAAATAGGATTCTACCGAGTCTCCTATCTACCTACTCCAGGACTTCTGTGCTGATCAAATGAGATGAGGCACCTAAAAAAGCTTCACAGACATTTGGTTAAAGTGTAAAATGTTTCCACCTGGCTATAAAGCAAGTTGTGCTCCTGTGCTGAAGAAACTCCAAGGAGGCTAGTCCCTGGGAAGAAGAAGCCGGGTGTTGCTACGTGATATCATTAAGCCGGGTGTTGCTATGTGACATCATTACCCAGTGCCCACAGCCACCATTTCCGGGCTCATCTGGACTGGGCTGGGCTGTGGGCCGCAATTTGCACCTTGGGTCTCAGCAGCTTTGGCTGCAATTTGGTGGGCTGTCACTCTGGGGTGGTGGCAGGGCCTGTATCCCACTTGGGGAAAGCCAAGTTTTGCTTTGTTGGTGCCAGGTCCCTGGAGCCATTTCTTTGGAAATGGCCAGTGCACATCACAGCAGCTCCTGTATTGAGAGTCTGCCCTCTGGTGGTCAGTGTGCATCAAAGAGACCAATCACATGGTCAGAAAGACACTCAGCATAGCAGCCTTTTATATATATAGATATTTTGTGAACTATTCTGGTTTTGGAGATATTCTGGCATCCAGTGGCTTTCAATAGCCACCCATTTCCAGAGTGTTCCTGAGTTTACAGCTGAGGGTCACTGGGAGCCGGCAGGTTCACAGGAGGTCTGACAATGCTCCAACAACACCCACTCGGCACTGGAGTCTCACATTACTTTCAGGCAGAAACAACTGACACTGGTTTGCAGGGGCTCACCTTCTATTCCTGCCACAGTGATTCATTATGGTTAGGCTCTGGCTGGTGTAGAAATAATCCCTCCATGTTCATCAAGATATAAACTCATAGAAGTGGGCACCTTGCTTTTCTTGTTCACTGCTGCCTTTCAGTCCTTAGTAGAGGTCTCAACTCAGTCTTAATGTTAATAGTAGTATTTGAATGAACAGTGAACCCCTCTTACTTATATGTGATGAGGTCTTGATGATTACTTTGGGGTTCAATGTTTTCCTGGAGCCAGACTGGAATAGAGGGAAGATGCATACATCCACAAGTGTGTGATATTAATATGAAAGTATTTTAAAATTAATTGTTTTCCCAGAGAATGACAGTATGAGATGTGATGGTTTTGGTCTTCTTTCTAGGTTCCTGAGATTCCGAAACTTTTTTAATCCCCAGCAGACAGAAGAGCAGCATGAGGCCTGAGAACCAGAGCAGCGTGTCCCAGTTCCTCCTCTTGGGGCTCCCCATCCCGCCAGGGCAGCAGGGCGTGTTCTTCACCCTGTTCCTGGGCATATACCTGACCACGGTGCTGGGCAACCTGCTCATCATCCTGCTCATCAGGCTGGACTCGCGCCTGCACACGCCCATGTACTTCTTCCTCAGCCACTTGGCCTTCTCTGACATTTCTCTCTCCTCTGTCACTGTCCCTAAGATGCTCATGAACATGCAGACTCAGCAACAATCCATCTCCTATGTGGGATGCATTTCTCAGTTGTATTTTTTCATACTTTTTAGTACTCTTGACAATTTTCTTCTGGCTGTGATGGCATATGACAGGTATGTAGCCATCTGTCAGCCTCTGTACTACACCACCATCATGAGGGAGGGGCTGTGTGTAATGCTGGTGGCTGGCTCCTGGGTTCTCTCCTGTGGCCAATCCCTGTTGTACACCCTCCTCTTGGTCCGACTGTCTTTCTGTGCTGACAATGCCATCATCCACTACTTCTGTGACCTCGCTGCACTCCTGAAGCTGAGCTGTTCAGACACCTTCCTCAATGAGCTGGTCATATTCACCGAGGGAGCAACGATTTTGTTTTTGTGTTTTGGTGTTATTTTGTGCTCCTATATTCGTATAGGGATCACCATCCTGAGGGTGCCCTCCACTAAGAGACTGTTTAAAGCCTTTTCTACCTGTGGCTCCCATCTCTCTGTGGTGTCTTTATACTACGGGACACTTGCTGGTGTTTACTTTTCCTCCTCATCATGGGGTTCCAAAGACATAATTGCTTCGGTCATGTACATGGTAGTTACCCCCATGCTGAACCCCTTCATCTACAGCCTGAGGAACAGAGATATAAAACAGGCCTTAGAAATGTGTGTCAATAGGGTTAAGTTCTTTAAGCAGCAATCACTAGATCCTCCTGTTGCAGTCAGGAGCACAGTAAGACAGATCTCCTAAAATTATTGTATGGTTGACATCTGCATATAACTTTTATAGAATATACTTTCTGTCATATGTACAGTGTTTTTAATCTGTCATCTATGTTAAGTTTGCTACTTGGATTTTTAATAATTCTTTATTCGAAATAAATATTTTTTCACATGCCTATCATCTCTTATAATATATATATATATATATATATATATATATATATATATATATATATACACACATAATCTTATGCAAAACATGTTGTACGATTATAACGTGGTTTTGTCTCATTCTGTTTTGAGATATGTCACTTTTTGCTAATGCATTTTTTAAAATTTTATGTTATCAAATAGCCACTTATTAAGCATCATGATCTGCTCCTGGTAATCTTCCCTTTTTATTACCTGATTTTTTAAATGCTGTCTTTTGTTGGCTTCTGGCTGATTGTGCACATCTCTTCCTAATGTTGGCCGACTGCAATCAGCCATGATAAGAATAATTACACTATGAAAATTGGTATGTGCTACAAAGCAAGGCTGTTAGAAAAAGAGACTTTTTAGGAATGCATTTAAGAGCACACCACTAGTTTTATAATTAGGAAGAGTTTGTTGCAATGGGTTCTCTACCTTAATACCTCATCTACTTCTGATATTAATATAAATATGTTATATCTGTATAGAGGGCGATACATATACAGATAGACATACAGCTAGATATATAGATACTACTATAGCATAGAATAGTAAAGTATAGTATAGTATCATATGGTATGGTATGGTATGGTATGGTATGTTAAGGTATGGTATGTTAAGGTATGGTATGGCATGGCATACTATAGTATAGTATTGTACAGTACAGTATAGTATAGTATAGCATAGCATAGTATGGTATGGTATGGCATGGCATGGCATGGCATAGTAGAGTGTAGTATAGTATAGTGTAGTGTAGTGTTGCGTGGCGTGCTATGGCATGGTATAGTGTAGTGTAGTGTATTGTAGCATAGCATAGCACAGCATAGCGTAGTGTAGTGTAGTATAGTAAATGTAGTATAGTATAGTATAGTCAGGATGCAGCTTTCTCCTGGTTGGTGTTTAAATGGTATTTCTTTTCCATCAATTTGAACATTTCTTTGTCCTTATATCTGTGAGGTGTGCATTGTTCAATATGTAATGCTGGATAATGTTCATTTTATGTAAAACAAAAATTATTATATTTATGGATATACTGTCTATGGACATCTACTATAATTATAATACATTAGAATTTATATTTTCCTTATTACTATATTTTCTATTTGATTCATCTGTTTCACATATACTCTTCTTGTCTTCCTCTGTTTTAAGTAAATACATATATTCAGTTCCATTTTCACTCTATTAACATATTAATCATACATTATTATTATTGTTTTATAATTCTTTTCTGTGCTGTATGCAGACATCACTTTTTACTTTCTACTTAGGTATTTGAGGTATACAATACAGTGGCATTTAGGACACATATCAACAATATCTCATTTCATGACCATTAAAGAAAACTATAAAACATCAACTGAGTATTTTTCAACTGTGAGGAAATAAGAACAAAGATATCTATAAGTCAATGTGGAGAAATATTAGAATATATTGCTGGATGAAAAAAGCAATGTGTGAAAGAGTATAGCATGCTACTTCTTATGTAAAAACAAAGGGGAATAACATATACATGTGTCTGCCTATTTGAGCAGAAAGAAGCACAGGAAGAATGAATTACAAACTGATGAAATTGTTTACCGACAGGAGTTGTGGCAGAAGAAATGAGGAGATGAGTAAAATTATTTGTGTAGTCTGGACTATGCTACTTTTGCAAGTAAAACATAAATATTAAAGGTGTTTAATAACGCAAAGTAGAATAAAACAAATCAAATGTACTTAAGTATTTTTCAAACTCCAAAATTAGAGTAACAGGGAAAATTAAATAAATACCCTAAGATATTGTTGAGTCCAGAATTTATATTTATCTTTCAATTAAAAATAAAACACTGAAAACAATGTCTTAAGTTGTACATTGCATGGCATTAACAGTTCAAGGTTCTGAATCAAGTCACCATGTATCCAACAATTCAGCACATAAGCAACCATTGAGGAAAAGGAAGTGACCCTCACTCTGGGAAAGGAGCTCTGTACATGGAAAAGGAGAGGCTGGAATGGACTCTATGGTGTCAAACTAGAATTGGAGCTATCAATTCAAACTCCTGGGTTTTAAATGTATAAATAGATTGCAATTTATATGTTATATGTCATCGTCTATACTGTTCCCATCCTCATACTTTCTGTCCTGCTCTGACCCACCTGCTATGGGCAAACATGCTTTTAGGTCTTAGTTTCCAGTTTTTCCTTCCTGTGTTTCTTTTATATATATTTCCCAGTTGGCTTCTCTGTGACCATTTAGAATCCTTGAAAGCAATGAACTCACCCAACGCTATAAAATGAATAACAACAGTAATGGACTATAACTTAGAGAATATGAATCAACAAATACATAATAATATAAATGAATAAATAAAAAACTAACAGGTGTTGGATAAGAATAATTTCCTTTTTTAGGATACCACAACTAATAAAGAAGAAATTATAGAATTTGAAAATCACCATTTAGCCTTCACATGTGCAATAATTTTCTCACATAAGAATCACCAATGATGGCGTCACAGGGGAGTTTTACCAAACATTCCAAGAAGAACTACTAACATTTTGTCTTTGAACTACTCCAAAACATTCAAGAGGAAGGAACACTTCCAACCTCTTTTTATGAGGCCAGCATTATCCCAATTCCAAAACCAGATAAAGACACTACAAAGAAAAAAAATTATAGGCCAGTATTCCTGGTGAACATATCTGCTAAAAATCACAATAAAATATTAGCAAATCAGATCCAGCAATATGTTAGAAAGATCATACACCATGACCAAGTAGGATTTATCCCCGGGATGCAAGGCAGGCACAGTATTCACAAATTAGTAAAACTGATATATCACATAAACAAACTGAAAGACAAAAATCACATGACCATATCAATAGAGGCAGAAAAAGCACTTGACCAAGTCCAACACCCATTTTTGACAAAAACTCTCAGCAGAGTGGGATAGAGGGATCATACCTGAACATAATAAAGGCCATATATGACCAGCCTACAGCCAAAATTGTACTCAATGGGCAAAAACTAAAACCATTTCCAGTAAGAACAGGATCAAGAGGGGATTTACACTTTTACCACTCTTATTCAACACTAGAGGCCTGATGCATGAAATTCATGCAAGAGTAGGCCTTCCGGCCCCCTGCTTCCAACACCAGCTTCCCTCTGGCTCCCGGGACCCGGGCTTCCCTCATCTGGAAGGTTGTCCGGAAGGTCATCTGGTCTAATTAGCATATTACATTTTTATTATTATACATAGTACTAGAAGTGCTAGGACAGTGATCAAACAAGAGGAAAATATAAAAGTCATCCAAATTGAAAGGGAGGAAGTATAATTCTCATTATTTACAGACAACACAGTATTGCACATAGAAAACTGTAAACAGTCCATGAAAAAAACTACTAGATTTAATAAATTAATTAGGCAATGTAGCAGGATAAAAAATTAACACCCAGAAATCCATAGCATTTTTATACACCAATAATGATCTATCAGAAAGAGAAACTAAAAAACAATCTCATTACCATTGCAAGAAAAAAGGTAAGAATTTATTAATAAAACTTAACCAAGGAGGTAAAAGACTTGTCCTTGGAAAACTACAAAGCAATGCAAAAAGATATAGAAAAACATATAAACAAGTGGAAGAATATATTGTATACATAGATTCATAGAATTAACATCATTAAAATGTCCAATCTACCCAAAGCAATCTATAAATTCAATGCAATACTTATTAAAACACCAACGGCATATTTCGCAGATCTAGAACAAACACTCCAAAAAGACCATGAATAGCTGCAGCAAACTTGAGAAAGAAGAACAAAGTTGGAGAGATCACAATACCAGATACCAAGTTATATTACAAAGACTCTGTAATCAAATCAGCCTGGTACTGGCACAAGTACAGGTATACAGATATAGAACAGAACAGAAACCCCAGAAACTTACTCAAGTTGTTATACTCAATTAAAATTTGGCAATGGAGAAAAGAGCATTCAATGGAGTCAAGACAATCTCTTCAATAAATAGTGTTGGGGGGCGGGTAAGAGATCAACCAAAGGATTTTTATGCGTGCATATAAGCATAACCAATGGACACAAGACACTGTGGGGTAGGGGAGGTCAGGGGAATGTCAAGGGGGGGGGGAAAGGAGATATATTTAATACTCTTTGTAATACTTTAAACAATAAAACAAAATTAAAAAAAATAGTGTTGGCAAAATTGGAGAGATGCATGAAAGAAAAAAAAGAAAGAAAGAAAAGAAACTAGATCACCAACTTACACTATACATAAAAATAAACTCAAACTGGATAAAAGACTTAAATGTGAGTAATGAAACCATAAAAATCCTAAAAAAACACATAGGCAGCAAAATCTCATACATTTCTTATAGCAGAAATTTCACAGGTATATAGCCTAGGGCCGTGGTTGGCAAACTGCGGCTTGCAAACCACATGTGGCTCTTTGGCCCCTTGAGTGTGGCTCTTTCACAAAATACCACGTGTGGGTGCACACGTACAGTGCGATTGAAACTTCGTGGCCCATGCACAGAAGTCGGTATTTTGTAAAAGAGCCACACTGAAGGGGCCAAAGAGCCGCATGTGGCTTGAGAGCCACAGTTTGGTGACCACTGGCCTAGGGCAAAAGAAATAAGGAAAAAGTAAACAAATGAGACTACATCAAAATAAAAAGCTTTTCCACAACGAAGGAAACTAGCATCAAAATGAAAAGGGTTCCCACTGTATGGGAGAACATATTTGCTAATGATACATCTAATAGGGGGTTAATTTCCAAAATATATAACGTACTCGTGCAACTCAACAAAAGGAAGACAAACAATCCAATTGAAAAATGGGCAGAAGACCCTAATAAACACTTCTCCAAAGAGAATATGCAAATGTCCAAGAGACGTGTGGAAAAGGCTCAATGTTACTGTTCATTAGAGCAATGCAAATGAAAACGACAATGAGGAAGAGATTCATCAAAGAGCTTGTATTCATGTATGCATTATCAATGGATCCACATAATAGTATGGTGTAGGTCTGGGGTGGGGAGTGGAGGCAGGCTAGAAACGTTAATGGTGGAACAAAGGGGACAAATATAATGCTTTCAACAATAAATTATTTTTGAAAATTTGTTAAAAAAGGATAAAAACACTAGCTACTAGAAACATTATCATATGCCTTCTGATAATATGCACTGGTATATCAGCTATAAATCTACAGCCTGTAATATACATACAAACATACATACATATATACATATCAACACAGAGAAGGTAAACATAGCAGAATGTTACCATTAGGGAATTGGCTGAAGATTGCCCAGGGATTTTTAATATCGTTATTACAATTTTTCTATATCTTTAAAATAATTTCAAAATAGAAAGTTGTAAAATCTTTCTTCCCAGCTGGAGCAATGCCCAAGAACAAAGCAGTCCAGGGCATGACTGGAATCAGGGACACTGTCCCCTAGGACTCCAGTCTCTCTTACTCTTGGACACACAGCTCCCAAAGGGCAGTCAGAAATTAGCCACAAGCTTGGGGACTTGGATGTAGTCTCTCATTAGTAGTTAAGCGTCATTTGTTGACTCATTTCTCTGGAGTCAGATAAGGAAAATGAAAGTCTGTAGAAGTGTCAAGTCCCCAGATATTTCTTCCGTGTGTCTGGATATTAGGTCTCCTGAAGGAAACCTGAAGAGATGGGCCACAATTTGGAGCAGAAGGTGTCTGAACTCACCAATGACGAGCCCAGGTGAGAGGAGCTGGAAATCTGCCCTTGGCTATGGACCTGCCTGTGTGCTAGGGGGTTCATGTGTGAGACTCTGTCCATGACCCTTTGTGTGTGCACGTATTGTATATGCTTGTATATGTGCTATTTGATAGTTGTGTTTGTTTGTGCTATTGATCTGACTCACAG